>NC_058086.1:86938800-87561300 GCF_014858855.1 Bufo gargarizans | reverse complement strand
AATAATATATAAAATTATCTTACACAGATGGAGGTGTAGGGAGGTTGTACTGTTGATCCTTTTCGCCTGTAAGCCAGTATGTTGTCTCTGTACCCCTCCCCTGATACAAAGGAAGAAATATTAGCTATGATGAGGAACATAACTTTAACAAAACATGTATCTATATTTTTTATTTCAACATTATTTATAAGCCCTGGAACACAAACCCTGCGTATTTCACATGCCATATGCTTAGCCCCTTACGGTCTGTCTATTTTGGGGCCTTTAGGGCCAAGTGACTGTGTTTGTTTTTTATTAATATATTCCAAGAGCCAAATATTTTTTTATTTTACTGTCTGCGCGGTTGTTTCATGGCTTGGAATTTATTGTGGGCTGTCATAATTTTTATTGCCACTATTTTGGGTGTACACATATTTTTTATTGTTTCATTTGTATTAATTTTTAAATGCACCATTACTGTTACTACTTTTGGAGGTTATTATATAAAAAAAAAATAGACATAAATGTAGCATTCACAAAAATCAATATTTGACAACACTCAGAGCTAACGCACAGGAATGTATTATGCTTCTCATTGGATGGATAGGGCTTCTATAGAGGTGCATGGGACATTACTGTACCTTCATGCCTCTAATTTCAAACAGAAGACAGAGATTTCTTTCTGTTAGGTACCATATGAATGGAATAGAAATAAATAGAACCATACTCCATCATATGGCATCCATACAAATTGAAGCACTTTTTTGTATAGGGTTTTGTACTTATGATTAATGGTGTGCCAAAATTGGCTTCTACCTCACAGTGTTTTTTTTTTGTCTTCCTCTGGATCAACTTGCAGGATAACAGGCTGAACTGGATGGACAGTTGTCTTTTTTCGGCCTTATAAACTATGTTACTATGTAAATTGAACTCCATTTCCTGCCACACTGCTTCCTGTACATGGTTTATCCACATGCATGGAATCTACATGTACTACATTCATGTGTTGTCCTCTTAATTTGCTCCGTCTACTTGCTAACCTTTAGACAGTGGGATAGTGGAAAAATTGAGACTAAAGCCTCGTCCACATTTCCGCGTCAGTGACACATCCGTGAAAATATCGTACGTGTTTCATCCGTGAAGCTGTCCGTGAAGGATCGATCTTTAGCCCGTATGTCCCTTTTTACCATTCTTGTATCATCCGTAATTCACTGATGTTGCTCAGCAGAGAATTAATTTCCAGAGAATCTCTTATTAGTCTTCAGTGAAAAACGGATGCAACACGGACACAACACGGATGTGTGTCAGTGATTTTCACGGACCCATAAAAAATACTGAAATGTGAACAGACATATTTAAATCAATGGGTAAAATGAGGACAGCACACGTCAGTTAAACACGGAAATGTGGACGAGGCCTGACTGACATGTTTATTTTTTGATTGATGTAGCCATAGAGGGCTTGTTTTTTGTGGGACAAGTTGTACTTTGTAATGAAAAAAATGAATGTTACATATAATATCCTGGGAAACGTTAAAAAAAAATAAAAATTTATGGAGAGGAAAAAACTCAATTCTGTCATTGTTTTTTGAGGTTTTGTTTTTATGGCATTCACTGTGTGGTAAAAATTACATAAGATAATAAGATAATAAGATGCTTTTATTGTCACTGTACAATACAATGTAATACAATGTACAATACAATGAAATGTTGTTTGGAGCAATCCTAGATGCCATGGACAGAGGAACAAGAACTGACATTTAAACTAAAGCATTACACTAGAAAAAAACTAAATATTGCACTAGAAAGCATTACTATTCACAGTTCACAGTTCACAACATATATATATAGCAAGAGCAAAGTAGGAAGTGCTTATGAGTATATACACTCACCTAAAGAATTATTAGGAACACCATACTAATACTAATTGGATCCCCTTTTGCCTTCAGAACTGCTCAGGTAGCCCGTGGCATTTAAACGATGGCCAATTGGCACTAAGGGGCCTAAAGTGTGCCCAGAAAACATCCCCCACACCATTACACCACGACCACCACCACCAGCCTGCACAGTGGTAACAAGGCATGATGGATACATGTTCTCATTCTGTTTACGCCAAATTTGGACTCTACCATTTGAATGTCTCAACATAAATCGACACTCATCAGACCAGGCAACATTTTTCCAGTCTTCAACAGTCCAATTTTGGTGAGCTCGTGCAAATTGTAGCCTCCTTTTCCTATTTGTAGTGGAGATGAGTGGTACCCGGTGGGGTCTTCTGCTGTTGTAGCCCATCCGCCTCAAGATTGTGTGTGTTGTGGCTTCACAAATGCTTTGCTGCATACCTTGGTTGTAACAAGTGGTTATTTCAGTCAACGTTACTCTTCTATCAGCTTGAATCAGTCAGCCCATTCTCCTCTGACCTCTAGCATCAACAAGACATTTTCGCCCACAGGACTGCCGCATACTAGATGTTTTTCCCTTTTCACACCATTCTTTGTAAACCCTAGAAAGGGTTGTGCGTAAAAATCCCAGTAACTGAGCAGATTGTGAAATACTCAGACCGGCCTGTCTGGCACCGACAACCATGCCACGCTCAAAATTGCTTAAATGACCTTTTTTTCCCATTCTGACATTCAGTTCGGAGTTCAGGAGATTGTCTTGACCAGGACCACAACCCTACATGCATTGAAGCAACTGCCATGTGATTGGTTGGCTAGATAATCGCATTAATAAGAAATAGAACAGGTGTTCCTAATAATTCTTTAGGTGAGTGTATACACACTGATTCAGACACCACTGGAGAAAAGAGGTCATCACGGGTTTATGAATGCAGCAGTCACTTTCAGTCTGTGGTAGTTTCTATCCTAGGAAGGGGCAATAATATCCAAGCATTTAGGAGACTGATTGTTTTGGGGTAAAAGCTGTTCTTCAGCCTTTAGCCATGACAACCGTATTCAGTTTGATTATAGCAATAGCAAATTTATATGGTTTTTATTTTTTTGTAATTAACACGGAAGAGGACAGTACACTGCTACAGATGGATCTGGATAGATTGGAGGCTTGAGCAGAGAAGTGGCAGATGAGGTTTAACACTGACAAATGTAAGGAAATGTACATGAGAAAGAATAATGCAAGTCACCCATACATACTAAATGGTAAAACACCGGGTAACACTGACATGAAAAAGCACTTAGGAATTTTAGCAAACTAAGTTGTAGAAACGAGTGTCAGGCAGCTGCTGCCAAGGCCAATAAGATAATGGGTTGCATCAAAAGGGGCATAAATGCCCATGATGAGAACATAGTCCTGCCACTTTACAAATCACTAGTCAGACCACACATGGAGTACTGTGTACAGTTCTGAGGTCCTGTGAACAATAGCTGAGCTGGAGAGGGTTCAGAGAAGGGCAACTAAAGTAATAACTAGAGTGGGTGGAATACAGTATCCAGAAAGATGATCAAAATTAAGGTTATTCATTTTAGAAAAAAGACCCCTGACAATTTGCATATGAGGACTCCCCTTCAAAAAATATTTGCGTGATCTCCAAAAGGACCCCCAATAAAAAGTACAGCTCAACCTACAAAAAATTTGATGGAAAAATAAAAAAGTTAGGTGTCAGAATAAGGCAATGTAACTTAGCTTGGAAATTATATTGCAGTGACCAGGGGAGTGAGAGGGCAAACATGCGGTGCTAATGTTGAATAAGGGCAGATCATTTCACAAGCAACTCCATGCATGCTCTCTGCATGTCTGATGCATATGTGGGATTTCATTTAGGAAAGCTGGTGTGGTTCACATGTCAATCAAAAGAGATGAGTGGCACTGCCAATTTGCATATGAAGACTTCAATTCATGTTCCTGTCATTGACAGGACTCCAGTGCATGCCCACATTGCAGGATCACAGTAGATGATAAAAAGTTAATTGACTCACATTGTATACATATTCTGTATCAGGTTTGTAGCACCTATAGAGTAGTTACACTTTGGTATCTATAATGTTGCTATAGCTAAAATAAATCTGAAGTGCTGTATCACTATGAAAAGGCAAAGTGTAGCCCTAGCCTAAATTACATTCTCTCCTTCCCTGAACTCTGCCTCATCTCTTAAATATGCATAATCAGCAGCTGCGGGTATGGTGTAAATCAGAAAAGATGGACAGGCCTCAGTACTATTTGTGTAGCAGGACTGCTGAGCTGGTGTACATCATTAGGAGGACTAGTCAGGATTTAGGGGGATGACAGAAGAGATTAGAAGGTAAGTAATTATATCTTCAGAATCAGAGCTGTGTAGGAAGGCGCAAGGGGCCTGATGGAAGGTATGTGTCACCGAGGTTCCTGGCCTCGGTGAGATAAGAGCCAGTAGTTTTAAGTGTCAGCATCAGCTAGTGCTGATTGGCACTGTTTGTTGTTAGTATGGCTGTAAAGCTGATCCGGGCCGGCTCTTACTGGGAGTAGCCAAAGTGCTGGGTGGGTGGCTTCTCCTCATGCTCCAGGACGGGTCTTTATTGGCCTATATAAAACCCAGCCAAAGCTGTGGAGACTCTGTGAATTGGTGCCGTGCTAAAGGCTTGAAAGCCACATGCTGGAAAACAGGCACCTAAAGCCTGCTGTGGACGGCTGGGGGAATGACTGCCAGCCAGGTGAAGATTTTGTTCTATGGACATTGCATGGTCTGAACAAACACCAAGACTAAACGGTCATTTTGTTTTTCCTTACTGTCCTCAGTGAACAGTTCCAAGTATTTGCTAAGGAGCATTTAAACTAGGAAAGGGGGGCAAAAGAGTGATAATCCAGCAGTCCGACTGCCCCCCGGAACAATGCCAGAAGATGCCAGTAGCACATAGGTTAAGAAATTACAAGCTCAGAGTCTTGTCTACAAATGCTCGCAGTTTAGGGAATAAGATCAATGAACTTGAGGCTATAATGGCATCTGAGAATATAGATTTAGTGGCTGTTACTGAGACCTGGTTCAATGGGAGTAATGACTGGGATATAACAATACCAGGGTTCTCTCTATATAGATAAGACAGAGAAGGCAAGAAGGGGGGAGGGGTGGCCCTGTATGTGAAAGATAGCATAAAATATAATTTAATACAAGTTAGAGAGACCAATTTAGAGTCAGTTTGGGTTACCTTGCAGCTTGATAATCATAAGGTAACTCGTGTAGGTGTGATACATAGACCACCTAGCCAAGTCAAAGAATTAGATGATCTACTAGTTGAGGAAATAGCTAAAATGACATTAAAGGGGGAAATTATCATTATGGGAGACTTTAATCTTCCTGATGTAAACTGGAAAACCAAAATAGCTAGTTCTGCCAGGAGTACAGATATTCTAAATTCCCTACTGGGATTATCTCTACAGCAAGTAGTTGAGTAGCCAACCCGGAAGGAGGCCATTTTAGATTTAGTTTTTCACAAATGGGAATTTGGTATCTGATATTACTGTAGGGGAAAGCTTGTGGTTTACTATAAGTACAGTGACAGATTCACACCATATAAAAAACAAAGTTTTAGATTTTAGAAAAACTGACTTTTCTAAAACTAGATTAGTCGTATACGAGTCCCTATCAGATTGGAACAGTTTCAATGGAGTCCAGGAGAAATCGGACTACTTAAAAGTGACACTATTGAAGGCAAAAAAAAATTGCATTAGGCTTGTCAGTAAAAGCAAAAAAAAGGAAGAGACCACTGTGGTACTCAGCAGAAGTGGCCAAAATCATTAAAAACAAAAAGATAGCATTTAGTAATTATAAAAATAAAAAAAAACGAGGATGACAGGAAAATTTATAAGATTAGGCAGATAGAGGCCAAACAAGTTATAATAGCTTCTAAAGCACAGGCAGAAGAGAAATTAGCTCAGTCAGTGAAAAAAGGCGATAAGACATTCTTCAGATTCATAAATGAAAAAAGGATACTAAAACAAGGATTTACCAAATTAAAAATAAAAGAAGGAAGGTATATGAAAGAAAATAAAGAACTAGCTGACTGCCTCAATGAATACTTCTGTTCAGTTTTTACAAAGGAAAATGAAGGAAAAGGACCTCAATTAGGAAGGAAGACTAATGAATCTTTTGAGGTATATGTCTTTACAGAGGAAGAGGTTCTAAGTCAGCTGTCTAAAATTAATACAAATAAGTCACAGGGGCCTGATGAAATACACCCAAAACTATTAAAAGAGCTCAGCGGTGAACTAGCAAAACCATTAACAGATTTATTTAACCAATCACTGGTAACAGGAGTCGTCCCAAAAGATTGGAAATTAGCAAATGTTGTCCCCATTTACAAGAAAGGTAGTAGGGAGGAATAAGGCAACTATAGGTCAGTAAGCCTGACATCAATAGTTGGGAAATGAATGGAAAACATACTAAAGGAGAGGACTGTGGAACATCTAAAATCCCGATGAAAAACAGCATGGTTTTACTTCAGGGAGATCATGCCAAACAAATCTTATTGATTTTTTGGATTGGGTGACTAAAATAATAGATGGCGGAGGTGCAGTAGACATCGCTTATCTAGACTTTAGTAAGGCTTTTGATATTGATCCACATAGAAGGCTTATCAATAAATTAGGCAGTGGCTGAGGGACAGGCAACAGAGGGTTGTAGTCAATGGAGTATATTCAGACCATGGCCTTGTTACCAGGGGGGTACGTCAGGGATCTTTTCTGGGACCCATATTGTTTAATATCTTTATCAGCGAAATTGCAGAAGGCCTCGATGGTAAGGTGTGTCTTTTTGCTGATGACACAAAGATTTGTAACAGGGTTGATGTTCCTGGAGAGATATACCAGATGAGAAAGGATTTAGGAAAACTAGAAGAATGGTCAAAAATCTGGCAACCAAAAATGTAATGTTGATAAGTGCAAGATAATGCACCTGGGGTGTAAAAACCCAAGAGCAGTATCTGAGGAAAGGGATTTAGGGGTCATTATTTCAGAAGACTTAAAGGTAGGCAGACAATGTCATAGAGCAGCAGGAAATGCTAGCAGAATGCTTGGGTGTATAGGGAGAGGCATTACCAGTAGAAAGAGGGAGGTGCTCATGCCGCTTTACAGAGCACTAGTGAGACCTCATTTGGAGTATTGTGCTCAGTACTGGAGACCATATTTCCAGAAGGATATTGATACTTTGGAGAGAGTTCATAGAAGAGCTACTAAACTAGTACATGGATTGCAGGATAAAACTTACCAGGAAAGATTAAATGACCTTAACATGTATAGCTTGGAAGAAAGACGAGACAGAGGGGATATGATAGAAATGTTTAAATATGTAAAAGGAAACAACAAGGTAAAAGAGGAGAGAATATTTAAAAGAAGAAAAACTGCTACAAGAGGACATAGTTTTAAATTAGAGGGGCAAAGGTTTAAAAGTAATATCAGGAAGTATTACTTTACTGAGAGAGTAGTGGATGCATGGAATAGTCTTCCTGCAGAAGTGGTAGCTGCAAATACATTGAAGGAGTTTAAGCATGCATGGGATAGGCATAAGGCCATCCTTCATATAAGATAGGGCCAGACTATCTTATATTGGGCAGACTCGATGGGCCAAATGGTTCTGTTCTTATCTGCCGACACATTCTATGTGTCTATGTTTTTATGTTTCTTATGTGTGAATAAACACCGAACTGTTTATGTTAAAGATGTTGTGATTGCCTCAATACTGCGTCATCTAGCCTGTCTACCAGAGCAAAACCCCACAATTGGTGTTGGATGCGGGCAAACACAGTGAGGCAGGCCTGAAGGCCGAAAAGTTTTTGTTTTTCCCGGGCACAAGTGCATTTCCTAAATTAAGCCGGCAAGGTTACGACCCGTATCCCTTGACAAAATAGAGGCAGTCGTGAAAGCCCTCGTGGAGGCTAACTTGCAGCAGGAGGCGAACAAGCAGCAGCAGTAAACTAACCAGCTGCTTTTACAACATGTAATGGCGTTACAAGCGGCCGGAGCATCCCAGAACGTCCACGATGCCTGGAAAGCTGTCCGTGCGGCGATCCTTAAGATGTCCCGCTGAGATAACTATCTGGCAATGTTTGAAAAGTTACCCCAAAACCAGTGGGCTGAGGTCGTCGCTCCGTTTCTGGCATCTGGACCCCGGCAAGTGTTTTTTGATCTTCTTGATGATCAATTGGCCGACTACCCGACCGCAAAAGGTGAGATCCTGGTGAGACTGGGGGTGAATGTATTGGTTTAGGCTCAACGGGTGCACCAGTGGGAATTTAGCTCGGCTGAACCCACCAGATCACAATATTATGACCTGCTACACCGGTTGCAGAAATGGCTGGGGCCCGACATATTGACTACCACTGCTATGCTGGACCGTCTGTTGGCGGATGTGTTTTGAAGGGGTTTGCCGTACCCTCTCCAGCACTGGATTGGCCAGGTGTCTCCTGGTAATGCCTTAGAGATGGTCAACCTGGTGGAGCGCTACAAGGCCACCAGAAATCTGCAGTGGGGTTCTTGTAGGAGGGGGCCAGTCAAACCCCAGTCCCGGCAGCCGGTGCCAGCCAGACCCACCCGGGACGTATCCCTTGCAGCCCCAGTGGTTTGCTGGCAGTATCACAAGCCTAGACACATAAGGGCCGACTATCACCATCGGGGTGAACCCATGGATACCAAATATGTCTACCGCCACTCATTGTATTCCAGGATGCTGTGTGCCACAGTTACCTCCAAGACTGTAGACAATAGCCACCTGTGCTAGGTGGAAGTGGGGAACGCTCTGGCGGTGGCACTGCTGGATTCAGGGAGCCTGGTGTCCCTGGTAAGAGCTGCCCTGGTGCGGGCCGTCAAGTATACTGGCCGAAAAGTTGGAGTTGTGTGCATTCATAGGGACTTAAAAGACTATCTCACCACCCTGGTCTCTCTATCAACGGTGGCTGTCAGGTGGACTCATGAGGTGGCCGTCGCCACAAGGTTACTGCATTAGACTTCCCCGATTTACCGACACTATGGCCGGATATGAAAGTTACAGGTCCCCGTGAGACAGATGTAACCCTAGCAGAGTGGCCCGGCTCAGGGGGGAGACCAGAACTCTGGGAACCTGAGTCTGAAGGGCCAGCAGTAGGGGTGACCGCCACTTCGGTGGAGGAGTCGCTGCCAGGTCCAGAGCTAGCCGACCTTAAAGAATGTCTCCGGGGATAATTTTGGTACTGCACAACACAGGGACCCAACCCTATCCCGAGACTGGGAAATGTATTAATAATAGATGGGGAACCACAACAACCGGGGGCAGAGTCGGTGTTTCCCGGTTTTGTGGTTCATCAAGAGATGTTGTATCAAGTACACCAGCTGAGAGGTGAAACCATTGAACAGTTGGTGGTGCCCCAGGCTTATTGCAAACTCATGTTAGAGTTAGCCCACCAGCATGTTCTCAGGAGCCATCTGGGAATGTAAAAAACAAAAGCGCATAGTTCCCTGCTCTGCTGCTGGCCTGAAGCCTATGCGGTAGTATAATCCCGGCGCAGGCGGGCGTGATGACATCATTGCAACATGCCTATGCCTGGGCGCACTGTCATGGAACACTGTCCGAAGAGTAGCCAATTCCATACTACTGTAGCCAGGGGCGCTGTATGGATACTAGCGTTGCCCTTAATTTTATAAATCCATGAACGGTGTCTCCGAGCTGCTTCTCCTCTCACTAGGACGCCATCCCACTGCTTGCCACCAATGTAATGGATCTCCTGACACCCAGACTGGGTACCTTCGTTGATGGATGCGCCCAGTCCTTCCCAAGGGCTCCAAGCACTCCATTCTACACCATAACCACCATAGGAACAAGGAACAGGAACAGCTCATATAAGAGCTAGGAGTTATAGCCAGGGGAGTATACAGTGTATAGCAATCCCTACACACAAAATGAGGCTCTATGTTGAATCTAAAACAGGAACTCTTTAATGGGTTATTTTTCAGCCTTTTATGCAGGTCTCCTAGCAAGGGACACTCCCCCTGGGGACCTTGTAGTGGACTGTGACAGTTTATATATTAGCCAATCACATGCATTTACAGTATTGAAACCTTCCCAGGAATTGTAAACAAAACCCCCTTCCCTCTGTCTGTAATGCAATCAACTAAATACAATGGGCATTGTCTTTGACGCAATCAACAAATATAATTACCAAAACACAATAGGCTCTGCCTGTGATACAATTACCAAACATAATGGGCTAACTTAATCACTCACAGGCAGAAAACACAAATTTTTCCCAAAACACAGAAAACACCTCA
Source organism: Bufo gargarizans (assembly GCF_014858855.1). NCBI lineage: Eukaryota > Metazoa > Chordata > Amphibia > Anura > Bufonidae > Bufo > Bufo gargarizans. Next base: position 87,551,101 of record NC_058086.1, on the reverse strand, counting down.
AAACCCCACATATCCCCATAATTTATACATCCATGGATAGCTCTGATCTGGTTGAACAAGATATCCAAAAATCCCCCAGATCTGAGCAGGGGTTCCCGAATTCCATGGAAGTCACATTTGGCCGACCGCAAGCATGGCTTTCCTGCCCAAAACAGCTCCACAGATTTAGGCTGTGCAGCTGGTCTCTCTTCTCCTTCAAAGTTAGTATATGGACCATAACCCTGAGGCAAGAGGTTGGGAAAAAGGCCCCTCCAAAACCCAGTGGCGAGGTTATTTTCGCCTCATCCCCCAAAGTTGGTACGCAAAAATAAAAGCTAATACTTACCTGTGTCCCAGTCGGTTCTCACTCGTAGATGGTGCAGGCGCCAGGTGCGTTGCGCACACATGTCAGTGTGCTGCATCCAGGCACAGGCGTGCGGCGGGATTTTACTACCGCATAGGCTTCAGGCCTACTCGGCGGACAGCGGCAGGGCAGGGAACTATGCCGTAGTTTGTGGGTGTTTCGGTCGGTGTTGGGCCCCCCAGTGATGCTGGGCCAGGGGCCACAGACCCAAACACCCTAATTATAATCCGCCACTGCCTCCGGGTACCAAGTGGTGTAGTCGAGGATGACCAAGATATGTTGGTGTCCTCTACCAGACCTCGGTACTAGGCCTACGAGATCCATAGCGATTTGCTTGATAATTGGGAGGTTTAACGGAGGAGAAGAGGAAAGAGAAGGTCTACATGACAGCAGATGTCACTGGATGTAACAGGTAGGTGGTGCTGTATTCCCCTATATGTAGAGCTGGCTCACTACTGTGACCTGGGTCTCATCTTCTCCTCCAAGTCTTTTTTTTATTATCATAATCGTATGTATTTTAAATTTATCAACTAAAATTTGTCACCTGCAGTCCTATGTAATAGCCCAGATAACAGTGTTAACTTTCTGTGTGCAGATAATGTAGTAAATGTTCCATGCAGTCCTATGTAACACCCCACATAACACAATAGTTCACTGTGTTATGTGGGGTGTTACATAGGACTGCAGGTAACATCTATGACATCTGTACTCAGAGAGTTATGAGATGGTGAGGGTCAGACTCCTGGCACCCTCGCCAATCAGCTTTTTGAGGAGACTGTGATGTTAAAGTGAGCACCGCAGCCTCTTTACTCATTACCAAGCACAGCGCTGTCCATTTGATAGCACTGCGCTTGGTATTACAGCTCAGCTCCAATCACTCAGATGGGACAGAGCTGCACCTAGACCATGTGAACAATGTCTTATGGCCTAGGAACAGACTTTGGCGCTTACGAAGCACCGCAGCCTCTTCATACATAAAGAAAACTAAAACTAAAATAGAGGGGGCCCGAATTGGGTAGACAGTCTCGGGCCTATCATGCACCTTATCTGCCCCTGCCCGGAGGCGGTGCCACTGCGTCTAACATTAGCCAGACTTATAGCTAAGGAATTAATGGAGATGTTTTCGCGCATGGGTCTGCCTAAGGAGGTTCTGACTGACCAAGGGACCCCGTTTATGTCCAAGGTCATGAGGGAACTCTGCAAGTTGCTCCACTTAAAACAGCTATGGATGTCCATGTATCATCCGCAAACGGATGGCCTGGTAGAGAGGTTTAATCAAAAAATAAAAAATATGCTAAAAAGAGTGGTCTATAAGGATGGGAGGGACTGGGACCTTCTTCTGCCTTATCTCATGTTCGTAGTGCAAGAGGTGCCCCAGACCTCTACTGGGTTCTCGCCCTTTGAACTGCTATACGGTAGACACCCTCGCAGTCTATTGGAAGTGGCCAAAGAGGCGTGGGAACAAGAACCCACACTGCACAGAAGTGTTGTTGAGTACGTCACCCAGATGCAAGGATGGATAGAAACAGTTTTACCTCTGGTTAGGGAGCATATGGAGGCAGGGCAGCGAGCCCAGAGTAGGGTCTATAATCGACAGGCTCGGGTCTGGACCTTTAACCTGGGTGATCGGGTATTGGTTCTGGTACCAACCGTAGACAGTAAGTTCCTGGCTAGGAGGGAGGGGCCCTATGAGGTGAGGTAGATTACAAGGTACACCAGCCAGGGAGGTGAAAGCCTGAGCAGGTGTACCATGTGAATCTGCTCAAACCCTGGAAAGATAAGGAAACCTGTACGGACGACAGCCCACAACCAGGGTTCCTAGGGGAGGCAGTTTCAGCCCCTCTGTCTGAAGCAAGGGAAACGGCTGCCACAGTGAAAATTGCTAAAAGACTCTCCTCTAAACAGGTTCAGGAAGCCAGGGAGTTAGTCAGAACATAGATGTGTTCTCAGACCTCCATGAATGCAAAAAGAAAGAAAGATGGTCCAGCTTCAACGAAAAATACTTGAGTTTTTATTCAATCCCGTGCAGATAAAAACCACCAAACACAGGTGATCATCAATTGCAACACCACATATGTGGTATATTGCATAACATGCTCTCTGTGTAATTTACAGTACGTCGGGTGCACATCCAACTGTTTGAAAATTCAAATTTGCTGTCACATCTCTGATGTACCTCATGCTAAAATAAAAAATGTTTCTGCTGCTAGTCTGCATTTTGCTGCGGTCCACGATGGTAATACAGACAGCATGTTAGTACAAGAAGTGGAAAGGGTTAACAGACCAAACAGAGGCGGTGATCACAAGAAAAAGTTGCTCAATCGTGAGTGCTTTTGGATTTTCAAATTAGGCTCACGGATACCATCAGGACTGAACAGGCGTCATGATACTATTCTACATTACTAATATGTTTACTCCTCTTCTTTTTTTATCATTGCAATTTTTAAATTTTATCTTATTTTTCTATGTCTTTTGGCATGTTGTAATTACTATGCATTTTATCTGTGAAGGGTGTCATCAGGAGGTGTGTCCTGTACCTGATTGTGATCACCTGTGTTTGGTGGTTCACTATTTAGTCTCGACCTCACCTCCTACTGATGCACATAATGACTAAGGATCCGCATCTACAGTGATCCGAAACCGGTCAATTTTCTGCATTGCTGTATGTTGGTTTTTATCTGCACGGGATTGAATAAAGCCTCAAGTATTTTTCAGTGAAGCTGGACCATCTTTCTTTCTTTTGGGATCCGTTGTGCGCCCAAGGTTCAGGGCGAGGTCCGGGCTTCTGGTTTCCTGTGGAAGAGCGCAGCATTTTCCAGTGTTGCTCCATCATGGATGCACTTCCATAGTCCGACATTACATTATCACTGAGCCTCAGGCAAAAGTCCGGTTAAAATCATACTGGGTACCTGAGGCTCGGCGACAAGCCATCGCGGAAGAAGTGCAGCTAATGCTCCAGCTAGGTGTCATAGAGGAGAAAAAAGTGAATGGGCCAGTTCGATAGTCTTGATACCCAAGCAGGCTGTCACGGCTGGCGGTGGGGAAAACCCCCAGCCGTGCGGTGCCAGGAGAAGGTAGGGTTACCACTTGGCCGGGACCACAGAGTTAGGGAGTGGGTCACCTCCTATAGCGTCCCTAACGCTGACCCTGTCTCCTGTCTGTATGAGCCGACCTTGGTGGTAGGAGGGCTCATACGCCGGAACCTAAAAGTCCCTACAAGCCCTCAAGTCGGCCCTGAACTAGGGGACAGAGTAAGACGACCTGCTCCTCCTAGACACGGAGGAGCAGGAGTCTCAACGGCCAAGCAACACAGGGGGATACAAAAACAGCTATGGCAGTGGCAGGCAAATGGAAACAACTCATCACTCACCTGCCACAGACAACACAACCAGGAACCCATGTGCAGGTGCTGTAAGTACAAGACAACAACGGACACAGCACACACCAGACATCACACAGGAACCCTGGACCATAGGCTGCAATAACACAATCCCATTCACACCTAAATAACCCCGTGAAACATAGAATTTACTGACAAAGGTTTATGACCAGAAGGATGGTCCCCACCAAGCAGATGGAGGAGACAGGAGGCTGCTCCAGCCAGCATGGCTGAGAGCAACCTACTGAACCCAGCCAGGGACTGAGGCTTTATAGGCCAAGAGGCCACACCCAACGGTCAGAACACACCCAGTGACATCACACCCACACTGGGAAGGAAATTAACCCTTCCAGCACCACAGAAGGGAAACTCACATAAAGGGGAAAGCTCACAACCTCACTCACCTGTCTCCGACGGCAACGGCATGCGTGGCAACCGTGTCCTCCAGAACAGCCAACAGGCTGAGACACTTCCACAGCATGCAAACATCACCAGACGTTGCCGCGGACAACCGCAGGTGAAGGGAGGAGTCCAGGTGCATACTAAACATTACCTCGTGCACAACAAACAAACAAGGAAGTGCACAATATCACACGTTGCCAAGGGCAACCGCACACATGCCTATTGTCCGCGGCAACCGCACCTGAGGCAAACAACTAAGTGCCCCCAGCTGCGGTTGACAACACCAAGCCGCGGGCAACCGCATGCGGCTCCCAAGGAGTCACGACCATGACCAAGGGTCGTGACACAGGCGAGGACACTGTGGTTCTGGAACGACTCCCGCAAAATGAATGAGGTGTCCAAGTTTGACGCGCATCCCATGCTTCGAGTGGATGAGCTTATTGAGAGGTTGGGCCAAGCCCTGGTATTAGTGTTGGACCTCACCAAAGGGTACTGGCAGGTACCCTTGACCGAGGCTGCCATGGAAAAAACGGCTTTACCACGCGAGAGGGGCTGTATCAGTACAAGGTATTACCCTTTGGTCTACAAGGCGCTCCAGCCAAGTTTCAAAGGCTAATGGACATTGTACTACGTCCACATCGTCGGTACGCTTCGGCGTACCTGGATAAAATCGTTATCCACAGCACCAAGTAGGAAAGTTACCTACCTAAAATACAGGCTGTAGTGGACTCCCTTAGGAAGGGTGGCTTAACCACTATTCCGAAAAAGTGTGTGATAGGGTTAGAAGAGACCAAGTACCTGGTGTATGTAATTGGCCGCGAAATTATCAAACCTCAGGTGAACTAAATTGAGGCAATTAGGAATTGGCCCTGACCTGTCACTACTCGGCAAGTAAAGTCGTTCCTGGGTATGATGCGGTACTATATGAGGTTTGTCCCCAATTTTGCTACAGTCGCCGCACCATTGACAGGCCTTTTGAAGGGACACAAGTCAGTGACGGTTCAGTGGAATGAGCAGGTGGAAAAGGCTTTTTCTGCTTTGAAGTCTACCCTGTGTGTATCCCAGGTATTGGTGATGCCTGACTTCAAGAGGGACTTTGTGGTACAGACCGATGCTTTTGAAGTAGGCCTCGGAGCTGTATTCTCTCAGGACGTCAATGCAGAGACTAGGTACAGTATAGTGGAGAGAGAGTACCTGGCCATCAAATGGGCACTCAAGTATTTCCGCAATTATCTGTTGGGGAGAAAGTTCCATCTGGTGACTTGCCACTCCCCTCTCAAGCAGATGAGCCAGGCCAAAGGAAGGAATGCTCAGTCACCAGGTGGTTCTTGTCATTACAAAACTATATAAAAAATTGTGGAACATAGGGCCTGCAGGTTACAGGGAAACACAGATGCCCTGTCTCGGGTACACTGTCTGGCAGGTGTTAACCCCCTCAGGGTTGAACAAAGGTGGGGGTATGTAGGAAAGTGCAAGGCGCCGTCATTGATGGAAGGTATGTGTCACCGAGGTTCCTGGAGTCGGTAGTTTTAAGTGTCAGCAGCAGCTAGTGCTGATTGAGACAGTTTTTTTGTTAGTATGGCTATAAAGCCGATCCGGGATGGCTCTTACTAGGAGTAACCAAAGTGCTGGGTGGGTGGCTTCTCCCCACGCTCCAGGACCGGTCTATATTGGCCTATATAAAACCCAGCCAGCAGTCTCAGCTGGGTTGGTTGATCCTCCATCTGACAGAGAAGCTGTGGAGACTCTGTTTTGGGATCTGTGAATTGGTGCCGTGCTAAAGGCTTGAAAGCAGCATGCTGGAAATGTCACCACTTCAGCCAGGAACCGTTGAGGACCAGAGCTTAGAGCTGGAAGGACCAGGGAGAAAAAGGGTGAGTATTGAAACTTAGAAACATAGAATGTGTCGGCAGATAAGTACCATTTGGCCCATCTAGTCTGCCCAATATACTAAATACGATGAATAGCCCTTGGCTCTATCTTATATGAAAGGTGGCCTTATGCCTATCCCATGCATGCTTAAACTACTTCACTGTATTTGCAGCTACCACTTCTGCAGGAAGGCTATTCCATGCATCCACTACTCTCTCAGTAAAGTAATACTTCCTGATATTATTTTAAACCTTTGCCCCTCTAATTTAAAATTATGTCCTCTCGTAGCAGTTTTTCTTCTTTTAAATATTCTCTCCTCTTTTACCTTGTTGATTCCCTTTATGTATTTAAAAGTTTCTATCATATCCCACCTGCCTCATCTTTCTTCTAAGCTATACATGTTAAGGTCCTTTAATCTTTCCTGGTAAGTTTTATCCTGCAATCCATGTACTAGTTTAGTAGCTCTTCTCTGAACTCTCTCCAAAGTATCAATATCCTTCTGGAGATATGGTCTCCAGTACTGATCACAATACTCCAAATGAGGTCTCATTACTGCTCTGTAGAGCGGCATGAGCACCTCCCTTTTCCTACTGGTAATGCCTCTCCCTATACACCCAAGCATTATGCTAGCATTTCCTGCTGCTCTATGACATTGTCTGCCTACCTTTAAGTCTTATGAAATAATGACCACTGATTTCATATTCTGCTCTTGGGTTTTTACGCCCCAGGTGCATTATCTTGCACTTATCAACATTACATTTTAGTTGCCAGATTTTTGACCATTCCTCTAGTTTTCCTAAATCCTTTTCCATTTGGTGTATCCTTCCAGTAACATCAACCCTGTTACAAATCTTTGTGTCATCAGCAAAAAGACACACCTTACCATCAAGGCCTTCTGCAATTTCGCTGATAAAGATACTAAACAATATGGGTCCCAGAACAGATCCCTGAGGTACCCTACTGGTAACAAGACCTTGGTCTGAATATATCCATTGACTACAACCCTCTGTTGTCTGTCCCTCAGCCACTGCCTAATCCATTCAACAATATGGGAGTCCACGCACAAAGACTGCAATTTATTTATAAGCCTTCTATGTGGGACAGTATCAAAAGCCTTACTAAAGTCCAGATAAGCGATGTCTACTGCACATCCGCCATCTATTATTTTAGTCAACCAATTAGAAAAATCAATAAGATTAGTTTGACATGATCTCCCTGAAGTAAACCCATGCTGTTTTTCATATTTTAATCCATGGGATTTTAGGTGTTCCACAATCCTCTCCTTAAGTATGTTTTCTATTAATTTCCCCACTATTGATGTCAGGCTTACTGGCCTATAGTTGCCCGATTCCTCCCTACTACCTTTCTTGTGAATGGGCACATTTGCCAATTTCCAATCTTCTGGGATGACTCCTGTTGCCAGTGATTGGTTAAATAAATATGTTAATGGTTTTGCTAGTTCGCTTCTGAGCTCTTTTAATAGCTTTGGGTGTATCCCATCAGGCCCCTGTGACTTATTTGTATTAATTTTAGACAGCTGACTTCCTCTTAGTCTTCTTTCCTAACTGAGGTCCTTTTCCTTTTTAAAAACTGAACAGAAGTATTCATTGAGGCAGTCAGCTAGTTCTTTATCTTCTTCCATATACCTTCCTTTTTTTGTTTTTAATTTATTAATTCTTTGTTTTAGTTTCCTTTTTTCATTTATGTATCTAAAGAATGTCTTATCACCTTTTTTCACTGACTGAGCTAATTTCTCTTCTGCCTGTGCTTTAGAAGCTCCTATAACTTTATAACTTGTTTGGCCTCTCTCTCCCTAATCTTATAAATTTTCCTGTCAGCCGTGTTTTTTTTATTTTTTATAATTGCTAAATGCTATACTTTTGTTTTTTATGATTTGGCCATTTCTGCTGAGTACCATAGTGGTCTCTTCCTTTTTTTGCTTTTACTGACAAGCCTAATGCAATTTTCTGTTGCCTTCAATAGTGCCACTTTTAAGTAGTCCCATTTCTCCTGGACTCCATTGAAACTGTTTCAATCTGATAGAACTCGTATACCACTAATCTAATTTTAGAAAAGTCAGTTTTTCTAAAATCTAAAACTTTTGATTTTGTGTGGTGTGAATTAGTCACTGTACTTATAGTAAACCACACTGACTGGTGATCACTAGATCCCAAGCTTTCCCCTACAGTAATATCAGATACCAAATTCCCATTTGTTAAAAACTAAATCTAAAATGGCCTCCATCCGGGTTGGCTCCTCAACTACTTGCTGTAGAAATAATCCCAGTAGGGAATTTAGAATATCTATACTCCTGGCAGAACTAGCTATTTTGGTTTTCCACTTTACATCAGGAAGATTAAAGTCTCCCATAATGATAACTTCCCCCTTCAATGTCATTTTAGCTATTTCCTAAACTAGTAGATCATCTAAGTCTTTGATTTGGCTAGGTGTTCTATATATCACATTGACTTTAGTTATTTTGCCACATTCACAGGATTTTTTATTATTTAACTCGGATAACTGTTATAAGTTATTACTATACCAAGTACTGTAATATTGCAATATGGAATATAATGTGTGTTTAGTATTTTTGTATTTATTGTTATAAGCAGGTTACAATAAATCATTTAGATATTGCATTACTATTTAACCGCTTAAGGACTCAGCCTTATTTCACATTAAGGGCCAAGCCATTTTTTGCAAATCTGACCAGTGTCACTTTATGTGGTGATAACTTTAAAACGCTTTTACTTATCAGGCCATTCTGAGATTTTTTTTTTTCGTCAAATAGTGTACTTCATAACACTGGTAAAATGGAGTAAAAAAAAATTCATTTTTATTTATAAAAAAAATACAAAATTTACCCAAATTTTGGAAAAATTACCAAATTTTAATTTCTCTACTTCTATAATACATAGTAATACCTCCGAAAATAGTTAATAGTTTACATTCCCCATATGTCTACTTCCTGTTTAGATAATTTTGGGAATGCCATTTTATTTTTTGGGGACGTTACAAGGCTTAGAAGTTTAGATGCAAATCTTGAAAATTTTCAAAAACCCACTTTTTAGGGACCAGTTCAGGTCTGAAGTCACTTTGTGAGGCTTACACAATAGAAACTACCTAAAAGTGAGCCCATTCTAGAAACTACACCCCTCAATGTATTCAAAACTGATTTTACAAACATTATTAACCCTTTAAGTGTTCCCCAAGAGTGGATGGCAAATGGAAATAGAATTTCAATTTTTTGCCAAATTTTAATTTTATTCCATTTTTTCCACTAACAAAGCAAGGTTTAACAGACAAACAAAACTCAATATTTATTGCCCTGACTCTTCGGTTTACAGAAAAATCCGATATGTGGTCGTACACAACTGTACGGCCCCACGTCAGGGAGTAGAGGGAAAGGAGCGTTGTGTGGTTTTTGGAAGGTCAGATTTCACTGGACTGGTTTATTTACACCATGTCTAATTGAAGCCCCCCTTATGCACCCCTAGAGTAGAAACTCCCCAAAAATTGACCCCATTTTGGAAACTACGGGATAAAGTGGCAGTTTTTTTGGTACTATTTTAGGGTACATATGATTTTTGGTTGCTCTATATTGCACTGTTTGTGAAGCAAATAACAAAAAAAATAGAAATTCTGAAATTTCATCTCCATTTGCCATTGACTCTTGTGGAACACTTAAAGGGTTAACAAAGTTTGTAAAATCAGTTTTGAATACCTTGAGGGTCAAAAAACAAGTCCAGCAAAATCTGCCTTCCAAAATCCATATGACATTCCTTTTTTTCTGCGCCCTGCCGTGTGGCCATACAGCAGTTTACGACCATGTATGGGGTGTTTCTGTAAACTACAGAATCTGGGCAATAAATTTTGAGTTTTGTTTGGCTGTTAACTCTTGCTTTGTTACGGGAAAAAATGGATTAAAATGGAAAATTTGCCCAAAAATACCTGTTTTGGCACCGTTTCTATTTTTGATTATTTACAATGTTCATCTGACAGATTAGATCATGTGCTTTTTTTATAGAGCAGGTTGGTACGGATGCAGGGATACCTAATATGTTTACTTTTTTAAATGTATTAAATTTTTACAGAATAATATCATTTTTGAAACCAAAAAAATCTTTTTAGTGTCTCCATAGTCTGAGCGCCATATTTTTTTTTCTTTTTGGGGCGCTAGTTTTAGTTAGGGTCTCATTTTTTGCAGGATGAGATGACTGTTTTAATGGTATGATTTTGGGGTGTGTATACCTTTTTGATCGCTTGCTATTACACTTTTTGTGATGTAAGGTGACAAAATTATGCTTTTTTTTTTTACACCATTTTTTTATTTTATTTTTACGTTGTTTACCTGAGGTGTTAGATCATGTGATATTTTTATAGAGCAGGTTCTTATGGACACGGCAAAACCTAATATGTATCCTTTTTTTTGTTTATTAGGTTTTACACAATAATATCATTTTTGAAACCAAAAAAACTTGTTTTGGTGTCTCCATAGTCTGAGAGCCATAGTTTTTTTTATTTTTTAAGCTATTGTCTCATCTAGGGGCTCATTTTTTGCAGGATGAGGCGACGGTTTTAGTAGTATTATTTTGGCTTACATACAACATTTTTGATTACTTTTATTAACTTTTTTGTGAAGTAGGGTGGGCAAAATAAAAATTTTTATGGCATTCACCGTGCCGGGAATGTAACATGACGGTTTTATAGATCAGGTCGTTAGGGATAATCAGGGATAAATGTGTTTTTTATTTTATCTTTTTTTCACTTTTAATTTTATATTTTTTTTACCCAGACCCACTTGGTTTTTGAAGATCCAGTGGGTCTGAATTCTGTATAATACAGTACAGTACACTTTATACTGTAGTATATCCCCCCCAGTCACGGACCGCAGGGATCAGAAACTTGCATAAGCGCTACAAACCGCAGGTCTGAATTGACCTGCGATTTGTAGCGATCGGCAATGCGGGGGGGTCTTGTGACACAGGGTGCCTGCTGATTGATTTCAACAGGCACCACGTTCTGATTGGAAATACACAGGGCGTACTGGTATGTGTGTCCTTAAGTACTGGGACATCAGGACGTACCTGTACGCCCTGTGTCCTTAAGGGGTTAAAGGGTTTCTGTCACTAGAATTACCCTATTAATTAGCGATATGCTAATTTCAGCAGACCCTAACTAGCCTTTTCCTACTTTTATCTTTGCCCCGTTACTCCACAAATATAACTTTTATAATAAGCTAATTGGCCTCCAGGTGCCGGTGGGGGCGTTGCCCCTGGTCCTAGAGGCTCCGTTCACCCAGCTCTGGCCACACCCTGCTACACTAGCTTGACAGGGCCAGGCAGCCTTCACCTCCAACTGCCAGCCCTGTGCGATGGGGAAATCTTGTGCCGACGCAGGTACAGTGAGGAAGCCGGCAGCCGGCGAGCGCCCTTCACTCACTGCGCCTGCGCTGAATACTGAACAGGACTGAACAGCGCGAGATTTACATGGCAGACAGGGCCGGCAGTAGGAAACCAACACTGCCTTGCCCTGTCAATCTAGTCTAGCAATGCATGGCCAGAGGTGGAACGGATCCTCTAGAAGCAGGGGCAATGCCCCCCTGCACCTAGAGCATGGGTGTCAAACTCAAATTCATCGGGGGCCGCATCAGCAGTTTGGTCACCCTCAAAGGGCCGGTTGTATCTGTAGGACTATGTGTCCACTCTTTATTATCATAAATTATTGTCACTGCATTCAATTATTACTGTTTTTTGTAATAATGTAAGTAATAACTAGCTCTGAAAGCTTGACCTGCAAGCGCTGACTGGGGTCACATAGCATTATACTGATTTATGATGCTATGTAACCCTTACAGTTCTGGAATGTGTTGGATAACACTGACATAATGCTGTCAGTGCTATCCAACACATTCCAGAACTATATTTTTTGCCCTATAAGACGCACCGGCCCATAAGACGCACCTAGGTTTTTGAGGAGGAAAATAATAAAAAAAAAAATTTGAACCAAAATGTGTGCTTTTGGTGGGTTTTGAACTAATTGTGGTCTGTGGGTGGCACTGTTATGAGGGATCTGTGGATGGCACTGTTATGGGGGATCTGTGGGTGACACACTGCTATGGGGGTACTGTGGATGACACACTGTTATGAGGGACCTGTGGGTGACACACTGTTATGGGGGATCTGTGGGTGACGCACTGTTATGGGGGATCTGTGGGTGATGCACTGTTATGGGGGATCTGTGGGTGATGCACTGTTATGGGGGATCTGTGGGTGACGCACTGTTATGGGGGATCTGTGGGTGACGCACTGTTATGGGGGATCTGTGGGTGACGCACTGTTATGGGGGATCTGTGGGTGATGCACTGTTATGGGGGATCTGTGGGTGACGCACTGTTATGGGTGATCTGTGGGTGACGCACTGTTATGGGTGATCTGTGGGTGACACTTATGGGGGATCTGTGGGTGACACTTATGGGGGATCTGTGGGTGACACTTATGGGGGATCTGTGGGTGACACTTATGGGGGATCTGTGGATGACACATATATAGCATCTTATGCAATGTGTCATCCACAGATCCCCTCCATAAGTGTCCCTGTAGTAGTGAATGACCCGGCATCTGCTTTTATAATGACAGCGGGGCCCGTGCAGTGACTATTCTGCTACACGGGCCCCGCTCACTGTATAATTGTACTTACAACTACAAGCGCTCGCCGAGAGGAGGCAGGAGGCAGGCCGGGAGGACAGGCGCTGGCAGCGTGAGTCATACGTCATGCGCCCACGCCGCCTGCTTCATTCATAAAGTGGGCGGCGTATGACTCACACTGCCAGCGCCCGCCCTCCCAGCCTGCCTCCTCCCTCCTCTCTGGGAGCGCTTGTAGTAGTGATAATTAAAGGTGAAGGCTGGCGGCCGGCGGTGGCTACGCGGGCCACATGATGAGGTCTGGCGGCCCGCGGGCCTTGTGTTTGACACCCGTGACCTAGAGGCTAATAAGCATTTTATAAAAGTTATATTTCTGGAGTAACGGGGGCATAGATAAAAGTAGGAATAGACTACTTAGGTTCAGCTAACATTAGCACATCTCTAATGTCCGCTAGTTTAATAGGGTTAATTCTGGTGACAAAATCCCTTTAAACTGGCTAAAGTGCAAAATAGGTTTCTATATGTTCTTACCTTGAGATAAGTTTCTCCTCTTACTTCATACTGAAATTTGCAGTCTGTCCTCTTCAGAATGGAAATTGTTGATTTACTTACATGTATTCGTAAAGCTGTTTGAAGAAAAAAATGTAAATGAATGAAAGACAGTTAAAGGGAATCTGTCACCTTGTATTTGCTTACCTGTTATCGCTTCTGAATTGTCTGTTTTAGCAACTACTTATATCTACCTTGTAATAAAAATTGTGGAACATCTTTGGAAGATCAATGAACTTGAGGCTATAATGGCATCTGAGAATATAGATGTAGTGGCTGTTACTGAGACGTGGTTCAAGGGGAGTAATGACTGGGATATATCAATACCAGGGTTCTCTCTATACAGGAAAGACAGAGAAGGCAAGAAGGGGGAGGGGTGGCCCTGTATGTGAAAGATAGCATAAAATCTAATTTGATACAAGTTACCGAGAACAATTTAGAGTCAGTTTGGGTTACCTTGCAACTTGATAATCATAAGATAACTTGTGTAGGTGTGATATATAGACCACCTAGCCAAGTCAAAGAATTAGATGATCTACTAGTTGAGGAAATAGCTAAAATGACATTGAAGGGGGAAGTTATCATTATGGGAGACTTCAATCTTCCAGATGTAAACTGGAAAACCAAAATAGCTAGTTATGCCAGAAGTATAGATATTCTAAATTCCCTACTGGGATTATCTCTACAGCAAGTAGTGGAGGAGCCAACCCGGAAGGAGGCCATTTTAGATTTAGTATTCACAAATGGGAATTTGGTATCTGATATTACTGTAGGGGAAAGCTTGGGTTCTAGTGATCAACAGTCAGTGTGGTTTACTATAAGTACAGTGACTGAGTCACACCACACAAAAACAAAAGTTTTAGATTTTAGAAAAACAGACTTTTCTAAAATTAGATTAGTGGTATACGAGTCCCTATCAGACTGGAACAGTTTCATTGGAGTCCAGGAGAAATGGGACTACTTAAAAGTGGCACTATTGAAGGCAACAGAAAATTGCATTAGGCTTGTCAGTAAAAGCAAAAAAATGAAGAGACCACTGTGGTACTCAGCAGAAGTGGCCAAAATCATTAAAAACAAAAAGATAGCATTTAGGTATTATAAAAAAAAATATAAAAAAAAAACAAAACGAGGATGACAGACACATTTATAAGATTAGGCAGAGAGAGGCCAAACAAGTTATAATAGCTTCTAAAGCACAGGCAGAAGAGAAATTAGCTCAGTCAGGGAAAAAAGGCGATAAGGCATTCTTCAGAAACATAAATGAAAAAAGGAAACTAAAACAAGGAATTACCAAATTAAAAACTAAAGAAGGAAGGTATATGGAAGAAGATAAAGAACTAGCTGACTGCCTCAATGAATACTTCTGTTCAGTTTTTACAAAGGAAAATGAATGAGAAGGACCTCATTTAGGAAAGAAGACTAATGAATCTTTTGACGCATGTGTCTTTACAGAGGAAGAGGTTCTAAGTCAACTGTCTAAAATTAATACAAATAAGTCACAGGGGCCTGATGGGATACACCCAAAGCTATTAAAAGAGCTCAGCGGTGAACTAGCAAAACCATTAACAGATTTATTTAACCAATCACTGGCAACAGGAGTCGTCCCAGAAGATTGGAAATTAGCAAATGTTGTGCCCATTCACAAGAAAGGTAGTAGGGAGGAATCGGGCAACTATAGCCCAGTAAGCCTGACATCAATAGTGGGGAAATTAATTGAAACCATACTTAAGGAGAGAATTGTGGACCATCTAAAATCCCATGGATTGAAAGATGAAAAACAGCATGGGTTTACTTCAGGGAGATCATGTCAAACTAATCTTATTGATTTTTTTGATTGGGTGACTAAAATAATAGATGGAGGAGGTGCAGTAGACATCGCTTATCTAGACTTTAGTAAGGCTTTTGATACTGTCCCACATAGAAGGCTTATCAATAAAGTGCAGTCATTGGGCTTGGACTCCCATATTGTTGAATGGATTAGGCAGTGGCTGAGGGACAGGCAACAGAGGGTTGTAGTCAATGGAGTATATTCAGACCAAGGTCTTGTTACGAGTGGGGTACCTCAGGGATCTGTTCTGGGACCCATATTGTTTAATATCTTTATCAGTGAAATTGCAGAAGGCCTCAATGGTAAGGTGTGTCTTTTTGCTGATGACACAAAGATTTGTAACAGGGTTGATGTTCCTGGAGGAATACACCAAATGAAAAAGGACTTAGGAAAACTAGAGGAATGGTCAAAAATCTGGCAACTAAAATTTAATGTTGATAAGTGCAAGATAATGCACCTGGGACGTAAAAACCCAAGAGCAGAATATAAAATCAGTGATACAGTCCTAACCTCAGTATCTGAGGAAAGGGATTTAGGGATCATTATTTCAGAAGACTTAAAGGTAGGCAGACAATGTCACAGAGCAGCAGGAAATGATAGCAGAATGCTTGGGTGTATAGCAAGAGGAATTACCAGTAGAAAGAGGGAGGTGCTCATGCCGCTCTACAGAGCACTAGTGAGACCTCATTTGGAGTATTGTGCTCAGTACTGGGGACCATATCTCCAGAAGGATATTGATACTTTGGAGAGAGTTCAGTGAAGAGCTACTAAACTGGTACATGGATTGCAGGATAAAACTTACCAGGAAAGATTAAAGGACCTTAACATGTATAGCTTTTCATGGAACAACACTGATAATATGACACTTTGATATAATGTAAAGAAGTTAGTGTACAGCTTGTATAACGGTAAATTTGGTGTGCCCTCAAAATAACTCAACACTAGTGATGTCCCGAACTATTCACCGGCGAATAGTTCCCGGCAAACATAGCTTGTTCGCATTCGCCGCTGCGGGCAAACATATGCGATGTGCGGTCCACCCCCTATACATCGTCATTTAGTAAACTTTGACCCTGTACCTCACAGTCAGCAGACACATTCCAGCCAATCAGCAGCAGACCCTCCCTCCCAGACCATCCCACCTCCTGGACAGCATCCATTTTAGATTCATTCAGAATCTGCATTCACAGTGAGAAGAGGGACAGTACTGCTGCTGCTGATTCAATAGGGAAAGCGTTAGCTAGGGCATTGTTCTGTGTACACAGACTCATCTGCTGTAAGGACAGCATCCAGACAGCACCACAAAAAGGCTGGTACATCAGTCTGCTTTTTTTATTTATATATATATATATATATATATATATATATTGCAGTTGCCTGGCTGCCCGTGTGTGAGAGGCTGCAGGCTCAGTCATAGACAGCACTGTGTGCACTGCACACCATACATACAGGGTGTGACAGAAAATACCTCGCAGATAAAAAAAAAATTATATTTAATATTTTTCTGTGACATAATCACATTTGCAAGCCCGTGTGTGTCAGGCCCACACATACTGTATACTGCTAGTGGCTAGGCCTGCACTCATAGCGTTACAGGGTGTCATTCACTCAAATACCTTGCAGAAAAAAAAATTGTATTTAAAAATATTCTGTGATCTAATCACATTTGCAAGCCCGTGTGCATCAGGCCAACACATTCTGTATCGTGCCCACTGGCTAGTGGCTAGGCCTGCACTCATACCGTTACAGGGTGTCATTCACTCAAATACCTTGCAGAAAAAAAATCTATTTAAAATTATTCTGTGATCTAATCACATTTGCAAGCCTGTGTGTGTCAGGCACACACATACTGTATTGTGCCCACTGGCTAGTGGCTAGGCCTGCACTCATACCGTTACAGGGTGTCATTCACTCAAATACCTTGCAGGAAAAAAAATATATATTTAAAATTTTTCTGTGATCTAATCACATTTGCAAGCCCGTGTGTGTCAGGCCAACACATACTGTATTGTGCCCACTGGCTAGTGGCTAGGCCTGCACTCATACCGTTACAGGGTGTCATTCACTCAAATACCTTGCAGATAAAAAAAAATCTATAGAATTTTTTTTCTGTGATCTAATCACATTTGCAAGCCCGTGTGCGTCAGGCCAACACATACTGTATTGTGCCCACTGGCTAGTGGCTAGGCCTGCACTCATACCATTACAGGGTGTCATTCACTCAAATACCTTGCAGAATAAAAAAATTATATTGAAACATTTTCTGTGATCTAATCACATTTGCAAGCCTGTGTGTGTCAGGCCCACACATACTGTATTGTGCCCACTGGCTAGTGGCTAGGCCTGCACTCATACCGTTACAGGGTGTCATTCACTCAAATACCTTGCAGAAAAAAAAAAACAATTTAACTTTTTTCTGTGATCTAATCACATTTGCAAGCCCGCGTGTGTCAGGCTCACACATACTGTATTGTGCCCACTGGCTAGTGGCTAGGTCTGCACTCATACCGTTACAGGGTGTCATTCACTCAAATACCTTGCAGATAAAAAAAATTCTATTGAAAATTTTCTGTGATATAATCACATTTGCAAGCCTGTGTGTGTCAGGCCCACACAGACTGTACTGTGCCCACTGCCACTTATATAGGTTGGCACAGTACCTTGCACGCATAGTAACACTTATCTAATAAAAAATGACAGGCAGAGGCAGGCCACGCTGCAGGGGCCGTCGTGTTCGTGGTGCTGTGATTTCCACCTGCCCTGGAATAATGCCCAGTGTTCTGAGGCCACGTACCCTGAACCCAAAAAATTCAGAGAAAATAGTTGACTGGCTTACACAAGACTTCAATCCTCAAAGCTTTCACTAAGAACCTTGATGCACCATCCTCCTCCAGCTCAGCTTTGGTCACCTGCTCTCAAGTTACCACTCTCCCCCCCACAGCCACCACCACCACTACCACCACAGCCACCACAGCCGCTTCACTTGATCCCTCAGAGGATTTATTTACACATCAGTTGGATGAAATTAGTGATGTGCAACCATTATTGCCAAGGGATGTAGATAAAAGGGATATGTCTCAGTCAGGCAGCATTACACACATGGACGTACAGTGTGCTGATGATGATGATGATGATGTACCCGCTGCTGCTTCCTTTGCTGAGGTGTCAGATACAAGTGAAGTGGTTGATGATGACGATGCGTCCGTGGATGCCACGTGGGTGCCTGCTCGAAGAGAAGAAGAAGAGGGGGAAAGTTCAGAAGGGGAGACAGAGAGAAGGAGGAGACGAGTTGGAAGCAGAGGGAGGTCGTCGCAAGGAGCTGGTGGCACAGTCAGACGACATGTATCGGCACCCGGGATCAGCGTGACAGCACGCCAATCAACGCATGCTGTTGCCACCACCAGAATGCCGTCATTGCAAAGCTCAGCAGTGTGGCATTTTTTGTGTGTGTCTGCCTCTGACAACAGCGATGCCATTTGCAACCTGTGCCAAAAGAAACTGAGTCGTGGAAAATCCAACACCCACCTAGGTACAACTGCTTTGCGAAGGCACATGATCGCACATCACAAACGCCTATGGGGATCAACACATGATGACGAGTAGAAGCAGCACACAAGCTCAAAGCCACCATCCTCCTCCTGGTCCAGCATCTTCAGCCACGTCAACCACTGCTGTCCTCCTTGCCCTCTCTCAACCACCCGCCACTCCGCCTCTCACCTTCAGCAGTTCCATCTCATCTGCCCACAGTCAGGTGTCTGTAAAGGAAATGTTTGAGCGTAAGAAGCCAATGTCACAGAGTTACCCCCTTGCCCGGCGTCTGACAGCTGGCTTAACAGAACTCTTAGCCCGCCAGCTTTTACCATACCAGCTGGTGGAGTCTGAGGCCTTCAAAAAATTTGTCGCTATTGGGACACCACAGTGGAAGGTACCCGGACTAATTTTTTTTTTCTAATAAGGCAATCCTAAACTCCTCTAAGTCGTGGCATCTCTGGCATACAGTGTTGGGGTAAGGGTCCATCTGACCACTGATACCTGGTCTGAAAAGCACGGTCAGGGCAGGAATATCACCTCACTGCGCATTGGGTCAACCTGCTGACGGCTGCCAAGCATGGAATGCGTGGCTCTGCAGCGGAGTTGGTGACACCGCCACGACTTGTAGGCAGGCCACTCCATCCTCTTCCATAACCTCCTCGGCTGAGTCCTCTTCTGCTGCGGCATCTGGCTGCACATCAACTGAATCTCCCCAGGGGCTATTCCACATCCCGGATACGACAGTGTCACGCTGTCTTGGGGTTGACCTGAAAGCAGAGAGCCACACCGGACCAGCACTCCTGTCCGCCCTGAACGCACAGGTGGATCAGTGGCTGACCCCACACCAACTGGAGATCGGCAAAGTGGTGTGTGACAATGGAAGCTATTTGTTGGCGGCATTGAATTTGGGCAAGTTGTCACATGTGCCGTGCATGGCACATGTGCTGAATCTCATCGTACAACGCTTTGTGTCTAAGTACACAGGCTTACAGTACATCCTCAAGCAGGCCAGGAAGGTGTGTGGCCATTTCAGGTGTTCCTACACGTCCATGGCGCACTTTTCAGACATTCAGCGCAGAAACAACATGCCAGTGAGGAGCTTGATTTGCGACAGCCCGACACATTGGAATTCAACACTCCTAATGTTCGACCGCCTGCTCCAACAAGAAAAAGCCGTCAACGAGTATTTGTATGACCGTGGTACTAGGACAGCCTCTGCGGAGCTGGGAATTTTTTTGCCACGTTACTGGACACTCATGCGCAATGCCTGTAGGCTCATGCGTCATTTTGAGGAGATGACAAACCTAGTCAGTCGCACCGAAGGCACCATCAGCGACCTCATCCCATTTGTTTTCTTCCTGGAGCGTGCCCTGCGAAGAGTGCTGGATCAGGCTGTAGATGAGCGTGAAGAGGAAGAGGAAGAGTTGTGGTCACCATCACCACCAGAAACAGCCTTGTCATCATCGCTTGCCGGACCTGCGGCAACGCTGCAAGAGGAGTATGAGGAAGAGGAGTCAGAGGAGGAATGTGGCTTTGAGGAGAAGGAAGACCAACCACAGCAGGCATCCCAGGGTGCTCGTTGTTGTCACCTATCTGGGACCCGTGGTCTTGTATGTGGCTGGGGGGAAGAACAGACCGTCAATGACATCAGTAAGGAGGAGGAACGGGAAATGAGTAGCTCGGCATCCAACCTTGCGCAAATGGGGTCATTCATGCTGTCATGTCTGTTGAGGGACCCTCGTATAAAAAGGATGAAGGAGAACGACCTTTACTGGGTGGCCAAGCTACTAGACCCCTGGTATAAGCAGAAAGTGGCGGAAATGTTACCAAATTACCGGAAGTCAGAAAGGATGCAGCAGTTCAAAACCAAACTAAAAAATATGCTTTACACAGCTTATAAAGGGGATGTCACAGCACAACGGGAATCTAACTGGGGAAGAGGTGAAAGTAATCCTCCTCCTACCACGACCACGGCGGCAAGGACAAGACACTTCACAGATGTGTTGTTGATGGAGGACATGCAGAGCTTTTTCAGTCCTACACATCGCCACAACCCTTCGGGATCCAGCCTTAGAGAACTACTCGACCAACAGGTGGCAGACTACCTCACCTTAACTGCAGATATTGACACTCTGAGCAGCGATGAACCCCTTGACTACTGGGTGTGCAGGCTTGACCTGTGGCCTGAGCTATCCCAGTTTGCGATAGAACTTCTGGCCTTCCCCGCTTCAAGTGTCCTGTCAGAAAGGACCTTCAGTGCAGCAGGAGGCATTGTCACTGACAAAAGAAGTCGCCTCGGTCAAAAAAGTGTTGATTACCTCACCTTCATTAAGATGAATGAGGCATGGATCCCGAAGGGACTGACAGTAGGGGATACGTTTGACTAACAAAAGGCCTGATGAAATGCCTTGGCCTCAAAATGGTCCCCACGCTGCTGTATTTAATGTCTGCATAAGGGATGACTTTCGTGAATTCTCCGCCACCAACTAGGGTTCAAGCCGCAATGTTTTAGTCACCTTTCTGCCTTGAAAACATCAATTTTTCCGGTGCTGCTACAACATCGGCTGCAACAATAACATTGTTTTTCAGGCATATGTACATGCCTAATTTTTCTGGCCTCTGGTGCTGCACTGTGGCTGCAAAAACAAAACAAAAAAAAAGGCACATGCAAGTGGCAATTCCCCTTTCGTGATCGTTACCTTGTTGTGGTGAAGGGGCTTGCGTATCACAATGAAGTGATCATCACCTCTATGAGTGTGTTGGCAATGTTGCCACACCCCAGATGATAGGGCCGTTGCTTCATTATGATAAGACCAAAAGCGATCGGCTCTTAATAAAGTCTCTTAATAGTTTATTAGAAATAATGCAGACAATTTAAAAAATCCCCATCAATTCCAATACAAATCAAGTACAAAGCTCAGAACTAAATTATTCCAGGATGTTGTAATAGTTAGTTAATTCGACAATGGTTAATCAATTCGACACACGTCCCGGGATAGGGGACGTAACAGGGATTAAACTGATAGGAATAGTACTAGTTAAGACACCACTCATATAGGGTGTCACAGCACATTGCTCCGTGCACGCGCAGTGCCCCAACTTGGTAGTAAGAGGACCGACCAAGCTGCTTTTTCCATCTCCCGGTTCCTAAAATCAATTCAGTTTGGTGTATCAGAGTTTGGTCTGTCACTGTGAAGGCAGTCGAAGGTACCCGGCCTAAATTTTTTTTCACAAAAGGCAATCCCACCCTGATATTGGACGTGACAGGGATTAAACTGATGAGAATAATACTACAGAAAATAGCACTCATATCGGGTGTGACAATAAAATGGCACGGCGCAGACGCAGTGACCGTGGCGTGGATTCAAACAGAGGGGACGGAGCCAGCGTCTTTTTTAACCATCTCCCCGTTCGAAAAATCAATTTAATAAATGGACCCCAGATTGGGGACGTCACGTAACAGGGATTAAACTGATGAGAATAGTACTTCATAAAATAGCACTCATATCGGGTGTGACAGTAAATTGCACGGCGCAGACGCAGTGACCGTGGCGTGGATTCAAACAAAGGGGAGGGAGCCAGCAATTTTTTAACCATCTTCCCGTTCGAAAAATCTATTTAATAAATGGACCCCAGATTGGGGACGTAACAGGCATTAAACTGATGAGAAGAGAGAACTACAGGAAATACCACTCATATCAGGTGGGACAGTAAATTGCACGGTGCAAACGCAGTGACCGTGGCGTGGATTCAAACAAAGGGGAGGGAGCCAGCGTTTTTTAACCATCTCCCCGTTCGAAAAATCCATTTAATAAATGGATCCCAGATTGGGGACGTAACAGGGATTAAACTGATGAGAAGAGAGAACTATAGAAAATAGCACTCATATCGGGTGGGACAGTAAATTGCACGGCACAGACGCAGTGACCATGGATTCAAACAAAGGGGAGGGAGCCAGCGTTTTTTTAACCATCTCCCCATTCGAAAAATCAATTCAATTCACCTTTCCGGGACCCTTGGTGTTGTACGTGTCTGGGTGGAGGAAGAAACCTTCAATGACATCAACGGGACATGGCTAGCTTGGTATCCAACCTTGTGCAAATGGGAAGTTTGCGGTTGGGCAAATGGACTGTTTGCGGTTGTTTGCGGTGCATTAAAAGGGGAGTTTGGTCTGTCAATGTCTGTGAAGCGGGCGTAACCCTTACACTACCTGATCGATACAACATCATACCTGATCGTATACACACACTGGATGTTTTAAACCTCGTTGTTCAAAAAAAAAATTGGATTGTTAGGTGATTTATGCCCTTTATGGATTAAAATCCAACTCTGCATCAACTATGTAATTTTCCATGGGAGTTTTGCCATGGATCCCCCTCCAGCATGCCACAGTCCAGGTGTTAGTCCCCTTGAAACAGCTTTTCCATCACTATTGTGGCCAGAAAGAGTCCCTGTGGGTTTGAAAATTCGCCTGCCTATAGAAGTCAATGGCGGTTCGCCCGGTTCACACGTTTGCGAACATTTGTAGAAATTTGCGTTCGCCGTTCGCGAACGGGAAATTTTATGTTCGCGACATCTCTACTCAACACACAGCCATTAATGTCTAAACCACTGGCAACAAAAGTGATTACAATTAGCAATTTTCCCTCCCCGGTATCATGTGACTTGTTAGTGTTACAAGGTCTCAAGTGTGAATGGGAAGCAGATGTGTTAAATTTCTTGTTATCGCTCTCACTCTCTTATACTGGTCACTGAAAGTTCAACATCGCACCATTGTTGCTCTACATAAAGATGGCCTAGGCCAGACAGGGCCAACCTGCGGCTCTCCAGCTGTTGTAAAACTACAACTCCCACCATGACCTGCTGTAGGCTGATAGCTTTAGACTGTCGGGGCATGATGGGAGTTGTAGTTTTGCAGCAGCTGGAGAGCCTCAGGTTGGCCTACTCTGGCCTAGGCTATAAGAAGACTGCCAAGTCCTGAAACTGAGCTTCAGCATGGTGGCACACTTCATCAAATTGGTCTGTATGGCTATCGTCCAAGAATAAAGCCTCCTCTAAAGATGATGCACAAGAAGGCCCACAAATAGTTTGCAGAAGACAAGCAGGCGAAGGTCATAGATTACTGGAACCATATCTTGTGGTTTGATGAGACCAAAATAAACCAATTTTGTTCAGATGGTGTCAAGCTGTCACGCCAGATCCCTGAGAAGTTCTGACAGACATTCTTCAGTACCTCCTGCATGATGTTCTTTTGTTTTGCTTTCGCTTTGACATCTCTCCTCCGTCTCCCAGCTGTCATCTATTAGCAGTGATTGCCTCCCTATATATCTCCTCCCATACTGCCTCACTTTGCGGTTTATACTTCTTCCTGAATTGTGTTCTCAGCTTGAAGTTGCTACAGCTGGTTCTTCAGATAAGTCAATTTTTGTATTTGTATTTTCCTGTTGGTTTGATTCTAGGTGACCCTGACTCCCTCCATATTAAGTGCAGGGAGCCGGTGGTCGTGTCCCCTCACTATTATAGGGTTTGAAGGTGTGACTCAGTCTAGGTACGTGGACATGCAACTTTCTATCATTGAAATCTTTGCATGGGCTGAGAAGACAGGGAGAGCTTCAGGGCTTTAATAGGGCTCACCCTTTTGTTCCTTAGTTTTGGATCAAGTCAGTTGGATCTTTATTTGTCACTTCTTGTTTTCGGCTACACCATCCGTGACATTATAAACCGCCAAAACCATCTTAAGCATGGATCCGGTTTTAGCCTTGACGGACCGCATGCGGGGTCTTTCACTGGAGGTCGCAGAGCTCCGTAAAACTGTATCTCAGTTTCAGGTGACCGGTTCTGCTTGCGTTCATGGAGTTTGTTCTGAGCCTAAGATCTCGCTTCCAGATACCTTCTCTGGGGGTAGTGAGAATTTTGTTCGTTTTAGAGAGGCTTGCAAACTCCATTTTCGCCTACTTCCCCATTTCTCTGGCGATGAGGAGCAGAAGGTGGGGATCATCATCTCACTGCTCAGGGATAATGCTCAGTCTTGGGCCTTTTCGCTGCCGGTGGGGGCACGGCCCCTCCGATCAGTGGATGAATATTTTGTCTCAGGGTTCCTCTCCTGCCAAATGGTGACCGTGTGCCTTTTTCTCAAAGAAACTCTCCTCCGCAGAAAGAAATTACGATGTGGGAGATAGGGAGTTGTTGGCCATCAAGTTAGCTTTTGAGGAATTGGCTAGAGAGAGCCAGACACCCTATTACCGTGTTTACCGACCATAAGAATCTGGCCTACTTGGAGTCAGCCAAGCGTCTGAACCCGAGACAGGCCAGATGGTCTTTGTTCCTTTCAAGGTTTAATTTTGTTGTCACGTTCCACCCTGGGGTTAAGAATGTGAAGGCGGATGCCCTGTCACGTTGTTTTCTGGGAGGGGGGAACTTTGAAGACCCGGGTTCCATTTTGGCTGAAGGGGTGGTTGAGTCTGCTCTTTATCCTGAATTGGAGGCAGAGGTTCAGGCAGCCCAGGCAGAGGCTCCTGATCTTTGTTCTCCTGGGAGGTTGCTTGTGCCTCTTGCTTTACGACGCAAGGTTTTTAAGGAGCACCACGATACTGTCCTTGCTGGGCACCCCGGGGGGGGGGGGGGGGGTAGAGCCACAGTGGATCTCATCGCTCGGAAATTCTGGTGGCCGGCTCTTCGTAAGTCGGTTGAGGGTTTTGTGGCAGCCTGCGAGACCTGCGTTTGTGCCAAAGTCCCTCAATCACGTCCATCGGGTCCTCTCCTTCCGTTACCCATTCCTTCCCGTCCTTGGACACATCTGTCCATGGATTTAATTACGGACCTGCCTCGTTCCTCGGGGAAGACTGTGATTCTGGTGGTGGTGGACCGTTTTAGCAAAATGGTGCATTTCATTCCTTTTCCTGGCTTGCCCAATGCTAAAATGCTGGTGCAGGCATTTATTGATCACATTGTCAAACTGCATGGTAATCTTTCAGACATAGTCTCTAATAGGGGCACACAGTTTGTTTCCAGATTCTGGAAGGCCTTCTGTTCTCGCTTGGGGGTTCGGTTGTCATTCTCTTCTGTTTTCCACCCGCAGTCGAATGGCCAGACAGAGCGCGTCAGAATCTGGAGACATATCTGCACTGTTTTGTGGCGGAGAATCAGGATGATTGGTGTTCTTTTCTCTCCCTTGCTGAGTTTGCTTTAAATAACCGTCGTCAGGAGTCCTCTGATAAGTCACCATTTTTTGGTGCATATAGGTTTCATCCGCAGTTTGGGACATTCTCTGGAGAGGGGGCTTCTGGTTTACCTGATGAGGAGAGATTCTCCTCGTCTTTGTCATCTATTTGGCAAAAGATTCAGGATAATCTAAAGAGCATGAGTGAGAGATATAAGCGTGTGGCGGATAAGAGATGTGTGCCTGGTCCAGACCTGAATGTTGGTGATCTGGTGTGGTTGTCTACTAAGAATATCACATTGAAGGTTCCCTCCTGGAAGTTGGGTCCTAAGTTTATTGGGCCTTACAAAATCTTGTCCAACTATTAAAACCTTATGTCCAACCCACTGTACCCTCCTCTTTGCCTCCTCCTCCGATTATGGTTGTTGGTAATCTTGAATTTCAGGTCTCAAAGATTGTGGACTCTCGTATTGTCCACGGTTCTCTTCATTACCTCGTTCATTGGGAGAGTTATGGTCCTGAGGAGAGGATGTGGGTTCCAGTGGCGGACATTAAGGCCACTTGCCTTCTCAGGGCATTCCATAGGTCCCATCCTGAGAAGGTGGGCTCTGAGTGTCCAGAGTCCACTCGTAGAGGGAGGGGTACGGTCATACCAGATCCCTGAAAAGTTCTGACAGACGTTCTTCAGTACCTCCTGCATGATGTTCATATGTTTTGCTTTCGCTTTGACATCTCTCCTCCCTCTCCCAGCTGTCATCTATTAGCAGTAATTGCCTCCCTATATATCTCCTCCCATACTGCCTCACTTTGCGGTTTATACTTCTTCCTGGATTGTGTTCTCAGCTTGAAGTTGCTACAGCTGATTCTTCAGATAAGTCAATTTCTGTATTTGTATTTTCCTGTTGGCTTGATTCTAGGTCACCCTGACTCCCTCCATATTAAGTGCAGGGAGCCGGTGGTCGTGTCCCCTCACTATTATAGGGTTTGAAGGTGTCATTCAGTCTAGGTACGTGGACATGAAACTTTCTATCATTGAGATCTTTGCATGGGCTGAGAAGACAGGGAGAGCTTCAGGGCTTTAATAGGGCTCACCCTTTTGCTCCTTAGTTTTGGATTAAGTCAGTCGGATCTTCTTTTGTCACTTCTTGTTTTCTGCTACACCATCCGTGACACAAGCGTGTGTGTCGGCCACCAGGTGAGGAGTACAAAGACAAGTGTGTCTTGCTTACAGTCAAGCATGGTGGCGGGAGTGTTATGGTTTGGGGCAGCATGAGTGTTGCTGGTTGTAGGGAGCTACAGTTCATTGAGGGAACCATGAATGCCAACATGTACTGTGATATACTGAAGCAGAGCATGATCCCCTCCCTTCGAAAACTGGGCTGCAGGGCAGTATTCCAACATGATAACAACCCCGAACACACCTCCAAGACCACCACTGCATTGCTAAATAAAAACTGAGGGTGAAGGTGCTGGACTGGCCGAGCATGTCTTCAGGCCTAAACCCTATTGAGCATCTGTGGGGCAACCTCAAACAGAAGGTGGAGGAGCGCAAGGTCTCCAACATCCACCAGCTCCATGATGTTGTCATGGAGGAGTGGAAAAGGATTCCAGTGGCAACCTGTGAATCTCTAGTAAACTCCATGCCCAAGAGAGTTAAGGCAGTGCTGGAAAATAATGCTGGCCACCAAAATATTGACACTTTGGGAACAATTTGGCCATTTTCACTTAGGGATGTACTCACTTTTGTTGCCAGCTGTGTGTTGAGTTATTTTAAGGACAAACCAAATTTACACTATTATACAAGCTGTACACTGACTACATTACATTGTATTAAAGAGTCATATCTTCAGTGTTGTCCCGTGAAAAGATAGAATAAAATATTTACAAAAATGTGAGGGGAGGACTCACTTTTGTGAGATACTGTAATCCAGTCAGTGCTGTCAGTTTCAGACTGTGCAGGGAAAAAAAAAAAAAAAACTGATAACACCCACCTGGACCTTAATTACAAACAATCATAAGAATAGATGCTCCAAAATTGTTATTACAAAAGGGGTGAATGCAGCTACTAAAACTGTTGCTTCAGTTAGTAGAAAAAGTAGTTTGAACACATATGCAAATAAGTTGGTCAGAGCGCAGATGGTGGCACCTTTCCATTAAGGTCAATTTGATATAGGGAATATATAGTTTATGTCCCTTAGGGTCTGAAGCTGTGGTGTGGACTAGTGGTGGTGTTCTTTTTTTTATTTTTCCTTTTATTTTTCCTTTTTTTCATTGCAGATTTCTCCTGTCACTGGGGTTTATATATTCGCTCCAATTACATGAGGAAAACAGCCTCCTGAAATGCATCATAAAGATGATCTGTCCCTGCTAAAACTGAGCAGCTCTTGCAGTTACCCGGGATACTCCAAAAGTGGGGTGGTGCCAAGTGGAGGGATTGTGAAGCTAGACAATTCCAGTAGTAATAACATATCACTCAATAAATGAATTAATAAGCTTGCTTTTATTGTACAAATAATGTGTAGTCGGCACTGTGGAAGAATGTGGGGGTGCTCGTGTCCTGGGTTGCAGGATACGGCTGTTTAGAAGAAAAGAGTCACATTTGCCTGTATTCTGTCTATGGCAAGAAAGTAAAGATTTATTAGCATCAAAGGGTGAGTGCTGATCCACTTCTTTTACATGCTTTTATTGTACAAAATCCAGTGTGGTCCAGAATGTTTCATATATTCATATTATACAGCCACTCATGTAAGAGAACATTTTGATCATTTATTGATCTTCCTCAGCAACATGAGACTGTGACTGAAAACTGGAGGTCATGGAGGACTTGGCAGTATACAAAATGCTCATTGAGTGTTGTGCATGCAGCAATGGGGAAGGCCAAAAAAACATAAATAGATGATGTGATTCACCTCACTGGTGCATAAGCAGGCCATCTCTTTATACCAGCAACAAGTAGAAATCTCAGAACCCTGCCAATGTATGTAAATCCTTTTCTTTACTCAATGAATTTTAAAATAATTTCTCGGCAAATCAGTCAACAGGATGATATGACAGTCCTAGTACAAGGCTATCAGGTTGACGAGTTTCGGAGCATGGTCTGTTCTTTGTTTATAACCTGTTAGTGTGAATATGGGAAGAGATATATATCCTGACACTCCCGTGTCACAGGTGTAATCAGTTGTTTAAAAAAAAAAAAAATCTGCAATAAGAAAAACTGACAACAAAAAGCCTTCAGTAATATAATATTGTCAGTTTTCTTGTTTAAACCATTTGAATATGCGCTATTTAAAATAAATATCCACAAAATCTCCCTATTTAAAAGGAGTCTTTTTCAATAACGCAAAATCTGAACATAGTCAAATTTCTTGAGAGGTTTTGACTAAAATATTTTGATACACTTGAGGGATACACTTTGGTATTAGTGGAATCACATTTATGTTCCCATATCCTTTCTTTTACTTTTTATGTGATGCATCCTACATATATCAAGTTACATTGCATACACTGAATAATATACATTATAAAATCTTACATTTCATGTCGTTTGGCTGTTATTTTGTTTGTACAGTGTGATGTTTTTGTGCAAAACAACAGTCACGCATTTAATATGAATACAGTAAATCCTTTACATTCATTACCTGCAGTGCTAGAATGCACAAACTGGACAATATTCAATGCAGATCCTCAGGTGTTTGATAATCATGGTGCTAATTTGACTACCTAGATGCAGGGCCGGCTCCAGGTTCATGTGGGCTCTTGAGCAATAAATCCCAGCGGGCCCTCTTGAGGGATTTTCATGTCCCTCTGTGGCTCCCACACGGTATAATGACCACCAGTAGACTCTATATAGTATAATGACCACTAGTGGCCCTTCACACAGTATAATAACCCCTCAATGCCCCCAAACACAGTATAATGACCCCCAGTGGCCCCACACACAGTATAATGACCCCACAGTGGCCCTCTATTCAGAATAATAACCCCCAGTCGCCTCCCATTCAGAATAATGCCCCCCAGTAGCCCCCACACTGGGGGTTATATTGTATGGAGGGGGCACTGGGGGTCATTATACTGTATGGTGGTCAATGAGTGTCATTATATTGAATGGGGGATCTGGTGGTCATCATACTGAATGGAGAGTCATTGGGGATCATTATACTAAATGGGGGGCACTGGGGGTCATTATACTGTGTAAGGGGCTCTCACAATGTAATGACTCCCCAGTGGCCCCCTCACATACCTATCATTGCTGGAGCGTAGGGGAGCCAGAGGTCCTGTCATTTTACTAACCACAGCTCCCTGCGCTCCTTCTCTCCTCAGACCCGCTGCAGCAGTGAGACACACGTCATGACTGCGGGGCCGGGCATGGAGGAGAGAAGGAGCTGTGCAGTGATGTTGCTAGAACTGACTGGGCCCCACAGAAAATTTTTGTATGTCCCCGTCCCCCCAGTGGGTTGACATCACATTTTTCCTATCGGTTTGATATATACAAATGTGCAGCACTCCACGTTTTTGTATCCTGCAGAGTCCAGTAAAAAATGCATACGTTAACGTATATGTGTTTTTTTACTGTATGGTGGCATCTGTTAACGTATGCATTTTTGGTATGCATTAAATGGATGACAAAAATGGGATGTGAACCCAGCCTTAGTGTCAGAATAAGCACCAGTTCACAGTGGAGCAGCGGGGAGGAAAGGGGAGGCCGCCATGTACTGACAGAGCATTACCTGGTCTTGGTGGTCAGGGGTGAGGACTGTGTTTCCCAGAGATCATTTTCGATTGGGAAATACAGGGCACAGTATAATACACTAGAATCTATATACTATAAAGATATTAGCCCTACCCCCGAATAATAATACAATTAGGGGGTCATTTATTATATAGCAATACATCTATATTAGGCGTATTTCTGATACAGATTGTGGCGCAAAGGTCCTTAGTACCGCAATCTGCATCTTTTCCCGCTCATGCCAGGTCTAAAAATAGTGGGTGGGCAGAGAAAGGGATACAGTTATGGCCATACCGTTATTGTATACCACTGCCATACAGTGACCGGATAACACCTCTGTACAGTGACTGGGTATAACGCCATACAGTGACCGGATAAAAGGGTATTAGAAGGCACCGTACAGGAAATGACTAGGGGCACTGTACAGGGTTTGGTAAGAGGGCACAATGCAAGGTATAAGGGGGCACAGTACGGGGTGGGTGGCACAGTACAGGGTGGGGGCACAGTTACATGACCCTGTGAAATTAGAAGGTCCTTATGGTGAATCTGGTTCAGACGCTGTGACGAGACCAATCTCGCTACATTGCATTGGAGAAGCCCGGTTGCCCGCCTGCTTCCTTTAGACTATGGCCCCATGTTGAAACACTTGATTTTCCTCTGCAAAGACTATGTGAAAGAATTTGGCTCCATGGCAATTGAACTGTATTCGTGTAGTCTGAGTGCCATTCACCTAATAATTGAATGCACTCAGACCTGAGCTAGCTGGGGATATGTTAAATGTCTAACCGAGGTCTCTCCACCAGTCCTGCAGGGAATTGGGAGCCCAGTCTCCATTCCCCAGCAGCCGTGTGATTTACAAAGAATTGGAAGCCCAGTCTCCATTCCTCAGCGGCAGAGTGTCCTACAGGTAATAGAGAGCTCAGTCTCCTTTCCCCAGCAACAAGACATTGTATTGGGAGCGGAGACAGTCGGTCTCCCTCCCCAGAGGCTGGAAGTATGTATGGAAGAGGAGCTTGTTAACCCCTCTCCCTATTGGCAGTGTGAATTGCAGGGAATTGGGAGCCCAGTCTCCATCCCCTGCGGCAGTTTAACACACCAGAGGGAGACAGTAAGACCCACAACAGTGCAGATGGGACCGTGGTCTCTGCACTCACAGCACAGGGAGTAGGGACAGTCGGTCTTGTCCCCCCGTAACAGGGCTGTTTAGCCAAAGGGGAGACAGTCAGTCTCCCCCCACAATAGCATGGTGGTTTATCTAAAGGGGAGACAGTCGGTCTCTCCCTACAACAGCAGAGCCGTGTATCTAAAGGGGAGACAGTCGGTCTCCCCCTCCAACAACCAGGCTCCAACCAGGCGTGGTAGCGCTGGCACCAGTGCAAAGTACCGCTGGTCTCTACCCACTCAGCATCACACCAAGGCAGTCTACCAGTCCCCCACACAGCTGTAGTGAGGCACCTGGACATGGACAGGTTTCTCCCTTGCTCAGGTTTAGTAACCATTTATTGCGGGTGGGCTGTACTGCTGTTTCTGTTTTGTGGGTGGGCTGCTGGACTAACAAGGGCACTGACTGGCAGGAAGTCAGATACCCTGTTAGTCTGTTTGGAAAAGGGGAGAGATGTGACGAGACCAATCTCGCCACATTGCATTGGAGAAGCCTGGTTGCCCGTCTGCATCCTTTAGACTATGGCCCCATGTTAAAACGCTTAATTTTCCCCTGCAAAGACTATGTGAAAGAATTTGGCTCCATGGCAATTCAACTGTATTTATGTAGTCTGAGTGCCATTCACCTTATAATTGAATGCACTCAGACCTAGCTAGGGATATGTTAAATGTCTATGTTTTATGCAATACCTGCACAGTTAAATATTCTTATGTCTTTTATTGTCTTTTGCTACCATGTGGCTAATGGAGTTTTGCCTCTGCCCTTGGAGATAAATTGGATTACTTCCCAATTGTCTCCAGGACAGAAGACATTGTGTAAAACTGTGTATTCTCCTGCCTGTGATAATTACATTAATCCATTGTTTAAGGTAATTGTATCACAGGCAGAGGGGAGGATTTTGTGTGGGAGTGTCTGAGTGTATTGTACAGGGTTACTGGTTGTTTTACAAAACCCTGTGGGTGGTACTAATGTGTAAGAATGTGTATATAAGAACAATAAAAACACAGCTCTGGCTGTCCACTGCTTTACCCTCAACACAGAGCTTCGTCTCGTTCTTGGGGGGATTTATTGTATGCTGTTCCAGTCCGACTGCTAGGGGGGTAAACCTTTCATATGGTTTTTCCTATTCGGCTGTATGCAGCATTCATATGGTTTCCAGTTTGGGAGATTGGCGTATTTAGTAGCTGCCTTTGCATCTCGAAAGATAATATCTCATAAACGGCGTTAACCCCCTTTTAGTGTGAGAAAGGGGCCCGGGGCCCTGGATGGACAAGAGGGGTGAACACAGCAAGTAGATGGAAGGGGCTCTGAGGGGAATTTATACAAGAAGTAGTGGCAGAAGGTCTGTGTAGGGCAGCAACAGGAGATAGGAGGGTGGAACAGGAGCCCTGAATACATGAGGGAGGAAAGGAGACAGAATGGGATCCATGAGGATGAGATAGGACAGGATGGGGGGGGCAGGTGTCATGGAGGCCTACTGCTTAATGAAGCAGTAAAACAACTCCTGTCCCATAGAGAAGAGACAGTCACAGTGCAGACTCACTGACAAACTCTGCATGTCTGAAACTGGTAAGGTAACCTGCTGCTCTGCTGAACGGAGTAAAGAGAGGGCGTGTGTGAAGCTCTGTAGCAGCTGGCTTCATGTGACTCAGAGGGCCCATGAGAGGAGTACTGCGTAAGTGAAATGACAGCAATGCTTGCTTCCATCTGTATTGATGAAAGTGCTAATAGCAGCTCAGTGGGCCCCCTCAGGAGCAGTGGGTCCCGGCATTTGCACTGGTTTGCTGGGTGCTGACGCCGGCCCTGATTAGATGCATGAATTGGTGAAACTTTTAATGCATGAAAAAAAGAC
This sequence comes from Bufo gargarizans, assembly GCF_014858855.1. Taxonomy (NCBI): domain Eukaryota; kingdom Metazoa; phylum Chordata; class Amphibia; order Anura; family Bufonidae; genus Bufo; species Bufo gargarizans. Next base: position 87,517,651 of record NC_058086.1, on the reverse strand, counting down.
TTGGTAGGATTTAACAACATTAAAAACCTACATAGATAAACAAATGGTACCACTAGGAAAAATCCTAACTACTGTGTTTTTTTATTATTTTGTTACACAATGGAATTAAATCCTGATCAAATGTTTGTTACAACACATGCCACTTATACTTTACATTAAATAGAGCCAAAATATAGTTAAACGCAAAGACAGAAAAAAATCTTATTAACATACAAGATAAAAATATAAATAATAAAAAAGGAAAAATTATTATTCTTAAATATCTTGTATAAGGAGGATAGCTTCACTGCTATATTGAATGAAGGATGCAATTGTTCAGTTAAAAGATCCTCTAATTTTATAGGCAACATGTTTCCCCAAGTTTGTTGGTTAATGATGAAACAATACAAAGAACAAGGTTGAGTACCAAAGGTTCTTTCAAATGTGCACAAAAAGGAAATCACACTTTACAAACAAAATAACTACAAACTACATGAAATTAAACATTTTGTAATGTATATCATTCAGTGTATACAATGCAACTTGATATATGCAGGATGCACCACACGAAAATTAAAAGAAAGGATACGGGAACATATCTGTGATTCCACTAATGCCTCATTCACACAGTCAATATTCAGTCAGTGATTTCCTTTAGTGATTATTAGCCAAAACCAGGTGCGGCTCTAAACACAGAACAGGTGCAGATCTTTCCCTTAGGCCTGCCTAGCCATGGTTGTATTGCACATCGGCCGTGTGCTCACCGAATCACAGATGTGGACCCAATCTGGAGCTGCAGTGCGGGAAGGAGGCACGGAACCCTACAGAACCACTACTGAGTGTTTCTGTGGTGTTTCTGTCCATGCCTCCACACCGCAAAAGCAAGACAAGACTCTGAGCTTGTCATTTTTTAATCTATGTGCTACTGGCATCTTCTGGCATTGTTCTGGGGGGCAGTCGAACTGCTGGATTGTCACTCTTTTGCCCCCCTTTCCTAGTTTAAATGCTCCTTAGCAAATACTTTGAAATGTTCACTGAAGACATTTGTTCCCTTGAGAGAAAGACACAAACCATCTTTCTTGTACAGTTCTTTTCCATTCCAACGAGAGCTAACATGAGATACAAAGTCAAACCCTTGGTTCAGACACCATTTACCAAGCCATACATTGAATTCCTTAATGTGCATCTTCCTATCATGCTGAAGGTTATGCACAGGCAAAACTGCAGAGAATGAAACAGTTGATGCAACCTCTCGTATATCATTTCCAAGTGTGTGAAAAGCTTTCATCACCTTTGAAACCTCATTGCAAGCCAGATTATTTGTCCCAAGATGGACAATGACATCCACCTCCCTTTCCTGCCTTGCTTGCCTAACAATATTAAGGATCCGTCATCTATCCCTGCTAGCGGTAGCACCAGGGAGAGATCTCACCATTTTCCTCAAACTTCACACCTCTTATGATGGAATCGCCCGCCAACAGTTGCTTACTATCAGTCCTCACCTTCTCCTTTTTGTCTTTGGCTGCAGTATTGCATACTTTAGGCATGGGAGGTCATTGTTTCTCACCCACTGTGCTTGAGCCATCCTCCATGTTGATCTTGCACTCTGAAAGTGCTGCAAATGAATTATGGAGAGCCACAGACTGTGGGACATGTCGTCTATCAACAACTCTCAGTCTACCAGAACCAGCTGTAACCCATCTTTCATTTCTAGGGGGCCTCTGTGGCAGTGGCATTGCAACGGAATCTGACCACTGGGTACGACAATGCCATAACTCTCCTCTCTCCCGAAGATCATCACGACCGGACATCTTGAAGGTTAAGGTACTCCCAGAAGTGGGAAATAAGAAAGTATTAGTACCAGTGATTATTTCTTTGGGTTTTTGTAAGGGTTCTTGGAAGGTGTTTATTGACTTGGGGTCTGCTTCAAATTTTATTGACCATAATTTTGCAATTTCCATTGGGGTACCCATGTTGTCCCTTCCTAACCATGTCCATATTATTACCATTGACTATACTCCTTTGGTGGGCGGAACTGTGGAATTTTGTACTCCTGAAGTAACCTTGACTGTGGGGGCCCTTCATACTGAAATTTGTTATTTTTTTATAGTAAAGAAAATGTACTCGTGGAGGTAGTTTTGGGCATGCCTTGGCTCCAGATTCATAACCCAGTCATTAACTGGTCATGGGGTGAATTCGAGAAATGGGGACTAAAATGTAATTCATACTGTCTACCTGTTATTCAGGCTGGAATCACTACTGAGTCGAAAACTCTTCCCCCATACATCAGTGACTTTGCAGATGTTTTTCCATATCTGATGCTGAGTTTCTTCCCTCTCATAGACCATACCATTGTATCATAGATCTTATTCCGGGATCCAAATACCCTAAGGGTCGTATTTATGATTTGTCCAGTCCTGATCGGCAATCTATGAGGGATTATTTCAAAGAAAGTTTGCAAAAATGTAATCTTAGACCCTCAGTTTCTCCTATGGAGGCAGGATTTTTCTTTGTAATTAAGTGTGGGATTGAGACCTTGTATTGATTACAGAGAGTTAGACAAAATGACTATTAAAAAATCGGTATTCTTTGCCGTTGATTCCTGACCTGTTCAATCAAGTTCTTGGGGCTCACTGGTTTACCAAACTCGATCTCAGGGGGCCTATAATCTCAATTAAGGAGGGGGATGAGTGGAAAACGGCCTTTAATATCCCAGAGGGCCATTATGAATATTTAGTGATGCCATTTGGTCGAAGTAATGCCCCGGCAGGTTTTCCCAAATTTGGTCAATGATATTTTTAGACAATTTATTGGGAAATTCATGAGTGTGTATTTGGATGATATTTTCATTTATTCACCTGACTAAGATTCTCACATTAACAATCAGGTGAATTTGTCTACTGGTATGTCTCCTTTCTTTTATAATCTTGTTTTTCATTGGCGATTTACTTCAGTTTCGCTGTCCTCCTCGCAGTCTCCTGAAGCTGATGTAGTAGTTAAAGAACTGTGCACAGTCTGGGCCCAGGTTCAGTCAAACCTGAAAAAAGGTCAGGTGATTCAAACAGTTAGGGTTAACAGGAGGAGTGGATTTTGGGTTGGGAGATAAAGTATGGTTGTCTATCAGGAATTTGTCTCTGATAGAGATGGCCTTGCGGTTTGCCGGGCGTTCGTTTTGCGGCGAGCTTTGCTCGTTCATGGTTCACTGAACATGTCCGCCGGCACCATATTCTTTTGCATTGTGCCAAACTTTGACCCATGACACGTCCATCAGATGGGACAGGACAGCCAATTGAGACGTTTTAGCATATGGAAACACCCCCTACCCTATAAATAAACCTGATCTGGCCGCAATTTTACATTCAGTCTTTTGCCAGTTTAGGGAGAGGTTGCTGTGTGGAGCAGGGACAGACTGTTTGAGACACCAAACACTAGCTAATAGGGCCATAAATGTATTTTAAAGGACTGGTATAGATGTGCTATCGATAGGTGTGATATAAAAAGTATATTGTAGTGCATTTGTATTGTGCAGCAGTTGTGTACGGTTCTGCTGTGATACCGCAGTTATGCAGAGGGACAAAACGCTATTGGAACAACTAATTGCAACTGGTGTGTATACCAGTTGCCCCTCCAAAAAAAACGATTGAGGCAGGGGTGTGACATACCTATAATATAAATGATATATAGTGCATGTGCAGCATTTGTGTGCATGTCTGCTGAGATACCGCAGCTATACAGAGGGACAAACGGTATTGGAACAACTAATTGCAGCTGGTGTGATATACCAGTTGCTGCCCCAATTTTTTTTTATTGAGGCAGGGGTGTGATATACTTAGAACATAATTTATATATAGTGCATGTGCAGCATTTATGTGTGGTTCTGCTGAGATAACGCAGCTATACAGAGGTACAAACGCTATTGGAACAACTAATTTCCATTGGTGTGATATACCATTTGCCCCCCCAAAAAACTGATTGAGGCAGGGGTGTTATATACCTATAATATAATTTGTAGATAGTGCATTTGTATTGTGCAGCATTTGTGTGCGGTTCTGCTGAGATACCGCAGCTATACAGAGGGACAAACACTATTGGAACCACTAATTGCAATTGGTGTGAAATACCAATTTCCCCCACAAAAAACTGATTGAGGCAAGAGTGTGATATACCTATAATATAATTTATATATAGTGCATGTGCAGCATTTGTGTGCATTTCTGCTGAGATACCGCAGCTATACAGGGGGGAAAACGCTACTGGAACAACTAATTTCAACTGTTGTGATATACCAGTTGCCCTCCCAAAAAACTGATTGAGGCAGGGGTTTGATATACCTATAATATAATTTATATATAGTGCATGTGCAGCATTTGTGTGCAGTTCTGCTGAGATACCGCATCTATACAGAGGGCCAAATGCTATTGGAACAACTAATTTCAACTGGTGTGATATACCAGTTGCCCCCCAAAAAAAACTGATTGAGGCAGGGGTGTGATATACCTATAATTAGAGTTGAGCGGACACCTGGATGTTCGGGTTCAACGGGTTAGGCCGAACTTCAGAAAAAAGTCAATGGGGACCCGAACTTTTGAGCACTAAAATGGCTGTAAAAATGTCATGGAAAGGGCTAGAGGGCTGCAAATGGCGTCAAAACGTGGTTAAGAGCATGGCAAGTGCTATACAAACAAATGTGGATAGGGAAATGACTTTAAATAACTTTTAAGCATTGAATGAAAGGATGTGGTGCACATTAATTACTAAATAATTTATTAAATTTTATTCCCTGTCACCTATGCATAGCAGGTGTTTATTCACGTCTAAAATTGTATAATTTCAACCCAAGAATGTAACAGAAAAATTATTGAAATGTATTAAGCTGTCAACTAGGTAGAGGAGGGGTATATTACGAGGGTGTCAAGAGCCACGTCTGAGTCCGTTATACCCGGGCTCAGGAAGTCGCAGCGGGTGGCTGCGCGCTCTGTCTACAGATAATGCTGTTTCTTAATGGTAGCTTTCTGGGTTTGCCTTGCAATCCTTTTTGGCTCACTCAGGGACCCGTAGCGTCTTCTCTTCAGCTGTTTCTTGTCCAGCAATCCCAACCTCCTTATATTCCCCTCTCCCACTTCTCTGGTTGCCAGATATAGAGCTTCCTGCCTGGACTTCTATACTGACCCACTGGAGCTGTGTAGCTGTGATTCCTGGTTGTTGTTCCAGACCGTTACCCTCCGGATCCCTGTTGGACTTTTGTTGTCTGCTGTTGTCGCCCACCTGGGATTATATGTTTTGTATGTATTGTCTGTCCTCTCCTTGGTGTTTTCCTTTAGTGTTAGTGGTGCAGACTAGTGTTCCCACCGCCCTATTTACTACGTAGGGCTCATCTCAGGGAAAGCCAGGGTTTAGGCACATGATCGGCGTACGGGTGACGAACCCGTCTAGGGACGTCAGGGCAGTCAGGTGCCAGCCTCAAGGTGAGTTAGGGGTCACCACCTTTCCCTCTCCCTTGGACAGGGCCTTCCCATTTCCCTCCCTTTGCGTCACGTATGTGATCGGCACGCCGGTCATGATAATTACACCCAAAAATTGGTGAATTTCGCCAGAAAATGTAACTGCCAATTTTTTTTATTTATTTTTTTACCGTTCTACTAGGTATAGCAGTGGTACTATACACACCAAAATTGGTGAATTTCATCCTAAAATGTAAATGACAATTTATTTATTTTTTAACTGGCCTACTAGGTATAGCAGTGGTACTATACACCCCAAAAATTGTTAATTTCACCCGATAAATGACAATTTTATTTTTTGTTCAATTTGTCTACTAGGTATAGCAGTGGTACTATACACCCAAAAATGAGTTAATTTCACCATAAAATGTTATTTTTTACCGGTCCACTAGGTATAGCAGTGGTACTATACACACCAAAATTGGTGAATTTCACCCTAAAATGTAAATGACAAAGTAGTAAAATGATATAAAATAAAACACATACAAAAAAATAAAATTGATTTATGAGGTGGAGTTCCATATAGAGTAGGAGTTTGAGGAGGCGGTGGATGCAGCGGTGTAGGTGGAAGCGGCGGTGGAGGAGGACGAGATAGCCAGCACAGGTTTTTGGTTTTAATTTAATTTTGTAAAATTAAGGTATACTCAAAAAGAGTGTGAAAAATCTGAAATACAAACATGAGCAATTGCGCTGCAGTATAACAATGGCTGCTTAGTGCCGGTATACATGTCTATTCTGCACAAGGTACAGACAAGTTCAGAGAGATCCATGCATGATCCATTTTAATGAACGTGAGCTTGTGCACATTGGCTGTGGACAGGCGGCTGCGCTTGTCTGTGATGACGCCCCCTGCCATGCTAAACACACGTTCAGATAATACACTGGCTGCAGGGCAGGCCAGCACCTCCAAGGCATAAAGGGCAAGCTCAGGCCATGTGCCCAATTTGGAGACCCAGAAGTGGAAGGGGGCAGACCCGTCATTCAGTACGTGTAGGCGTGTGCACACATACTGCTCCACCATGTTGGTGACATGCTGCTTCCTGCTAAGACGTTCCATATCAGCTGGTGGTGCTGGTTGTTGTGGCGTGCTGACAAAGCTTTTCCACATTTCGGCCATGCTAACCCTGCCTTCTGAGGTGCTGGCTGTGCCCAAGATGCATTGGCGACCTCTTCCTCATCCTCTGCCTTCGCATTGTGCTTCCACTGTGCCCCCGCTGTCAGGTGAGAATGCCACCAGCAGCGCGTCTACCAGCGTGTGCTTGTACTCACGCATCTTACGATCACGCTCCAGTGACGGAATTAAGGACGGTACATTGTCCTTGTAACGGGGATCCAGCAGCGTGACCACCCAGTAATCAGCACAAGTTAGAATGTGGGCAACTCGGCGGTCATTGCAAAAACACTGCAGCATGTAATCGCTCATGTGTGCCAGGCTGCCCAGAGGCAACGAAAAGCTGTCCTCTGTGGGAGGTGTATCGTCTGTGTCCTCTGTATCCCCCCCATCCATGCACCAGTGATGGCCATGAGCTGGTCTGGGTACCACCCTGCTGTGAACATGGTTCCTCCTCCTCCATCTCCTCGTCCTCCACCTCCTCATCTTCCAGAATTGTGCCCTGGTTGGACAATAGTGTACCTTGGGTTTGCCGGTGCAGGAACCCACCCTCGGAGCCACTTGGGAATGACTGGCCAGAAACCCAACGAAATGATCCCTCTTCCTCCTCCTCCTTCTGTGCCACATCCTCTTCCATCATCGCCAGGAGCGTTTTTTCAAGGAGGCATAGAAGTGGTATAGTAACGCTGAGAACGGCGTTATCAGCACTGGCCATGTTGGTGGAGTACTCGAAACAGCGCAACAAGGAACACAGGTCTCGCATGGAGGCCCAGTCATTGGTGGTGAAGTGGTGCTGTTCCTCCGAGCGACTCACCCGTGCGTGCTGCAGCTGAAACTCAACTATCGCCTGCTGCTGCTCACACAGTCTGGCCACTATGTGCAAGGTGGAGTTCCACCTTGTGGGCACGTCGCATATGAAGCTGGAAGTCCGAAGTTACGCTGCAGAGCAGCTCTGGGACTAGCCGGTTTGACGCACATCCCTTGCCTGGCGCATGTGCTGAATTATTTGGTGGTGCAGAGATTCCTTAAAAATTACCCCGACATATCAGAGCTGATGCATAAAGTGCGGGCCATCTGTTACGCTGAGAACGCCGAAAGAGCGCACAGATGGCCCGCACTTTATGCAGCAGCTCTGATATGTCGGGGTAATTTTTAAGGAATCTCTGCACCACCAAATAATTCAGCACATGCGCCAGGCAAGGGATGTGCGTCAAACCGGCTAGTCACAGAGCTGCTATGAGATTTTGCCCATTATCGCACACCACCAGGCCAGGCTTGAGGCTGACTGGCACAGACCACTCATCGGTCTGTTGTTCAAGGCCCGTCCACAGCTTCTCCGTGGTGTGGGGTTTATCCCCAAACAGATACGTTTTAAAACTGCCTGCTGTCGTTTACCCCTTGCTGTGCTGAAGTTGGTGGTGAAGGTGTTACGCTGACCGGATGAGAAGCTGGTAGAGGATGAGGAAGGAGAGTAGGAGGAGGAAACAACAGGAGGCAAATTTAAGCGCCCTGCAATCCTTGGTGGTGGAAGGACATGCGCCAAACTGCTATCCGCCTCAGGCCCAGCCGCCACTGCATTTACCCAGTGTACTGTTATGGAGATATAAAGGCCCTGACCGTACTTACTGGTCCCAGTATCCGTAGTCAGGTGCACTTTGCCACAGATGAAACCCTACTAGCAGAGTCGTCAAAAAGCAGAAGAGACTGCTGCATGACTTTGGGCTCAGACTGCTTGGCTGATTTGCAAGAGAGTGAGGTGAAAGACTGATGAACATCGGCTGCAGGTGCCAACTGTGGTCTTTCAGCAGGAGACTGGATGGGAGACAATGTGAACGAACTGGATCCACTGTCAGCAACCCAATCTACTATCGCCTGTACTTGTTCAGGCCTCACCATTCGTAGACTAGAGCAGCATTAGGCCCGACCAAATACCGTTGCAGGTTTTGTCGCCTACTCGCACCTGAGGAAGGGGTTTCACTTGTGCGTGTGGCTGGCACAGATCGACCACATCCTCTCCCTGAAACAGGAGCTCCAGCAGCAACACCACAACCTGGGCCACGTCCCTTATTTTGCGCTCTCCTCATATTTTTCAAATTTAGGATCTTGTCGTAAATGGGTGTTTAATTTATAATAGAATAGAAACGACAGTATGTAAAGAGCCTGAACCAGACTAGGCCTCAATAAAAGATTTTTTTGCCTAAAATGGCTGTATTTCAAATGCCTGAATCAAAACCCCCGTATGTAGAGGGGGTATCTCACATGGTCTGAACCAATGTAGGCCTGAAGTAAATATTTATTTGCACAAAATGGCTGTATTTCAAATAGCTGTATTTCAAATCCCTGAATCAAACCCCTGTATGTAGAGAGAGTATCTCACAGGGCCTGAACCAGTGTAGGCCTGAAGTAAATATATGTTTGCACAAAATGGCTGTATTTCAAATCCCTGAATCAAACCCCTGTATGTAGAGGTAGCATCTCACAGGGCCTGAACCAGGTAGGCCTGAAGTAAATATATCTTTGCACAAAATGGCTGTATTTCAAATGCCTGAATCAAACCCCTGTATGTAGAGGGGTTATCTCACACGGTCACATGGCTGTATTTAAAATGGCTGCATTTCAAATCGCTGACTCAAACCCCTGCATGTAGAGCATGGATGTCAAACTCATGGCCCTCCAGATGTTGCAAAACTACAACTCCCATCATTCCCTGATAGCTGTAGTATGCTCAGGCATGATGGGAGTTGTAGTTTTGCAACAGCTGGAGGGCCACGAGTTTGACATCCCTGATGTAGAGGTAGTATCTCACAGGGCCTAAACCATATCTTTGCACAAAATGGCTGTATTTCAAATGCCTTATTCAAACCCCTGTATTTGGGGGTATCTCACACGGTCTGAACCAGTGTAGGCCTGAACTAAATATTTATTTGCACAAAATAGCTGTATTTCAAATGGCTGTATTTTAAATCCCTGAATCAAACTCCTGTATGTAGAGGGAGTATATCACAAGGCCTGAACCAATGTAGGCCTGAACTAAATATTTATTTGCCCAAAATGGCTGTATTTCAAATGGCTGTATTTCAAATGGGAAGTACATTGGGCCAGGTACACCACACCAGTAGTGAGACAGTTTATGAAGTCTCTGATGGTGCACTCCTTTTTGTTATAAGAGCAGGTAAATGTTTTTTTTTTTTCTGATCTGACCACATGCTGTGCAACTCCCACATTTAAAAGTCCCCAAGGGTTTCCTAGAGCAGTGTTTCCCAACCAGTGTGCCTCCAGCTGTTGCAAAACTACAACTCCCAGCATGCCCAGACAGCCTTTGGGGCCTGTACTCCACTGGCCTGCAGTAACATTGATATCCAATGACTGTCTAATATACCTCCAGCCACATAATCACTTGATGTTTTCTGTCCGGTGAATGATTAAATGTTTGGGACCAGTACTCCTGTGGCCTAAAATCAAAGTTTTCTAGGCTCCAGCATGGCACATTTTTGAGAGTTTCCCTTTAAGATGCATAAAAATGGCCCCTGAATAAAATACATATTTTTTGTGGGAATTTTTGCCATTGATCCCCCTCTGGTATGTCACTGTCCATGTTGGGGGATGATTTGTGAACTTCTTGTAAGTATTTGGTGGCTGCAAATATGACATGAAGGTATTTCAGGTTCGCCTGTCATTAAAGTGAATAGGGCCCGCTGCGAACTTGCGGTTTACGAACATTTGATCGCGTTTGCAAATCGTCCCGGCCAATGTTCGTTCATCACTAGTCTCTGAAGGTACCTTCAATCAAATTTGCTCCATGCTTTATTTGTCTGTATGAAATCATTGAAATCATTAACCCTGTGTTTTTTAAGTTATGGTTACCTGACTCCTTTCGCATCCATAAGGTTTTCCATAAAGCATTACTCAAAAAGTATGTACCGCCTGCATCCCCTACTCAGGAATCTCCACCGCCAGAGGAGGTTGCCGGCCAACTAGAATTCTAAATTTCTAGAATCCTTGATGTGTGAAAGGTCCGGAATTCGTGGCAATATTTGGTTCACTGGAAAGGTTATGGTCCTGAGGAGAGGTCTTGGATAAATTTTCATTTAGCTCACCCGGAGAAACCCACTCCAGTGATTATGGGTCCAGTAGCCCCTCATAGAAGACGGGGTACTGTTACGGACCCGGCAGCTTGTTTTTCATTAGCAGCACCGCCAGCATCCCGTGCATACAGCGGAGCAAGGACGCGGTCAACGTCCTTGTCTTCTTGGGGACCAGGGGACGGGAAGGACCCGGCCGCGCACACCTTCTCAGCGTGGCCGGCGTCCTCCGCCCCCTAGACGACGAGCAGCAGGGGATCTGAGCACCGATGTTAATGAATCAGCGCTCAGCTGTGTTATGAGCAATCAGAGTCACATGACGCTGGCCACGTCATGTGACTCACCTGTAGGGGTTATTTAAACAGGCAGCCTGCTGACCACAAGTTGCCTGTGATTGGTCTTACTACCCTCACCAGCATTTTGTATTGCACCTGACACACATCCATGGTGAGTCCGTTTTTCACTAAAGACAAATAGGAGATTCTTTGGAAATTAATTTTCAGCTGAGCAACGTCAGTAAATTACAGATGACACATGGATGGCAAAAACTGACACACGGACCAACTACAGATACTTCACTTACAACTTCATGGATCAAACACATATGCTTTTTTTTCACGGACATGACACTGACACGGAAATGTGAACGAGGCCTAATTCTTGCAGAACACCTAAAGGGTTAACAAAGCTAAGGGGTATAGTTTCTTACATGGAGCCTTTTACGGGTAATTTCTATTATGTGAACCCCACAAAGTGACTTCATGAACTGGTCCTTAACCTCTTCCGGATACAGGGCGTACAGGTACGCCCTGATGTCCCGGTACTCAAGGACACAGAACGTACCTGTACCGCAGGGATCAGAAACTTCAAAATGCTGTTATTTTCTGTTTATACCCCCCTGCAGCCCTTTGTGTTATGTGCCGGTGGGCGCAGCAGAGGGTGGTGCGGCAGTGCGGGCGAGAGGGCTACGATCATAAGCGCGGTGCTGGGGGGGTGGGCAGGCATGCGATCATCCGCCCACCCCTCTCTAAGGATGGCCGAGCGGTTTTTAGAGTGTCAGCACATTGCTTACACTCTGCTTGAAACGCCTGACATCTGTGCTGGCACAGCTGTCAGGCGTTTAACACCTTTCATGCCGCGGTCCATAGGGACCACTGTATGGAAGAGGTTAACAGGGAGAGAGCTCCCTACCTCTCCCATCGGGGGGTTGCTGTGCCTTTTCAGCCCCCGATAGGAGAGGGAGGGGGCCCCCTTCCTCCCCATCACCGACTGCTCGGTTGTGGCAGCGAGTGACGGTTACCATGGCTACCGGACGCCTTCACAGGCTTCTGGCTGTCCATGGAGCTGATCAGAGGCTGTCCATGGTGCTGATCAGACTTCTGCTAAAGGCAGAAGTCTAATCAGACTTTGTAAAGCGAAAATACAGTACACTATATAGTGTACTGTACTGTATTATACAGACATCAGACCCACTGGATCTTCAAGAACCAAGTGGGTCTGGGTAAAAAAAAAAAAGCTAATAAAAGTGAAAAAAAAGTAAATATAAAAAAACACATTTATCACAAAAAAAAAATTCCCTACACATGTTTGATATCACCGCGTCCATAACGACCTGATCTATAAACGGTCATGTTACTTTCTCCAATTGTTTCAAAAATGCTTTCTTATGTTAAACGTAAAAAAATAATAAAAAAAGTTGACATATTAGGTATCGCTGCATCCGTAAGAACCTGCTCTGTAAAAATACCACTTGACCTAAACCCTGAGGTGAATACCGTAAAAAATTTAAAATTAAAACAGTGTTAAAAAAAAATGTTTGTCACCTAACATCATAAAAAGTGTAATAGCAAGCGATCAAAAAGTCGTATGCCCCCCAAAATAATTCCAATATAACCGTCATCTCATCCCACAAAAATAATACCCTACCTAAGACAATCGCCTAAAAAATAAAAAAAACTATGATTCTCAGACTATGGAGACACTAAAACATGTATTTATTTTTTTTCTTTCAAAAATGATATCATTGTGTAAAACTTACAAAAAAAAAGTAAAAGAATATATACATATTAGGTATTGCCATGTCCGTAAGAACCTGATCTATAAAAATACCACATGACCTAACCCCTCAGGTGAACACTGTAAAATTTTTTGGGGGAAAAACGGTGTCAAAAAAGCTATTTTTTGGTTACCTTACATCACAAAAAGTGTATTAGCAAGCGATCAAAAAGTTGCATGCCCCCCAAAATCATTTCATCCCACAAAAATTATATCCTACCTAAGACAAACATACCCAGAGCTGCTATGAGATTTTGCCCATTATCGCACACCACCAGGCCAGGCTTGAGGCTGACTGGCACAGACCACTCATCGGTCTGTTGTTCAAGGCCCGTCCACAGCTTCTCCGTGGTGTGGGGTTTATCCCCAAACAGATACGTTTTAAAACTGCCTGCTGTCGTTTACCCCTTGCTGTGCTGAAGTTGGTGGTGAAGGTGTTACGCTGACCGGATGAGAAGCTGGTAGAGGATGAGGAAGGAGAGTAGGAGGAGGAAACAACTGGAGGCAAATTTAAGCGCCCTGCAATCCTTGGTGGTGGAAGGACATGCGCCAAACTGCTATCCGCCTCAGGCCCAGCCGCCACTGCATTTACCCAGTGTACTGTTATGGAGATATAAAGGCCCTGACCGTACTTACTGGTCCCAGTATCCGTAGTCAGGTGCACCTTGCCACAGATGAAACCCTACTAGCAGAGTCGTCAAAAAGCAGAAGAGACTGCTGCATGACTTTGGGCTCAGACTGCTTGGCTGATTTGCAAGAGAGTGAGGTGAAAGACTGATGAACATCGGCTGCAGGTGCCAACTGTGGTCTTTCAGCAGGAGACTGGATGGGAGACAATGTGAACGAACTGGATCCACTGTCAGCAACCCAATCTACTATCGCCTGTACTTGTTCAGGCCTCACCATTCGTAGACTAGAGCAGCATTAGGCCCGACCAAATACCGTTGCAGGTTTTGTCGCCTACTCGCACCTGAGGAAGGGGTTTCACTTGTGCGTGTGGCTGGCACAGATCGACCACATCCTCTCCCTGAAACAGGAGCTCCAGCAGCAACACCACAACCTGGGCCACGTCCCTTATTTTGCGCTCTCCTCATATTTTTCAAATTTAGGATCTTGTCGTAAATGGGTGTTTAATTTATAATAGAATAGAACGACAGTATGTAAAGAGCCTGAACCAGACTAGGCCTCAATAAAAGATTTTTTTGCCTAAAATGGCTGTATTTCAAATGCCTGAATCAAAACCCCCGTATGTAGAGGGGGTATCTCACACGGTCTGAACCAATGTAGGCCTGAAGTAAATATTTATTTGCACAAAATGGCTGTATTTCAAATGGCTGTATTTCAAATAGCTGTATTTCAAATCCCTGAATCAAACCCCTGTATGTAGAGAGAGTATCTCACAGGGCCTGAACCAGTGTAGGCCTGAAGTAAATATATGTTTGCACAAAATGGCTGTATTTCAAATCCCTGAATCAAACCCCTGTATGTAGAGGTAGCATCTCACAGGGCCTGAACCAGGTAGGCCTGAAGTAAATATATCTTTGCACAAAATGGCTGTATTTCAAATGCCTGAATCAAACCCCTGTATGTAGAGGGGTTATCTCACACGGTCACATGGCTGTATTTAAAATGGCTGCATTTCAAATCGCTGACTCAAACCCCTGCATGTAGAGCATGGATGTCAAACTCATGGCCCTCCAGATGTTGCAAAACTACAACTCCCATCATTCCCTGATAGCTGTAGTATGCTCAGGCATGATGGGAGTTGTAGTTTTGCAACAGCTGGAGGGCCACGAGTTTGACATCCCTGATGTAGAGGTAGTATCTCACAGGGCCTAAACCATATCTTTGCACAAAATGGCTGTATTTCAAATGCCTTATTCAAACCCCTGTATTTGGGGGTATCTCACACGGTCTGAACCAGTGTAGGCCTGAACTAAATATTTATTTGCACAAAATAGCTGTATTTCAAATGGCTGTATTTTAAATCCCTGAATCAAACTCCTGTATGTAGAGGGAGTATATCACAAGGCCTGAACCAATGTAGGCCTGAACTAAATATTTATTTGCCCAAAATGGCTGTATTTCAAATGGCTGTATTTCAAATGCCTGATTCAAACCCCTGTATGTAGAGGGTGTATCTCACAGGGCCTGAACCAGTGTAGGCCTGAATTCAATATTGGTGCACCAAATGGCGGCATTTAAAATCTCTGAATGGAACCCAAATGGATTAAGGGTGTATCTAACAATGACATCTGCATCAAAAGCTGCCAAGTAATTTATTTTGTGCCCAAACAAATGTTTGTTTGACAACTGAATTTGACAGCAGTATATAAGCCTGTAATTTTACACGTGCTGATGCTGCAAGGCCTGAAAATAGTGTTTTTTGTCAAAAGTGTATTTTTCAAACCCCAGAAAATGATGGGTGTATTTCTAGCTAAAATTGCACACTGACTAATCCAGATGTTGTAGATTGCCCAAAAAGTTTTTTTGTTGTTTTTTTGTAACAGAATATGAAAGCTGTATATAGTAAACTTGAATTTAACACTTGCAGACCTGGAAAATACTGTTTTTTGAAAAAAAATATGTGTTTTTCAAACCCCAGAAAATGATGGGTGTATTTCTTACCTTATATTGCACACTGACTGATCCAGATGTTGTAGTTTTCCCATAAAATTGTTGGGAATCCCAAATATTTTAGAATATTGTGACACTATATTAAAACAATGCTGTTGATGCACTGCTTTATTGGAGGGGTGTCAGGTATATCTGGCAGCTCTAGTCCCATTGGTCTAGTCCCATTGGCAGTTTGTCAGAGGGGTCACTTTAGACACTTTGTTTCTGCATATTGCTCGGCCTATGTTCTTTCCCTAAATTAGCTAGTCAGAGAGAGCTTGGAGAACCCTAACAGGCTGTATTCCGGGCACCCGCCCTTAGAAGGGCGACCCACAGCCGCTGGAACCTCGGATCTATAGCTGTTAAGCCCTGACAACTAAATTGTCCAACGCGTTTCACCACAAAGAGTAATGGTTCTTCAGGGACACAGAATGTATCGCCGGGGTGTCTGGTGCAGTGGCAGCGCTCCCGCACGAATATAAAGGCAGTGGCAACTAACTGAGTCTAAGTGTCCATTTTTTATAGCGCTTCAGCCCTGCCCACCTGGCTAATTAACCTATGGTTGCAGGGTGAGCGCTCATTGAACCCCTCCCACTCACTTGTCATGCCGTCCAAAGCGAGGACGCGCGATCATTGGGCCATTACCTTCAGTCTTGCCCAGTCAGCAGCGCCTCACTTACAGCCGGAAGTGACGTCAGTGGAGGGCGTCATGGTTGTTATGGGGATCTAGTACTGCGTCCCCGGCAGGTCCTTGCAGGGTAAACATAATGAATACAAGTGTCCACGAAGGCAAACATGAAGATCAAAAGTCATATGTTTAAATATTTAGAGTCTGCCATGTGTGCGCATGAACCTTATAGCCGACTTATATGCGATCTATTCAATAAAGAGTACTTTAGATTAGAGATGTTTATCTATACATAGTTACAGGTCCTTGCAGGTCACAGGTTCCTTTTTTGTTTATACTCCTCAACAAAAATACAGTAATCGTCGATACTATAGGAGTAAAATAGACTGCCAGGTAAGCTCTAAGACAGTGATGCCGAACCTTTTAGAGACCGAGTGCCCAAACTGCAACCTAAACCCACTTATTTATCACAAAGTGCCAACACGGCAATTTAACCTGAATACCAATATATATCTTCCATGTACTTTATCATTTAGCTATAATAAATGCCTACATTCAGTGCTCTGACTGTGTCGTTCATAGCACGCCCTTCGCTGATGAATGGCAGGAAAAGTCTAAGGCATATTGGTACACCATAGACTTTTTCCAGAGTGCGGGTGCCCACAGAGAGGGCTCCGAGTGCCGCCTCTGGCACCCATGCCATAGGTTCGCCATCACTGCTCTAAGATGTTACAGACCCCTTGGCAGGCACAGGATTAGACCCCTAGGGGGGGAAGTCTCTATTCAGAGGCTTTGTGCAAGCATCTATGCTTAATTACTCCCATATCTAACAGAATGGGACATTGAAGAGATCTGTGCAGGTCGACTAAAAAATACTAAGGCTTAATCAGAAATTTGATGGATATATTTACAGAAATGGCTTATATGAAATATATTCATTCAGGCCCTTCGGCGTCACGGAGTTTAGTCTATACGTCCATTTTGTTTCGGCTCGCAGGATCATCTTGTCCCAATCACCACCTCTCTTTGGTTTGGGGTCATGTTGTATTCCTATGAATCTCAGACAGTTGGTATTGCCTCCATGGTGTTGTACAATGTGGCGTGCCACTGATGTGTCTTTTTCATTTAAAACATAATTTACGTGGTCCCTTATCCATCTCCTGAACTCCCGTTTTGTCTTGCCCACATAATCCAGTGGGCAAGTACATTGGGCCAGGTACACCACACCAGTAGTGAGACAGTTTATGAAGTCTCTGATGGTGCACTCCTTTTTGTTATAAGAGCAGGTAAATGTTTTTTTTTTTTCTGATCTGACCACATGCTGTGCAACTCCCACATTTAAAAGTCCCCAAGGGTTTCCTAGAGCAGTGTTTCCCAACCAGTGTGCCTCCAGCTGTTGCAAAACTACAACTCCCAGCATGCCCAGACAGCCTTTGGGGCCTGTACTCCACTGGCCTGCAGTAACATTGATATCCAATGACTGTCTAATATACCTCCAGCCACATAATCACTTGATGTTTTCTGTCCGGTGAATGATTAAATGTTTGGGACCAGTACTCCTGTGGCCTAAAATCAAAGTTTTCTAGGCTCCAGCATGGCACATTTTTGAGAGTTTCCCTTTAAGATGCATAAAAATGGCCCCTGAATAAAATACATATTTTTTGTGGGAATTTTTGCCATTGATCCCCCTCTGGTATGTCACTGTCCATGTTGGGGGATGATTTGTGAACTTCTTGTAAGTATTTGGTGGCTGCAAATATGACATGAAGGTATTTCAGGTTCGCCTGTCATTAAAGTGAATAGGGCCCGCTGCGAACTTGCGGTTTACGAACATTTGATCGCGTTTGCGAATCGTCCCGGCCAATGTTCGTTCATCACTAGTCTCTGAAGGTACCTTCAATCAAATTTGCTCCATGCTTTATTTGTCTGTATGAAATCATTGAAATCATTAACCCTGTGTCTTTTAAGTTATGGTTACCTGACTCCTTTCGCATCCATAAGGTTTTCCATAAAGCATTACTCAAAAAGTATGTACCGCCTGCATCCCCTACTCAGGAATCTCCACCGCCAGAGGAGGTTGCCGGCCAACTAGAATTCTAAATTTCTAGAATCCTTGATGTGTGAAAGGTCCGGAATTCGTGGCAATATTTGGTTCACTGGAAAGGTTATGGTCCTGAGGAGAGGTCTTGGATAAATTTTCATTTAGCTCACCCGGAGAAACCCACTCCAGTGATTATGGGTCCAGTAGCCCCTCATAGAAGACGGGGTACTGTTACGGACCTGGCAGCTTGTTTTTCATTAGCAGCACCGCCAGCATCCCGTGCATACAGCGGAGCAAGGACGCGGTCAACGTCCTTGTCTTCTTGGGGACCAGGGGACGGGAAGGACCCGGCCGCGCACACCTTCTCAGCGTGGCCGGCGTCCTCCGCCCCCTAGACGACGAGCAGCAGGGGATCTGAGCACCGATGTTAATGAATCAGCGCTCAGCTGTGTTATGAGCAATCAGAGTCACATGACGCTGGCCACGTCATGTGACTCACCTGTAGGGGTTATTTAAACAGGCAGCCTGCTGACCACAAGTTGCCTGTGATTGGTCTTACTACCCTCACCAGCATTTTGTATTGCACCTGACACACATCCATGGTGAGTCCGTTTTTCACTAAAGACAAATAGGAGATTCTTTGGAAATTAATTTTCAGCTGAGCAACGTCAGTAAATTACAGATGACACATGGATGGCAAAAACTGACACACGGACCAACTACAGATACTTCACTTACAACTTCATGGATCAAACACATATGCTTTTTTTTCACGGACATGACACTGACACGGAAATGTGAACGAGGCCTAATTCTTGCAGAACACCTAAAGGGTTAACAAAGCTAAGGGGTATAGTTTCTTACATGGAGCCTTTTACGGGTAATTTCTATTATGTGAACCCCACAAAGTGACTTCATGAACTGGTCCTTAACCTCTTCCGGATACAGGGCGTACAGGTACGCCCTGATGTCCCGGTACTCAAGGACACAGAACGTACCTGTACCGCAGGGATCAGAAACTTCAAAATGCTGTTATTTTCTGTTTATACCCCCCTGCAGCCCTTTGTGTTATGTGCCGGTGGGCGCAGCAGAGGGTGGTGCGGCAGTGCGGGCGAGAGGGCTACGATCATAAGCGCGGTGCTGGGGGGGTGGGCAGGCATGCGATCCTCCGCCCGCCCCCTCTCTAAGGATGGCCGAGCGGTTTTTAGAGTGTCAGCACATTGCTTACACTCTGCTTGAAACGCCTGACATCTGTGCTGGCACAGCTGTCAGGCGTTTAACACCTTTCATGCCGCGGTCCATAGGGACCACTGTATGGAAGAGGTTAACAGGGAGAGAGCTCCCTACCTCTCCCATCGGGGGGTTGCTGTGCCTTTTCAGCCCCCGATAGGAGAGGGAGGGGGCCCCCTTCCTCCCCATCACCGACTGCTCGGTTGTGGCAGCGAGTGACGGTTACCATGGCTACCGGACGCCTTCACAGGCTTCTGGCTGTCCATGGAGCTGATCAGAGGCTGTCCATGGTGCTGATCAGACTTCTGCTAAAGGCAGAAGTCTAATCAGACTTTGTAAAGCGAAAATACAGTACACTATATAGTGTACTGTACTGTATTATACAGACATCAGACCCACTGGATCTTCAAGAACCAAGTGGGTCTGGGTAAAAAAAAAAAAGCTAATAAAAGTGAAAAAAAAGTAAATATAAAAAAACACATTTATCACAAAAAAAAAATTCCCTACACATGTTTGATATCACCGCGTCCATAACGACCTGATCTATAAACGGTCATGTTACTTTCTCCACTCTGTGAATTGTTTCAAAAATGCTTTCTTATGTTAAACGTAAAAAAATAATAAAAAAAGTTGACATATTAGGTATCGCTGCGTCCGTAAGAACCTGCTCTGTAAAAATACCACTTGACCTAAACCCTGAGGTGAATACCGTAAAAAATTTAAAATTAAAACAGTGTTAAAAAAAAATGTTTGTCACCTAACATCATAAAAAGTGTAATAGCAAGCGATCAAAAAGTCGTATGCCCCCCAAAATAATTCCAATATAACCGTCATCTCATCCCACAAAAATAATACCCTACCTAAGACAATCGCCTAAAAACTAAAAAAAACTATGATTCTCAGACTATGGAGACACTAAAACAAGTATTTATTTTTTTTCTTTCAAAAATGATATCATTGTGTAAAACTTACAAAAAAAAAGTAAAAGAATATATACATATTAGGTATTGCCATGTCCGTAAGAACCTGATCTATAAAAATACCACATGACCTAACCCCTCAGGTGAACACTGTAAAAAATTTTGGGGGAAAAACGGTGTCAAAAAAGCTATTTTTTGGTTACCTTACATCACAAAAAGTGTATTAGCAAGCGATCAAAAAGTTGCATGCCCCCCAAAATCATCTCATCCCACAAAAATTATATCCTACCTAAGACAATCGCCCAAAAACTGAAAAAGCTATGGCTCTCAGACTATGGAGATGCTAAAACATGATTTTTTTTTTTTGTTTCAAAAATTATATTATTGTGTAAAACCTAAATAAATAAATAAAAAGGTATACATATTAGGTATTGCTGTGTCCGTAAGAACCTGCTCTTTTAAAATAGTACATGATATAACCTGTTAGATGAACGTGGTAAATAATAAAAAATCAAAACGGTTCAAAAACTGCTATTTTTGGGCAAATATTCAATTTTAATCCTATTTTTGCTGTAATAAAGCAAGGGTTAACAGCCAAACAAAACTCAAAATTTGTGGTTCTGATTCTGTTGTTTACAGAAATGCCCCATATGTGGTCGTGAACTGCTGTATGGCCACACGGCAGGGTGCAGAAGGAAAAATACTGTTTTTTTTTACACCATGTCCCATTTGAAGCCCCCCTGATGCACTCCTAGAGTATAAACTCCAAAAGTGACCCCATTTAAGAAACTACACCCCTCAAGGTATTCAAAACAGATTTTACAAACGTTGTTAACCCTTTAAGTGTTGCATAAGAGTTAATGGCAAATGGAGATGAAGTTTCTGAATTTCTATTTTTTTGTAACCCTGCCTCACAAAAAATGCCTCACATAAAGTGTAATATAGAGCAACCAAAAATCATATGTACCCTAAAATAGTACCAACAAAACTGCCACCTTATCCCGTAGTTTGAAAAATGGGGTCACTTTTTTGGAGTTTCTACTCTAGGGGTGCATCAGGGGGTCTTCAAATGGGACATGGTGTCTAAAAACCAATCAAGCGAAATCTGCCTTCCAAAAACCAAATGGCGTTCCTTTCCTCCTGTGCCTTGCTGTGTGCCCATACAGCAGTTTACGACCACATATGGGGTGTTTCTGTAAAACTGCAAAATCAGAGTAATAAATGTTGAGTTTTGTATGGCTGTTAACCCTTCGCTTTGTTACTGGAAAAAAATATTAAAATAGAAAACCTTCCAAAAAGTGAAATTCTGAAATGTTATCTCCATTTTCCAATAAATATTATGGAACGCCTAAGGGGTTAATAAAGCTTGTAAAATACGTTTTGACTACCTTGAGGGGTGTAGTTTCTTAGATGTGTTCACTTTTATGGAATTTCTACTCTAGGGGTGCATCAGGGGGGCTTCAAAATGGACATTGTGTCAAGAAAAAAGGCCATCAAAATCTGCCTTCCAGAAACCATTTGGTCATACAGCAGTTTCCCCATTAGGGCAATAAATATTGTTTTTTTGTTTGGCTGTTAACCCTTGCTTTGTTACTAATAAAATATAGATTAAAATGGAGAATTTGCCCAAAAATTAAAATTCTTGCAAATTTGGTATTTTTTTATAAATAAAATGATTTATTTTTTTTACTCCATTTTACCAGTGTCATGAAGTACAATATGTGATGAAAAAACTATTCTCAGAATGGCTTGGATAAGTCAAAGTTTTTTTTAAAGTTATCACCACAGAAAGTGACACTGGTCAGAATCGCAATTAAATGGCCTGGTTCTTAAGGTGAAATATGTGTCCTTAAAAATTTTAAGAATTGCTTCTAAAGTTCTAAGCCTTCTAAATGTCCTAAAAAAAGAAAATAACATCTATAGAATGATGCCAACGTAGACATATGGGGAATGTTAAGTAATAGCTATTTTATGAGGTATCACAATCTGTTTTAACAGCAGATATATTAACATTTTTAAAATTGCTAATTTTTCTAAATGTTTTGTAAATTTAGGATTTTTTTGAAATAAAGGTAAAATATATCAACTCAAATTTACTACTGTCATGTGTTAATGTGTCACAAGAAAACAGTATCAGAATGGCTTAAATAAGTAAAAGCGCTTCAAAGTTCTTACCACATAGTGACACTTCAGATTTGCAAAAAATTGCCATGGCCAGGAAGGTGAAAACTGGTCTGGGGTAGAAGGGGTTAATGGGGCTGTCCAAGATAATAACAAATCTAAGACAATTCCTACTTTGTATTAAAAAAAAAAAAAAAGATATGTTTGTGCTTTTCTTCAGCGCCATTCTCTGCTGTGCTGGTCCGGTACTCCAGCCGCTGTTCGTCTTCAACAGCAGTGGTGGTGTGCCTGGACCACAGCACATAACCTCTGCAGCCAATTACTTTCCTCAGCAGTCTACAGCTAGGGATAGTGAGTGGCTGCAATGGTCAGTTGTCAAATCTAGGCACATCACTGTGCATGCACAGTAGTTACTACTCAAGTAGCACTACCTAAGTAGTATATAGTATCATTCAAAACAAAGGCAATCTATAGTAAATGCATTTGTAGTCAAAGCTTTCTAAGATATATTATATTTTTTCATTTAAAAGATTTATTTTGCAATTTTGAATGAATCTTACGTAATCCTGTAGACTCCATCCGTGAAGCTGTATTAACAGTGTCACCAAAAAGGCAGTATCTTGGCATTTTAATTCCAACAACACCAGCAGCACATGGTCCTGAACAGAGCAAATATGATAAACCAATTAATCACACCACATCCAATCTAAAGTACTGATTATTTTAGGGAAAATGGTATTAGCAAGCAGAAATGCATCATTTCGAACTGCACAATCAAAGGTGGTTACACATGTACTGTCTCCATTAAAGGGAGTCTGTCAGCTCCACAATCACTTTCTAACAAAGCATACTGCCATTTAGGTAGGTGACCCTCAACATAAGCATAATTTTATAGTGAATATAATGTATGCTAATAATAAGAAATCTTTCTTTTAATATGTCTGCAAAACAAGTTTTACGTACATTTTGGGTGGAGCTGTGATATGCTGGGCGCTTTCAGTAATGCCAGATCGCACCTTCCTTGTTTGAGTAAGGCAAGACATACAGTTGAGATAATGGTCGGCTGCATTGTGGACTATCGGTTGTCCATGGGATCATTCGTACCAACAATCCCACCAACAAAACTGGCCGACTAGGGAAGTCAGTTTTTATCAGGTGCTTGAGCACAATATCAAGTGATCGGCTGAATTCAGCCGATCTTGTCATCAATATGCAGCTTTGGCCAATAAATGGCTGAAGTTTACCAGCATGGCGGATTACATTTTAGGAAGACAAGAGTTTGCTATCAGCAATCACAGTAGTTTTTCAAATGACAGTCAGATGGAATGGCTGAAATCTGCCACTCCGGACGACTTTAATCTTAAGTGTATGGTCAACCTAACATTCCCAGTCATCCTCTACCTCGTCACTCCTAGCTCTGAAATCAATGAGGTGGGGAAAGCCAAACAAGCAGGGGAGGCACTGGGCGTCTGTACTGGCAGAACAATGGTGCATAGAACAGTTCAACCCCACGTACAGTGCACATAAATCCTGTTTTGCAGACAAATTAACAGAAACCATTACCATACAGTAATTTCACAATGACTTTATGTTTAAAGGGGTATTCTGCCGTGGCATACCGTCAATATAGGCAGACCACGCACTGGCTATGGGGCCCGGCCAGGCTGCATGGCCCCGCCCCCTTTCCAACCTGAACTAGTAATAGTAGAGAGATAAATATCGGCAATGGCTGATTATAATAGGGCATTTGGGTCGGCAGCCCCGGGCCCAGTGTCAATGAGGGGCCCATTGCCACCCCAAACGCCCCAGTGCCATTACATATTTACATTTTCATTTGGCACTATGTGCAGCGCTGGGCTGGAAGGAGGGAGGGAGAGGAGAGTGAGCAGCCGCTTCCTCCAATCAGGATGTGCCCGCCGCTCTGTGATGTCTTTGGTAGAGGTTTGCTCCCACAGCTAGCAGCCCTGTATTTACTTTTATCAGCAGTGATGTCCCTCATGCTGACCCTCCTCTGGGTCCTCCTGCACTTCTCTTTTCTTGTTTACTCCCAGCACTACCGGTCACTTCCTTCACACTATTCCTAGGCTGGGTGAGAGGTCAGAAGGAAGCAGCAGCAGAAGTGCTCTGCATGATGGAGCAGAGCTGAGGAGAGAGGAGCTGACAGGAAGATAGGCTGTTTGCAGGGTGACTGAATTTACAGCTATTAAGCCTCTTTCACACGGGCGTCGCGTGTGAGGGTCGTATAGGATGCGGGTGCGTCGTGGAAAAATGTGCAAAGTGTAAAGCGTTTTAATGCGTTTTGAATGCGCGTGAAAATATCAGCATATTTGGTACCCAGACCCGAACCCGGACTTTTTCACAGAAGTTCGGGTTTGGGTTAGGTGTTGTGTAGATTTGATTATTTTCCCTTATAACATGGTTTTATGGGAAAATAATAGCATTCTTAATATAGAATGCTAAGTAAATTAGAGATGGAGGGGTTAAAAAAATTACAAAATAATTTTACTCACCTCATCCACTTGTTCGCACAGCCCAGCTTCTCTTCTTTCTTCTTTTTTGATGACCTGGGAGGAAAAGGACCTGTGGTGACGTAACTGTGCTCGTCACATGGCCCATCACATGATCCATCACCATGATGATGGATCATGTGATGGACTATGTGATGAGCGCAGTGACGTCACCAAAGGTCCTTTTCCTCCTAGGTCATCAAAGAAGAAAGAAGACGAGCCGGGCAGTGCGAACAAGTGGATAAGGTAAGTTAAATTGTTATATATTTTTTTTATTAACCCCTCCATCCCTAACTTACTGTATTAAGAATGCTATTATTTCCCTTATAACCATGTTATAAGGGAAAATAATAATGATCGGGTCTCCATCCCGATCGTCTCCTAGCAACCATGAGTGAAAATCGCACTGCATCCGCACTTGCTTGTGGAAGCTTGCAATTTTCACGCAGCCCCTGCGTTGCGTGAAAATCGCACAATATAGAGCATGCTGTGTTTTTCACGAAACGCACAAGTGATGCATGAAAATCACTGCTCATGTGCACAGCCCCATAGAATTGAATGGGTCCAGATTCAGTGCTGGTGCAATGCGTTCACCTCACGCATTGCACCCGCGTGGAAAATGTGAAAGAGGCCTTAGGGTCAAACAGGAGCCTCAGCTCTGCTTACTGTAGTGCATATATATTCTTTCATATGGTTATGGGACCCGAGGCATGTGCTGGATGCTCCAGATAGACTACATCTGAGGTAAAAGGATGGGACATGACTAAAATTGCTCAGCTCTGCTCCCTGTTAATAACAAAAACAGAGATCTAATGCTGCGGAACGGGAAAAGATCTGTCCGAAGGGTCACATTGATTAGTGTGGACAGTCCTGACTCCTGCTGCAGTAATTTACCCTAGGCTCTTCTCTGCTTTACACCTATCTAAAAATAAATAAAACTTAAAGGGTTAGGGTACTTTCACACTAGCGTTTTTCTTTTCTGGCACTGAGTTCAGTCACAGGGGCTCTATACTGGAAAAGAACTGATCAGTTTTAGAAGACATCGGAGAGCAATCCGTTCAGAAGAGCAATCCGTTCAGGATGCATCAGGATGTCTTCAGTTCAGTCATTTTGACTGTCCAGAACGGAGATAATACCCCAGCATGCTGCGGTTTTATCTCCGGGCCCAAAAACTGAACACTTGCCTGAATGCCGGATTTTTTTCCATAGGAATGTATTAGTGCCGGATCCGGCATTAAAAATACTGCAATGCCGGATCTGTCCTTCCGGTCTGCACATGTGCAGACCTTTAAAAATTAAAAACAAAATAGAAATGGATCCGTTTGTCAGTATGACAAATGGACAGACAGATCCATTCTTGCAATGCATTTGTAGACGGATCCGCATCCGGATCCGTCTACAAATGCTGTCCGTTTGCATGCATATTTCCAGATCACTCTGCCGCAAGTGTGAAAGTACCCTAAGGCCGAGTTCATTGATTTTGCTATCCATTTCATGTATACATACAGTGGCATCCTTCATCATAGAGTTTCAAAGAAAAATTTATATGTTAACGTATACATTTTTTCTACTGGACTCTGCAGGATAGGAAAGCATTGGGTGCTGCACTTTTCCCTCCCCCAACATATACGTAAAAACGTATGGCAAAAATGTAATTACCCTACACGACTGCCATAATGCAGACAGTGTGCAGGTAAAAACTGAAGAAAATGCGGTGATCATGCAAGGTCCACATCCCTAAAAAAAAGCTGATCGACAGGGATGCTGGGAATTGGACCCACCACCTATCCTGGGGTCATCAATGTTAGATTGGTTGTGAAACGGGAATACACCTACCATACATGGTGGTGTGCTTAGCTAAAAGATGACTTTGGAGCTGACTTTATTGTCCAATTAGTTAAGTGAATGTACATGTAAATATTATAACATTTGTATGGGAGTCTGAGCTTCAAAAACCTCATTCAGAAACACCAGATATTTTCTACAGAACGATGCATACCTGAGTGAATTCCAATCCGGATCCATACAGGTAAACCAGGCAAATGATTCAATTCAAAAGACCCCATAAAACTAAGAATATCCAAAGCCATCCTACATATATCTACTGCATGTCGATTTCCATTTCGATTAGGAAGACCACTGACCACCATATAAGCATCTCCAATTGTTTCAACCTAAGTAGGACATAAACATTTAAGCTTATATATATATATATATATATTGCTAAAATTAATATGACCACTTTAGCGAACAAATGAGAAATGAGAAATGAAAGTAAAAACAATATAGTAAAAATGAAAAAAAATAATAATAATATATATATATATATATATATATATATATATTAACAAAATACTGATATTATGAAGAATAATGCCTCAACTTAAATACTTTCATAAATTATATCTAATTTCTAAAACTGTCATTTTGGTATAGAGAGATATATAGTTTATTATTGCCAGGGGCGGGGCTAGAAGAAGCCACAACGTGGGTGTGGTGGCATTTTTATTATCAACCCAAGTTTGTTCACACTTCAGTTATTTGGTCAGTTATTTCCATCAGCCGTTGTGAGCCAAAAACAGTAGTGAAGCCTAGACAGAAATAAAGTATTATGGACAAATTTTCACTTGTTCTATGTTTTTGATCCACACCTGCCACCTGGTTTTGGCCCTAAATAACTGATGGAAATAACTGACCAAATAACTCAAGGGTGAACTCAGCCTAACTGGGGTTGATATACTAGCCCTAGTTTCAGAAGGAATACAGCCCGCAGAGAGGTTGTACAAAGATGTTGAGACTCTCTGCAGAGCTGATCTCAGTCTGCTAATACCCAGCCCCAGGTAATCACATGATCGCTGGGTTTGGAGCAGGAAGAGGCACTCATTGAGCCCTGTATATACAGTGATGGAAAAGGCAAGGATGGTAAAAAAATGTCTACGGGAAGCCCATCTGTCACTGACAGCAGGCTCTCTGCTCCCACAGCTGCATAATCTATGTGCCGTCTTAACTCTGCAAGGATGTTCAGGAAAGTCCTTGTAAAGTTAACTGCGGACCGCCCAGATATTTTTTTGTCAGCCAGTGGTCTGCAAGTGGTAAATCAAGTCCTGAAAAACTGACAAAAAGCAGAAGCCAGTTGTTCAACTAGAGAGAAGCCACACCAAACCTAGACCGTGTAAACATGGTCTTGTATGGCCCAATCGGTTTTAGAAAATGAAATCAAATACCCATCAGCTCTTCCATTTTCATAGGGAATCCATTGGAACTACGTTTTAGAGAGATTGATCTTGTGAACGGATGTTGTAAAGTAATCTTTCTTTTTTCATGTTTATACTTGTTGGCACTATAGACTGATATATTGTATGTTTATTACTATTACCTCTTATAGAATGTGATTTTTTAATACACAAGGTTAGAATGAGTAAGGTCTTCTAAAAGCAGAAGGTACTTCTACAGCTCATATTCACACACTAAGGAATTGTTATTCTGGGATAATATGCAAAAGTGCAAATTGTTCCTTCCTGACTTTGTTGGACAAATATGCATTCACAACCACAGCAACAGTCTTTTATTCCAATATAGCTGTTTAGGCTTACTAGCCTTCATCATCTAATGCACACTAGCTTTTGAATGCGGTACTATCTGGATACCAATGGGATCTTAAAGAGTAACTACACTTTTTTTCAATTTTTGATATGTCATAGAGACATATCAGAAGTGTTTAACAGTCTCAAGCTCAGCAGCGAGGAGAAGCTGCCCTCGACTCAGTGCTTCTGACCCCTCTTTCTAGTAGTTTGTGGGGGTCTCAGAGCTGGGACCCCTGACGATCAACACTTCTGATAAGGCCCTATGACATATCAAAAAATAAATAAAATGTATGTTACTTGTTATTGCAGTGCTGTTTGAGGTGGTACAGAATTTACAAAATGCTTTGTAATTCTAGGTGGGGTTGCACATTGATGAGCATTTTGAGCTTACCAATTTAGGATTATAGGTTGGAGCTGATGGACACATGTTTTTAACTTGTTCAAATACAAGATGTAGTGTATGTAATGTAACAATGTAACAAAGTATATGGTAAAGTGCTGGAAGTGGTGTATATTTCAGAGTCTTCACGTGGGTGAGATAAGAGAATCCAGAAAAATATGTTGACAGGTTATTTAAATCTTGGTTCTGGGCTGGATCTCATAAGACTGGTGGGTAGGTTGGTAGTGGGAATGGCTCCAGAACGGCTATTCCCCCTAGCCTGAAGAGCTCCCAGGTGTAGCTACTGGGATCCTTACTGGTGAATAAATAGCCATCTCATAGCTTCAGTCATGGTCAGAGCATGGAGCCTGTTTGACTGTGAGGCTATGTGAAGCCTGATTCCCTGATTTACTGAACTGCAGATGGGATAGAGATATTTCTCTTTATTAGGTAGTGCCCAGACAGGCAGGTGTTTGTTTTGATTATTTTTTTTATGTTATGTGCTGTGGCTTTAGCAAGTGATAGATAACTTGGATGCTTTGTGAAAAATAAAGACTTTTAACTCCTGAAGTCTGATAGTCTGTCATTGAAGACCCCACCATGAGTACACAATCCCTTACAATAACTAACTGCTCAGTTTAATACCTTGTAGACATCATGATGATCTAAAATGCGATCAAAATCTTTGTACACGTCATTCAGCATATCCACAACCTCCATAGGTGTACTATATTTGCAGATTGTAGTAAATCCAACAATATCACTGAAATAAATGCTGACTTCTTCAAAAAACTCTGGCTCTACCAATCCTGTTTCTTTAAGGGATTTCACCACAGGCCTGCAATAAACAAATTTAAGTTTAAATATTTCTATGGTACATAAGCATTATGAGATAAGAGGATAAAAGATACAAGCTATGGATGACAAAGTAAGGATATTGTATTTTTAGATTAAGCCTTTAAAACTTTACATAACTTGCTGTCTTGATCACCAAACATATTTAGTTCTTTTATGTTTAAATTAATTCAATAAATTAATTCATCTTTGTAATATTTTTTATATTTCATCTTATCAAGCAGAATTAGACACCTGCGAGGGGGTGTCCCCAAAGCTGAGGATGCTTCTCCTGCTGATTGATTAACAGGTCCGGAACATATCAACTGGTCCTTACAATCTTGCTCCTGAACTGCTAAGTAGTGGCGTATGTGCAGAGGTTCTGCTTCCTCAATGGCAACTTTCCAGTGTAATGGTACATTCACAGTGGCTGCTCCAGTAGCGGAAGCAGAGGCTCTGCGTATGCACCTCAATTCGGAGCGGGATTGTCAGGGCCTGACGACATGTATGGCCCTGTCAATCAAGAGGCAGCTGGATGCTTCTTCATCTGTGAAAGTAACCCCTCACAGATTAACTTTTTCTGAGTCGTATCAATTTGCTCATCACTAGTTTGGTTTATTTTTATGGCTTATCCTGACAAAAATGCATATACTGAATGCAATTGAATTTAATATTCTTATCAGGAGTTTTGTATATTACCAGCAGAAGGACCTGGCTTTGCACATGTATATTTCATATATTTCATTTAATGTTTGTCTGTGAGGTTAAAATATATCAACAGTATCCCCTAGAAGAGTGACCTCTACAGCAGCTGCCCCTTTAATAATGGCCTCCACAGTCCCCTGCCCCTTAACAGTTACCACCCCTTTAACAGTCACCTCGACAGTGGCTTGTCCCCTTAACAGTAACATCCACAGCACCCGCCCCTTTAACAGTGACCTCCACAGCGGCTGCCTCTTTATAAGTGACCTCCACAGTCCCCCACCCCCTTAACTAGTTTGATCTATTTTTATTGCTTATCCTGACAAAAATGCATATACTGAATGCAATTAAATTCAATATTCTTATCAGGAGTTTTCTGTATTACCAGCAGAAGGACCTGGCTTTGCACAGGTATATTTCATCTATTTCATTTAATGTTTGTTTGTGAGGTTAAAAGATATCAACAGTATCCCCCATAAGAGTGACCTCTACAGTACCCCGACCCCTTAACAGTGACCTCCACAGTACCCCGCTGCCTTAACAGTAACTTCGACAGCAGCTGCCCCTTTAAGAGTTGCCTCCACAGTGCCCTGCCCCTTAAAAGTGACCTCCACAGTACCCTGCTCCCTTAACAGTGACCTCATAGTACCCCGCTGCCTTAATAGTTACCTGCACAGCAGCTGACCCTTTAATAGTGACCTCCACAGCAGCTGCCCTTTTAATAGTAACCTCCACAGTCCCCACCCCCTTAACAGTAACCTCCACAGTGCCCACTCTGGTCACCCCTTTAACAGTGACCTCCACAGCAACCACCCCTTTAACAGTAAGCTCCACAGTATGCCATCTCCTTAACAGTGATTTCCACAATAACCAGTCCCTTTCACACTAACCTCCACAGTGCTCCATTCCCTTAAAATATGACCTCCACAACACCCCACCACCTTAACAGTGACTTCTACAGCACCCCGCCCTTAACACGGACCTCCATAGAGGACGTCCCCTTAACTGTAATCTCCACTATTCTCTGCCCCCTTTACTACAGTGACTTCCACAGTGCCCATCCCTTTAATAGTGACTGTCACAGTACCTCGCTCCCTAAACAGTGACCTCCACAGTACATCACTGCCTTAACAGTAACCCCCATAGCGACTGCCCCTTTAATAGTGACCTTTAAAGTCCCCTGCCCCCTTAGCAGTAACCTCAAAAAGTGCTTGCCCCCTTAACAGTGACCTCCACATTGCCCTGCCCCCTTAACAGTGACCTCCACAGTGCCCACCCCTTTAACAGTGACCTCGACAGCAGCTGCTCATATATTAGTGACCTCCACAGTACTCCATCTCCTTAACAGTGATTTCCACAATAACCCGCCCCCTTAACAGTGACCTCTACGGCACTCTGCCCCTTAACAATGACCTCCATAGCGGATCGTCCCCTTAACTGTGACCTCCACAGTACTTCGCTCCCTTAACAGTGTCATCCACAGTGCCCTGACCTACAGCAGGGATGTTATGGAAACCTGGTGTAAAACTGCATATGTCAAGACTAAGGGCCTGCCAGCTTCTTTTGGCTAAAACGGGTCATGTGACGGTGTGTATGGCAGTTAGGATATGATTAAAAGACCTGTGGGCTTCTATTGGCTAATGCAGGTCATGTGACAGTGCCATATTTTCATTTTTCTTTTTTTTATATCTCAGGAACGGTACGTCCTAGAGAGCTGAGACCCAGTCTAAAACCTTCCCGGAAAACAGATGCGCCTATATGGGAAATTTGGTGCAGATCAATCCAGTCGTTTGGTTGCGCATAAAAAACAGAGACATACAGAAACTCATTTTTATGGTTGCAAGAAAAAGTATGTGAACCCTTAGGAATGATATGGATTTCTGCATAAATTGATCATAA
The DNA here is from genome assembly GCF_014858855.1 of Bufo gargarizans. Classification (NCBI taxonomy): domain Eukaryota; kingdom Metazoa; phylum Chordata; class Amphibia; order Anura; family Bufonidae; genus Bufo; species Bufo gargarizans. Next base: position 87,485,462 of record NC_058086.1, on the reverse strand, counting down.
AATGTTATCCGATATTCATCTATATCACAACAATAGACAATCACAGTCTGCTTAAACTAATAACTCACAAAGTATTAAATGTTACCATGTTTTTATTGAACACACCATGTAAACATTCACAGTGCAGGTGGAAAAAGTATGTGAACCCTTGGATTTAATAACTTGTTGAACTTCGTTTAGCAGCAATAACTTTAACCAAACGTTTCCTGTAGTTGCAGATCAGACGTGCACAACGGTCAGGAGTAATTCTTGACCATTCCTCTTTACAGAACTGTTTCAGTTCAGCAATATTCTTGGGATGTCTGGTGTGAATCGCTTTCTTGAGGTCATGCCACAGCATTTCAATTGGGTTGAGGTCAAGGACTCTGACTGGGCCACTCCAGAAGGCATATTTTTTTCTGTTTAAGCCATTCTGTTATTGATTTACTTCTATGCTTTCGGTCGTTGTCCTGTTTCAACACCGATCTTCTGTTGAGCTTCAGCTGGTGGACAGATGGCCTAAGTTCTTCTGCAAAATGTCTTGATAAACTTGGGAATTCATTTTTCCTTCAATGATAGCAATCCGTCCAGGCCCTGACGCAGCAAAGCAGCCCCAAATCATGATGCCCCCACCACCATACTTCACAGTTGGGATGAGGCTTTGCTGTTGGTGTGCTGTGCCTCTTTTTCTCCACACATAGTGTTGTGCATTTCTTCCAAACAACTCAACTTTAGTTTCATCTGTCCACAGAATATTTTGCCAGTACTGCTATGGAACATCCAGGTGCTCTTGTGCAAACTGTAAACGTGCAGCAATGTTTTTTTTGGACAGCAGTGGCTTCCTCTGTGGTATCCTCCCATGCAATCCATTCTTGTTTAGTGTTTTTACGTATCGTAGATTCGCTAACAGGGATATTAGCATATGCCAGAGACGTTTGTAAGTCTACAGCCGACACTCTAGGATTCTTCTTCACCTCATTGAGCAGTCTGCGCTGTGCTCTAGCGGTCATCTTTACAGGACGGCCACTCCTAGGGAGAGTAGCAGCAGTGCTGAACTTTCTCCATTTATAGACAATTTGTCTTACCATCCCTTTCCAGCTTTATGCAAGTCAACAATTCTTAATTGTAGGTCTTCAGAGAGCTCTTTTGTGCGAGGCATCATTCACATCAGGCAATGCTTCTTGTGAAAAGCAAACCCAGATGTGGTGTGCATTTTTTATAAAGCAGGGCAGCTGTAACCAACACCTCCAATCTCATCTCATTGATTGGACTCCAGTTGGTTGACACCTCACTCCAATTAGCTCTTGGAGATGTCATTAGTCTAGGGGTTCACATACTTTTTCCACCTGCACTGTGAATGCTTACATGGAGTGTTCAATAAAAACATGGTAACATTTAATTCTGTGTGTTATTAGTTTAAGCAGACTGTGATTGTCTATTGTTCTGACTTAGATGAAGATCAGATCACATTTTATGACCAATTTGTGCAGAAATCCATATAATTCCAAAGGGTTCACATACTTTTTCTTGCAACTGTATTTATATAAGAGACTAGCAGAAGGACCCGGCTTTGCACGGGTATATTTAATTTATTTCAATTCATGTTTCCGTGTGTCATAAAAAGATATCAACAGTACCCGCCCCTTTAACATTGACCTCCACAGTGGCCGCCCCTTTAACATTGACCTTCATAGTGGCCGCCCCTTTAACATTGACCTTCATAGTGGCCACCCCTTTAACAATCAGTAGACAGGCTTTATTTGTGCTGTAATTAAACAGATGTGCGCACCATAGGGAAATTCTGCATATACAGAGTAGTATAGAATAAAATACAAGGCTCACCTTGTTAGGTTGTGCTAAAGATAGACACAACTCTATTGAACACTCATCAAATTAGGTCCTGAGAGCCCGGAGGGTGGTGGTCTGCAGCCACAGGTAAAAAGTCTTCTTATCGAAGATGCCTGGAATCCCCAAGAAGGTGTGTATTGGCAGAGATAAATGTCCCACGGCGCAATGACCAACCACAGGTCACCAGGTTCAGGATTCAAGGTATTTTATTGCAGCAATACAGCGCGTTTCAGGGAATCACTCCCCGTCATCAGGTACTCAAGGCTGCACACATGTAAAGAACATAAACTACAAACATTTATACACAAAAGAACCGCCTGTTTAGGGTCAGGGTGAGGGGGAGTGACCTCTGAAACAATTGATGTCTCCCCAATAGCTGTTTCAGAAGTATATGTGTATAGGGACACTATATTAGATAAACTGACAATAATTGGATCATGCAACAATTGTAAAGCTGTTTTTAAAGCTAAAAAAGCTGTATATAAAATAGAGCGATGATGGTTAAAACCACGTGATCGAACGTCACGTGAGAGAGGCTGGCACCTGCAATCATCCATGCCGGGCGATCAGGAGCGCACAGTGATGTAACTAGTGGGCACGTGATCAGGGTTCCGATCACGTGGGAGCGGCCGGCACACAAGACGGCTGTAACTGCGCAACAAGGACGCTCTGATAGCACGGGAGCAGCCGGTCACACGTGATTGCCATTGCCAGGAAACAAGGATGCTTCAATAAGGGGAGCCAGGATATGTTGGGTTTCGGCGCTGCATGAAGAGGTGCCCAAACCCATATTGGACATAAAAACATAAAAGGGCATGTGGAAAAATGTGTAATGTCAGAGCGCATTATAAGCAGATTGCATTCCACATTGGAATACGTGATTCAAAGATAAGGAGATTTTCTGCTTTATAGAGCTGTTAGAAACTACACTATGGCTAGAATATTATAATAAAACATAATAAATAATGATATATGATAAATAATAAATAAATGAAACATTTGGTAAAAGCGTTATTAAATTATCAAGAGCTACCTTAAAGAGGGGAGGGAATACTTAAAAAATAGCACATAAGACAGTTGATGCACAAAATAAATAAATATATAAATATCACGCATATGGTCACATGCAATATAGAGATCCAATTGATGATCAAATTAAGTAAGTAAATGAATATTAGTTAATTAAACATGTAGGTAAATATATTTGGATAAAAGATTAAAATACGTAATAATAAATGAGACATGATGATTCAGAAGTACAGTTGAACGGACACCTGGATGTTCGGGCTCGACTGGTTTCGGCCAAACTTCGGGACCCGAACTTGAACCGAACTTGACCCCGAACCCCATTAAAGTCAATGGGGACCCAAACTTTTGAGCACTAAAATGGCTGTAAAAATGTAATGGAAAGGGCTAGAGGGCTGCAAATGGCATCAAAATGTGGTTAAGAGCATGGCAAGTGCTCTGCAAACAAACATGGATAGGGAAATGACTTTAAATAACATAAAATATGTAAAAATAAAAATAATAATCTTGATCTAGGAAGACGAGGTCCATATGAAGTAGGAGGTTGAGGAGGCGGTGGATGTGGCGGTGTAGGTGGAAGCGGCGGTGGAGGAGGAGGTAGCCTGCACTGCTTTTTTGTTTTAAATTTTATTTTTAAAATTATGGTACACCCCAAAACATTGGGAAATATAACCTGTGATAACCCCCTCCAGTCATGCTAAACACACATTCAGACAATACACTGGCTGCAGGGCAGGCCAGCACCGCCAAGGGGTAAAGGTCAAGCTCAGGCCATGTGTCCAATTTGGAGACCCAGAAGTTGCAGTGGTACTATACACCCAAAAAATGGCTAATTTTACCCAAAAATGTAAATGACAATTTTTTTTTTTTTTTTTTACTGGCCTACTAGGTATAGCAGTGTTACTATACACCCAAAAATTGGTTAATTTCACCCGAAAATGTAAATACATTATTTTTTTTATAAACGGACTACTAGGTATAACAGTTGTACCATACAAACCAAAATTGGTGAATTTCACCCGAAAATGTAAAAGACAAATTTTTTTATTTTTTAAACCTGTCTACTTAGTATAGCAGTGGTACTATACACTCAAAAATTGCTGAATTTCACCAGAAAATGTAACTGACAAAGTAGTGAAATTATATAAAATAAAATATGTACAAATAAAATAAAATAAATTGATTTATGAGGTAGAGTTCCATATGGAGTAGGAGTTTGAGGATGCGGTAGACGTAGCGGTGTAGGTGGAAGAGGCGGTGGAGGAGGACGAGGTAGCCAACACAGGTTTTTGGTTTTCATTTTTTTTTTTTTTAATAGGGTACACTCTAAAAGAGTGTGAAATATCCAAAATACAAGAATGAGCAATTGCGCTGTAGTATAACAATGGCTGGATAGTGCCGGTATACATGTCTATTCTGCACAAGGTACGGACAAGTCCTGAGGGATAGATGCATGGTTCATTTTAATGAACGTGAGCTTGTCCACGTTGGCTGTGGACAGGCGGCTGCGCTTGTCTGTGATGACGCCCCTTGCCATGCTAAACACACAGGGCAGGCCAGCACCTCCAAGGCGTAAAGGGCAAGCTCAGGCCATGTGCCCAATTTGGAGACCCAGAGGTTGAAGGGGGCAGACCCGTCATTCAGTATGTGTAGGCGTGTGCACACATACTGCTCCACCATGTTTGTGAAATGCTACCTACTGCTAAGACATTCCATATCAGCTCGTGGTGCTGGTTGTTGTGGCAAGCTGACAAACTTTTTCCACATTTTGGCTATGTTAATCCTGCCTTCTGAGGTGCTGGTGGTGCCCCAGCTGCATTTGAGACCTCTTCCTCGTCCTCTGCCTTCGCCTTGTGCTTCCACTGAGCCCCCCGCTGTCAGGTGGGAATGCCACCAGAAGTGCGTCTACCAGCGTGCTCTTGTACTCGCGCATCTTACGATCACGCTCCAGTGACGAAATTAAGGATGGTACGTTGTCCTTGTAACAGGGATCCAGCAGCGTGGCCACCCAGTAATCAGCACAAATTAGAATGTGGGCAACTTGGTGGTCATTGCAGAGACACTGCAGCATAAAATCGCTCATGTGTGCCAGGCTGCCCAGAGGCAACAAAAAGCTGTCCTCTGTGGGAGGTGTATCGTCTGTGTGCTCTGTATCCCCCCATCCATGCACCAGTGATGGCCATGAGCTGGTCTGGGTGCCACCCAGCTGTGAACATGGTTCCTCCTCCTCTATCTCCTCCTCCTCATCCTCCAGAACTGTGCCCTGGCTGGACAATTGTGTCCCTGGCATTTGTGGGTGCAGGAACCCATCCTCGGAGCCACTTGGGAATGACTGGCCGGAAACCCTACAAAATGATCCCTCTTTCTCCTCCTCCTCCTGTGCCACATCCTCTTCCATCATCGCCAGGAGCGTTTTTTCAAGGAAGCATAGAAGTGGGATAGTAACGCTGAGAACGGCGTTATCGGCACTGGCCATGTTGGTGAAGTACTCGAAACAGCGCAACAAGGAGCACAGGTCTCGCATGGAGGCCCAAACGGGTGTTTGTTTAATAGCTCAATATGGCTGCAGTATATAACCCAGGAATTTCAAACGTGCTTATGCTGCAAGGCCTGAAATATTGTGTATTTTGACCCAAAAAGGGTGTTTTATTAATGAAAGAATATAAGCCCTGTATATACAGGTTGTATCTCACACGGCCTGAACCACTGTTGGCCTGAATTAAAGATTTCTTTGCCCAAAATGGCTGTATTTCAAATGCCTGAATCAAACCCCTGTATGTAAAGGGTGTATCTCACAAGGCCTGAACCAGTGTAGGCCTGAAATAAATATGTTTTTGCCCAAAATGGCTGTATTTCAAATGCCTGAATCAAAACCCTGTATGTAAAGTGTGTATTTCACACGACCTGAACCAGTGTAGGCCTGAAATAAAGATTTCCTTGCCAAAAAAAAAGCTGTATTTCAAATGCCTGAATCAAACCCCTGTATGTAAAGGTGTATCTCACACGACCTGAACCACTGTGGGCCTGAATTAAATATTGGTGCACCAAATGGCGGTATTTCAAATAAACTTTTTTTGTCCAAATGGGTGTTTGTTTAATAACTCAATATGGCAGCAGTATATAACTAAGGAATTTCAAACGTGCTTATGCTGCAAGGCCTAAAATATTGTGTATTTTGACCCCAAAAAAGGTGTTTTATTAATGAAAAAATATAAGCCCTGTATATACAGGGTGTATCTCACACGGCCTAACCCACAGTAGGCCTGAAATAAAGATTGGTGCACCAAATGGCGGTATTTTAAATATCTGAATCTAACCCAAATGTATTAAGGGTGTATCTCACAATGACATCTGCATCAAAGGCTGCCAACTAAATGTATTTTGCCCAAACTAGTGTTTGTTTAACAACTCAATTTGACAGCAGTATACAAGCCTGTAATTTCACACGTGCTGATGCTGCAAGGCCTGAAAATAGCGTTTTTTGGCAAAAAAGTGTGTTTTTAAAACCCCAGAAAATGATGGGTATATTTCTAGCTTAAATTGCACACTGACTAATCCAGATTTTGTATATTGCCAAAAAAGTGTTTTTTTGGTAACAGAATATGAAAGCTGTATATATTAAACTTGAATTGAACACTTGCAGATCAGGAAAATAGTGTTTTTTGGCAAAACAAATTGTTTTTAAAACCCCAGAAAATGATGGGTGTATTTCTAGCTTAAATTGCACACTGACTAATCCAGATGTTGTATATTGCCAAAAAAGTGTTTTTGGTAACAGAATATGAAAGCTCTATATATTAAACTTGAATTGAACACTTGCAGATCAGGAAAATAGTGTGTTTTTGGCAAAAAAGTGTGTTTTTAAAACCCCAGCAAATGATGGGTGTATTTCTAGCTTAAATTGCACACTGACTAATCCAGATGTTGTATATTGCCCAAAAAATTGGGATTTTTAATGTCCCAAAAGCTCAGTGCTGGTGCACTGAGCTTGCATAAAATGGCCGCGGCCCACCTTAACCAGAGGTGTGGCTATAGGGGGTGCAGAAGTAGCAGTTTCTACCAGGCCCAGGAGCATGAGGGGGCCCAAAGACCCTTATGCCACATAAGACACTGGCATTATAGAAAGTGCATGCTGCTCAATTTACACCTCTGGCTGGAGGGAAGGGGTTAGATCAAGAATTTGGCACGAGGGGGGGCCCTTTCAATGTTTGCCTCAGGCAGCAGGAAGGCTATGTGCTTCCCTACCTCTTGCCAAAAAGCACTGAGAGAAGTGGGGCCCAAGCTGAACTCTTGCACCAGGGCCCATGAGCCTTTAGCTACGCCCCTTCACCTAACTGACTTTTTAAAGTTATTTTTTTTTTTGGTCACTGGGCTCAGGGCAGGATAAAAAAAATTGTGCCCTGCACCCACAAAACACATTGTATGTAGATCGCTGAGTTAGATTCTGATTTTGAGCAAAGAGTCTCTCCTATTCTCTCCCTGAAATTGCCAGCAGCATCCACTCCCTACACTAAGCACAGCAGAGTGACGTGCAGCGCTACGTGACTCCAGCTTATATAGAGGCTGGATCACATGCTACACTGGCCAATCACAGCCATGCGATTAGTATGCATGGCTGTGATGGCTTCCAAGGTCAGACAGTTAACCGCTTGTTGATTTGCTGCTCTGCAGCCTTTTAAAAAGCGCCAAGAAAGCCCCGAACACCGAACCCGAACCCAAACTTTTACTGAAATGTTCGGGTCCGGGGTCCAACAATCCTAAAGTTCTGTACGAACCCGAACTTTACAGTTCGGGTTCACTCAACCCTATTCATAAGTAAAATGGTTCATAACTAAAATATGTGGACACACCTATACATATTATTAATGGATACTATCTATATAAGAAAATGAAAATATTTCATATTGTGTCGATAGCCTGGGAGACCTCGAAATGTCAAAATTATATATATTGGATCATACGTATATGTATATATATATACACATCAGTGCATACACAAATATACATCAGTATGCATATACATCAGGTGTGTACATACACATATATCATACATACACACATGAACCAAAGAAATAGACGGGTTGGTGTACCCTAGAATTGAATGACAGGCACTGTAAAAAGGGCCACTGATATACAAATAATGATAAAAAGGAAATAAATTGAATTAAATATCTAGGGGGTAAGGGCAAGTGATTGTGTAAAGGTGATTAGTATGTATGTTTGTGGCATTAAAACCGTATTATACTGTAAACGAAAAGTGAGTAAGATAAGGGTTCGTGGTCTAGGACTATAATAGGGTGATGCCTACATGAGACGACCGGGCAGTGAAATGTTTGAGGTTTTCGAAATCAACCTCTAACCACCCATTTAGGCCCTGAGGATTTAAGCTATTTAGTTTGTAAATCCAAAACATCTCACGTCTTTTGATCGTCTGCAAAATGTTGCGGCAGTCCATGTGAATCTGTTCAATAGGGATGAGGCAGATACCCGGAAATAGGCCCTGGTGACGATCTCAGCAATGTGTCTTGAGACGCTGGTATGTGCAAATTTATTTTTGATATTCAAACGATTTTTATTCAGCCTATTGCGTAAGGTTTGTATGGTGCGTCCCACATACTGTAATCCGCATGGGCATTCAAGTAAATATATAACATTCTTCGACCCGCAATCCAAATGCTGTTTGATGTTGAAGATTTCTCCAGTTATATTGCTTTGAAATGAAGGGGATATTCGTATAGAGAAATAGCATATACACTTTGGTTGTTCACACTTAAAACTACCCAATGGTCTGGACAGGGAATGTATGATTTTGACTGATCCTCTTGTTTTCACATAATTCCACAATTTACTAGGGGCTAGTAAGTTCTTCAATGTTTTCGCTCTTCTATAGGTTAGAGGCAGACAGATAGGTAGGAATTTCCCTATGAACGGGTCTTTTTTGAGGATATGCCAATGTTTAGAAAGGATACCTCTGACATCTTTGTGATTATTACTGTACGTAGTGATTAAATTGGTACTCCATTTGCTTTTTTTATTTTCATCTATTTGGTATTCCTTCTCCTTTCTAACCGATGACAAACAATTTTCCTGTGAGAGGGCATTTGCTCTATTAAAAAACGCTTCCACAATTCCATGGGGATAGCCTTTCTTCATGAATCTCGTACGGATTATCTCGCTCTGTAGGATGAAATCCTTGTCTATGGAACAGTTACTTCTTAGTCTCTTGAACTGTCCAAAAGGGATATTGGTTTTCCACTTTTTATAGTGTGAGCTGGAATATTCAAGGTAGCTGTTGCAATCAACCTTTTTTAAAAAAAGTGTGAGTCTCAATTCTATTCTCAATAATATCCATTTCGAGATCCAGGAATTAAATTTTTGAGCGATCATGCGCCTCGGATAAGGTTATGCCCCAATTGGATGTTTAATAAAGTTCTCAATAGAATCCGTTTCCCCATTCCATATGACAAATAAATCATCTATGTAACGTCGATAAAATATTATATTTTCTGACCAAAACCTATGGATATACCTGTCCTCAAATGCTCCATAAAGAGGTTTGCGAAACCCCGGCATTGGATTCAGTGTTTATTTTACTTGAGTTCTCCAGTAAACTAAAATGTCTTTTAAGAGTCCGTTTTCTGACAAAATTGTGCAAGTCCAGGAACAGATCAAAGCCTTTGGTATTTGACATTAGACAAAACGAAAGGCCTCTTGATAAGAGCGACGTTTCTTCCGCATTTAATATATATGTGGATAGGTTGAAGATTTTTACTTTGTGATCTTGTGATTTGGCTTGTGCTACAATCTTCTTTTAACCTTTACCTCCTCTGCATCCTCTTCTTCTAGATTTTTTCTTTTTACTGATCTTTTTCCCAAATGATGGAAAAAGTTGGTGATTGTCACAGTTTTGGGACTCTTAAATATCTGGTATATCATGGTGGGTGTGAGAATCGGTGGAAGGGATAAAAAAAAGTATTCGGGCCTACAAGGGAAGTGGCATTGAATGTTTCTGAATGTCCTGGACTAGTGTTGGTGGTCTGGTGAAGAAGTGACGACTGAGTGGAAGCCTGAGAAGGGGAAATGCCATTAAGCGTGATCAGTGAATCTCGTTCCAATTCTGTAGGAGTAGATGTTAAAGGTGACAACACCTGATTCGTGGGTTGCATCACTGTGTTCCTAGGAGAGAACGACGCGGGTGGAAGAGCAAAGGGAGCACAATTGGATAGGGTTTCTGGATCAAACAATTGGGTAGTTGGAATAACAGGAGACCCTGAAGTGGTGATCACTGGGGTGGGCCCTAATTTGCGGCACTCTGCAGTGGTGACTAATGGCAATGGCCCTGTCTGGGGAACCATCGACTGTGATATGTTGGACACAAGTGTGGATGTGGTGGCCTCTAACGTGAGCAATGGAATGAGATGAGTGCTGATACGGGGGACCCTGCTAGTAATCTTGGAAATTGTAGGTTGGGAATTTATTTATTTATTTTGACACATAACACATTCTCTTTTGAAGACCAATTATATATATTTAGTGGGTACGCGTTTCGTGCCCAGTTTCGCAAAGCTCTTTATGAGGGCATTTGAGGACAGGTATATCCATAGGTCTATTATATTTTATCTTCGTTACATAGATGATTTACTTTTCATATGAAATGGGGACAAAGATTCTAATGAGAACTTTATTAAACATCTCAATTCCTCCAATTGGGGCATAACCTTATCCGGGGAGCATGATTGCTCAAAAATGTAATTCCTGGATCTCGAAATTGATATTAATGAGAATAGAATTGAGACTCGCACTTTCTTTAAAAAGGTTGATTGTAACAGCTACCTTTAATATTCCAGCTCACATTATAAAAAGTGGAAAACCAATATCCCTTTTGGACAGTTCAAGAGACTAAGAAGGAACTTTTCCCTAGACAAGGATTTCATCCTACTGTCATGCCCTGTTCAGGTTATGTGCGGAGGTCTGCCAGGCTAGCAGCACATGTGTAGTTTGTTTTGTTTTGGGTTTGGATTTGAGCTGTATCCGCCTCCTTCCAGGTGCACTGGGTGGGGTCGTTTGTATGAGTTTAAATTACTCCCTTTCCCAGTGTCCTGTGCGAGTTATAGCTTCTATCTTGCTCTGAGGAAGGAAGGAAGGAAGGGAGGAAGGAATTGCTGTTTCTGTTTCTGCTCAGCTACAGATAAGTTGGTTTTGTTTCTCTTTTGTGTTCTGTCTAGACTGTTAGGGAGACACCTGCTCCCTCTTTGCTTAAGGAAACAGGCTGTCTCTTTTCCCCTTTTTCCACTATCTAAGGGATCTTAGGGTTTCTGCGTAATTTGGTCACACGGTGTCAGAATGCTCTGGCATCAGGTGCTATAGGAAGAAGTCAAATTTTTGGGGAGCCTAGAGTCGCACCCCCTGATTTGCAGGGGGTGTAGATGACTTTATCTGCTTTAGAGAGTCATGCAAGCTGTATTTTTGTCTGCGTCCATCTTCATCTGGTGATGAGAGTCAGAGGGTAGGGATAATCATATCCCTGCTTAAAGGGGATGTGCAATCCTGGGCCTTTTCTCTGCCGTCCGGTTCTCTGGCCCTCCGGTCGGTGGAAGAATTTTTTAAAGCCTTGGGATTAATTTATGATGACCCAGATCGGGTCTCGATGGCGGAATCTAAATTGCGCAATTTATTACAAGGTGAACATACTGCAGAGGATTACTGCGTTGCATTTAGGAGATGGAATGACCCCGCACTACGTAGTCAGTTTTGTCAGGGGTTGTCTAAGAGATTAAAAGATGCCCTTGCTTTTCATGAGTACACGGATACATTGGAGAATGCTATGTCTTGGCAGTACGGTTAGATAGACGTATTAGAGAGAGGTGTAAGGTTCCCTCCGTGCGAGGGATCCCTTCTGTGAGTGGTTTTGTCTCACCTGTTCCCCAGGATGATATGACATGTAACTCTGGGGTAGGGGAGGAACCCATGCAGCTGGGTCAGGTGTCTTTCAGTTCTGGTAATAGGAACTTTAGGAGGTTGCATAAGCTATGTTATTACTGTGGAGAAAGTATTCATTTTATTTTTGCTTGTCCTTTAGTTAAACCGCATGTTGATGATAAAGAATCACAAAGAGGTTTACAAAAAGAAAAAGAAAAAAAAAACATCCCTGCCTCTTGGTAATGTGAATAAGGTGGCGGAGCAAGCAGGCATGCAAGCTCCCTGTAATACTTGTTTTCTCCTTCCAGCTATGGTGGCTCTAGACTCAAGAAAATTTAATGTTGAAGTATTCCTTGACTGTGGTGCTGGGCTAAACCTTATTGATTTTCTTTTTCTTCAAAATCTGGGCCTAAGTACTTGCACTTTAGAAAGAGAGATTCCAACAGTGAGATTCCAAAAAAGTGAGATAACTTGTTTGCTACATGGGTCGGAGGAGGAGCATGCGTGCGGGCGCACGCAGGTGACGCGCGCACCATCCTCTCGGCTGCTGAGTCCCCAGCCCATGTGAGACACCGCTCCAGCCGCCATTCTGCCGCCTCCCGGACCTGCTGACCCGCTACTGCTGACCCGCTATCTGGCCACTCTGCCCACCTATGCGAGATGCCCAGCTGATTTTAGGCCCTGGAGGGAGAGCGGGAGCTGAGCACAGATAGATGACTGGATGCGACAGGGTGCGATAGAAGGGAGATCGCCGTGCTGGTTCATATGCTGACTCTTCGCACTCCCCCTCCTCCCCCTTGACGAGAACGGGAGCTGAGGTGAGACGCACAGATCATGGTGCCGGACCGGAGCCCTGGTTGCTGAACAGGCCGATATATATCGAGGTGAGGCAAGCTGTTTAAAGGGGTGGCAACTGAAGGGAATCGAGTTTGCCACAAAATCGGTTATAAAGTTTATGTGTTGGGAATCGATTGGCGTCCTCCCCCCTGATAGCATACACCTAGAAGATAAGCCTGGAATACAGCACCGGAGGGGAAGGGCCACTGTTGTGAATGAAAATATTGTACGGCAGTTCAAACTTTTCAAAGCTGGAAAGTGAGAGGAATTAATCCTGAGTCCGGAAACAGGGGCACGGGGAAGAGAGGGCAGAAAAGAAAGTGAAAAAGCGGTAAAATAATTAAAAGCTAAATCTAGCTAAGGGTCATGCTTCTGCCTTTTTTCCTTTTTTTTCTTCTCAGACCTGCTGGGGTATCAGTCTGGTATCCTTATTCCTGGGTTTCATGGGGTGCAAAGTGGAATTGTCACCGCCCCCCCCCCCAAAAGGGGGCCCCCTCCCTTCTATATGTATATCTGCATGACCCTCTACTCCCCTAATAACACCATTGTGATTGGACTTGAGTTTGCTCAACTGTACTAACTATACAACTTCGAATGCGTATCAGGGAAAATATTTGGGGAACACTACAGATCTATAAGAGTCGCCTTGAGGAACTGCTACCATATGAATTAATGTAGTCAGCTGTATAGGTAAAAAAATCTGTTCTGCCTTATTGCCTCTGGATTTTTTTAGGACACTTTTTCTTGCAGGACAGATAGAACTGACTATATCAATGGGCTAGCTATATCAGAATACTATTATATGGGAAACTGAACCTACTTGAGCTAAATATATTAACTATACTAACAGCGCGGTATGAACTAACTCATGGACTAACCGCCACAGAGCGGTGATAAAGTGGCCACTAACAGATATGCTTGAACTTTGAATTTAGTCAATTGACTTTCTATATTAACCTGAAACTTACTGATAACGGGTTTATTTGTTGAAGTGTGTTGCACGTGTTGAATGGACTGCTACTAAGTTTACTGTGCATATATAAATGCAGCCTCCTCCTCCCGCGTATACGGGTACCATAATAGATGAAGAGAGAGTGGCCGGTTTTCAACACACCAATACATTTTTTTAAATTTAACTGCATCAAAAGTGTGGAAGACTGCTAGAGAGCGAGGGGTATCTGTATGTGGGTAGGAGGATGCGAATACTAAAATTATGGAACTAATGTAAAAGACTGAATATTTTATCTGTAATTAAGGCCAGTGGGACACTAATTAGTGTGACGCTAGGAAGAATATAGTGCCAGGCCGGCTCATGGTTGGTTAGCTCAAGAGCTGAGCATCTACGTTAGGATAAGATTGCCAGACAGGGAGCTGGGAAAAAGGGGCGAGGGGTGGGGCATCTTAAAGGCAGAGAATATAGAACTAAAAAGTAAATTACTAGACCTAGAAAATAGGTCTAGAAGGGCCAATTTGAGATGCCTATGGATCCCAGAGGGGGTAGAAGGACGAGATCTTCGTGACTATATACTAACTTGGTTGAGAGCACAATTGGGCCAAGATATCTCAGATCACAAAAATTACGTGTAAAGGGCCTATAGAGTGCCGTCGAAACTCCCCCCTTCCGGAACAAGACTGAGATCAATAATTATAAAATTAATGGCAGTAATGGATAAGGAGGAGATCGCCCGTAGGTCTAGGAAAAAAGGGAGTCTGGAGTGTGAGGGTGCAGTAGTGATGCTATTCCCTGATTACGCTAGGGAGACTGTAAGGGAAAGGAGCCAATTCATTGATATAAAAAAAAATGTGCTTACATAACGTAAAGTATTCATGATGTTTTCAGCCAGGTTACGGATCGAATGGGAAGATAAAACCAGTTTTTTTGATACTGCAGAGGCGGAGGGCGAATGGATCAGAGGAAACATAAAAAGCTGAGGTGAAAAATGGTCTGGGGAGAGGGCCGGGAGGGAGTAATGCTAAAGAAGAGAGCCAGGGTTGGGTGCCACCCTGGGTCAGCCGGTAAGGGTGGGATGGGGGTTGGGTTGGTATCTGCTTGTGTTTTTTTTTTTTTTTCTCCCCTCTCCCCCCCCCCCTTCCTCCCTCCCTGCGACCTGGGGAGTCCTCTCGCCCCCTCTCCTTTTCCTACCGGCTTGTGCAAATCGAGTAGAACTAACCAGCCTATATGAGAATAATCTCATGGAATATTAGGGGCTTGAGTAGGGGTGTAAAGAAAGCTGCTGTATTTGATGATTTATTACCTGCTATAATCTGCTTACAAGAAACACACCTGACAGTAGAGACGAAGGGCGGGATAGATAGACCATGGATCCAGTGTGCCTTCCATTCAGTTGACTCATCATATTCGAGAGGGGTAAGCATATTAATACATCGTGACATAGATATTAAGGTGATTTAAACTGTGATAGATACTCAAGGTAGCTATGTTTTTATGGACTGTATATTGGAAGGAAAAGCATGGCTGATAGCAAATGTCTATATACCGCCCCCCTTTAAAACAGATGTTTTATTAAAAATCCATGACCTTGCGATCAAAGTGGGGGATAAATCACATTTGGTAATAGGAGATTTTAATAATGTAATGGATGGAAATATAGATAGATGTCGGATAGGTAATTTACAGGGAAGAGGAACGGAAACTAGTTTAAAAACTATCACAGAAGAGTTGGGATGGACTGATATTTGGAGGATAATGCACCCGAAGTTAAAGAAATACTCATGTTTTTCAAAAACACATAGGAGTTTATCACGGATTGATTTCGTTTTCACTAACACTAAAGGTATATTGGATATTGAACGAGTTAGGTATGGTCAATGCGGGATTTCGGATCATAACCCTATAAACATAAATATAAAAAGGGAGGTGAAGAAAATGAGGAGTATGTACATAAATGTAGAGTGTATAAATATAATGGGTATGCATGATAAGGTTTTGCAAGAGATTAGGGAATATTTTGATATAAATGAGGGTTCAGCGGTAAATAACATGGTCTGGGAGGCTGCAAAGGCCTTCATTAGGGGAAGTATCACAAAATACACCATGTTATATAAGAAAAGGTTAAGGAAGAAATTACTAGTACTAGAGCAGGAGGCGGAAATGTATGAAAAATAAAATATGTTGAGAATCCCATAGAACGAAACTCTAAAGAATGGAGGAACAGAGTTACTAAAATGGAAGGTGAAATGTTTTTGCAGGCTGAACAACAAACGGAAAATTCTGTAAGGGACAATTACATCTACGCACATATACCGGGTAAAAAGTTAGCGGCTGTGGTCGCAGCACAGCCAAAAAATAATAATTATATCCATTGTCTGCTAGATAAATCAGGTCATAAAATAACTGAACACGAGACGAAACTTTGAGGATTATCCTTCCATTTAATTCTCAGTATAGGATGATGGAAAGGAGTATTCGGAAACAATGGGGACACCTGTTGAATGACAAGGTGATTGGTCCGCTATTAAGTGAGTTACCCAAGATAACATATACGAGGGCCAGTAATCTAGATGGGAAATTAGCCCCGACTGTCAAAGTGAGGAAAGATAGCCATCAAAAAGAGAATTGGTTGGCAGTGAATGGGTTCTTTAAGTGTGGCAGATGTGCTAACTGTAGGATTACTAGTTTCCCCCAAAAAGAGTAGAATCTACAGTAAACTCTTTTAGTTTGGAGATACAAGAATGCTTGACATGTGATTCCACAGATGTCATATATTTGCTACAGTGCGGATGCAGGAAGAAATACATAGGCAGAACAAAAAGAACGCTTAAAAAGAGAGTAGCGGAACATGTGGCAAACATTAGGAAAGGTCTAGAGACGCATTGTCGGGTTGTAATAATTAAATTAAGAATTATTAATTATGGTCATAAAAATTATTAATCATAAAAAAATTAAATTTATAGAATTTGTCATAAATTCTTAAAATCATGACCTGGTGAATTGTAGACAACCTAATTGATACAATTCACATCTGAGTCCGACTATTTCCTCAGATAAATAAGTTCTTTTTGACGCGAGATGACGTTAATGATAAAACATGTAGTTCTGCATTATACAACAATACACAGGTTTATAAAAATATGCAGATTTATTGGTTACAAGATTATAAACATATATAAGTAAATAAACACAATGATACATGCAAATGAATATATATAGCATTACAAGCTTAACAATACATGTGAGTGGAAATAACTTGTCACATTATAACAAAGCTATTATTAGGTTAGGATATCAAATAGGAACATAATTTATATATTAACCCTGTTCAGAGAAAGCCTCATGATATCAGGACGGGCATGTCTAATCCTAGACATCAATATGGAATGCTAAATACATTCTACCCCCCTCTAACCAACTACACGTCACATGACTTCAGGCATGGGCAAATCCAATCAAGGATATAACTTAGAAGAGATAACTGTATCCTTCCGCCCCATCCTGGACTATTTTCACACATATGACTTTGGTAAGATTATTAGGACAAATAACAGGGATCTAGGATCATTGCTAGATCATATCTTAAATGGGAAGGACTTTGAAATATGTCTTTCCTGTGGGAATCCATCACTTAGCTTGGCGAAGAATGTTCTATCAATATATATATATATCTAAGCAATTATTTAATGCTTTGCTAGATTATGAGTCTTGATTCTTCTGCAGGTAGAATGAAGCCTCACAATATCCTAAAACTACATCTCAATATGGAGATGATCAATTAATTAATGTATTTATTCGCCAATCTAGATGGTATAATGTCACCCACACTATCAAATTAGTCTTAATAAAATGAAATATGAAATATAGTCCTAGTAGAAATCTCACTTCTGCTCCTAGGAAAGCTGGGTGGTCCATCATAGCACATCTCACCATGGATTTCATCTTGATAGACCCCTCTAGAGAGCTCCACTTCTCTCCCCTCTCCTCTTTCTTGTCTGTCCTTTTCTCTCCCCTGTGTATGGTTTATGATCACAAACTTATCAGTTAGACACACCTTCCTAATTTGGAGCTTTCCAATCATTGTCGGATGGGTGTGATCATTGATAAGAAATGACATCATAACCTTACCCAGAATGCACTTTTGCTACTGTTGTAATGTCACCTACTCATACCTAGGTGGCACTGCTGTGTAAGCTATTTGCATCATAGTATAAAGGGTTAACTTCTGTAAGTCTGAATAAAGGTATAATATACAATTGACCTTAAAAGCTTTAATTCAAGGCTATAGGGATTAGATTTGACACTTGTAGCAATTAGAGACAGACCTCTAGGCGTCTTCTCTGAATGTTTCTCACATTGTTTATTTGTATATCGTAAATAACTTCACTGGCTTTGTTTTCTCAGAGATATCAGTACCTCCTCTCATACCAAAGAGGTGAATAATTGTTACAAAACACACATCTTCACAGACACTCTTTTAGAAACAAAGATTCTCCTAATGAGAAATATATATAATATACTGGATACATGTTGTCTTCATAACATATAACAGTATAATATATATTATATGTCCTACTGATTGTCTTATGCTAAGGACTAAGGCTCATTAAATGAATACATGAATACTATATATTTGCTTCATTGATAAATGCCTAATTGTATAGGTAATTATCACCAGCTGCATAGAGCTTATCTTTAACTCCCGTCATAAATTTATAAGTAGACAAAGAAGATTCTTCTCAGACTGGTACACTCATGAGAAGAATAACACTAAAGGGCAGAAACCTTTGTATGACCTTAATTTGGCCTTCTCAAGACATACAAAATTGTAACTATAGTCGAGCATGGCTCTTAAAGGTAATGAACATTCATCTTGACTAAAATAAATTGGATATCAATGCATTTACCTATGAAAAGGCACGACAGCATTCATTATCCAAACATTTCAAAATCAAACACAACTGTGACCCAACGGGCCTGAGATTCGCGGCCATTGAAAGGGTCAAAAAGTTATGGAGAGGGGGGAACCCTATTGCACACATGTCAAGACAGGAATCCCGTAGAATCTTCGAATATGACACAATTATCCCCAGAGGCCTAAATGCCGAGATGGAGGTTTTTGGGTTCCTGTGAGGGGGTGTTTTGGCCGGTTGGGATGGGACAGTCTGGCCGACTATCGACACTGTGATCTCCCCTCCCCGCCGCTATATTGTTTCATTAGTATTCCTAGAGATTGGTGCACGCTTTACAGCACTTTTTCATCCTGTCTCCATTATAGTGCAAGATTGTGTATACAGCGCCATTCATACGCTTTATCTGTGCTTTTATGTATGGTTTAGACAATTTTTAGGGGTATGTTTTTAGAGTACTATTATATTATTAAATGTGTTTCCCTTCTGAGTGTGCCCCTTCGTGTTACACCGCTTTTGTTTCCTGTGGTCCTGAGGGTGGGACCTGAAGGTGAGCACTTTATCCATACGGTGAGGGGGTGAGCCGCTGTATTCCCTTGCTATATCTACTACTTCACCCTAAACAGCTGAGCTACCCTTTCCCCGAGATGGACATTTGGGAACACTTAGATAACAAATACAAAAAAATTGAGGCATTTACCTTCAATGTGAAAGGTGAAGCATTGGCAGGGATTGAAAGATCAATGGATGATGTTTTTAGAGTTCTGGAGAAGACTTTGCAACATCAGTTATGCAATAAGTGGGAAATAAGGTCACTCACACAATATTTAGATAAGGGCCTCATCCCCAAGGGTTTGACACTCACCAAGACACCCGCATTGGATCTGGTGGATGACAAATTCAAAAAGGAATGGGATGCTTTCCTTAAAATGCAGTCAGGAACCCTAATACAAATGATTATCAGAAGAAGGACTCAAATGTCAGAGATGACGAGGCAAATTGATACCCTAAAAAGAGAGATGGAAGCATTCCCAGACACCGATGCAGTCCGCAAATGGCATGAGAGGATTTGCAAAAACTTAGACTCATTGGAAAGAGAAATAGTAGGAAAAAAGTCTAGGAAGCTGTACCATATGGATAGGAAAGAAGCTACTGAGGTTTATGAACAGAAGGAGGTCGAGCATGTGAGGACACAGGGGATACAATTTGATAATGTTAGAATTTCAAATAGGTTTGAAACACTCGCGACACCACATTTTTTAGATTTCACTCCACCACATCACAAAGCACGAACGAGGAGCACTCGTACCCCCACTCCACCACGACAGGAGATAAAGAAACACAATCACAGAACACAGGGTTATGCACACGATTACAATTTGAGGGAGCGTCCGAGGGATTATGCACAGGACAGAGGGAATTATCAGGAGCACAGACAGGAGCACAGGTATCATCAGAACACAGACCATCACTATACACCAATACCGACCAGGTCGAAACGACATGAGCACAACGAAAAATCCGAAGAGGACGACATGCACATAAGAAGGAATCACAGAAACCAACACAATCGACGACCAACGTAATAAACATCAGTGACACTGCACTCACGGATATCCAGGTCCAGTTACTAAACAAGAGTTTAAAGTTTGCCCCCACAAATCCCCTGGACAAGTTAGCCACATATATTGGTGTGGAAAAGTTCATTAGACGATTAAGTCTCAAAATATATTTCCTAAAAAAACACATCAACAGAGAGATGGACATGGAAGGGAATGTAAGCCAATATCTACACACTGATTTAAAGGCTAGATCCCAAAAATTTCCTAGGCAGGAGATTAGTAGTGATATGGCCACATTTAAGAATAATGTAGAGCGGGATTTGAGGAGAATCAAAAGCCGGAGGGTTAATACAAATCTAAATAAAGAGGAAATCAAGGCAATTAAATCACTGCAAGAGGCAAATGATATCACAATTAGGCCAGCCGACAAGGGTGGGGCGGTAGTGATATTAAATACGGCAGATTACCTGAAAGAGTGTCATAGACAATTAGGATCAGAAAAT
Source organism: Bufo gargarizans (assembly GCF_014858855.1). Lineage (NCBI taxonomy): Eukaryota > Metazoa > Chordata > Amphibia > Anura > Bufonidae > Bufo > Bufo gargarizans. The sequence continues at coordinate 87,464,926 of NC_058086.1, read as the reverse complement.
ACCTATCAAAAATTAAAAGGAGATCCGACAGAGGAGTATTGCAAAATCCTTAAGGATTACTGTGAGAAGGGATTAGAAGTGGGCTTTCTTTCTAATCAGGAAGCTAGGTTTATCCTGGACACTGAGAAGAGGATTCCGATGTTCTATTGCATCCTCAAGATCCCCAAAAATCTGCAAGCACCCCCAGGTCGTCCAATAGTGTCTGGTATTCAATCTTTATCATGTAACCTATCTAAGTACATTGATCAATGGCTTCAACCTTATGTAAAGCGAGTGCCATCATACATTCGTGACACATTAGAAACTATCAAATGGGTGGATGTATGGATCTTGGGGACGCTGGATGTCGGATCCCTCTATACAGTGATTGATCATACCCAGGGTATACAAGCACTACATGAGCAATTGTCAGGAGATGGCGGTCTCTCTACTGAACAGTTAGAATTCCTGTTGGGTGGAGTTAGGTACATATTGGCCCACAATTATTTCTCATTTGAACAGGAGTTCTATGTGCAGCGCACCGGCACCATGGGTACCAGATTCGCCCCCAGCTATGCCATTTTATTTTTGTCCCAATGGGAAAGGGAGGTCATTCTACCCAGGCTGGGGACAGATCTGGTTCTATGGCGGCGCTATATAGACGACCTGTTTATTTGGCAGGATACAACTGAATCCCTCGATTTATTCTTGAGCAACATTAATATCAACGAGCGGAACCTCATAATAAGCCCCAATGTTAGCAAAGAAAAGGTAGAATTTTTGGATCTGGAGATTTGGGTGAAGGGTGACTAACTACATTGCAATACGTTTTTCAAGCCAGTGGCCAAAAATAGCTTCATCAGTTTTTGCTAGTTGCCATCTTCCGCGATGGCTGATAAACTACATCATATATACTTCAGCTGTTTGGTTCTGATGAAGATTGTAACATCCCTGGATAAATAATGTATAAAGGGATGATGGGGGCCAGTCATTTGACTGGTTATGATGGATCACACACCAATAGGCCGTAATCACACATAAAAACGCAATTTACATTCATGCGTTTTTTATGCGTTTTTGATGCGGTTGTACTTCAGATGATTGCTGAACCTTGCAGTTTTCTCCACAACTGATTTTTATATGTTTTTAATATTTGCAGTAATGCATAAAGGGTTATTTATTATTTTAACTCTATGGAATAAAGTATGTATGAGAATATATAGGGGTTGTAATTCAATCCACTCCACATATTAGCAAATGCACAGAAATGTGGGATTGTGGGTAATAACATTCCATTTATAAGGAGTGAGGATCTGCTCACTCAGTTGGCCACTGAAGACCCTGAAATGCGTCTGGCAGTACAGAGTGAGCGTGAAATTAGAAAAAAGGAAGCCAAAGACCAAAGGAGAAAAGCACATAAGATTTGCCTGAATTAAAGCACTGGAGGAGCAGTCGCTTAGTAGTGACGTCAGCCAAGCGTCTATCCGGTCCCCTAGGCAACCAGGTCACGTGGGACACCACGCACGGCCGAGTACACCACGTGGGACGCTGCTAGTGTATGGCCACCTGGGAACAGCGCTGCGGTGAAGCAGTGAAGAGGGGTAAGACCGGGCTCACATATGAGCGCTACAAGTCGCACAAAGAGACTGTAAGTAACGATACTGTCAGTAACATTGATCTTAACTGATATCCGTCACTGAATGTCCTGGATTCACGTTACCGGACACCGGAATTGTGTTACTATACAATTACTGCTCAGCCTGTTTTCGGCTATAGTGCCAAAGATATACTAGTAGAATTCATATCTGACTGAATAGGACTCCAATTGGGACATTGTTGGCACGCTGCTATGCGATTTATTTGACTGGGACATTGCCGCTATATTGTTTCATTAGTATTCCTAGAGATTGGTGCACGCTTTGCAGCACTTTTTCATCCTGTCTCCATTATAGTGCAAGATTGTGTATACAGCGCCATTCATACGCTTTATGTGTGCTTTTATGTATGGTTTAGACAATTTTTAGGGGTATGTTTTTAGAATATTAAAGTACTATTATATTATTCATTGTGTTTCCCTTCTGAGTGTGCCCCTTCGTATTTGCTTACATAAAATAACTGAACAAACGGCTAAAATTGAACTATTTAAGGAATATTTTGAGGATATATATATAGCAGCAAAATAATGAAAAATATGTTCCAAATACAGCAGTTTCTGGATAAAATTACTATCACCACAATAACCCCAGAACAAACGGGAAGCTTGGAAATCCCAATAGACCCAGAAGAAGTGGATAAAATACTATCAAAGATAACTAAAAATAAGGCGCCAGGGATAGATGGTATTACGTTTGAAGTGTACGCCCAATATAGAGAAATAATGACTCTGAAATTATTAAAGATGTGGACAGCATCGAGAGAGTCAGGTAAATTGCCAGACTCACTGAGGGAAGCCTTAATCACACTTATTTTAAAGCCCGGGAAAGATCCAATGCTACCAGTCTCATATTGCCCTATTTCACTGATAAATACAGATAATAAAATACTAGCAAAGATTTTGGCAGCTAGGCTCGGGCGGTAATGCAAGGACTTGTGCATGAGGACCAGGCGGGATTCATGCCGGGCAGAACTACAACTGAAAATATCATGAGGTATTTTATGAATATCCAAATGGAGCCCACAAACAGTGGTGAGAGAATGATCTTAACTATAGATGCTTCAAAAGCCTTCGACACTATAGAGTGGCCCTTTTCAATGGCAACCCTGAAGAAAATTGGATTTGGTGAAATAATTGTCTCGTGGTTAAAACTATTATATACTGATACAACATCGAGAGTGATCTGGAATGGAGAAAACTCCAAAGGCATACCCACTCGCAGGGGGGTTAGACAGGGTTGTCCCCTCTACCCCCTGCTATTTGCTATAGCTATGGAACTTTTGGCAGATTTGATTAGGCAAGATAAAGACATTGAAGGCTTCAGGTATGGATCTCATGAAGAAAAATCTGCTCTGTATGCAGACGATATTATGTTGTTTGTGGGCTCCCATGGATCACTTACCAGGATTTTTGAGATCTTTGAAGAGTACTGCGAATATTCTGGACTCAATATAAATTGGTCTAAGTCGGCTTGCATTCTGATTGAGCCCTTGAATGGGTTATTACCGGGTCAATTGGAAATGAAGAGAGTAGATGAACCAGTAAAATATCTTGGGATCCAAATAACGCCTAACTCCAAAGATTATGTTCAGTTAAATGTAATACCTAAAATACAAGAAATTAGGAAGAAAATAGAAGTATGGAAAAAAAATATGTTTCAATGGCAGGCCGAATTTCACGAGTGAAAATGTGCATTTTACCCTTCATGAATTATATATTATGGAATGCACCGATAATAATCCCCAAAAATATTTTCAAAAAAATAGCTTCCTTACTGGCGGATTTAATATGGCGTGGCAAAAAAACTCCCCTAAAAAGCTAATGCAATATTATAAAACCAAGGAGTTTATCTGCAAAAAATGTGGGAAGTTAGGGGTGGATGATGTCCATATATTATGGACATGTACGAAGATTAGAGAATTCTGGTGGAAGGTGCACGAAACAATACAAGAACAACATGGGTTTAGAGTCCCCTGGGAACTTGAAACTTGTATATTGGGAAAGCTGGAAGGCATAGGCTCCGCTAAGTATCAGGAGATAGCGGCCAAACTTTTATTCCAAGCTAGGAGATGCATCGTAGCACATTGGAGAGATAGCGCAGTCAGAGAGTGGGAGAACCAGGCCAGAACCTTGCTTGCAAGAGAGAAATTTCATCTAGTATCTAGAAAAAAAAAAGCTAGATTCTATGAACTCTGGCAGAAATGGCTAAAGTGACTTGAGATGAGAGATCGGAGGGGGAGGGGTGGGGGTGGGGATGGGGAGGAGAGAGAGACCCTTTATTAATTTTTTTATTTTTTATTTATTTTTTTGTTATACAAGCAGCGGGGAGGGTGGGAATACTATATTTATGTACATTTATGGATATGTTGTCCAATGCAGGGAAAACAAAATGAATGTTTGAAAAGTACTGTAAAATTGATAAATTAAATGTAAATGATAATTTATATGAAAAATAATAAAGAATATAAAAAAAAAGAAAGAAAGAGAGATTCCGGTTTTCGCAATTGACTCTTCCCTTTTTCTCAAAGGAGTCTCACTCATATTGCTCAATTGCTCATGGTATTCAGTTAAGGGTGGGTGATTCACATGTTGAGATCATGTCTTGTTTTGTCATGAAGGACTTGCCCGCTCCTATAGTCTTAGAGTTACCGTGGTTGACAAAACATAACCCAATTATAGATTGGCAGGCAAGACAGATCACTGGTTGGAGTGACTTTTGTTTGGACAATTGTCTTGGCACATCTATCTCTGGTGTGTCTACTACAGTTTTACCTCAGTATCTCTCAGATTTTGCGGATGCCTTTTCAGAGGGTGGGGCTCAGGAATTGCCTCCTCATCGTGACTATGATTGTTCAGTTAATCTCATCCCAGGGTTGCCAAAAGACTCGGCTGTACAATCTTTATCAACCTGAAAGAGAGGTCATTCGGAAGTATATTGCCGAGAGTTTGGCAAAAGGTCATATTAGACCATCTAAGTCTCCGGTTGCAGTTGGTTTATTCTTTGTAAAGAAAAAGGATGGATCGCTTAGACCTTGTTTGGATTTCCAGGAATTGAACCGTATTACGGTCCGTGATCCCTATCCCCTTCTTTTGATCTCTGACCTTTTTGATCAAATTGTTGGAGCCAAGGTGTCCTCCAAGTCAGATTTAAATGGGGCCTACAATCTGATCAGAATCAAGGAAGGGGATGAGTGGAAAACGGCCTTCAACACACACAAGGGTCATTTCGAGAATCTGGTTATGCCTTTTGGGTTAACGAACGTGCCAGCGGTGTTTCAGTGATTTGTCAATGACATTTTCCATAATTTTGTGGGAAGGTTTGTGGTAATTTACTTGGATGACATTCTAATTTACTCTCCTGATCTGAAGACCCATCAGGATCACGTGAGACAGGTTTTGTCGATCCTTCGGGATAATAAATTATATGCCAAATTGGAGAAATGTGTGTTTTCTGTGCAGGAGCTTCCGTTTCTGGGATATCTGCTTTCCGACTCTGGTTTTCGTATGGACCCCGAAAAGGTCCGGGCGGTTCTGGAATGGGACCAACCGGAGAATCAGAAAGCTTTGATGCTGTTTTTGGGGTTTACCAATTATTATAGAAAATTTATCTTGAACTATTCTACCATTGTAAAACCTCTGACCGATATGACTAAAAAGGGCGTTGACTTCTCTGTCTGGTCGGAGGAGGCATTGCAGGCCTTTTCAGCTATTAAGGAGTGTTTTGTGTCTGCTCCCATTCTGATGCAGCCCGATGTGTCTCAGCCATTTGTTGTGTAGGTGGATGCTTTAGAGGTGGGGGTTGGAGCAGTGTTGTCGCAGGGTTCATCTCCTGGAAAATGGATTCCGTGTGCTTTTTTTTCCAAGAAGCTCTCGGTCGCCGAGAGGAATTATGATGTAGGAGATAGGGAATTGCTGGCCATCAAATTGGCCTTTGAGGAATGGCATCACTGGTTGGAGTGTTAAAAACGTCAAGGCAGATGCATTGTCTCGTAGTTTTCCTGGGGGAGGTGATTCAGAGGATCCTGCTCCTATTTTGGCTGATAGGGTGGTGGTCTCCGCTCTGTATCCCGAATTGGAGATGGAGGTGTTGGGAGTCCAGGAGGGGGCCGCTGATTCTTGTCACCCAGGGAGGTCTCATCCCGTTACGGCATATACTGATCATAAGAATTTGGCTTACCTGCAATCTGCCAAGCGTCTGAATCCTAGACAGGCTAGATGGTCACTGTTCAATTTTGTGGCTACTTTTTGCCCGGGGGTTAAAAACGTCAAGGCAGATGCATTGTCTCGTAGTTTTCCTGGGGGAGGTGATTCAGAGGATCCTGCTCCGATTTTGGCTGATAGGGTGGTGGTCTCCGCTCTGTATCCCGAATTGGAGATGGAGGTGTTGGGAGTCCAGGAGGGGGCCGCTGATTCTTGTCACCCAGGGAGGTTGTTTGTTCCTGATGGACTGCAATACAAGGTATTCAAAGAATATCACGATACTGTCCTTGCTGGACATCCTGGTGTCAAGTCCACCTTTGATCTTATTTCCTGGAGGTTCTGGTGGCCGGGTTACGTAAGAGTGTTGAGGATTACGTAGCAGCTTGTGAGACCTGTGCGCGGTCAAAGGTTGCTCACACACAACCTTCTGGTTCACTTCTTCCTTTGCCTATTCCATCTCGTCCTTGGACGCACATAGAATTTATTACGGATCTGCCGAGTTCCTCTGGGAAAATGGTGATTCTGGTGGTTGTTGACCGTTTTCGTAAAATGGCTCACTTTGTATCATTAGCTAGTTTGCCCAATGCTAAGACTCTTGCTCAGGTTTTTGTTGATACCATCGTGAAATTACATGGCATTCCCTCGGATGTGGTTTCTGATAGGGGCACGCAGTTTGTTTCCAGGTTTTGGAGGGCGTTCTGCTCTCGGCTTGGCATTCAACTTTCGCTCTCTTCAACTTTTCATCCGCAGTCGAATGGGCAGACAGAGCGTACTAATGAAAACCTGGAGACCTACTTGAGGTGCTTTGTCGCTGAGAATCAGGAGGACTGGTCCTCATTCTTATCCCCAGCAGAGTTTGCTTTGAATAACCGTAGGCAGGAGTCCACGGGTAAGTTGCCAATTTTTGGCGCATACGTTTTTCATCCTCAGTTTGGTACCTTTTCTGGGACTAGTTCCTCTGGGATGCCAGAGGAGGAGAGATTTTATTATGCCTTGTTTTCTATCTGGCGGAGGATCCAAGTGAATTTGGAGAAGATGGTTGAGAAGTATAAGCGAATGGCTGACAAGAGACTTATAACTGGTCCAGACCTGTGTGTGGGTGATCTGGTGTGGTTATCTACTAAAAATAATAAACTGAGAGTGCCATCTTGGAAACTGGGTCCAAGATTTATTGGACCTTAAAAAATATCTGCGGCTGTCAATCCAGTGGCGTTTCGTCTGGATCTTCCGCAGATCTGGAGGTCCACGGGTCTTTACTGAAGAACTATGTGAAACTGGTGGAACCATTGCCATTGCCCCCTCCCCCTGTTCTGGTTGATGGAAATTTAGAGTTCCAGATCTCTAGGGTACTCGACTCACGTGTTCTCCGGGGTTCCCTTCAGTACCTGGTGCACTGGAGGGGATACGGCCCCGAGGAGAGGAAGTGGGTTCCGGCTGTGGATGTTAGTGCCAGCCGACTGATGAGGGCCTTTCACAGGGCCCACCCGGATAAAGTTGGGCCGGGGTGTCAAGAGGTCACCCGTAGAAGGGGGGTACTATCATGCCCTGCTCAGGTTATGTGCGGAGGTCTGCCAGGCTAGCAGCACATGTGTAGTTTGTTTTGTTTTGGGTTTGGATTTGAGCTGTATCCGCCTCCTTCCAGGTGCACTGGGTGGGGTCGTTTGTATGAGTTTAAATTTCCTTTCCCAGTGTCCTGTGTGAGTTATAGCCAGGGCCGGCGCTTCCATAGAGGCAAGGGGGGCAATTGCCCCCGGGCCCCCGAGTCCTTAGGGGCCCCCCGCGCCGGCCCGCAACTAACTTTAGGCAGGGCCGGCGCTTCCATAGAGGCAAGGGGGCTCTCTCCCTCCCCCCTGTGCTGCTGCTGCCGCCGCCTCCGCCAATAAGAAGAGGGATGGGAGGAGGAGGGGAGGGGCTGTGGGCACTGCGCCACCAATGAAGAAAACTGACCTGTAATACAAATACAGGAGGCGAGTGCCGGAATCAAATAGCCGGCACTGGACCTCTATGACAGGGAGCGGCACCTGAGGGGTTAACTGCCGCTGATCGCAGACCCTATCATAGAGGTAGGGTGCCAGCTATTTCATTCCGGCACCCGCCTCCTGTATTTGTATTAACATTGAGTGCGGCCCCCCCCCCCCCCCAGTATAATAAACATTGGAGGAGCAGTGGGCAGTTCCAATGAGGGTTAAAAAAAATAAAAAATATTAACTCACCTCCTCCAATTGATCGCGCAGCTGCCGGTCTTCTGTTCTTTCTTCAGGACCTGTGGTGACGTCACTGAGCTAATCACATGGTCCATTACCATGGTGATGGATCATATGATGTACCATGTGATGACCACAGTGATGTCACCACAGGTCCTTTGACAGGTCCTAAAGAAAGAACAGGAGACCGGCATCTACGCGATCAATTGGAGGAGGTGAGTTAATTTTTTTTTTTTTTAACCCTCATTGGCACTGCCCACTGCACCACCAATGTTTATTATACGGGGGGGGGGGGGGGGTGCACTCAATGTTTGATATACTGGGGGGGCGCTCTCAATGTTTGATATACTGGGGGGGGGTGGTGCTCTCAATGTTTGATATACTGGGGGGGTGCTCTCAATGTTTGATATACTGGGGGGGGCGCTCTCAATGTTTGATATACTGGGGGGGTTGCTCTCAATGTTTGATATACTGGGGGGGGCGCTCTCAATGTTTGATATACTGGGGGGGGCTCTCAATGTTTATTATACTGGGGGGGCGCTCTCAATGTTTATTATACTGGGGGGGGTGCACTCAATGTTTGATATACTGGGGGGGGGCGCTCTCAATGTTTGATATACTGGGGGGGCGCTCTCAATGTTTGATATACTGGGGGGCGCTCTCAATGTTTATTATACTGGGGGGGCGCTCTCAATGTTTATTATACTGGGGGGCGCTCTCAATGTTTATTATACTGGGGGGCGCTCTCAATGTTTATTATACTGGGGGGGCGCTCTCAATGTTTATTATACTGGGGGGGGCGCTCTCAATGTTTATTATACTGGAGGGGCGCTCTCAATGTTTATTATACTGGAGGGGCGCTCTCAATGTTTATTATACTGGGGGGGGCGCTCTCAATGTTTATTATACTGGGGGGGGCGCTCTCAATGTTTATTATACTGGGGGGGCGCTCTCAATGTTTATTATACTGGGGGGGCGCTCTCAATGTTTATTATACTGGGGGGGTGCACTCAATGTTTATTATACTGGGGCCAGTTGATATACTGGGGGGCGCTCTCAATGTTTGATATACTGGGGGGGCGCTCTCAATGTTTATTATACTGGGGGGGCGCTCTCAATGTTTATTATACTGGGGGGGCGCTCTCAATGTTTATTATACTGGGGGGGCGCTCTCAATGTTTATTATACTGGGGGGCGCTCTCAATGTTATTATACTGGGGGGGCGCTCTCAATGTTTATTATACTGGGGGGGCCGCTCTCAATGTTTATTATACTGGAGGGGCGCTCTCAATGTTTATTATACTGGGGGGGGCGCTCTCAATGTTTATTATACTGGGGGGGCGCTCTCAATGTTTATTATACTGGGGGGGCGCTCTCAATGTTTATTATACTGGGGGGAGGGCGCTCTCAATGTTTATTATACTGGGGGGGCGCTCTCAATGTTTATTATACTGGGGGGGCGCACTCAATGTTTGATATACTGGGGGGGCCGCTCTCAATGTTTATTATACTGGGGGCGCACTCAATGTTTATTATACTGGGGGCACACTCAATGTTTATTATACTGGGGGCGCACTCAATGTTTATTATACTGGGGGGGCGCACTCAATGTTTATTATACTGGGGTGTATATAATGTTTATTATATTGACCTTCTACTATGCTTTCTGTATTAAAGAATGCTATTATTTTCCCTTATAACCATGTTATAAGGGAAAATAACACAGTGAATAGACTTTCATCTTAGCAACCAAGCGTGAAAATCGCACCGCATCCGAACTTGCTTGCGAATACAATGCGATTTTCATGCAGCCCCATTAACTTCTATGGGGCCTGCGTTGCATGAAAACGCACAACATAGAGCATGTTGCGATTTTCACGCAACGCACAAGTGATGCGTGAAAATCACCGCTCATCTGCACAGCCCCATGGAAGTGAATGGGTCCGGATTCAGTGCGGGTGCAAAGCGTTCACCTCACGCATTGCACCCGCGCAGAAATCTCACCCATGTGAAAGGGGCCTAAGGGTGAATAGGACAAGGGTTCCAGCCCCTAAGGGGGCTAATAGTAAGTAAAAATAAAACACAAACACTAAGGCTACTTTCACACTTGCGGCAGTGTGATCGGGCAAGCAGTTCCGTCGTCGTAACTGCCCGTTGGAGCCACCGATCTGGATGTGACTGAAAGCATTTATGAGATGCATCCGGATGCGGATCCATCTCACAAATGCATTGCAAGAATGAATCCATCTCTCTGCTTGTCATGCGGACAGACGGATCCGTCTTGTATAGTTTTACACATTTTTACCGCCATGCGCAGACCGGAAGGACAGATCCTGCATTCCGGTATTTTGAATGCCGGATCTGGCACTAATACGTTCCTATGGGGAAAAATGCCGGATCCGTCTTTCAGGTAAGTCTTCAGTTTTTTTTCGCCGGAGATAAAACCGTAGCATGCTGCGGTTTTATCTTTTGCCTGGTCAGTCAAAATGACTGAACTGAAGACATACTGATGCATCCTGAATGCATGGGGATATGACGGATCAGTTATTTTCCGGTATAGAGCCCCTGTGACGGAACTCTATGCCGAAAAAGAAAAACGCTAGTGTGAAAGTACTCTAAAATATTACGTTTAAATCCCCCATTTCCCAATTTTACATATAAAAATATATACAATAAATAAACATATTACATAGCGCTGCGTCCGAAAAGTCCAAACTATTAAATTATAAAAAAATATCTCCTATGCGGTGAGCATTCGCCATTTTTTAGTCACCTTGTCACCCCAAAAAATAGGATAGGACTGTTCAATTACGGGCCGAACGTTTCATAAAATGCAAAATGCACGTGGCTTTTTTGCGTGGTATTGAATATCGCAATACTTTTTTATGGTGACGAAAGCGAATCAAAATTTTGGTATTGAAACAACCCTACGCCGATCTGATCGGCGTAGCGTTGTCACGATACCAAAATTTTCATTCGGTTTCGATTTGGCGACTAAAAATTTTATTTGGCTCCTAAATATACAGTATACCTCTACACTGTGCCCCACAATGTACAGTATACCTCTACACTGTGCCCCAAAATATACAGTATACCTCTACACTGTGCCCCAAAATATACAGTTTCTTCTGTAAAAGTCATCGAGTGTCATGGGGGGGGCCCTTATTGTTTTTCGCCCCAGGGCCCCATTTCACCTAGAACCGGCCCTGGTTATAGCTTCTATCTTGCTCTGAGGAAGGAAGGAAGGAATTGCTGTTTCTGTTTCTGCTCAGCTACAGATAAGTTGGTTTTGTTTCTCTCTTTTGTTCTGTCTAGACTGTTAGGGAGACACCTGCTCCCTCTTTGCTTGAGGAAGCAGGCTGTCTCTTTTCCCCTTTTTCCACTATCTTAGGGATCTTAGGGTTTCTTCAGTCTTAGGCACGGGGGCACGTTTATTCCCACCTTCAGGGTCTGAACGTGGGCACAGAAGTTATGTTTTTTTGTGTTTCTATTGTATCTTTTATCCTACCCAGCCTGACACCTACAGAGCGAGATAATCTGTACGAGATTCCTGAAGAAAGGCTATCCTCATGGAATTGTTGAAGCGGTTTTTAATAGAGCAAAGGCCCTCTCACAGGAAAATTGTTTGTCATCGGATAGAAAGGAGTAAGAATACCAAATAGATGAAGATCAAAAAAGTAAATGGAGCCCACAGAGCTTATTAATAGCCTCCCTCCATCAGTGAGGAACTCAACGCATCCAATTGTTTCCCTATTCGACGATAATGGGACTCTACTGGAATCTGAACCTTTATCTAAAGCATTTCCAGAATGTAAATTTCTGCCTCCCTTAATATCTTTCATACGTTCATTTACATACAAAAATATCTCATGGAGCTCTCTAAATAGACCGTTGACATGGCTAGAAGACTTATTAACAAATTCAAACACGAGGCCAAAACTGATCTCATTGATTTATAAAAAATTATCCACCCCTGTCATTATGCCTAAACCTGCATTCATAAGACAATGGGAAAAAGATTTAGATTCAGACTTCCCTAAAGAAACATTATCTAAAATCCTAATAAGGCCCCATAAAATGTCAAAGTGTATAATGATTCAGGAAAACGCTTACAAAATCCTCACAAGGTGGTACAAAACTCCAGACGTGACTAGTAGATATAGGGCAGATAACAAGGATACATGTTGGAGGTGCTGTAAAGATAAGGGTTCCTTTTTCCATGTTTGGTGGACTTGCCCCCTAATCAATGAATGGTGGTCAAAAATATTTAAGGAAAGTAATAGGATATGCAATTCTAAAGTTCCCTTATCACCACTCCTAGCCCTGTTAGGAATACACACACCTATTACTAAAGATAGACTCCATCCTTTATTCAACCATCTCCTAGGCGCAGCGCGTCTATTAATTCCCAAATTTTGGCTAAAAGAAGAAACTCCCTCCTTAACTCAATGGATGGCCAAAATTGACCAAATATATAGATTTGAGGAATTGGCGTCGTGGGAAAATGATAGAAATAAAGATTTTAAAAATACTTGGTTACCATGGTCAGCTTTTAGGAATTTCTAACTCTATATGTGCCTTAGCGCTCCTATCATAAGAAGTAACAGGAGAAGAGAATTGATGCATTTTCTCTTACTTCTCGTATAATACTGGTTCTCACGGGATTATCAAACAATGAACATGTTGAAAGTGTTGCTTTGGGTCTATAATGATAATGTCATACCAGCAATGTACTATCATTCCTGCATTGTATTTGTGAAGAAAGTAACTTTTCCTTTTTCTGTATAATGTTATTTACCTTATGAATGTAATGTCAGCACATTCTTCAATAAAAGCATTTTAAAACTTAAAAAAAAAAAAAAAGTAAATGGAGTACCAATTAAATCACTACGTACAGTAATAATCACAACGATGTCAGAGGTATCCTTTCTAAACATTGGCATATCCTCAAAAAAGACTCGTTCATAGGAAAATCCCTACCTATCTGTCCGCCTCTAACCGGACAGAGTGAAAACATTGAAGAACTTACTAGCCCCCAGTAAATTGCAGAATTATGTGAAAACAAGAGGATCAGTCAAAATCATACATTCCCTGTCTAGACCATTGGGTAGTTTCAAGTGTGAACAACCAAAGTGTATTTGCTGTTTCTCTATACGAATCTCCCCTTCATTTCAAAGCTATATAACTGGAGAAATCTTCAACATCAAACAGCATTTGGATTGCGGGTCGAAAAATGTTATATATTTACTTGAATGCCCATGCGGATTACAGTATGTGGGGCGCACCATACAAACCTTAAGCAATAGGCTGAATAAGCATAGTTCGAATATCAAAAAGAAATTTGCACATACCGGCGTCTCGAGACACGTTGCTGAGATCGTCACCAGGGCCTTTTTCCGGGTATCTCCCTCATCCCAATCGAACACTTTACATGGACTGCCGCAACATTATGCAGACGATCAAAAGACGTGAGATGTTTTGGATTTACAAACGAAATAGCTTAAATCCTCAGGGCCTAAATGAGGCTTTCGAAATCAACCTCTAACTACCCAAACATTTCACTGCCCGGTCATCTCATGTAGGCATCACCCCATTAAAGTCCTCGACCGCGAACCCTTATCTTACTCACTTTTAATTTACAGTATAATACGGTTTAAGGCTACTTTCACATTAGCGTTCGTGGCTCCGCTTGTGAGTTCCGTTTGGAGGCTCTCACAAGCGGCCCAGAACGCATCCGTACTGCCCTAATGCATTCTGAGTGGACGCGGATCCGCTCAGAATGCATCAGTCTGGCAGCGTTTGGCCTCCGCTCCACTCAGCAGGTGGACACCTGAACGCTGCTTGCAACATTCGGGTGTCCGCCTGGCCGTGCAGAGGCAAACGGATCCGTCCAGACTTACATTGTAAGTCAATGGGGACGGATGCGTTTGAAGTTGACACAATATGGCTCAATTTTCAAACGGATCCGTCCCCCATTGACTTTCATATAAAGTCTGGACGGATCCATCCGAGCTACTTTCACACTTAGAATTTTTTTTTTTATATAATGCAGACGGATCCGTTCTGAACGGATCCCATCGTCTGCATTATATGAGCGGATCAGTCTGTGCAGATCCCAGACGGATCCGCTCTGAACGCAAGTGTGAAAGTAGCCTTAATGCCACAAACATACTAATCCCCTTTACACAATCACTTGCCCTTACCCCCTAGATATTTAATTTCCTTTTTATCATTATTTGTATATCAGTGGCCCATTTTACAGTGCCTGTCCATCAATTCTAGGGTACACCAACCCGTCTAATTCTTTGGTTCATGTGTGTATGTATGATATATATCTATGTACACATCTGATGTATATTTGTGTATGCACTGATGTGTACAGGTGAAACTCGAAAAAATTAGAATATCATGCAAAAGTCCATTTATTTCAGTAATGCAAATTAAAAGGAATTGCATTACTGCAGCTTAAAATTCGAATTTTGTGAAAAGGTTCAATATTCTAGGCTCAAAGTGTCACACTCTAGTCAGCTAATTAATCCATATTCCCTTAGCAAAGGGTACCTCAAAATTGTGACTTTGCGGTTTCATAAGCTATAATCCATAATCAACAAAATTATAACAAAGGCTTGAAATATCTCGCTTTGCATGTCATGAGTCTATCCCATATGTTAGTTTCACCTTTTAAGTTGCATTACTGAAATAAATGAACTTTGCACGATATTCAAATTTTTCGAGTTTCACCTGTATATATACATATATGTGTGATCCGATATATAAGGTATATAAATTAGACCTTTCGAGGTCTCCCAGGCTATCAACACAATATGAAATATTTTTGTTTTTTTATATAGATAGTAAACATTAATATGTGTGTCTACATATTTTAGTTATGAATCATTTTACTTATGAATCATCATGTCTCATTTATTATTACGTATTTTAATCTTTTATCCAAATATATTTACCTACATGTTTAATTAACTAATATTCATTTACTTACTTAATTTGATCATCAATTAGATCTCTATATTGCATGTGACCATATGCGTGATATTTATATATTTATTTATTTTGCGCATCAACTGTATGTCTTATGTGCTATTTTTTAAGTATTCATTCCCCCCTCCCCTTTTTTAGGTAGCGCTTGATCATTTAATAACGCTTTTACCCATGTTTCATTTATTTATTATTTATCATATATCATTATCTATTATGTTTTATTATACTATTCCAGCCATAGTGTAGTTTCTAACAGCTCTATAAGCAGAAAATCTCCTTATATTTGAATCACGTATTCCAATGTGGAATGCAATCTGCTTATAATGAGCTCTGTCATTACACATTTTTCCACATGCCCTTTTATGTTTTTATGTCCAATATGGGTCCGTGCCCCTTTTTACGCAGCGCCGAAACCCAACATATCCTGGCCCCCTTATTGAAGCGTCCTTGTTTCGTGGCAACAGCCATCACGTGTGACCGGCTTCTCCCATGCTATTGGAGCATCCTTGTTGCGCAGTGATGGCCGTCACGAGTGCCGGCCGCTCCCAAGTGATCGGAACCCTGATCACGTGCACCCCAGTTACGCCACTGTTACAATTGTTGCATGATACAATTATGAACAGTTTCTCTAATACAGTGTCCCTATACACATATACTTCTGAAACAGCTATTGGGGTGACATCAATTGTTTCAGAGGTCACTCCCCCTGACCCCCCGACCCTAAACAGGCGGTTCTTTATGTTCTTTACATGTGTGCAGCCTTTTGTACCTGATGAAGAGGAGTGATTCCCCGAAACGCGTTGTATTGCTGCAATAAAATACCTTGAATTTTGACTCTGTTCACCTGTGGTTGGTCATTGCGCCAAGGACGTTTATCTCTGCCACCCCTTTAACAGTGACCTTCACAGTGCCCGCCTCTTTAACAGTGACCTCCACAGTGCCCGCCGCTTTAACATTGACCACCCCTTTAACAGTGACTTTCACAGTGCCTGCCCCTTTAACATAGACATACATAGTGCGGCATAGAAGGGGTTTGTGTTTGAGTGAGTGCATCGAGTTCCCGAGCTGCTGTGGCGGGGACTCAATGTCTCAGAAGGCAGCCCAATGCCATGCAGAGGCTGCCCAATACCTTGCATGGCATCTGGACCTGCCTTCTATGGGAGCCGAGGAGATCCAGCCTCAGGCTAGGTCTCCTAGGCAACCTGTTTGTGTACTACTCACTGTAGTACACGAACAGGCAATGCATAACAATACAAATGCATTGTAATGCATTGCAGAGGGGATCAGGCCCCCAAAAGTGAACATCAGAAATAAAAAAAATAAAAGTTAAAAAAGTGTTTTTAATAAAATTAATAAAGTAATAAATTTAATTATGTAAAAAAATGAAAAGAAAAAAAAGCTCCTTTCCCCTTATTTTATAATAAAAAAAATAAAAAATTAAATAAAACACACATATTAGGTATCGCCGCGTCCGTAATTACTGGCTCTATAAATATATCACATTATCCACCCTACCTGATAAATACCATAAAAAAATACATCACAAAACGTACAACACCAAGTGATCAAAAAGGCATATGCCCCCCAAAATAGTACAAATCTAACCGTCACTTCATCCCGCAAAAAATGAGCCCCTACCTAAACCAATCGCCCAAAAAATAAAAACCTATGGCTCAGATATGGAGACACTAAAACATAATTTTTTTTTGTAAGAAAATGCTGGTATTGTGTAAAACTTTACTATGCTACTCTTACTGAGCATTTCTAAATGTTCTTTGTGTTACTCTAAACATATTAATTACACTTTTAATTTCTCTTGCAGACAAATTCAATAAGTATTATGCATTTTTGGACTTCCCGCCTTTTATGCAAATTAATATAAAAGAGTCATATCTTACTTGTGTGACCAGAAAAGAGTCATATTTTCAAGCTCTGACTCATCTCAGGTTAATTTGCATATATATCAAATCTTTTTTTGACACAATAAAAGCACACAGAGCTATGGGGACTGGGTATTGCGGATGTGCTAGGTGACAGGTTCCCTCTAAGCAAATAAATAATAGACATATTAGGTATCGCTGCGTCTGTAAGAACCTGCTCTATAAAAATATCACATGACCTAACCCCTCAGGCAGTATCGGACTGGGCTGCCTAAGGGGGGCCCACCGTACAGATACATTCAAATATAATAAATAATCTAACAAGTTTTTTTATATAAACATAGGATGGTTGAGGTGTTGTACATTGAATATATGTATGTAGTGCAGTAAATCTAATGTGTTATGTGCCATGTGGGCAGGGGGTGGGGGACTAGGGGCCCACCTTGCTCAGAGGCCCACCGGGGGATTCCCCTGTACCCCTGTTGGCCAGTCCGAGCCTGCCTTCAGGTGAACACCGTAAAAATAATAATATAAAAACTGTGTTAAAAAAGCCATTTTTTGTCACCTTATATCACAAAAAGTGTAATAGCAAGCGATCAAAAAGTCATACGCACCACAAAATAGTAACAATCAAACCGTCATCTCATCCCGAAAAAAATTTACAAGACAGTTGCCCAAAAAATAAATAAAAGTACTGCTTTCAGAATGTGGAGACACAAAAAAATCATTTTTTTTTTTTTTAATGCTTTGTTATGTAAAACTGAAACAAATAAACCCAAAAAGTCATATTTGGTATTGTCGCGTCCGGGACAACCTGCTCTATAAAAAATACCACATAATCTAATGTTGTAAATAACAAAAAATAAAAACTGTGTCAAAACAGCTATTTCTTATTACCTTGCCTCACAAAAAGTGTAATATAGAGCAAGTAAAAATCATATGTACCTTAAATAGTTCCAACAAAACTGCCACCTTATCCCGTAGTTTCCAAAATGGGGTCACTTTTTTGGAGTTTCTACTCTAGGGGTGCATCAGGAGAGCTTTAAATGGGACATGGTGTCAAAAAAACCAGTCCAGCAAAATCTGCCTTCAAAAAACCTGAACTGGTTCTGAAAAAGTGAGTTTTAGAAATTTTCTGAAAAATTTCAAGATTTGCTTCTAAACTTCTAAGCCTTGTAACGTCCCCAAAAAATAAAATAGCATTCACAAAAGGATCCAAACATGAAGTAGACATATGGGGAATGTAAAGTAATAACTATTTTTGGAGGTATTACTATTATAAAAGTAGAGAAATTGAAATTTGGCAATTTGGAAATTTTTCCAAATTTTGGGTAAATTTGGATTTTTTTTATAAATTAAAAATTATTTTTTGACTCAATTTTACCACTGTCATGAAGTACAATATGTGACGAGAAAACAATCTCAGAATGGCCAGGATAAGTAAAAAGCGTTTTAACCCCTTAAGGACACATGACGTATCGGTACGGCATGTTTCCCGAGTCCTTAAGGACACATGACGTACCGGTACGGCATGTTTCCCGAGTCCTTAAGGACACATGACGTA
Organism: Bufo gargarizans; assembly: GCF_014858855.1. NCBI lineage: Eukaryota > Metazoa > Chordata > Amphibia > Anura > Bufonidae > Bufo > Bufo gargarizans. The sequence continues at coordinate 87,446,446 of NC_058086.1, read as the reverse complement.
CCGGTACGTCATGTGTTGTTCCGATCACTGCCGTGCGGCCGGCTGTGATCGGAACAAGGTGCCTGCTCAAATCATTGAGCAGGCACCTCGGCTAAATGCGCGGGGGTGTCCCGTGACCCCCCCATGTCCGCGATCGCAACAAACCGCAGGTCAATTCAGACCTGCGGTTTGTTGCGCTTTCTGCAGTTTCTGATCGCTGCGGTCCCTGACCGCGGCGATCAGAAACTTTAGTGTGGCGAAAATATATATTTATTACCCCCCCTGCACCTCTGAATGATTTTAGCCCGGTGGGAGGTGCAGGGGGGGTGTTGCGGGCGGTGGGGGCGGTGCGGGAGGCGGGCGGTGCGGCAGGCGGGATCGCGATCCCCCGCCCGCCTCCTATTGCGTAATCGTTGGTGTACAGTGGGTATACCAGGGTGCCAGCACATTGCTGGCACCCTGGTATAAACGGCTGACATCGGTGATGCGATGTCAGCCGTTTAACCCTTTCCATACAGCGGTCCGTACGGACCGCTGTATGGAAAAAGTTAACAGTAAGAGGGAGCTCCCTCCCTCTCCGATCGGGGGGCTGCAGTGCCTTTGCAGCCCCTCAATGGAGAGGGAGAGAGCCCCCAGACAGCCCCCCCAGAGCCCCGTCCTTACCCTTCCCCGTCTGCGCAGTTCTGACCATAACTGAGCAGACGGGGAAGGTTCCCATGGCAACAGGACGCCTCTCAGGCGTCCTGCTGTCCATGGTGCTGAACAGATCTGTGCTGAAAGCATAGATCTGTTCAGTGTAAGTAAAATATAGTACAGTGCAATATATATTGTACTGTACTGTATTATACAGACATCAGACCCACTGGATCTTCAAGAACCAAGTGGGTCTGGGTCAAAAAAAAAGTGAAAAAAAGGTAAAAATCAAAAAACACATTTATCACTGATTAAAAATTAAAAAAATTAAATTCCCTACACATGTTTGGTATCGCCGCGTCCGTAACGACCTGATCTATAAAACGGTCATGTTACTTTACCCGAACGGTGAACGCCATAAAAATAAAAAATAAAAAACTATGATGAAATTGAAATTTTGTCCACCTTACTTCCCAAAAAAAGGTAATAAAAGTGATCAAAAAAGTCGCATGTACGCCAAAATTGTAACAATCAAACCGTCATCTCATCCCGCAAAAAATGAGACCCTACTTAAGATAATCGCCCAAAAACTGAAAAAACTATGGCTCTTAGACTATGGAAACACTAAAACATTTTTTTTGTTTCAAAAATGAAATCATTGTGTAAAACTTACATAAATAAAAAAAAAGTATACATATTAGGTATCGCCACGTCCGTATCGACCGGCTCTATAAAAATATCACATGACCTAACCCCTCAGGTGACCACCGTAAAAAAATAAAAATAAAAACGGTGTAAAAAAAGCCATTTTTTGTCATCTTACGTCACAAAAAGTGTAATAGCAAGCGATCAAAAAGTCATATGCACCCCAAAATAGTGCCAATCAAACCGTCATCTCATCCCGCAAAAAATGAGACCCTACTTAAGATAATCGCCCAAAAACTGAAAAAACTATGGCTCTTAGACTATGGAAACACTAAAACATCATTTTTTTTGTTTCAAAAATGAAATCATTGTGTAAAACTTACATAAATAAAAAAAAGTATACATATTAGGTATCGCCGCGTCCGTATCGACCGGCTCTATAAAAATATCACATGACCTAACCCCTCAGGTGACCACCGTAAAAAAATAAAAATAAAAACGGTGTAAAAAAAGCCATTTTTTGTCATCTTACGTCACAAAAAGTGTAATAGCAAGCGATCAAAAAGTCATATGCACCCCAAAATAGTGCCAATCAAACCGTCATCTCATCCCGCAAAAAATGAGACCCTACTTAAGATAATCACCCAAAAACTGAAAAAACAATGGCTCTTAGACTATGGAGACACTAAAACATTTTTTTTGTTTTAAAAATGAAATCATTGTGTAAAACGTACATAAATAAAAAAAATTGTATACATATTAGGTATCGCCGCGTCCGTGACAACCTGCTCTATAAAATTACCACATGATCTAACCTGTCAGATGAATGTTGTAAATAAAAAAATAAAAAACGCTGCCAAAAAAGCTATTTCTTGTTACCTTGCCGCACAAAAAGTGTAATATAGAGCAACCAAAAATCATATGTACCCTAAACTAGTACCAACAATACTGCCACCCTATCCCGTAGTTTCTAAAATGGGGTCACTTTTTTGGAGTTTCTACTCTAGGGGTGCATCAGGGGGGCTTCAAATGGGACATGGTGTAAAAAAAAACAGTCCAGCAAAACCTGCCTTCCAAAAACCGTATGGCATTCCTTTCCTTCTGCGCCCTGCCGTGTGCCCGTACAGCGGTTTACGACCACATATGGGGTGTTTCTGTAAACTACAGAATCAGGGCCATAAATAATGAGTTTTGTTTGGCTGTTAACCCTTGCTTTGTAACTGGAAAAAAAAAATTAAAATGGAAAATCTGCCAAAAAAGTGAAATTTTGAAATTGTATCTCTATTTTCCATTAAATCTTGTGCAACACCTTAAGGGTTAACAAAGTTTGTAAAATCCGTTTTGAATACCTTGATGGGTGTAGTTTCTTAGATGGGGTCACTTTTATGGAGTTTCTACTCTAGGGGTGCATCAGGGGGCTTCAAATGGGACATGGTGTAAATAAACCAGTCCATAAAAATCAGCCTTCCAAAAACCAAACGGCGCACCTTTCACTCTACGCCCCGCTGTGTGGCCGTACAGTAGTTTACGGCCACATATTGGGTGTTTCTGTAAACGGCAGAGTCAGGGCAATAAAGATACCGTCTTGTTTGGCTGTTAACCCTTGCTTTGTTAGTGGAAAAAATGGGTTAAAATGAAAAATTAGACAAAAAAATAAAATTCTCAAATTTCCTCCCCATTTGCCAATAACTCTTGTGCAACACCTAAAGGGTTAACAACGTATTCAAAATCAGTTTTGAATACCTTGAGGGGTGTAGTTTCTTAGATGGGGTCATTTTTGGGTGGTTTCTATTATGTAAGCCTCGCAAAGTGACTTGAGACCTGAACTGGTCCCTAAAAATTGAGTTTTTGTAAATTTCTGAAAAATTTCAAGATTTGCTTCTAAACTTCTAAGCCTTATAACATCCCCAAAAAATAAAATATCATTCCCAAAATAATTCAAACATGAAGTAGACATATGGGGAATGTAAAGTCATCCAAATTTTTGGGGGTATTACTATGTATTACAGAAGTAGAAAAACTGGAACTTTGAAATTTGCTAATTTTTCCAAATTTTTGTTAAATTTGGTATTTTTTGGTGCAAAAAAAATAATTTTTTTGACTTCATTTTACCAGTGTCATGAAGTACAATATGTGACGAAAAAACAATCTCAGAATGGCCTGGATAAGTCAAAGCGTTTTAAAGTTATCAGCACTTAAAGTGACTCTGGTCAGATTTGCAAAAAATGGCCTGGTCCTTAAGGTGAAATAGGGCTGTGTCCTTAAGGGGTTAAAGTTATCACCACATAAAGTGACACGTCAGATTTGCAAAAAATGGCCTGGTCCTTAAGGTGAAAAATGTCCCGGTCCTTAAGGTGTTAACAGAGACCTCTGCAGTTCCAAAACCTTTAATAGTGACCTCCAGAGTGTTTGCCCCTTTAACAGTGACCTCCACATTGCCCATCTCTTTAATAGTGCCTGACGCTTTAGCAGTGACCTCCACAGTGCCCGCCCCTTTAACAGTGACCTCCACAGTACCTGCCCTTTAACAGTGACCTCCACAGTGCCCGCTCCTTTATCATTGACCATCCCTTTAACAGTGACCTTCATAGTGGCCGCCCCTTTAAAAGTGACCTTCACAGTGCCCGCCCCTTTAACATTGACTTTCACAGTGCCCGCCCCTTTAACCGTGACTTTCAAAGTGCCTGCCCCTTTAATATTGACCACTTCTATAACAGTGACCTTCATAGTGACCGCTTCTTTAACCCCTTAAGGACTTATTACGTACCGGTACGGCATGTTTCCCGAGTCCTTAAGGACCCATGAAGTACCGGTACGTCATAACTTTAAAACTAGATTGTGGCAGGGGTTAATAGGAACAGGATGTCCGCTGAAATCATTCAGCGAGCATCCTGTCACAATGCATATCGGCGATCGCAGCAAACCGCAGGTCAATTCAGACCTGCGGTTTGCTGCGTTTCCAGTCCATTCGGGTCTCCGGTGACCCGATGATTCGGAAAAGGACGGTGATCAGTGGCGTGATTACACACCACCAATCACAGTCCGAGCAATTGGGGGCGGCGGTGCTATCCTCGGTGCTGATTGGTGCGGGGAGAGAGGCGGGAGATTAAAACTCCCGGCGCTCCTATCTCCCCTCCTCTTCGTGCTGCTGCTCCTGAGGACCGTTCTGCACCAGCTCCTGTGACCCCCCTGTCAGCACCCATCACCATCCTGCACCTATCACCCTCCAGGTAGATTAGGGTCAGCGAGGGAGAGGCACGATTAGGCTGGGATAGAAGGTAGAGTTGGGGGGGGGGGGAAACTAAAAACTTTAACTGATTCAGTGTTTTAGGGTGGTTGGGATCCACAGCACTTAGCTGTGAGACCCTAGACCTACCCAGGAGTGCTGCCACTTGACCTTTTTTTTTTCTAACACTTGTCTATATTTTTTTTTACTTTAGCTTTTTAGTACGTAAAACACCGTGCCCCCACACACACGCACATACAATAAGGTTTTACACACACGCACATACACACACACACACACATATCCATGGCCCGCCAGATGTTCTCGGTGGAGGAGGCATATGCCCATATGCTCTCTGACTCCAAGAGCCCCAGTGAGGATGAGGATGGCCCCACGTTCCTATTGTCATCCGCATCCTCCGCATCATCATCTGATGACGATGAGCCCACAAGGCGACGGAGACACTGCCAGGCAGAGCCAGGGGGCCCGCATGCTGGGGACCCTGTGGCCCACGCCAGTACGAAGCAGCCCTGGGGATCGCATTGGTTTCCTGGCCCACCAAATAAGCCCACCGGAGCCCCCTACCGGTGAAATTAGCTGGTGTCCCCCAGTAGATTTTGAGCCCGAGATTCCGGATTTTGTTGGCAATCCAGGAATCCAGATTCCCACAGTGACCCATTTGTGAATCTGATAGTGGAGCAGACGAACCTGCACGCCGAACGGTTCGTTTGCTCAGCACCCGGGCTCCTTTTTGGCTAGACCTGGTGGTGCTGGACGCCGGTCAGGACGTTTTGGGGCCTCGTGCTGCACATGGGTCTAGTGCAGTGGTGGGCAACCTTATTAGTAAAATGAGCCAAATATCGACAAAACAGCGATTTTTATTTTTTTAAGAGCCAAAATTTTTTAAACTTCAAATATATAGGAAGGTACATTGTTATTTACTTCATAAGGGTATTCCTAACCATCTGAACATACCTTTCTCAATCCTCGACACTACATCTTCTTTCACTCCACAACGTTTTACCCTATAAGACGCACATAGGTTTTACAGGAGGACAATATGGAAAAAAATATTTTTCATTACACTTTAGGTCAGACCACTAATCAGAACCTCAATATTTGAAATCTCTTTTGAAATTTGAAAAAAAGGAACTCGGGGGTTCTGTACCAACGCAACGCTGTCTTAACAGAGTTTTCTTGAATTTTTATGCACTTGGAAAAGCCGTGCGAAGATTTCTGAATCCATTTACTTTCAGTGTCACTAAATTCAAGGTGGAGTTCTTTTCCCCACTCAGCAACCCAGGGCGGTACGCTAGAATAGCTCTCACTTAGAATCTGCCTATAAATGAGGGTGGTGCATTTATGAGGTAAATTTGGCAGCAGAACATAATTCTCCAACCATGATGGATCAGGGAGAGGGGTAAATTTGGAAATCATAAACTGCCTACAAGCATTCTCAAAGTCATTTCTTTGAATGAAATCTTTACCAAGGGCAGGTACACCCGAGAGGGCAGTATAGAAGTCGGAAGTGATCTGTAACCCTTTCAAATCTCCTAATCTGTGATGTGACATTGATAGCCAAATGTCTGATGGAGATTTAATTTGTGGGAACAGTAGTGTGGGGATAACTGAGATAGGAGCTAAGGGAGAAATCTTGTCCTGAGCAGATGTTAAGACCAAAGACTTATAGCAAATATGCAGCATTCCTCTGGTGAGTACGCTATCTACTTTGGTCCCTTCTCCTGTCCTCTCAGGTGTCCATAACCTATGGAACAATTCCTTACCCAACAGGGCCAATTCTAAATCTACATGCATACAGAATGTCTGTTGTCTGGCCAGTTTAAGCCACCTTTCCAAACGAATAGCCTGTATATAGGTTGATAGGTCAGGGAGGGAGATACCCCCATGTTTCTTTCTTCGGGAAAGAAGGCGAAAAGACATTCTAGTGCGCTTCTTATCCCACAAATAACTGCTCATGATGGATTGTAGTTTATTAATGAAACTAACAGGTACCGATATGGGTAGGGCTCTCAAGGTGTACATTATCAGCGGCAGGATGTAGGTGGTGAGGACATTTTTCCTGCCTAGCCAGGTTAGGAAAGGAGAGCTGCTCTTAGAGAGAATAGAGGTGACTTTGGAGAGTAGCGGGGGGAAATTAAGACTAAACAACAACTTGGGGTCCATCGGGATCGTCACCCCCAAATATTTTATTGCTTGTGTAGGCCACTTGAATGGTGTGAGGGCTTTGACCTTAGTACGCAGGACAGCTGGGAGGGAAATGCCAAGGGCCTCCTACTTATCGAAATTTATCTTAAAATTTGAGATAACCCCTAAAAGTTTCGAAAATCTGCATAACCTCCAGCAAAGCCTCTTCAGGATCTGACAACAGGAGCAGTAAATCATCAGGAGCAGTAAATCTGCCTAGTTTCACTCCTTTGATCGTGGGGGATTGGCGGAACTTAAGAAGAAGCGTCTCTAGGGTGAGTACAAACAAGGTGGGGGATAATAGGCATCCTTGACGAGTACCGTTTCTAATTTGGAAGGCGTTCGATAGGGTGCCGTTGACTAGTACTCTCGCAGATGGTGCAGAGTATAGAGTATATATAGCTCTGATGAGGCCTTCAGGGAAGCAAAAGGCTTGTAGTACTTTCTCCATATAGGCCCAGCTAACCCTATCGAACGCCTTCTCCGCATCTGTGCCCAGGAGTATAAGAGGGGACTTAGATTTGATGGCGTGGGTGATCGCATGTATGACTCTACTGATATTATGCCTACCCTCTCTACCTGCAACGAAACCTACCTGTTCTTCACCCACAAGCCCAGGGAGCAACCCTGACATCCTGCTGTTAAGCAGTTTAGCCCACCACTTCAAATCGGTGTTCAGCAGTGAAATCGGCCTGTAATTTCCACATGCTTCCTTATCCTTCCCTTCTTTATGGATAATCGTTATGTGCCCTTCCTAGGCTTGTGGGGTCAGAGAGCCACCTGTAAGGAGGAGATTGCATGCCGTGACAAAATGTGGGACTAAAATATCTTTATACTTTTTGTAATATGAGCTTGGAAAACCGTCAGGTCCGGGACTCCTGCCTGAAGGGATAGACATTAGAACCTTTTCTACCTCTTCCGTTGTAAACGGTTGAAGCAGCTGATGTATATCGACCTCAGAAATTCTTGGGATGTTAATAGAGCTAAGGAACTCCGACGTGCATGTCTCGATTTGCTGGCTGGTGAGGGGTATTGGGAGGTTATACAGATTTGAATAAAAGGAGCAAAACTCCTGAGCTATCGCTGGAGTATTAATAAGTCGGGGGCCTGAGGCTGATTTGATGGCTTGAATAAAGGATTTATTTCTTTGGTTCTTAATAAGGTTGGAGACTAACTTAGAACCCCTATTCCCATGAAGGTATTGTTTGAACATTCAAAAAGTCAGTGACCTTATGCCTCAAGCACTTAAGCAGAACCTCAATGTTAATAAGACCTCCCTGAGATCAGATGTCAGTTCAGACCCCAAAGTAAATGACCCCCTCAATCAGACCTCAGATAAGAGCCCCATGCCTCTCATCATCCCCATTATCAACCATGATGCCTCTCATCATCACCATTATCATCCATGATGCCTCTCATCATCCATGATGCCTCTCATATCCCCCATTATGATTCTCATCACCTCATTGCCTCAGATCAGCCCCAAGTTTCATAAAATAAAAAAGCACTTACCTCTCCGGCTCCTGGATGCCGCTGCTCCTCACCACCCACGCTCTGTGTTCCTCCTGCTGTCGGCTGTGCTGTGAACTGGCGTGCACAGAGTGACATCACAGAGCGCCTCACACTGTGCGCAGCCCTGCACAGCCTACAACCGAGGACCAGGAAGCGGTAAGTACAGAGCCTTCACCGCTTCCTGGTCTTCACCCTCCTACCTATTTTTGCTACGGGCAACGAAAATGCTATCGCACTGTACATGTGAGCCCGCACCTGGAAGAGCCAATATCAGGGGGCTAAAGAGCCGCATGTGGCTCTAGAGCCGCAGGTTGCTGACCACTGGTCTAGTGTAAAAACTGAGTGTCAGGCAATACTGGAGTGGGGACGTCCTCTACCAGACCCCACTCTACAATATGGCCATGACACTCCCCCGGTTTGAGGCCATCCGGAAATGCCTGCATTATGCAAATAATGCAGCATGTCCCCCCCAAGGTGATCCTGCCTATGACCGTCTGCATAAGATACGGCCAGTCATCGATCACTTCGGGGCCAAATTACGCAGGCCTATGTACCTGGAAGGGAGGTTGCGGTTGATGAGTCTCTCGTTGCTTTCAAGGGGAGACTCAGTTTCCGCCAATACATTCCCACTAAGCAGGCAAGGTATGGCATGAAAATGTACAAAATTTATGAGAGTACCTCAGGGTACAAATTTTGTGTGTACGAGGGGCGAGATTCCCGTATTGAACTCCCAGAATGTCCCCCCACTCTGGGTGTTAGCGGGAAACTCGTGTGGGACCTTATGCACCCACTGCTAGATAAGGGTTACCACTTGTACGTGGCTAACTTTTATACTAGCATTCCCTTGTTCAGGTCCCTTGCCGCCAGATCCACGTCCGCTTGTGGGACCATGTGAAAAATCAGCGCGGCCTCCCTGCCCACCCCCTCCAGGTACCTATCCCCTTGCCCTTACAAGTGGAAACCTGTTGCTGGTCAGATATAAGGACAAGAGGGATGTCCTTATACTGTCTACAATCCACGGTAACAGCACCACACCCGTCTCTGTGCGAGGTACCGCGTTCCTCGACTACAATCGGTATATGGTATATGGTATCTGATCAAGTCCTCAAGCTATATAATGCCATGCGCAAAACCCGGGCATGGTACAAGGCAACCTTTACACAGGTTGCCTTGTACAACGCTTTTGTACTATCCCAAAGCGCTGGCCACACAGGGACATTCCTCCGATTCTATGAGGCAGTCCTCAAGGACCTGATTTTTTCAGACCGGGAAAGAGATGGCCGGAGTACCTCGGGAATTGGAGGCGCCCGGAATCGTCCCTGGCCAACATTTTCTAGGTGTGGTCCCCAATACTGGAAAGAAGGGACGAACCCAAAAAAGATGCAGAGTGTGTCGCAAGAGGGGGATACGGAAGGACACCACCACTCAATGTGACACTTGCCCCGATCATCCGGGCCTCTGCGTTATCGATTGATTGCTTCAGGGAGTATCACACTTTCATGGAGTGCTACATTTTTATAATCCCCAACAGTCCACTAGAGAACATAAAAAACTATGGCTCTCAGACTTTGGAGACAGACTTTTCCCCAAAAATATTAGTTTTAGTGCAGTCATCCTCAAACTGCGGCCCTCCAGATGTTGTAAAACTACATCTGGAGGGCCTCAGTTTGAGGATGCCTGCTTAGTGTCTCCAAAGTCTGAGAGCCATACATATTGGGCATCGCTGCATCCATAAAAATCTTCTCTATAAAAATACCCCATAAACTAGCCCCTCGATAAATGCCGTAAAAAAAATCTAATAAAAACGATGTAAAAAAAAAAGCTATTTTTATTGTCACCTTGAATCCCAAAAAGTGTAATAACAAACCATTAAAAAGTCATATGCACCCCCCAAATAGTGCCAATCAAACTGCCATCTCATACCGCAAAAAATTATTCCCTACATTAGATAGTCGCCCCACAAAAAAAAAAAAAAACTGTAGCTCCCAGGCTATGGAGATACTAAAATATTTTTTTTTGTTCCTCAAATGATAATATAGTGTAAAATCAAAATAAATTAAAAAGTTGATATATTAGGTATCTCCGCGTCCGTAAGAATCTGCCCTATAAAAATAACATTTAACCCAACTTCCCCGGATGAACAGCGCTAAAAAAAAGGGTTAAAAAAAGGGTAAAAAAAAAGCTATTTTTTGTTACCTACCATCACAAAAAGTGTAATAGAGAGCGATCAAAATGTGATATGCACCCCCAATTAGTGCCAATAAAACTGCCATCCCATCCCGCAAAAAAATTAACATAAAAAAAAGAATAGACCTGTGAGCCTTTATTGGCTAATAAGAAACATGTGACCGTGTAAATGGCAGTTCGGATTTAAGTTAAAGGCTTGCTGGCTTCTATTGGCTAATGCAGGTCATTTTTTGCGAATATCTCAGGAACGTTAAGTTCTAGAGAGTCCTAGAGAGCCGAGACCCGATCTAAAAACCTTCCCGGACACCTGATGTACTTGTGTGCCAAACTGTGTGAAAATCGGTCCAGTCGTTTGGTCTCACATAAAGAACATCCAGACATCTAGACAGACAGACAAACTCATTTATATATATATATATATATATATATATAAGAGATATACATGTTTGCACATTATTATTGGATATGCTTTGTATGATTTTTGTGCAATGTTTAATAAAAATTGATTAAACCAAAATAAAAAAGCCACAATAATCATGCAACATTTACATACTGGACTCATGAGCTTCTAATTAGAACAGAGGCCGGTATCCAGAGCGTTAAAGGGGTTTTCAGGTTTACTGTATATCAATATCCCTTTAATAATTATTTATCAACGTAGATATAATTTTGTAATGTATTTTTTTACCTTTTATGCTCCACTCCTCCATTCTGGGCTGTGGTCACATGATATTGCCCATGTAGCTCTTTCTTATTTTGAGTGATATTATGTCCATGGGCGTGTCAAAGAAGCAACAGGGGCAGTGATAGGTGAATGTCTATGTAACTAGAGGGGTGGGAGGGAGCTGTAAACTAGCAGCGCACTTTAAGGGTGGTGCAGAGAAAAAATGCATCATGGGTTTGGTTGGATAGAGAAAGAGGAAGTGCTACATACAGAATGCAAACAAACCACAGTGTTTGTTTACTGTACATGGTGAAAACGGGTCAAGAAAAAAAAAACAGGACGATGTACAGTGAGGAACAGAAGTATTTGAACACCCTGCAATTTTGCAAGTTCTCCCACTTAGAAATCATGGAGGGGTCTGAAATTCACATTGTAGGTGCATTCCCACTCTGAGAGACAGAATAAAATAAAATAAAATCAGGAAATCACATTGTATGATTTTTAAAGAATTTATTGCACTGCTGAACATAAGTATTTTAACACTTGAGAAAATCAGTGTTAATATTTGGTACAGAAGTCTTTGTTTGCAAATACAGAGGTCAAACTTTTCCTGTAGTTCTTGACCAGGTTTGCACACACTGCAACAGGAATTTTGGCCCACTCCTCCACACAGATCTCTTCTAGATCTGTCGGGTTTTGGGGCTGTCGCTGAGCAACACAGAGTTTCAGCTCCCTCCAAAGATGTTCTATTGGATTTATGTTGGAGACTGGCTAGGCTACTCCAGAACCTTGATATGCTTCTTACAAAGCCACTCCTTGGTTATCCTGGCTGTGTGCTTTGGGTCGTTGTCATGTTGGAAGACCCAGCCACGACCCATCTTCAATGCTCTGACTGAGGGAAGGAGGTTGTTGCTCAAAACCTCACAATAAATGGCCCCATTCATCCTCTCCGTAATACATTGCAGTCGTCCTGTCCGCCTTGCAGAAAAGCACCCACAAAGCATGATGTTGCCACCCCCATGCTTCACAGTAGGGATGGTGTTCTTGGGATGCAACTCATCCTTCTTTTTCCTCCAAACACGACGAGTGAAGTTTAGACCAAAAAGTTCTACTTTGGTCTCATCTGACCACATGACTTTCTCTTTAAAAATCATACAATGTGATTTCCTGATTATTATTTTTTTGATTCTGTCTCTCAGAGTGGTAATGCACCTACAATGTAAATTTCAGACCCCCCCAATGTGGGAGAACTTGCAAAATTGCAGTGTGTTCAAATACTTCTGTTCCTCACTGTACATGAGGTAACTACATGAGCATATATGTTAAAATTCACAGTAATCCCTCTTTTTTAAGCTCTTAAAATTTTCTGCCATATTTATTGTAACCCCTTTATGACTGCAGATGTGTTTTTAAAGTAGTCATTATTGGGCTTTATTCTAGGCCTTTTTACAACAGCCTAAAATAAGCGGTGCATGGGTCTCCGATGCAGCAGAGAGTGGGGGCTCCTGCTCTTACAGCTCGGATCAGTGTAGGCACAATCCAGGACATTTAACCTATTAGATGATGCTTTCAATAGTGACTGCAGCATCTAAGTGGTTACAGAGGGAGTGGACTCCCTCTGTCTCCCATCGGCACCCCATGAATAAAATCGTGGGGTGCCAATGTCTATGCATGGCTGGCTGGGACCTAACAAAGTGTATCCTAGCAGACCCCACCTCTCTGGCACAGCCTGCCTAATTACATAGTATAGCACTGACAGTATAATTCTATATGCAGTGCATAAGCAAAAAAGAGAATTATAGATGCAATCAAAAGATAGCCTATTAAAAGACCCCTTGTGGGCTTATTAAATGGTTAAAAATTGTTTTATGAATTCCTCGCTTAATGGCACATGACTATATACATTGTGGCGGTAAGCTCTTATTTGTAACCTGATGTAAAAAAGCGTTGGGTTTCATTACCATCTGCTGGCGCTCTATGGTGCTGCAGGTCTTTTTGACCACAGCTGTTGTTAGACAGCTGTGGTCACAGTAAGTATCCCGGAGACCAGCCAAAGTGGTCTCCCTGCGTGGCATCACTGTAACGTGGTGTTACTGCAATTGGCCCCAATGTAAAGTGAAAGATCAAGCAGGGGCATGGTCTTCTTGATGTGAGAGCACCCTTTGCTGGCTGTAAACTGCAGACTGGGGCAGCAAGGGGTTAATTGAGTTTCTTCATAAAAAAAAAGTAAAAAAATAAATAAATAATTAAATAATTAAATGAATAAAGAAAATGTGAAATAAAGAAAATAAAAAAGAACAAGGAGTCATGGAAGTGATGATATGGTAGCCACAAAGCCCTGATCTTCTAGACAGGATTACATGGAGAAGGATTCGAGCAAAACCCACACCCACACAACATCTGTAGTTAGATCGTCAAGATGTTTGGAACAACTTCCCTGCTGAGTTTCTTCAAAAACTGTGTGCACGTGTTCCTAAATAAATTAATGATGTTCTGAAGGCAAAGAGTGGTCACACCAAATATTGATTTGATTTTAGAAATGAGGAAATAGATTTTAAACTGATTGGATTTGTTATGAATTTCACAAAACATTCTGCTGACAAATGAATCCAAAATTACTGAGCACTGCACCAGCACCAGCACCATTTTACTGTGAACATTGGTGGGGACGACGTCAGGGAGGATGAAGATGGAGGGTCACACAACCCTGGGAGGAAAAGGGCTTACCTTAATTGGCTCAGGGACTGACAGAAAAGCTCTGAGCCAATCAGGGGGCAAGATTTTGGCAAGTCCTTCAATCTCAAAGAGCATGTGTCTGGCAACAGGCAACTACAGACACAAGCCAGCAATTGTAGTATTTATTTTACTAATGTTTGACATATTCTGCAGCACTGTATAGATATTATCTGCTGTCCCAAATAGGGCTCAGAATCAGTATGTCTTTGGAGTGTGGGAAGAAACCTGAGTACCTGGAGAAAACCCATGCAAAAACAGGGAGAACATACAGTACAAACTCCATGCAGATGTTTTTGGTTAGATACTGGAAGACACCAGTGCTATCCACTGAGCCAACATGCTGCCCACAGAGCATTTATCTTCTCCCTTCTGATGTCCGGTTTGCAGCACTGAACCTCTTGACCATATAAGTATGCTTTTATTAAATGGGTTCATGGGCTGAGCATGTTTTCTTAGTTACTAGAGATGGGCTCAGTTATGGAAAATTAGATTCGGCTGCTTTGCCGAATTTCACAAAGAAATTTGCTTTGTGACGAATTACTTGGCGTTACCTTATTAAAAAGCAAAACAAAAAAAACTTGTGTCTTCAGTTCATTTGAAATGTTTTTGGCCCCTTTCACACAAGTGAGTTTTCTGTATGGGTGCAATGCGTGAACTAAACATATTGCACTTGCACTAAATCCTGACCCATTTATTTATATGGTTCCGTGTATATGAGTGTTGTTTTTCACGCTTCACATCTGTGTTACGTTAAAATCGCAGCATGTTCTATGTTTTGCGTTTTTTACGTAGCCCTGGTCCCATAGAAATGAATGGGTCTTCCATGAAAAACGCATTGCACCCAGGTGCAATCCGGATGTAATGCGTTATTCACTGATGGTTGCCAGGAGATGTTTGTAATTCTTCTGACTTTTTTCATACACGTGAAAAACGCATTAAAAAAGTGAACCACTGAATGCAATTGCAGACAAACTCACTGAACTTGCATGCAAAAACATAATTTTTTTCCTGGACAGACCCGGACACAATCCATATGGTTTGTGTGAAAGGGTCCTTATGGCCTTTTATCCATTACCAGTGGCATACATTTTGCTGCAAACACTGCTCAATTGCCCTTTTTTTATAAAAACCAATTCAATTTTGCTACATTTTATAAGTAAGCACTTTTGTGCATTTCAGTGCATCAATACCAGTGCATCTGTAGAAGGGAATGTATAATTACATCTCTTTAAATTGCCCCCAAAAAACTGCTGCAATTTTGCTACTTTGTATAATTAAGCAGTTCATCGTCTGGACTTCATTCATTAGCTGAGCATGTTTTCTAAGTAAATTATGTTGTAGAAATGTAAGCAGATGAACACTTACCCTGGCAGAAGCATAAAGTTTAAGCGGTCAGCACGATCTCTTTCTGCCTTGTACAGCTTGGTACGTTCCTCTACTAAGTGCTCTAGATTTTTGGAGTAGAGCTGCAATCGCCTCAGTAAGGTGTCCATATAACTCTCACTTGTCTGGTTATGATAATTGCTATGTGTAGAAAAGTAAACATTTTTAAGAAAAGAGAGCGATAACCTCCATAAGGAGGTCATAAAAATGTCTTAATGGGGTATTTCAGGGCTTAAATATTAATTGCCTATCCCCAGACTGTGGTATAGAGAGGTAATAACAGTTCACAGATACTCACTGGTGTTTCTCAAAATAATTAAGGTACTTTCACACTAGGGTTTTTCTTTTCCGGTGTTGAGTTCCGTCACAGGAGCTCAATACCATTAAAAAACTGATCAGTTTTATCCTAATGCATTCTGAATGGAGAGCATTCCGTTCAGTATGCATCAGGATGCATCAGTTCAGTCCCTCTTCCGTTTTTTGGCCGGAGAAAATACCGCAGCATGCTGCAGTTTTCTCTCTGGCCAAAAATCCTGAACACTTGCCGTAATGCATTGAAATGTATTAGTGACGGAATCGGCTTTAAGTGTTCCGGCAAAACAGATACAGTTTTCCGGTCTGCGCATGCGCAGACCTTTAAAAATGCAAAATAAATAAATATCGGATCCGTTTTTTCGGATGACACAGGAGAGATGGTTCCGGTATTTCAATGCATTTGTCAGACAGATCCACATCCGGATCCGTCTGACAAATGCCATCCGTTTGCAACGGAACTGCCTGCCAGAATCCTCTGCCACAAGTGTAAAAGTACCCTTAGAGAAATGTTATGGGGGTAAGTAAAAACCTGGGTTCCAACAGCACACAGATTATATTGAAAGCAAAGCCTGTTGATAGTGGGACTATGTAGATAAACAATGGAAGGGAACACTGCACTGAGGAAACCTGCTAGAGAGAGGAACTATAACCAACAAATTGCATACTTAAGGGCCTTTTTCACATGAGAAGATAATTGGGGAAACTATTGCCATTTTAAATGCGTGTTCAAAGTCACTGTCCCATGTGAAGGCGTCCACCTATCAGCCAACACTCATTTGTTGGCTACTGCAGATTTTCTATGCACATAAGTTACCATTTGTTTGCAGCACTTAACCTGTGTAAGCAGAGGATGTGTTGCTGACAAATAATGTAAATGAGTGGCCACACATATAATCCTAAGCAAGACAAGAACATTCATATGGCTGTTCATTTGGGAAATTACCTGCCAGTCTAAAAGGTCCTTGAATAAGTGCAAATCGACTTCCTATACTGTTGATTGCCATTTTTTATGGGCAGAAACCTGCTTGTGTAAAAGGGAGCAGTCAGAGGTAAAATAAACCCCAAGGTAGAATAGTGTCCTATAGCTAAATGTAAAGGAGAGTAGAAAATGTAGGCAATTCAATAACAATGGCAGCATGGCTTCTTGGTAGGGGACATGAGGGCAATACTTTCTTCTTATAAGTGCAGTATCTTCTCACTGAACTGGTGATGATCATCAAATAGCGGGTAACAAGTAAAAAAAAAATTTTTTTCACTAAGCAAAGCCACCTTTTTGTAACATGATATAAAATGACTTCTATAAAAAGAGTACCTAAATATCTTTGCCAATGTACTTTCAATTTTCTTAAAGTCTGGCCTCTTCTCGGGATCCTCTTCCCAGCAATTTTTCACAAGAATATAAACCTGAAAACATACCACAAAGATACACAATCAGGTTGCATTGTAGGAAGTTACTTACCAATCCTTTTAGACGTTCTTTAATATAGATAGAGACATAATTTTTTTTTTTAAAACAATCAAAATATTTAGATTTAAATCTTGGTTTAAATAACGGGTCATTTTCCAACAATAGAATACTTTAAAAAATGTTGCTAAACTCCCCTTCTCCATACCTAACCCGCAGAGGGTAAGCTGCAGATCCTCTGCGGTCACATCCCCATTGGGTCCCTCTTCTCCTTCATGTGTAAGTATCGAGAAAGAATAATAATGGAGTGTTAGTACGGGAGAACCTTTCTGGTGGAAAAGGAGACCCGGTCGTCACAAGTGGGGCGCCACAGGAGCATAGACTAGTATAAAAAATATAATTTTTTTTTTTTTTTTTTTTTTATAGGGTCTATATACACTGTTCACACATGAAAGATAAAGGTATGAATATACCGAACCAGTAAGGCTGCCGCTGGTGGCTTACTAGAGGGCACCCTAAGGTCGCTCTTCGGAATACATCAATCGGGACAAGAAAAAAAAAAAAAACACCACCTCCAAGGGCGCCTATAGCCAACTGTTTGTTATACTGTTTGTCCCGATCAGTTGGGTTGTCAACAATATCAATAATAATAAAAAGCGAAAAAAAAGATTAGTTGTTTCACACTTTTCTTAAAGTAATGATGGCCACTCGTTTTTCTTTACTTAGCTGCTTTTTTCATGCCATAATACAAATTCTAACAGTCTATTCAGTAGGCCTATCAGCTGTGTATCCACCTGACTACTCCACAACGCAACTGATGGTCCCAACCCCATTTATAAGGCAAGAAATCCCACTTATTAAACCTGACAGGGCACACCTGTGAAGTGAAAACCATTTCAGGTGACTACCTCTTGAAGCTTATCAAGAGAATGCCAAGAGTGTGCAAAGCAGTAATCAAAGCAAAAGGTGGCTACTTTGAAGAACCTAGAATATTACATATTTTCAGTTGTTTCACACTTTTTTGTTATGTATATAATTCCACATGTGTTAATTCATAGTTTTGATGCCTTCAGTGTGAATCTACAATTTTCATAGTCATGAAAATAAAGAAAACTCTTTGAATGAGAAGGTGTGTCCAAACTTTTGGTCTGTACTGACAGTGGCTATAAAAAAATAGGAGGGGGGCACATATGGGTGTACATAAATAATATAAAAGTGTGATTCCACATATACAAATCCCCAAGGGTATATAGCAAAAATGTGTAGGTACACATATATACATGTGTGCATATACCTATGTATGCCACTCAGGTTATTAATAAAAACCATAGTGGAAGCATGTAAATATACATGTATCCATCCATGTTACAGGGGGTATAGATTGGATATTTTTATTTGTACAAAATCCATCAACGCACATGCGTCCATGTCCATAGGAATAATTGCTCGGTCTATCACATCATAAAAAACTGGGTCTACGACATTATAAAAAAAATCATAAAAAACATGTACCCATGTGGATCACACCGGACAAAATATGTAGGATAGAAACCTGATAAATACATATACACTCTCATCAATATTACCGAGGGTCTTCCCATGGTACAGCAACCTAAATAAAATACATTTATACGATGCACTCTCACAGAGTACAAATATGTCCTTATTGGTAGCCCTTAACTAAATATAAAACTCGTAAAAAAACTAAAAAGCATACAGGACATCTGAAATATAAATATAATACATAGTGTACATAAAGTATATATAAAAAGTGTATATAAAAGGTATAATGTATATAAAAGATGTATACGTAAAAATAAATAGAGTGAGTCTAGGAAGCCTTTTGCAAAAACTCCTATTAGAGTGGCCCTGATTACTTGCTCATTACGGACTATTGTTTTAGTACATCTTGGGAGATTCTTCTGAGACACAGGGAACATCATTCTTTTAAACAGTTGATCATATAAAATTGTTATTATTTAAAACGGGGATAGGGTGTTCAATCGAGAGATCCAATACATCTCTTTCCGACAGAGTAATTGGTATGATTGGGGAATATGTTCGATGGGGGTTACTCTAAGAAATGAGGGATTACCCTCGTGGGCTACTGAAAAATGTCTGGAGACACTATGGATTTGGACCTTCCGTTTTATGTTGGAGTGATGTTCATTCATCCTCTCACGTAACGTTTGCGTAGTTCTTCATACATATCGCAAATTGCAAGAGCACTGCAGAACATTGACCACATTGCTCGTTCTACAATCCATATTTTCTTTCAATTTGAAAGATTTATTGGATGATGGAATATCTATTTCTTTGATATTATGGGAAATCATATTACAGCACTTGCAGGTCTTGTGTTTGCACCTCTGTGCCCCCTTCGTGCTTGAGCTCGTTCTCCCTACCTGGGGTAAACTGCATTTCTCTACTCTCTGTTTTTTTTAGCAGGACAAGAGGGTGCTAGGATGTTTTTTAGTGTCTGTGCCCTTCTATAGGTAATTTTTGGGGCTGAGGATAAGATTTTTCCCAAAATAGGGTCTTCCTGTAGTATCGCCCAGTGTTTTGTTAAGATTTTGAGAATCATCATATGTTGTGCATTGTATCAAGTTACCAAACTCACTTGTATATCTAGGGGGTACTCCTTCTTGCTCTTGGGTTTGAGGGCTTCCTTCTGATTCTCCTGGAGTGCTCTCTTGGCGGACTCTTTAATGAGCTTGTTTGGGTAACCCTTCTCTTTAAAGCGATTTTTTATTATTTTAAGTTGTTCTTTTGTCGTGCGATCGTCTGAACAATTTCTTCTGACCCTTTTCATCTGACCAAAAGGGATATTGCGCTTCCGTTTCTGATGGTGACAGCTTGTGTATTCGAGATAGCTATTAGCGTCCACCTTTTTAAAATAAGTTTTGGTCAGAATCTTACCAAAGGAAATGTTCAGATGAATGTCTAGAAAAATTGCTTCAGTATATAGCTTCTATATTCTAGGATAAAATTTAGGCCCCAGTCATTGGTGTTCAATTCTCTAATGTATGTTTGCAGTTTTTCAATATCATCATCCCAAATAAAGATAATATTGTCTATGAATCTACGATAGTATCTAATACTGGAGTGGAGCAGTAGGCCTATTTTTCTTCAAAGAACCCCATAAAGAGGTTCGATTACGACAGGGCAAATTTCGTCCCCATCGACGTCCCCTTTTCTTGAATAGAAAATGTCCCATTAAAGGTAAAATAGTTATGTGTTAAAATGAACTTTATAGCTTCTAAAATAAACTCTTTTTGGAAGTCGGGCATAAGGGGGTCTGCTGCTAGAAAGTTGCTTATTGCCAAGAGGCAAAATTTATGTTGGATATTGCTGTACAATAATGAAACGTCTAAGGTGACCCAAATATATGACTCTTTCCATTTTACACCATCCAATGTGTTTAGGAGATGTGTGGTGTCCCTAAGGTAGGATGGAAGCGTTACAACATATTTCTGTAGGAAATTGTCTATGTAGGATGAGAGATTGGTTGTTAGAGACCCTATCCCTGAAATTATCGGTCTCCCTGGTGGATTAGTCGCAGATTTATATACAACTTGGCAATTGAACAGTGGGCTATTAGCAAAAAGGTCCTCTCTTTTTTGTCAATAAGGCCTTCTTTAAAGCCTGAATCAATTAACTCTAATAGTGATTTTTTTTTAAACACTGGGAGGGATTATCTTTTAAAGTTCAATAGTAGATTTTATCTGATAAAGGGCCTCCTTATTGTACTATTTGTAGTCCATCACCACAATCCCCCCCCCCCCCTCCTTTGATGGCACTTTTTATCACAATATCTTTATTCTTTGTAAGACTCTGTAAGGCAGGGATGGCCAACCTGCGGCTCTTTAGCTTTTGTAAAACTACAACTCCCACCATGCCCTTTTGTAGGCTGATAGCTATAGGCAGTCTTTGCATGCTGGGAGTTGTAGTTTTGCAACAGCTAGAGAGCCGCAGGATGTCCATCCCTTGTTGTCCACAAAATACCAACCATGGACATTGATCCAGGATTTTTTTTCCATGGATCAATATAGCAGGATTACAGGTTGGACTTGATAGACTTTTGTCTTTTTTCCAACCTTAACAACTATGTAGCAACCAAAAAGGACTTTAAATCTCTCATCTCAGAAGTTCAGGAGGCCTGTCAAACAGAGATCTCAGTAATTCAACAAGACCTCACGCAACTGGCATCACAACTTGACACTCTTGAATCAGATCAACTTAGAGTAACTACTACACTGCTCTTATAACCATGCACAGACACATGGAAGATCTAGATAATCATGGCAGCAGGCACAATATTCGAGTTCGGGGCTTTCGCAAGTCAAGAAGGAGGAAAAGATCTCAGCTTTTCTGCAAGCCTTATTAAACATGATCTTGAGTTGTGCCTCCAACCATCCTGTTAAAATGGACAGAACACGGAGTCCCTAGGCCAATGGTGATTCCGATTCAGTAAATCTTGATCTTTCAGATCCTGATATCTTGGATATGACTCAGAAGTCCGATGAAGATAACGCATATAGGAGATTTCTGTTTAACCCTGTAGACATTGAAGATATAATTAAATAATTAAAGCTATAAGGGTCCTGATAAGGATGGAGATTCCCAGGAAGGCCAGATCGGTTCAGGAGGAGATATTTGGGGGTCTGGGGCAAAGGCATAGTGCCAGATAATATACATAAGCTTATTAGAGCCGATTGGGACAAACCTGAAAAGGGTTTCTTCATCCCCCGTGGCATTAAGAGGAGGTATCCCTTTGATGAAGCAGATTGTACAGACTGGGAGTCCATCCCTAGAGTCGATGCTCCGGTAGCTAAGGTCGCGAAATGCAAGGTTCTTCCTTTTGAAGATGCTGCACAGTTGAAAGACCCTATGGACAGAAAGATGGAGAGCCTTCTTAAGAAAACATGGAAAGCCACGGCAGCTCTTTTAAAGCCGGGAGTAGCCGCGACATGTGTGGCTCGTACCTTAAAAGTCTGGTTGGAGCAATTAGAGCTCCATTTAACTAATAAGACCCCGAGAGGGCAGGTCTTGGACAGCCTTCCCCTACTAAAGATGGCCACTAGCTTCCTGGCAGATGCCTCCGCTGAGTCTGTAAGGCTATCTGCCCATATGGCGGTTCTATCTAATACAATTAGAAGAGTCCTTTGGTTGAAGGCCTGTTCGGGAGATATGACGTTGAACAACAAATTCATTTCTCTTCCGTTCCATGGCCATATACAAAAGGGGGTAAAGGAAGTAATTTTACTTTTAATCCCAATAAAGGAGATCCTTCCTCCTCCTCCAAACAATGACGCCATCCGCGTTGGGGGAAGACTCAGCTCCTTCATAGACACCTGGGAGCAAGTCATCGCAGACCCTTTTATTATCAACATTATAAAAGAGGGTTATGCTATAGAGTTGGAATCTCTTCCTCCACAAAAATTCACCTTAACCTGGCTCCCCTTATGTCAAATCTAATTTCTGTCCGATAAGATAGCTATTATGCATAGGAGCAGTAGAATGTGTTCCCAGCAGGGAAATAGGAAGGGGTCACTATTCCCCATTATTTTTAGTTCAGAAACCAAACGGCAAATTCAGTAGTATAATAAATCTAAAGCCACTGAACAAATATATCACCTATCGCAAATTCAAAATTGAAATAGTAAGGTCTGCAGTGAAACTCATCAAGAAAGGGGCTATGATGGCCACGATAGACCTCAAGGATGCTTACTTCCACATCCCGATCCACCCCCAATCTAGAAAATATTTAATATTCACAGTCCAGCTGGAAGGAAGGATTTATTATTATCAATTCAGTTGCCTTCCTTTCGGAATATTTTCTGCCCCTTGAATCTTCTCCAAGGTCATAGCAGATGTAGTGGCCTCCCTAATCCAGAAGGGGATATTAATAATTCTGTATCTAGACAATCTTTTAGTCATAGCAGAAAATATGGATCTTCTTCACTCCCATCTTTAGGTGGTTCCTTCTCATCTTCAGGCCTTGGGCTGGATAGTCAATTGGGAAAAGTGCAACCTCCTTCCAGGCAATTGAAGAGTATTTTTGGGCATGCTTCTAGATTCCGTCCTCCAGAAATCTTTCCTACCTTTCCTAAAAGTCCAGGATCTGAAGCTCAGAATCCAGCAATTCCTGAAAAATGCAATTTACTCGATCAGAGAAGACATGTAAATTCTAGGATGCCTCTCTTCCGCATGAGACCTCTGCAGGACCTTATCCTCAGAAAAGTGCTGGCTCAGAGACAAGAATCTTTGAAAATGACGCCAGTTCCTGGGGCTGGGGCGCCGTTACAGCCAGGAGTTCCTTCCAGGGGACTTGGTCCGAGGTCTCAAAGCAACAGAGGCCCAGTCAAGAAACGTCATGTACTGGACCACTCGGACAACTCCACAGCTGTGGCTTTCATCTGACATCAGGGAGGAACAAGACACGGTCATCTTCAGAGTCTCTCAAGGCAGATTTTCTCATGGGCAGAGAAGAATTTAAAATCTCTCGTAGCAGTACACCTGAAGGGCTCCCTCACTTTAAGGGGGAATTTTCTCAGTCAGCAGAGATTAGATCCAGGCGAATGATCTCTTTTTCAGACAGCCTTTTGGAGGATCCAGATTCATTGGGGCAATTTGGGTCTGGATTTGTTCACCTCAAAGAAAAACCACAAAGTGTCTCATTACTTCTCCTTCAACCCAGGGATTTCTGCATGTCAGTAGATGCCTTCATCCAGGGTTGGACATCGAGTCTCGTTTATGCTTTTCCCCCAAATCTGATGATCCCGAAGGTCCTGCAGAAATTCCAGACCGAGAAATGTACCCTAATCCTAGTGGTCCCCTTTTGGCCCAGAATGTGCTGGTTTGGTCTTCTGAGATCCCTCAGCAGGGAGGATCCAATTCTGTTTTCTGCGTTGGAAGATCTTCTAACAGAAGGTCCAATCAATCATCCAAACCCCAGGCTTCTCAGGCTGTCAGACTGGTTACTGAACAGTCCATTATCCTAGGTATGGGTCTATCTCCGAGGGTTGTGGAGACCCTAATGCTCAGTAGGAAGTCCAATTTCTCTAAGGCATATCTTAAGTTTTGGAAGAAGTTCGCCTCCTGGAGTGGTGATAGGTTTAACCAATCTTCTCCCAATATCCCTCTCATTCTGGATTTCCTTAAGGATGGTTTGGATATGGGTCTCTCCCCAAACACTCTAAAGGTTCAGGTGTCTGTCCTGGGTGCCCTTTATAACACCAGTCTTTGCAATGTCCCCTGGGTTTCTAGGTTCCTGAAAGCTGCAGACAAACTGAAACCTAGAATTAAAAATATGGTAGCTTCGTGGAACCTGAATACAGTTCCTTTAGGCGTGTCAGATTCCCCATTTGAGCCTCTAGATTCTCTGCCTATCAAGTGTCTTACTCTTAACTTGTTTTTTGGTAGCAATGTCCTCGGCTAGGAGAGTATGTGAGCTACAGGCCCTATCCATCCAAGAGCCTTTATTTTAGAGCCTTCGAGGATAAGCTAATATTTAAACTAGACCCAAATTTCCTTCCAAAGGTAGAATCTACATTTCACAGATCCCAAGATATAGTCATTCCCTCATTCTGTTCCAATCCAAGAAATGAACAGGAAGCAAAATTTCAAAATCTAGATGTGAGAAGGGCCATTCTTCGGAATTTAGATGATACCATAGAATGTAGGATAGATAAAAATTTGTTTGTATAGTTTTTTGGCCCTAATAAAGGTAGGAAAGCGACAAAGAGCTCCGTATCCTGTTGGATAAGTAATGCTATTAGGAAAGCATATAGAGCTTCCGGGAAAGAACATCCTCCTTCTCTCAGAGCCCATTCAGTGAGAACAGTGTCTACCTCTTGGGACTAAAGGGCCTGTGTCTCACTAGAGCAGACTTGCAGGGGGCTACTTGGAAGAGGGCTCATACCTTCACTAAACATTATAGGCTAGATGTATTTACGTAGTAGGATTATGCCAGACCTTGATAACCACTATCCCAGACCCTGGTGGCCACTATATAATGCTTTATACTCACTATTAGATCTCTAATACACTGCAATATCTATGCCCCTAATGATGGCCAGTTGCCCTTCTTGAAGTTTGTCCTTCTTGGCCGCATTGTGCAACATGCTCCTTATAAAGAGTGTAGACTTTAATGGTTATGTACAGCTTAGGAGGCAATTTTTTTTATTGATTACATGTTACAAATTTTTGGTTAAAAATTTTTTTTTTTATTGACCTTTATTAAAAATATTGAGATTTTCTGTCACAAAGGGTTTACTGCTTTTCTAGCTGTGTGTTTCACTTTCACTTTCTGCCAATTATCTAATAAACCTTCTTTCTAAACTACCGAGGGTCATAAACACTTATTTAAGCCACACTCTTATCAGTGAGATAAGAGTGAGCTATAATGAGTGTTTATAATTTCAGAGAGCAGAAATAAGGAGTCCCTCTGTTCCTGGTTTGAGGGAAAAGACAGTTCATGTCCTATATGATTTCAGATTTTCTTTTTTACAATAAGCATCGAGGGTGTTCGTCTGCCCTACCAAACAATTTTTTAAACACATTATAGACACACAAATTAAGTTCAAAAACTTCAATGTGGAACATACAGAAAGGCTACTATTATACTCTAAAAGCACCTACTATGAGAGAAAATAAAGAACACATCCTTCTAGCCAGACAGCTT
Source organism: Bufo gargarizans (assembly GCF_014858855.1). Lineage (NCBI taxonomy): Eukaryota > Metazoa > Chordata > Amphibia > Anura > Bufonidae > Bufo > Bufo gargarizans. The sequence goes on along the minus strand of NC_058086.1, from coordinate 87,420,870 downwards.
CGGGACAAGCAAAATAAATCCACTCACTCTAATTTTGCTCAGTAATACACAAAACTATATTCAAAATCTGAAATGTTACCATCTTCACCTATTGGGAGAAGAAGTTTTCTTCATACCTAAACTTATGTAATCTACCTTTTCCTAAATAGCCGTTGAAGGAAGGCACAAGGGTCCGTCATTAACAGAAGGTATGTGTCACAGAGATTCCTGGCCTCGGTGAGGTAAGAGCCGGTAATTTCATGTGTCAGCAGCAGCTAGTGCTGGCTGACATGGTTTTGCTATTTAGTATGGCTGCAAAGCCAATCCAGGTCGGCACTTACTGGGAGCAGCCAAAGTGCAGGGTAGGTGGCTGCTCCCCACGTTCCAGGCCGGGTCTTGGTTTGGGCTATAAAACACAGGCAGCACTGTCAGGTGGTAGGAATTTACTCCTCTCTGACAGTGAAGCTCTGTCAGTCTCTGTGTTGGGACCTGGGAGTTTGGGCTGGGTAAAGGCCTGCTACCTTGTTGGCGTGAGAGCAGGTGTTTTTCTGCTATGTCTAAGGTCTTCTGCATTGCTGCATGGTGTGAACAAACACCAAACTCAAGGTGACTGTTTTCCTTGAAACAGACTTTTTAGTTTTGCTTATCCTAATGTGTGAATAAACACCAAACTGTTTACGTTAAAGACGTTCCGGGGAAATTAATAACTTTTCGGCCTTCAGAACTGCATTTGCCTGCATCCTCCACCAATTGTGGGGATTTGCTCTGATAGACAGGCTGGCGGATGCAGTAGCATCCGCAAGCCTGTCTACCAGAGCAAATCCTCATAATTGGTGGAGGATGCAGGCAAATGCAGTTCTGAAGGCCGAAAAGCTTTTATTTTCCCCGACACAAGTGCATGTCCTACATTAAGCCGGCAAGGTAACGACCCATGTCCCCTGACAAAATGGAGGCGGTCATGAAGACCCTCGTGGAGGCTAACTTGCAGCAGCGGGAGGCTAACAAGCAGCAGGAAACTAACCAGCTGCTATTGCAACATGTGATGGCATTGCAAGTGGCAGAAGCATCCCTGAACGTCCACGATGCCCGGAAAGCTCTCCGTGCCGCGATCCCTAAGATGACCCCCTCGGATGACGTTGAGATCTGGCGGTGTTCGAAAACGTGGCTGTGAGAGAAAAGTTACAGCAAGACCAGTGGGCTGAGGTTGTCGCTCCATTCCTGGCATCTGGACCCCAGCAAGTTTTTTTCAATCTCTCCGATGAACAAGCGGCCGACTACCTGACTGTGAAAGGTGAGATCCTGGCGAGACTGGGGGTGAATGTGTTGGTCCGGGCCCAGCAAGTGCATCAGTGGGAATTTAACCCAGTTGAACCCGCCAGACTGCAGTATTATGACCTATTACACCATTTGCAAAAATGGCTGCAGCCTGACGTACTGATCCCCACTGCTATGCCTGACCATCTCTTGGCGGATGTGTTCTGGAGGGCTTTGCCGTACCCCCTCCAGCACTGGATCGGCCAGGTGTCTCCAGGTAATGCCTTGGAGATGGTCGACCTGGTGGAGCGCTACAAGGCCACCAGAAATCTACAGGGGGGTTCTTTTGGGAAGGGGCCAGGCAAACCATGGAGATCTCCACCCCAGACCTGGCGGCCGGTGCCAGCCAAACTCGCCCGGGACGTACCCCCTGTAGACCCAGCCCCAGTGGTTTGCTGGACACATAAGGGCCAACTGTCCCCATTGGGGTGAACCCATGGACACCAACTATGGCTACTGCCACTCATTATAGGCAAGGAAGTTGTGTGCCACAGGAACCTCCGAGACTATAGACAATAGCTACCTGTGCCAGGTGGAAGTGGGGGACACTCGGGCGGTAGCTCTGCTGGATTCAGGGAGCCTGGTGTCCCTGGTAATAGCTGCCCTGGTACGGCCCGCCGAGTATACTGGCCGAAAGGTTGGTGTAGTGTGTATTCATGGAGACTTAAAGGACTATCCCATCGCCCTGGTCTCTCTATCAACGGTGGCCGGCAGGTGGACTCATGAGGTGGCTGTCTCCACAAAATTACAGTATGAACTCATAATTTGGAGAGACTTCCCCCGTGCACCAACCAGGGAGGCGAAAGCCAAGCAGATATACCATGTGAATCTGCTCAAACCATGGAGAGATAAGGAAACCTGTACAGAAGACAGCCCATGACCAGGGTTCTTAGGGGAAGCAGTTTCGGACCCTCTGTCTGTAGCAAGGGAAGCGGCTTCCATAGTGAAAATTGCTAACAGCCTCTACTCTGAACAGGCTCAGGAAGCCAGGGAGTTTATTAGTCGGAACACGGATGTATTCTCGGACCTCCCCGGAAGCACACCCATAATCCGGAATAACATTATCACTGAGCCTCAGGCAAATGTCCAGTTAAAACCGTACTGGGTACCTGAGGCATGGCGACAAGCCATCGCGGAGGAAGTGCAGCTAATGCTCCAGCTAGGTGTCATCGAGGATTTAAAAAGTGAATGGGCCAGTCCGATAGTCTTAATACCCAAGCAGGATGGGACATTGCGGTTCTGTAACGACTTCCGCAAACTAAATGAAGTGTCCAAGTTTGACGCATATCCCACCCCCCTAGTAGATTAGCTTATTGAGAAGTTAGGCCAAGCCCGGTATTTTTCTGTGTTAGACCTCACCAAAGGGTACTGGCAGGTACCCTTGATGGAGGCTGCCAAGGAAAAAACTTATTTCATTACACCAGAGGGGCTGTATCAGTACAAGGTATTACCCTTTGGTCTACAAGGTGCTCCCACCAAGTTTCAAAGGCTAATGGACCTTGTACTACGCCCACATCGTCGGTATGCTTAGGCATACCTGGACAATATCGTTATCCATAGCACCGATATATGGGGTACTATATGAGGTTTGTCCCAAATTTTGCTACAGTCGCCGCACTATTGACGGGCCTTTTTAAGGGACGCAAGTCAGTGACGGTTCAGTGGAATGAACAGGCGGAAAAGGCTTTCTATGCTTTGAAGTCTGCCCTGTGTGGGTCCCCAGTATTGGTGACACCTGACTTCAAGAGGGAATTTGTGGTACAGACCGATGCTTCTGAAGTAGGCCTCAGAGCTGTACTCTCTCAGGACATCAATGGGGAGTAACGATCTGTTGTTTTCCTGAGCTGAAAGCTTACCCCAGCCGAGACTAGGTACGGTATAGTGGAGAGAGAGTGCCTGGCCATGAAATGGGCACTCGAGTCTCTCTGCTATTATCTGTTGGGAAGAAAGTTCCGTCTGGTGGTCTGGTGACCGACCACTTCCCTCTCAAGTGGATGAGCCAAGCCAAAGAGAGGAATGCTCGGGTCACCAGATGGTTCTTGTCGTTACAGAACTTCAAGTTCTTAGTGGAACACAGGACAGGCCGCTTACAGGGAAACGTGGATGCCCTGTCCCGGGTACACTGTCTGGCAAGTGTTCACCCCCTCAGGGTTAAACAAACGGGGGGAGGTATGTAGGACGGCGCAAGGGTCCGTCATTGACGGAAGGTATGTGTCACCGAGATTCCTGGCCTCGGTGAGGTAAGAGCCGGTAATTTCATGTGTCAGAGGCAGCTAGGGCTGGCTGACATGGTTTTGCTATTTAGTATGGCTGTAAAGCTGATCCGGACCGGCTCTTACTGGGAGAAGCCAAAATGCAGGGTGGGTGGCTTCTCCCCACGTTCCAGGACAGGTCTTGGTTTGGGCTATAAAACACAGGCAGCACTGTCAGGTGGTAGGAATTTACTCCTCTCTGACAGTGAAGCTCTGTCGCTCTCTGTGTTGGGACCTGGGAGTTTGGGCCTGGGTAAAGGTCTGCTACCTTGTTGGCTTGAGAGCAGGTGGTTTTCTGCTATTTCCAAGGACCTCTGCCTTGCTGCATGGTGTGAACAAACACCAAACTCAAGGTGACTGTTTTCCTTGAAACTTACTTTTTAGTTTTGCTTATCCTTATGTGTGAATAAACACCAAACTGTTTAAGTCAAATATGTTTTTGTTGCCTCTATACTATGTCCGCAAGCCTGTCTACCAGAGCAAATCCCCACACCATATAAAGTATACTTAAATAGGAAACAGCGCTAGGAAATTAACTCTTACTCCATTTGTGGCAACATTTTAGGTCCAACTCAGCTCACTAATCTACATGCACACTTTATAAAGAAAACCAGTATAGGATCCTAGTGATGTGGTAACATATGCAGATTTTCTCCATAAATTGGTCCCTTGCATACCAAATGTATGCTGTCACTGCTAGTCCTCTGAAGCATCCCTATTGTTCCCAGTTGAAGGAGTAAATGAGAAGATTGAGCAGCTGTCACCTGCTGCACCTGTGGTGAGCACGGTACCAGACTGGACACGGCCGTAACAGCAAATCAACAAAAGGAGAAAATTAAGCTCTTGAACAACAGGAGACACTGTATTTAGCGGTAAAACTTCTAATCCTGATCGGCAAGGGTATTGTCAACGCGTTTCGGACCCTCGTGTATCAGTCCTTAATCATGACATAAAACCCCCAAACTGAACAGCTACCCATATACCCCTCCTCCACCAATTCACGGAGGTTGAGGCATCACATGGGTGTTTAACTGTTTAGTAGGATTTAAAGGGAACCTGTCACCGGGATTTTGGGTATAGAGCTGAGGACATGGGTTGCTAGATGGCCACTAGCACATCTGCAATACCCAGTCCCCATAGCTCTGTGTGCTTTTATTGTGTAAAAAATAACGATTTGATACATATGCAAATTAACCTGAGATGAGTCCTCTCCCTGACTCATCTCACGTACAGGACTCATCTCAGGTTAATTTGCATATCTATCAAATCGTTTTTTTTACACAATAAAGGCACACAGAGCTATGGGGACTGGGTATTACGGATGTGCTAGCGGCCATCTAGCAACCCATGTCCTCAGCTCTATACCCAAAATCCCGGTGACAGGTTCAGTTTAAAACAGACATAATGTAAAAACAGCTTGTACATATGTTACTAAAATCAAAGATGTGTAACAAGAAACCCACAACATTGGCTGATGTATTCCAACATAATCCCATAGACACTTAATTATACTTTAAAATTAAATCTTGTCTCTTATTTAATCCTGCTGGAATCTGGGTATTCAATTGGAACATCCAGAAAGCCTCTCTGTTGAGAAGCTTCCTGTGATGGTCCCCGCCCCGTAATGGGGTTGTAACTAGAGTTGAGCGAACACCTGGATGTTCGGGTTCGAGAAGTTCGGCCGAACATCCCGGAAATGTTCGGGTTCGGGATCCGAACCCGATCCGAACTTCGTCCCGAACCAGAACCCCATTGAAGTCAATGGGGACCCGAACTTTTCGGCACTAAAAAGGCTGTAAAAAAGCCCAGGAAAGAGCTAGAGGGCTGCAAAAGGCAGCAACATGTAGGTAAATCCCCTGCAAACAAATGTGGATAGGGAAATGAATAAAAATAAAAATAAAATAAATAAAAATTAACCAATATCAATTGGAGAGAGGTCCCATAGCAGAGAATCTGGCTTCACGTCACCCACCACTGTAACAGTCCATTGTCAGATATTTAGTCCCAGGCACCCAGGCAGAGGAGAGAGGTCCCTTAACAGAGAATCTGGCTTCATGTCAGCAGAGAATCAGTCTGCATGTCATAGCAGAGAATCATGCTTCACGTCACCCAACACTGGAACAGTCCATTGTCAGATATTTAGGCCCCGGCACCCAGGCAGAGGAGAGAGGTCCTGTAACAGAGATTCTGGCTTCATGTCAGCAGAGAATCAGTCTGCATGTCATAGCAGAGAATCAGGCTTCACGTTAGCCACCAGTGCAGCAGTCCATTGGCATATATTTAGGCCCAGCACCCAGGCAGAGGAGAGAGGTCCCATAACAGAGGATCTGGCTTCATGTCAGCAGAGAATTAGTCTGCATGTCATAGCAGAGAATCAGGCTTCACGTCACCCAACATTGGAACAGTCCATTGGCATATATTTAGGCCCCGGCACCCAGACAGAGGAGAGGTTCATTCAACTTTGGGTAGCCTCGCAATATAATGGTAAAATGAAAATAAAAATAGGATTGAATGAGGAAGTGCCCTGGAGTCCAATAATATATGGTTAAGGGGAGGTAGTTAATGTCTAATCTGGACAAGGGACGGACAGGTCCTGTGGGATCCATGCCTGGTTCATTTTTATGAACGTCAGCTTGTCCACATTGGCTGTAGACAGGCGGCTGCGTTTGTCTGTAATGACGCCCCCTGCCGTGCTGAATACACGTTCAGACAAAACGTTGGCCGCCGGGCAGGCCAGCACCTCCAAGGCATAAAAGGTTAGCTCTGGCCACGTGGACAATTTAGAGACCCAGAAGTTGAATGGGGCCGAACCATCAGTCAGTACGTGGAGGGGTGTGCACACGTACTGTTCCACCATGTTAGTGAAATGTTGCCTCCTGCTAACACGTTGCGTATCAGGTGGTGGTGCAGTTAGCTGTGGCGTGTTGACAAAACTTTTCCACATCTCTGCCATGCTAACCCTGCCCTCAGACGAGCTGGCCATGACACAGCTGCCTTGGCGACCTCTTGCTCCTCCTCTGCCTTGGCCTTGGGCTTCCACTTGTTCCCCTGTGACATTTGGGAATTCTCTAAATAGCGCGTCTACCAACGTGCGCTTGTACTCGCGCATCTTACTATCACGCTCCAGTGCAGGAAGTAAGGTGGGCACATTGTCTTTGTAGCGTGGATCCAGCAGGGTGGCAACCCAGTAGTCCGCACACGTTAAAATGTGGGCAACTCTGCTGTCGTTGCGCAGGCACTGCAGCATGTAGTCGCTCATGTGTGCCAGGCTGCCCAGGGGTAAGGACAAGCTGTCCTCTGTGGGAGGCGTATCGTCATCGTCCTGCCTTTCCCCCCAGCCACGCACCAGTGATGGGCCCGAGCTGCGTTGGGTGCCACCCAGCTGTGACCATGCTTCATCCTCATCCTCCTCAACCTCCTCCTCATCCTCGTCCTCCTCGTCCTCCAGTAGTGGGCCCTGGCTGGCCACATTTGTACCTGGCATCTGCAGTTGCAAAAAAACTCCCTCTGAGTCACTTCGAAGAGAAAAATGACCCCTCTTCCTCCTCCTCCTGGGCCACCTCCTCTTCCATCATCACCCTAAGTGTTTTCTCAAGGAGACATAGAAGTGGTATTGTAACGCTGATAACGGCGTCATCGCCACTGGCCATGTTGGTGGAGTACTCGAAACAGCGCAACAGGGCACACAGGTCTCGCATGGAGGCCCAGTCATTGGTGCTGAAGTGGTGCTGTTCCGCAGTGCGACTGACCCGTGCGTGCTGCAGCTGAAACTCCACTATGGCCTGCTGCTGCTCGCACAGTCTGTCCAGCATGTGCAAGGTGGAGTTCCACCTGGTGGGCACGTCGCATATGAGGCGGTGAGCGGGAAGGCCGAAGTTACGCTGTAGCGCAGACAGGCGAGCAGCGGCAGGATGTGAACGCCGGAAGCGCGAACAGACGGCCCGCACTTTATGCAGCAGCTCTGACATGTCGGGGTAGTTGTGAATGAACTTCTACACCACCAAATTCAGCACATGCGCCAGGCAAGGGATGTGCGTCAAACCGGCTAGTCCCAGAGCTGCAACGAGATTTCGCCCATTATCGCACACCACCAGGCCGGGCTTGAGGTTCACCGGCAGCAACCACTCGTCGGTCTGTTGTTCTATACCCCGCCACAACTCCTGTGCGGTGTGGGGCCTGTCCCCCAAACATATGAGTTTCTCAATGGCCTGCTGACGTTTACCCCGGGCTGTGCTGAAGTTGGTGGTGAAGGTGTGTGGCTGACTGGATGAGCAGGTGGAAGAAGAGGAGGAGGAAGCCGAGAAGGAGGAGGTGGCAACAGGAGGCAAAGATTGTTCCCCTGAGATCCATGGTGGCGGAAGGACGTGCGCCAAACAGCTCTCCGCCTGGGGCCCAGCTGCCACTACATTTACCCAGTGTGCAGTTAGGGAGATATAGCGTCCCTGGCCGTGCTTACTGGTCCACGTATCTGTGGTTAGGTGGACCTTGCTACAGATGGCGTTGCGCAGTGCACACTTGATTTTATCGGATACTTGGTTGTGCAGGGAAGGCACGGCTCTCTTGGAGAAGTAGTGGCGGCTGGGAACAACATACTGTGGGACAGCAAGCGACATGAGCTGTTTGAAGCTGTCTGTGTCCACCAGCCTAAATGACAGTATTTCATAGGCCAGTAGTTTAGAAATGCTGGCATTCAGGGCCAGGGATCGAGGGTGGCTAGGTGGGAATTTACACTTTCTCTCAAATGTTTGTGAGATGGAGAGCTGAACGCTGCCGTGTGACATGGTTGAGACGCTTGGTGATGGAGGTGGTGGTGGTGTTGGTGGTACATCCCCTGTTTGCTGGGCGGCAGGTGCCAACGTTCCTCCAGAGGCGGAGGAAGAGGCCGAGGCGGCAGCAGCAGAAGAGGCCGAGGCGGCAGCAGCAGAAGAGGCCGAGGCGGCAGCAGCAGCAAAAGAGGTAGCAGGGGGAGCCTGAGCGACTTCCTTGTTTTTAAGGTGTTTACTCCACTGCAGTTCATGCTTTGCATGCAGGTGCCTGGTCATGCAGGTTGTGCTCAGGTTCAGAACGTTAATGCCACGCTTCAGGCTCTGATGGCACAGCGTGCAAACCACTCGGGTCTTGTCGTCAGCACATTGTTTGAAGAAGTGCCATGCCAGGGAACTCCTTGAAGCTGCCTTTGGGGTGCTCGGTCCAAGATGGAGATGGTCAGTAGCAGGCGGAGTCTCTTGGCGGCGGGTGTTCTGCTTTTGCCCACTGCTCCCTCTTTTGCTACGCTGTTGGCTCGGTCTCACCACTGCCTCTTCCTCCGAACTGTGAAAGTCAGTGGCACAACCTTCATTCCATGTGGGGTCTAGGACCTCATCGTCCCCTGCATCGTCTTCCACCCAGTCTTGATCCCTGACCTCCTGTTCAGTCTGCACACTGCAGAAAGACGCAGCAGTTGGCACCTGTGTTTCGTCATCATCAGAGACATGCTGAGGTGGTATTCCCATGTCCTCATCATCAGGAAACATAAGTGGTTGTGCGTCAGTGCATTCTATGTCTTTCACCGCTGGGGAAGGGCTAGGTGGATGCCCTTGGGAAACCCTGCCAGCGGAGTCTTCAAACAGCATAAGAGACTGCTGCATAACTTGAGGCTAAGACAGTTTCCCTGGTATGCATGGGGGTGATGTGACAGACTGATGGGGTTGGTTTTCAGGCACCATCTGTGCGCTTTCTGCAGAAGACTGGGTGGGAGATAATGTGAACGTGCTGGATCCACTGTCGGCCACCCAATTGACTAATGCCTGTACCTGCTCAGGCCTTACCATCCTTAGAACCTCATTGGGCCCCACCATATATCGCTGTAAATTCTGGCGGCTACTGGGACCTGAGGTAGTTGGTACACTAGGACGTGTGGATGTGGCAGAACGGCCACGTCCTCTCCCAGCACCAGAGGGTCCACTAACACCACCACGACCATGTCCACGTCCGCGTCCCTTACTAGATGTTTTCCTCATTGTTATCGTTCACCACAACAACAAAAATATTATTTGGCCCAATGTATTGTATTAAAATTCAGCTGAATATAAATTTGAGGCCTAGTATTTAGGCGCTGGTTGACAGGTATGGGTTTACTGACAGAATTAGACTTGGAAATGCACAGTAGCGGGTGTGTGAAGTTATTCTGAATGACCCTATGTGCACCTTGAATATGACTATACCCTTTTAGGGATAGATTTCAAATAGCTCTGATACAGCAGAAACCACTAAATTATGAAATTGCTGAATTGGGAATTGTATTTCAACCCAGAACAAAAAATGTGCTGGAACGGACACTAAATAAGTTACCCAGCTACAGCAGTAACGACAGATTTAGCTGGATATAAATTTGAGGCCTAGTATTTAGGCGCTGGGTGACAGGTATGGGTTTACTGACAGAATTAGACTTGGAAATGCACAGTAGTGGGTGTGTGAAGTTATTCTGAATGACCCTATGTGCACCTTGAATATGATATACCCTTTTAGGGATAGATTTCAAATAGCTCTGATACAGCAGAAACCACTAAATTATGAAATTGCTAAATTGGGAATTGTATTTCAACCCAGAACAAAAACTGTGCTTGGACGGACACTAAATAACTTGCCCAGCCACAGCAATTTAGCAGGATATAAATTTGAGGCCTAGTATTTAGGCGCTGGGTGACAGGTATAGGTTTACTGACAGAATTAGACTTGGAAATGCACAGTAGCGTGTGTGTAAAGTTATTCAGAATGACCCTATGTGTACCTTGAATATTATATACCCTTTTAGGGATAGATTTCAAATAGCTCTGATACAGCAGAAACCACTAAATTTTGAAATTGCTAAATTGGGAATTGTATTTCAACCCAGAACAAAAAATGTGCTTGAACGGACACTAAATAACTTGCCCAGCTACAGCAGTAACGACAGATTTAGCTGGATATAAATTTGAGGCCTAGTATTTAGGCGCTGGGTGACAGGTATGGGTTTACTGACAGAATTAGACTTGGAAATGCACAGTAGTGGGTGTGTGAAGTTATTCTGAATGACCCTATGTGCACCTTGAATATGATATACCCTTTTAGGGATAGATTTCAAATAGCTCTGATACAGCAGAAACCACTAAATTATGAAATTGCTGAATTGGGAATTGTATTTCAACCCAGAACAAAAAATGTGCTTGAACGGACACTAAATAACTTGCCCAGCTACAGCAGTAACGACAGATTTAGCTGGATATAAATTTGAGGCCTAGTATTTAGGCGCTGGGTGACAGGTATGGGTTTACTGACAGAATTAGACTTGGAAATGCACAGTAGCGGGTGTGTGAAGTTATTCTGAATGACCCTATGTGCACCTTGAATATTATATACCCTTTTAGGGATAGATTTCAAATAGCTCTGATACAGCAGAAACCACTAAATTAGGAAATTGCTAAATTGGGAATTGTATTTCAACCCAGAAAAAAAAATGTGCTTTGATGGACACTAAATAACTTGACCAGCCACAACAGTACAGCAGTAACGACAGATTTAGCTGGATATAAATTTGAGGCCTAGTATTTAGGCGCTGGGTGACAGGTATAGATTTACTGACAGAATTAGACTTGGAAATGCACAGTAGCGTGTGTGTGAAGTTATTCAGAATGACCCTATCAGCACCTTGATTCTGATATACCCTTTTAGGGATGTATTTAAAGTAGGCCTGATACAGCAGAAACCACTAAACTAGGAAATTGCTAAATTGGGAATTGTATTTCAACCCAGAACAAAAACTGTGCTTTGACGGACACTAAATAACTTTCCCAGCCACAACAGTACATCAGTAATGACAGATTTAGCAGGATATAAATTTGAGGCCTAGTATTTAGGTGCTGGGTGACAGGTATAGGTTTACTGACAGAATTAGACTTGGAAATGCACAGTAGCGGGTGTGTGAAGTTATTCTGAATGACCCTATGTGCACCTTGAATATGATATACCCTTTTAGGGATAGATTTCAAATAGCTCTGATACAGCAGAAACCACTAAATTATGAAATTGCTAAATTGGGAATTGTATATCAACCCAGAACAAAAAATGTGCTTTGACGGACACTAAATAATTTGACCAGCCACACCAGTAACGACAGATTTAGCTGGATATAAACTTGAGGCCTAGTATTTAGGCGCTGGGTGACAGGTATACATTTACTGACAGAATTAGACTGGGATATGGCCAAAAAATAACCACACTATTGATGGTTAAATGCACTTGGTGTGACAGCTTGACCAACCACACTACTGAGGGTTAAATGCACTTGGTGACAGGCGCAGCTTGCCCCTGATGTAGTATATGGCCAAAAAATAAACAGACTATTGCTGGTTAAATGCACTTGGTGTGACAGCTTCACCCTGATGTAGGATTTAGCCAAAAAACAACCACACCATTGAGGGTTAAATGCACTTGGTGACAGGCGCAGCTTGCCCCTGATGTAGTATATGGCCAAAAAATAAACAGACTATTGCTGGTTAAATGCACTTGGTGTGACAGCTTCACCCTGATGTAGGCTTTAGCCAAAAAACAACCACACCATTGAGGGTTAAATGCACTTGGTGACAGGCGCAGCTTGCCCCTGATGTAGTATATGGCCAAAAAATAAACAGACTATTGCTGGTTAAATGCAATTGGTGTGACAACTTCACCCTGATGTAGGCTTTAGCCCAAAAACAACCACACCATTGAGGGTCAAATGCACTTGGTGACAGGCGAAGCTTGCCCGTGATGTAGTATATGGCCAAAAAATAAACAGACTTTTGCTGGTTAAATGCACTTGGTGTGACAGCTTCACCCTGATGTAGGCTTTAGCCAAAAAACAACCACACCATTGAGGGTTAAATGCACTTGGTCGCAGCTTGTGCTGGCGCACCACAAGACACAAAATGGCCGCCGATCACCCCAGAAAAAAGTGACTGACAAACGGTCTGGGCAGCCTAAAAACAGTGAGCAATTGAGTATCAGCAGCTCAATGATCCACAGCTGCAGATCGATCACTGGATGGAGTTTTTTGGAGGAGTTAATCAGCCTAATCTCGCCCTACTGTCGCAGCTGCAACCTCTCCCTACGCTAATCAGAGCAGAGTGACGGGTGGCGCTATGTGACTCCAGCTTAAATAGAGGCTGGGTCACATGGTGCTCTGGCCAATCACAGCCATGCCAATAGTAGGCATGGCTGTGATGGCCTCTTGGGGCAAGTAGTATGACGCTTGTTGATTGGCGCCAAGAAAGCGACGAACACCGAACCCGAACCCGGACTTTTACGAAAATGTCCGGGTTCGGGTCCGTGTCACGGACACCCCAAAAGTCGGTACGAACCCGAACTATACAGTTCGGTTACGCTCATCCCTAGTTGTAACTCTTTCAATGCCAACCACACTCAATGCTGAAGAATCGCCTCCATGTTCGAAGGCAAAATGCAGACTAACAGCGGAAACGTCCCTTGTTTTATAATGCGGAATGTCAGATATATGTTTTCTGATCCTGGTTTTAAATGTATTTGTTGTGCAACCCACGTATTGAAGCAAGCAAATTTGACATGTGATTAAATAAATGACATACTTGGTATTGCAATTCAAATATGTCTTGATTTCAAATTGTCTTTTATTCACTGTAGATGTAAAAATATTGCTTACTTCCATGTGCCAACAACATATGCATATAGTGTGTCCGCATTTAAAACGGCCTTTGTTGGAAAGCCAGGTTGGCTGCAGCCTGGTACGTTCAACATAAAGGCTGGGGCTAAGTAGATTTCCTAGTGTTGGTGCACGTCGTGCAACACATTTAATACCGCCTTGTATGGAGATGTTTTTTAATTATGTGACAGATGTCTTTGTACTTTTTACTGTAAGCGGTCGAGAACCTAGTGGCATCATCACCGGACCGATCACCTGCATTGAATCTCAAACGTTGTTTACTATTAGGGAAAATCAATGCCCTTCTGTCCAGTGATAGCGCCATGTTCCTCTGACCTGTTAGTAATTCAGGGGGGTAAAGCCTTTGCTCCAATCTCCTTTTGACTTTGTTAGACTCATTTTTAAAAGTGCAAACATCTGTGTAATTGTGCCTGGTTCGGATAATTTCCCCCTGGGGATATTGCGCTCGACATGTGAAGGATGGCACGAAGTAGCCAGCAGGATTGTGTTACCTGCTGTGTCCTTACTATAGGATAAAATACAAATGCCGGACCTATCAACATCACCCCTGAGGGATAGATCCAAAAAGTAATTGCACTCAGTGTAATATTGACAATCAAAGGAGATGGCAGCCAAGCATTGATTAAGGTAGGCGAAAAAGGTTGGTATGGCCGTCACAACGCCTGACCATACAATGAGCAGGTCATCGATGTAACGGCCATACCACCTGATTAATTTAGAGATCGGGTTGGCATCCGAAAAGAGAAAACACCTCTCCCACCACGCCATAAAAATAGTGGCAATGGATGGGGAGAATTTGGCTCTGGACTTCCTCAGCTAAAAAAGTTATTAAACATAAAAAAATTGTGTTTCAAGATAAATTCAGTCACCATTACAACATATTCCTGTAGCAGTGGAGTGTAATCACTAAATGTGCACAAAAACCATCGGAGGGCTGATAGTGCCATATTATGTAGAACATTCGTATAAAGAGACATCACAGCCGACGTAATCCAGACATAGGTGTCATGCCATATGAAACCATCAAAGGCCTGTAATACAGACCTGGTGTCAGCCCACCGATGGTTTTTGTGTTTCTGTGACATATACTGACCTGCATCAGAAAACAGTGTCTTTAGAGCAAAATCCTAATATCTGGGCCTAATCTAGCGTCCATATTCTGTGTGTTTCTGTGACATATACTGACCTGCATCAGAAAACAGTGTCTTTAGAGCAAAATTCTAATATCTGGGCCTAATCTAGCGTACATATTCTGTGTGTTTCTGTGATATATACTGTCCTGCATCTTAAAACTGTTTCTTTAGAGCAAAATCAAAAAATCTGGGCCTAATCTCGTGTTCATATTCCGTGTGTTTCTGTGACATATACTGCCCTGCTTTAGAAAATAGTGTCTTTACAGCAAAATCCAAATATCTGGGCCTAATCTAGTGTCCATATTCTGCGTGTTTCTGTGACATATACTGTCCTGCATCAGAATTTTTTTTATTTAGAGCTAAATCTAAATATTTGGGCCTAATCTAGTGTCTATATTCTGTGTGTTTCTGTGACATATACTGTCCCGCATCAGAAAACTGTTTCTTTAGAGCAAAATCCAAATATCTGGGCCTAATCTAGTGTCCATATTCTGTGTGTTTCTGTGACATATACTGTCTTGCATCAGAAAACTGTTTCTTTAGAGCGAAATCCAAAAATCTGGGTATAACCTAGTGTCCATATTCTGTGTATTTCTGTGGCATATACTGTCCTGCATCAGAAAATAGTGTCTTTAGAGCAAAATCCTAATATCTGGGCCTAATCTAGTGTGCATATTCTGTGTGTTTCTGCGACATATACTGTCCTGCATCAGAAAACTGTTTCTTTAGAGCAAAATCCAAATATATGGGCCTAATTTACTGTACATATTCTGTGTGTTTCTGAGACATATACTGTCCTGCATCAGAAAACAGTGTCTTTAGAGCAAAATCCTAATATCTGGGCCTAATCTAGTATCCATATTCTGTGTGTTTCTTTGACACATACTGTCTTGCATCAGAAAACAGTGTCTTTAGAGCAAAATCCAAAAATCTGGGCATAACCTAGTGTCCATATTCTGTGTGTTTCTGTGACATATACTGTCTTGCATCACAAAAGAGTGTATTTAGAGCAAAATCCTAATATCTGGGCGTAATCTAGTGTCCATATTCTGTGTGTTTCTGTGACATATACTGTCCTACATCAGAAAACTGTTTCTTTAGAGCAAAATTCAAATATCTGGGCATAATCTAGTGTCCATATTC
The DNA here is from genome assembly GCF_014858855.1 of Bufo gargarizans. Lineage (NCBI taxonomy): Eukaryota > Metazoa > Chordata > Amphibia > Anura > Bufonidae > Bufo > Bufo gargarizans. Next base: position 87,405,355 of record NC_058086.1, on the reverse strand, counting down.
TGTGTGTTTCTGTGACATTTACTGTCCTGCATCAAAAAACAGTGTCTTTAGCGTACTTTAAAACAATCTACTCCACATCTAGTGACAAAACAATTAAAATGAAGAAGGTGAGCACTAAGGGACGGGAAAGTGGGCGTGACGATGATGGTGCACGCTGAGGCCGTGGCCCTGGGCGCAATGAAACTGTGCCTGCTGCCAGTGCACCAGAAAAAAATAAAACATCCACTGTACTTAGCTTAATTTCCAACTTAGCTGGGTGGCGCAGGACAACACTGTCCAAGTGGGACCAGTGCGAACAGTTGGTCGGTTGCATTGCTGAAGATAAAGCTTCCAGTAGTTTAAGCACCACCCTCTCTTCCACGAAGTCCAGTCTCTGTAGCCAAGAGTCTGGTCCACCGAATACTCTCTCTGATCATCCTTCCTCCCACAATGGAGAGGCTTGCCAAACGAGTGATCCCACACTCGGATTTTCAAAGGAGCTCTATCCAGCGCCACTATTACATTTGGCCCTCGCAACCAGCATGTTTGAAGAGGGACCTGAGATATTGTGCCCTGATTCCCAACCTCTTGAGCCTTCAGTCTCAAGAAGATTACGGTGTTGAACAGCAATTATTCGTTCACGAGGTGGATGATGATGAGACACAGTTACCAATCACTCAGGTTGTAGGTAGGTCAAGTCAGGAGGATGAGCAGAGTCAGGAAGTGGAAAAGGAGGTGGTTGACGATGAGGTCACTGACCCAACATGGGAAGGTGAAAAGCCGAGCTAGGACAGCAGTACAGAGGGGGAGGAATCCGCAGCACCGCAACAGGCTGGAAGACGCAGTGGGGTTGCAAAAGGGTGAAGCAGGCTAACACCAAACAGGCCCGCAACCATTACTCCAAGCACCCTCATGTGTAAGTCTACCTTGCTAAGGGGTAGGTGTTCCGCAGTATGGCGCTTTTTTGAGGAAAGTGCAGACGACAAAAGAGTGGTAGTTTGCAACCTGTGCCGTACCAAAATGAGCCGGGGCATGAACACTAGCAAACTCACCACCACCAGCATGATCCGCCACATGGCATCCAAGCACCCTAACAAGTGGGCCAAACTCCTTGGTCCACAATCTGGGTCTGCAGGTCACACCACTGCCTCCTCTTCCCCTTTGTTACACACTGCTGGCCAATCCCCTGCAGAAGGAGAAAGCCCCTATGCCCCTCGCCCTGCACCTGGACCTTCGCATGAACCATCAGCAACAACATCCACTTCCCTGTCCCAGCACAGCATCCAAATGTCCATAACACAATCATTTGAACGCAAGCGCAAATACCCACCCACCCACAGGCCATAGCACTAAATGCACAAATTTCAAAATTACTGGCCCTTGAAATGTTGCCATTTATGCTTGTGGACACTGAGGCATTCCGCAGCCCGATGTCGGCCTCTGTCCCTCTGTACGCAGTCCCCAGCCGCCACCATTTTTCACAGTGTGCCATGCCCGCCTTACACCAGCATGTGTCCCAGAACATCACCTGTGCCCTGACCAACACAGTTACTGGGAAGGTCCACTTAACCACAGACACATGGACAAGTGCTGGTGGCCAGGGACGCTACCTTCCCCTGACCGCACACTGGGTGTATGTTGTGGAGGCCGGGAGTGAGTCGTACACTGGGATGGCACAAGTGCTACCCAAGCCCAGGATTGCGGGGCCTATGTCTATTAGGGTCTTCGCCAGCAGCTATAGTACTGGCTCCAACCCTCACTTCTCCTCCACTTCCACCTCCAGCAGCAGTCAGCCATCAGTCGCTAGATGGAAGCAGTGTAGCACTGCTGTGGGTAAGCGTCAACAGGCCGTGGTAAAGTTGATCTGTTTAGGGATCAAACAGCACACCGAGAGCTGTGGCAGGGTATAAGGGACCAAACCGAGATGTGGCTCTCACCACTCAACCTACAACCAGGCATGGTTGTGTCTGACAATTGCCGTAACTTGGTGGCGGCTTTGGAGCTCGGCAACCTGACACACATCCCATGCCTAGCCCACATCTTAAACTTGGTGGTTCAGCGGTTTATCAAAACCTACCCCAATTTTCCAGAGCTACTAGTAAAGGTGCGCCACATGTGTGCCTATTTCAGCAAGTTGTCCACAGTTTCAGCCGGCCTGTCAACACTGCAGAAGCGCTTGCGGATTCCAGCTTACTGACTGTTGCGCGACGTGAGCATGCGCTGGAACTCTACGTTCCACATGTTGGCCAGGCTTTGTGAGTAGCAGAGGGAAGTTGGAATTACTGCTGCAACATGGTCATCGCCTTTCGAGTCAACTGCCACTATTCACAAGTGAGGAGTGGGCATTGATGTCAGACCTATGTGAGGTTTTAAAAAACTTAGATGAATCCACACAGATGGTTAGTGGCGATAATGCTATTATCATCGTAACCATCCCACTTCTGTGTCTACTCAAACGATCGCTGCTCACAATTAAGGATGATGCTCTGAATGTGGCAGACAAGGAAAAGGGGGAGGACATTACACAGGGTGATAGCCAGCCCATCCTCAGTTCATCTTCTCAGCGCGAATTGGACCATGAAGAGGAGGAGGAGCTGGAGACAGTTGCCTCTGCTACAGCGGGTAGTACCCATGGAACTTTAATTCCATCTGTTCAGCGTAGATGGGCAGAAGAGGAGGAAGAGGATGAGGAGATGGAGAGTCATCCTGATGTCGACATCAACGTCTTGCCTGTTGGTACTCTGGCACACATTCTGACTTCATGTTAGGCTGCCTTTCCAGCGACCCTCGCGTTATAGGCATTTCAGATAACACGGATTACTGGGTGTTCACCCTTCTCATCTCTCATTCCTCTGGTAGAGAGGACGAGTAAAATTGTGCAATACCAGAAGATCCTTGTTGGAAAATTGCTCCAAAATTTTCCATCTGACAACACTGGTGCAGAGTCCGTACTTCCTTAGGCAACTGAGGAAGGGAGACAAGTGGAATACAAAACAGTTCCAACAAAGGCAGGGCAACACTCTCCAAGGCATGGGACACTTTCATGACACCCCGCCAGCAATCTCACCCTGAAGCACGGCCTAGTGGTACAAGGAGGGAAAAGTTTTGGAAGAAGATGTAGGTTTACATAGCAGACCGTGTCAGCATCCTAAATGATCCCTCAGTGCCTTATAACTACTGGGTGTCCAAGCTGGACACGTGGCACGAACTTGCGCTCTACGCCTTGGAGGTGCTGGCCTGCCCTGCCGCCAGCGTTTTGTCAGAGCGTGAATTTAGTGCTGGTGGCATTATAGCAGATAAGCGTATCCGCTTGTCCACTAGCAATGCTGACAGGTTGACTCAGATACAAATGAATAAGGCCTGGATAGCCCCCGCATTCTCAACTCCAGAGTAGAGCTGAGCTGAGCTGATGAACATAAAGGCAATTTCAATCTATCATTTATAATATACTCAATCTACTGTAGTGTATTCCAATGCAAATTTTCCACCACAAAAAATATGTAAAAAAAAATAAGTATATGGTTAAATCTTGTTTTCTCGTCCTCCTTATCCAGATTGTCTAAATTCCCTCCACTCTAATTTTTTTTAATAGGGTCAGCTCAACTACAGGCCCTTGCCCCTAATGTTTTAGAGGGTCAGCTCAGCAGCAGGCCCTCGCCCCTAATGTTTTAGAGGGTCAACTCAGCAGCAGGCCCACACCCATAGTGTTTTAGAGGGTCAGCTCAGCAGCAGGCCCTCGCCCATAATGTTTTAGAGGGTCAGCTCAGCAGCAGGCCCTCACCCCTAATATTTTAGAGGGTCAGTTCAGCAGCAGGCCCTCGCCCATAATGTTTTAGAGGTTCAGCTCAGCAGCAGGCCCTCGCCCCTAATGTTTAAGGGGGTCAGCTCAGCAGCAGGCCCTCGCCCATAATGTTTTAGAGGGTCAGATCAGAAGCAGGCCCTTGCCTATAATGTTTTACAGGGTCAGTTCAGCAGCAGGCCCACACCCATAATATTTTAGAGGTTTAGCTCAGCAGCAGGCCATTGCATATAATGTTTTAGAGCATCAGCTCAGAAGCAGGCCCTTGCCCATAATGTTTTAGAGGGTCATTTCAACAGCAGGCCATCGTACATAATGTTTTAGAGCGTCAGCTCAGCAGCAGGTCCTTGCCCATAATGTTTTATAGGGTCAGTTCAGCAGCAGGCCCTCGCCCCTAATGTTTTAGAGGGTCAGCTCAGCAGCAGGCCCTCTCCCATAATGTTTTAGAGGGTCAGATCAGCAGCAGGCCCTCGTCCCTAATGTTTTAGAGGGTCAGCTCAGCATCAGGCCCTCGCCCCATAATGTTTTAGAGGGTCAGCTCAGCAGCAGGCCCTCGTCCTTAATATTTTACAGGGTCAGTTCAGCAGCAGGCCCTTGACCATAATGTTTGAGAGGGTCAGCTCAGCAGCAGGCCCTCGCCCATAATGTTTTAGAGCATCAGCTCAGCAGCAGGCCCTCCCCTCTAATGTTTTAGAGGGTCAGCTCAGCAGCAGGCCCGCACCTAAAATCTTTTACTTGGTCAGCTCACCTGCAGGCCCGCAATTCAATGTGAATGAGGCCCTCCTTTATGTGATATACAGGTTGTATTGGCATGCCTCTTCATTGTAATTTTTGGTAGGACCTGCACTTTATGTTTCAAATGCTTTATTGAAAAGAGAAATTTTCCATCATCGTGGAAGCATCTTGATATAGCAATAGAATATGTATTTTAGTCATACATAAATCACAGTACAAAACGAAAAAGAAATAAAACAACAGTGACAATAACAATCGTCAAAGGGAGATCCAATATTGAATACAGCAAGGAAGTAGAGATCAATTCAATAACATCACATAAATGAACAGCCTATACACATCACATTCCCGGAGTAGCCTTATACGATATAGCGGTCATTACAATAGACTTTGTTGCACGTTGGTGGAGTAGGAAGAGGAAACCCAGGGGTCCCAAAGCTTTTCAAACGTTTCAAAAGTATCCATACGAATGGCTGAGAGCTTCTCATACAGCAGAATCCTATTGATTCTATCTAAAACTGCTTGGTAACTTAATGTATTAGTCTTCCATTTGAACGCATTTCAGTTTGAACTTGGCAAATGTCAGCCAAGGGGGCTTATCCCCTAATAGACATAAGGTGGGGGTAGGTTGGTAGTTACAGCCTAGAATTGTGGAAAGCAATCTGCATACTTTAGACCATAATAGCTGGACATGAGGGCATGTCCACCAGATATGGTAAGGACCTGCACTTTATATGCAAGTAAATATACAGGAAAGAATGTTTTCAATAAATTCTTCCTATATAATTGATTTTTTACTTTGGTTTTGTGCGTAAAACCTTAATTAGATTGTGGGCCTGGTGATCAGTTTAAGGCCTTTTAAGCAGCAGCAGCAGCATAGTGACAAAAATGAGTGGCAAGATGACATGGTGTATAGATGGCAGCATGAGGAGGCCACATTGTGGCACAATGATAAAAGACTGAGTCCACAGATTGCTTAGAAAGATGCAGATGGAATCAATCTGTGGAGCTGTATCACCGTCACCTGCAGATTAATCCCCTAGCTATAGGGGAAGCTGCAGCTTTGGGGCCCTGACCCAGAAAGGGCCCATGCAGGAGGTGGAGGACTAAAGTATTTGGCCAGGGCCCCCTCAACAGTATTACACAATGAAATTAGATACAGTGACAGTATAGACAGTGTATAAAACTTATGGAAAAGCAAGTGGGCCCTGGTCTGAGAGAGCGATCTTTACTAGCCACAGGAATGGGGGCGGCATGAAAGGAAGGAGTCGCTAAAAAAAATTCTGTGGGATGCAGCCCCATTCAAAAATTTGCTGTGGGGCCCAGTCAATTCTAGCTACGCCACTGATGCAGCCCACAAAAGCAAGTTGGGTTTATCGATTCAAAAAACATAATTAAATTGTGGGCCTTGTGATCAGTTTAAGGCCTTTTAAGCAGCAGCAGCATTGTGATAAAAATGAGTGGCAAGGTGACATGGTGTGGAGATGGCAGCATGAGGAGGCCACATAGTGGCACAATGACTGAGTCTGGATAAAAGATGCAGATGGAAACAATCTGTAGAGCTGTATCACCGTCACCTGCAGATTAATGCAACCATCAAATTCAAGTTGGGTTTGTCGGTTCCACCTCAGCTCACCAGCAGGCCCGCACCTACAATCTTTTACTGGTTTAGCTCACATGCAGGCCTGCGACTTAAATATTTTACAGGGTCAGCTCACATGCAGGCCTGCAACTCATGCTGCCTTGCTTTGAAGTAGTAGCTGTAGCAGTTTATCAGGCTCCCTCGCTGAAATCGAACTATGATTCCCCGTTATTGGTGATCACTATGGTATGCACATAAAAGAACATCAAAAGTTGATAGGGAAGATATCCAAATGGATCGTGGACGTCACAGGCACGTGCGATCAGGCAGAAGTTATCTAGAGTCAACAAAGCGGAAGCAGGGCCTACCCTGTATAACGTTTCCTCGTCCAAAATATCGCAGTGACATTCCCTGTAATTTTTTATTACTCATTTCAATAACAGGGCATCTTATTGTTATTTATCATCACTACCTCCCTGAGTCGGGAGTGAGTAATTGCCATGCGCCTCCTGCCTTCCTTCAATTTTTCTGCTTTAATAACTTGACCCACCATCTCCACCCAATCAGATTTAAGCCATTGACATCCCTTGGATGTGGCATCCCTTTCTCAAGCTTCCTATCCAGCATCAAACCCTGATTCCCCATTACCTGTGATCACCACGGTAGGCGTAGAAAAGAACATCGAAAGTTGATAGGGCAGATGTTACAGCATACAAGGAAATGCTCCAAACTCCGAACGGAACCTCACGAATAGCTGCTAGCAGATGAATAGGAAACGCACCGAAGCGGCTTACACTCCTAGCAATCAGTCTCTAACAGCATACAGTGAATCCCCCCAAGAACGAGACCAAGCTCTGTGTTGAGGGTAAAGCAGTGGTCAGCCAGAGCTGTGTGTTTATTGTTCTTATACACATTCTTACACATTAGTACCACCCACAGGGTTTTGTAAAAACAATCAATAAACATGTACAATACACTCAGACACTCCCACACAAAATCCTCCCCTCTGCCTGTGATACAATTACCTTACACAATGGGTTAATGTAATTATCACAGGCAGGTTAATGCACATTGTTACACAATGTCTTCTGTGCTGGAGACAATTGGGAATAATTCAATTATCTCTCCGGACAAAGGGAAATCGCCAATACACACGTGGGGACAATAGGACAGAAATCACTATTCAAATATACAATGTCACAACCATTACAGTAAACACAGACATTTAACATATCCAAAAATGGCACGAATTAGACCTGGGGTTCAAAAGTTTCTAAAAGTCCTTTGTGAACAAAGGAAGCATGGCTTTTCTGCCCAAAACCAGTTTGTTTACAGAGTTAGGCCTCATGCACACGACCGTTGTGTGCATCAGTGTCCGTTGTTCTTTTTTCCGTGATTTTCTGCGGACCTATTGACTTTCAATGGGTCAGTTGAAAACTCGGAAAATGCACCGTTTGTCATCCACGTCCTATTTTTTTGACGGACAAGTCAAGTCAATGGATCCCTGAAAAAACACGGAGGCACACAAGATTGTCATCCGCATCCGTGATCCGTATCCGTTTTTTTCCTATTATTTTTGAGGCAAACTTGACTTAGATTTTTTTTTTTTCACTTTTCTGGTCTGCTGATCCTCCAAAAATCAAGGAAGACACACGGAAGAAAAAACTGACACGGATCACGGAACAACGGAACCCCGTTTTGCGGACCGTGAAAAAATAATGTTGTGTGCATGAGGCCTTAGGCTGTGTGAGATAATTGGCTTAAAGGGAACCTGTCACCCAAAAATCGTCTATCAAGCTGTTTACAGTACCTTATAGTGCTGTGTCCTCGTTTCTCGATGCACTTTTTCTTTGTTTTGCCGCATGTCTGCTCATTCAGAAATCGTAGTTATATTCAGCTGCTGCCCCGTGCTGCAAGTCAGGCTTGAAGTCACGGGGGCAGCGGCCTCGGCGTCTTCCATGGCCCTCTCCCCGCCCCCTGCCTCTGTGACTGACACCCGAACATCCGAATCCGGGACCGCGCTCAACGGCCGCATGCGCAGTAAAGGGCGGCAGGAGCGCGGTCCCGGCTGCCGCGCGTACTACGCGCCGTCTTACTTTCGCCGCACTGCGCATGCGCCCGACATCCTGTATCAAACGCGCCCGCGCCCAGATGCCGGGCGCGGGCGCGTTTGATACAGGATGTCGGGCGCATGCGCAGTGCGGCGAAAGTAAGACGGCCCGTAGTACGCGCGGCAGCCGGGACCGCGCTCCTGCCGCCCTTTACTGCGCATGCGGCCGTTGAGCGCGGTCCCGGATTCGGATGTTCGGGTGTCAGTCACAGAGGCAGGGGGCGGGGAGAGGGCCATGGAAGACGCCGAGGCCGCTGCCCCCGTGACTTCAAGCCTGACTTGCAGCACGGGGCAGCAGCTGAATATAACTACGATTTCTGAATGAGCAGACATGCGGCAAAACGAAGAAAAAGTGCATCGAGAAACGAGGACACAGCACTATAAGGTACTGTAAACAGCTTGATAGACGATTTTTGGGTGACAGGTTCCCTTTAACTGGGTGTGGTAAGCCAACTAGGTACAGAAAATACCTCTATTAACAACAGCAAAACTACACAAAAATACATAACTCCTATCAAACTGAACAGAACCCCCACATTCATTTATCCCCAGATGGCTTGGATCTAAGCGCTCAATATATCCAAACAGCGCTCAGATGCCACAAACACAGTCAAATCGCCATGGGGTTTAAGTTTAGCATGGGCTGATGAGAGGGCCCATAATCCTGGGGCAAGAGGCTGGCAACCGGGCTTCTCCAGCACCCAGTGGTGAGGTTGTTTTCGCCACAGCAGACATCCAAATGGATAGTCGCCATCACGGGGACGTGCAATTGCCCAGAGGTTATCTAGATCAGCAGGCCATTGCTCCAAATGTTTTTGAGGGTCACCAGCTGGCCATCAATCATAATTTTTCAAGGGTGTGTATGATTCACTCCTTTATTTGTTATAAAAGGTGTTTTGGAGTGTCGGTTCCTTGTAATTTTTGGCAGCCCTTTCACTTAGTGCATAGGCTTTATCAGTGTAGGAGTCCCACTACCTGAACAATTGTACCACAATGTGAATGAGGCCCTCCTTTATGTGATATACAGGCTGTTTCAGAGTGCCTCTTGCTTGTAATTTTATTGCAGCACTTGCACTTTATATACAATTGAATATACAGGAAAGAATGTTTCCTAACAATTTTTCCTGTAAAATAAAAAAAAAATTGTCAGTCTGTAAAAGTGGCGTACAACTCGGACAACATGGTTCTCAGCAGCGACCTGGGAATCCAAGATGCATCCAGACATCGTCCCTATGGTGTTCCTGATCCATTTCGGTGGTGTTTCTGTCACTTTCTGACCTTTTCCAATGGACCAGGCACCCTCCCCTCTTCAGAGCAGGGGGTTCCTGGTTGTCTCCCATTGACCTCCATTATACTCGGGTGCTCGGCCGAGCACACGAATATAGCAAAAAAAGCCACCTTAAATCACAAAAAGTGCAATACCAAGCGATCAAAAAGTCATATGCAGGGGGGCGGAGCCAACAGAGCATGGTGCAGGACGCTTGAACTAAGAGCTCCTCACCACACCACCCGGCTTACCAGCTAAAACAGCGTTTTTGCCTGCCGAATCATAGGCAAACTCTGTAAAGATAGAAGCAGAGACTCGGAGGCCACCCCAAGGGTCAAGAAATCCCAGGGAGACATGAACAAGTACTTCCAAAAGAAGTTGTCTCTAACGGCCAAGCGCGGCAAAATGGCCTCTGCTGAATACAGTGATGCGGTGCATGAAGATGAAGACTCTGACGGCGCAAGTTCGTGCGCCCACTCTGAAACCCAAGGCGGGGAAGATCCGATGCCCATTACCAGATCCTTCTTGAAACATACTCTGGCACAAACCTTATCGCCAGTAATGAAGGAGTTAGCGGACATAAAATCAGAGGTGAAGCACATGGGGCACAGAGTGGAGGTCTTGGAAGAGTCGCAAGCTACAATAATCCAGCACAGCAAAGGTATGCAATAGCAAATGCAAGCGCTTCACTCGCAGGTTAACAATGCATACCTGTATCTCGAGGACCAAGAGAATCGGGGGAGAAGAAAAAATGTGAGGTTGAGAGGCATACCCGAATAGGTTCCTCCAGACGAACTGATGGAAGTGGTTCGCTGCGTTTTCACCATGTTGCTGGGAGCGGATCGCGCGACTAACATTACGATTGAAAGAGCACATCGAGCGTTGAGGCCGAAAACCTCCTGCGGGTGATCCCCCTAGGGACACAGTTTGTGCTTTACTAAATTACCTGGACACTGTAGATATCCTGAGAGCTGCGAGGGATAAAGAAGAAATTCTGCTTGATAACAGCAAGCTCTTGCTATTCCAGGACTTAGCCGCGAGCACCCTAGCTAAACGCAGAGCCCTTCACCCGCTGACAGCAGAGCTGAGAGCTAGGAAGCATCCACTGAGATGGCTATTCTCGTTCGGCCTAAGCACCACCATAAACGGAAGACAGATCCTGGTGAAGCATCTGGACGATCTGCACAAGATCTGGGAAGCATCGAATATCGCTCCGATGGACATACCATCCTGGCTGCCGGTCGCTGATTTTAATGAACTTCCCAAGTTAATCACTCCTTCTCCATGGAATCGAGTGGCAAAGTTCAGATCTCCAAAGAAAAGAGCTGACCCAGCGTATTGAGATCCTTCACGTGAGACTATTATGTGAAATGATTTAACCTTTTGCTTTTCAGGGCCAAGTGAAGGGACTTAATAACATAATAATCTGTTTTTAGTAGGTTTATTTCATGGTTTAGGCCTACATCGATCTCCTGATAGGGGTTATGGATGTATGCATAGTTGCTTATGCCAATTGTGGTTATGTGTTATCACTGAAGTGCCCTGTAGCCCCTATTCCAGTCCTTGATTTTTCAGCCTTAGGCAAGTTACACCTTACTTAAGCTGATGTTGTGGTGCTCCAATTCTGATCTTGGCTCTCACCACTAAGTTACCTCCCCCAACATGCATCTTTCTGTATGTTGACTTACTTCTGTACAGTTGTATGTTTCTGATGTGTCTCCTTCTTTATCATAGCCTGACACTGGTTCTTAGTTCCCTTTTATTATTTTTTAGGCCAGTTAGGGTCTTGATATCATTGCTAACTATCAACCTCAAACATTTCTCGTATGGCTAAAGTCACGGCTATGACATTAAATGTGAACGGGATGAACATACCACAAAAACACAGTCAAATATACCACATACTAAGGAAGGACAAAGCTGATATTGTGTTTCTTCAAGAAACTCACTTCAGACATCTCCACATTCCCAACTTAGTGAATAAACATTTTACTTGCTGGCACCACGCTACTTATACGTCAGCAGCTAGAGGGGTTTCTATAGGGATTAGCAACAATATCCCCATAGTTGTGTTAGATAAAATTGTGGATCCTATGGGTAGATATATTTTCCTTAAGGGCAGAATTTTGAACTCTATGGTCACTCTAGCTAATTTGTATGCCCCTAACATTAAGCAGGTTCCATGGCTGATCCAGACATTAGATATTCTTAAACCATTTGCTGAAGGAACACTAATCTTGGGCAGAGATCTAAACTTGATCTTGGATCCCTCAAAAGACTCCACTTCCAAACATGCTTCTGTATCACAGAAACAGATCCGTAGGCTCCAGTTGAAACTTGCTGATTTGGGAATATCTGATGTCTGGAGAATATTTCACCCGAGTGACAGGGATTATACCTATTTCTCTCGGGTCCATGGATCCTACCAAAGACTGGACTATTTGTTTCTTTCTAATAATGCCCTCATATTTGTCACCAACTCTATTGGTTCTATTACAGTTTCAGAACACGCCCCATTAAGTCTGCATGTGAGGCTCCAAGATATACCACCTAAAGCCTGGTCTTGGAGACTCAATACCACGCTATTAGAAGATGTGGTTAATAGGGACTTGATCAAAGATAAGATAGTGACGTACTTCAGGGACAACGATTTACCCAACATTTCCAAGACTATACTATGGGAGGCCCACAAAACAGTTGTCAGAGGAGAATTGATTAGCCTAGGTACTAGGGTGAAAAGACAGAGAACACAAAAAACAGGACACCTTCTGTCACAAATCTCCACATTGGAAAAACAGCATAAATCCAACATGACAGATGATACACTAGGTACTCTCTTAATCTCCTACGCTCCCAATTGAAGGATATGCTCAATGTTAAGTCGGCTAGGACTCTGCAATCATTAAGGTTTAAATATTACTCACATGGTGATAAGGGCTCTAAATTAATGTCTTCCCTCTTGAAAGCTCAGAGAAATAAAACCTTTGTTAGCGCTATTAAGGCTAAAAATGGTAACAGATTGATTATGACCCCTGCCATAGCTGAGGAGTTTTGTAAATTCTACAAATCACTATATAACCTAGAAGATCAATCAGAAGCCCAGGGGATAAACCCCCCTCAAATGCAAGACCACATTGACTCCTTTCTTAAATCCATTAAAATACCAGCTATTTCGGAAGCACGAAAGAATAGCCTCCTAATACCTTTCACGATTCAGGAAATAGAAAAAACGCTTCACACCATACCATCGGGTAAAAGTCCTGGCCCAGATGGGTTTCCTATTGCCTACTATAAAAAATACAAAGAGGTACTATTACAACACTTTACCAATATGTGTAACTCTCTGATGTTGGGCTCTTCCCTCACTCCCCAGGCTCAGCTGGCACATATCACCATTTTACATAAGGAGGGGAAAGACCCAGAGGAATGCGGTAGTTATTGACCCATATCTCTCCTCAATACAGATCAGAAGTGGTGGGCAAAGCTCTTGAGCCAACATATTTCAAAATTGCTCCCAGATCTGATAGGAGAAGAGCAAGTAGGCTTCGTGACGGGCAGGGAGGGAAGACACAACATCAGTAGAGTATTACATGAAATTTTCCTAGCTAAAGAGAAAAAAAATCACCATTATTATTTTTAGGGACGGATGCTGAAAAGGCGTTCGACAGAGTTAACTGTCTTTTTATGAAATCTTGCTTAGCTGCCTTTGGCTTTCCTTTACAAACTATTGATGCAATATTTTCATTGTATTCTGCTCCATCGACTAGAGTACAAGTTAATGGAACTCTGTCGAACGCCTTTCAGATTAGAAATGGCACTAGACAAGGGTGCCCTCTTTCTCCCACCCTTTTTGTCCTGACCTTGGAGATTCTTCTCTTAAAGTTCAGACAATCCTCCAATATTAAGGGAATACAGATAGATGGGGTACAACATAAGATGGCAGCGTTTGCCGACGATCTTTTACTGACGATAACAAACCCAGAAGAAGCAATGCCCAATGTTTTGGAGATTTTTGAGAGGTTTGGAACTATCTCCAATTTTAAAATAAATATGGGAAAATCTGAAGCTATGGGAGTCTCACTGGACCTGGCCAAAAGAAGACATATAGAGACCTCAACATCTTTCAAGTGGCCCTATGAGGCCATAAAATATTTAGGAATACTAATGCAAGCTAATCCAGCTCTCCTCTTCAGACTTAACTATACCCCCTTATTAGATAAAGTATAATCCTTTCTCTCCAAAACTTCGATACCCAACCTGTCTTGGCTAGGGAGAAAAAATGTTTTGACGACGTATGTTCTTCCTCAAGTTATGTATACGTTCAGATCCCTTCCTATTCCTGTCCCGAAGTCATTCCTTAATAAAATTAAAGTACTTATGAGTAGGTTTCTCTGGGCAGGAAAAATAGCCAGATTATCTTTTTCCCTCCTAATGAGGAGAAGGAAGCAAGGTGGTATTTCCCTCCCGGACCTGACTGCTTATATTCATGCTATACATTTGGAGAGATGGATTGCCATTTCTAGACCACAACCCTTTCCCATGCATATTTCCCTGGAAAGAGCTTTGTTAGGAACAAATAGGGAACACCTTCTATGGAGTCACAGTAGTAAAGCCCCTAATAGACAAGAAGTAAAAAGTGAGATCACTAGGTGCACCATTATGCACTGTAACACATCTATAGCACTTAACATGAGTGGGAAATGTCTTTCACCTATAATGCCCTTTTCTTTACTTCCACATGTACTCTCTACCAATCTCATCAAGCGATCAAATGTCTGGAGGTCTGTCCAAAATTAGAGATTGGGTGATCTAGCTAGAACTTCCCCAGACCCTGATTATTACTCTAACATCATTGGGAATTCCATCACTGAAATAAATATGATCCAGAAATGGGATTTTGAGAGCACATGTGCCACGTTCTCGAGGTCAGCACACATTCCTCTTCCAGATCCAACCTGGTTAGAGAACTATGTCCTTCTTCCTTTCATTCCCCCAAAGTGCCTTTCTATAATTTATAGGCAATTACTAACTGGGAGGGATCCGCAGATTCCGGCATATCTGAGGGAATGGGAGAGAGAACTGAACATCACAATTAATGATTCCGATAAAGCATTTATATTATCCCACTCTCATGGATTCTCCAGGTGTTTGAGAGTCCAGGAGAATTCGGTTAAGATACTTACCAGTTGGTATCGAACTCCGGAATTCCTTTATAGAATCAACTTGATCCAGTCCAATAAGTGTTGGAGATATTCTACTGGAGAAGGAAACATTTCACATATTTGGTGGTCCTGCCCAGCCCTGAGACACTTCTGGAATGAGGTTGAATAAGCAATTAACAAGGTTTGCCACTCCCAAATCAAACTCACAGGCCCTTTGATTTTATTGTGGCATCCTGAGAAAGACTTCAGACCAAATAAAGCTTTGCTTGCCACATACTTGATTACAGCTGCAAAGCTTCTCATTCCCATTAAATGGAGGGAAACAGATCCCCCCACTTTGACCATGTGGTACGAAAAAACGAACCTTCTATGTCAAATGGAGGAATTGGCGGGGTGGGAGAACAGCAAAAGACGTGCGTTTCTAAAAATCTGGCAACCTTGGATTTCACACATGGAAGAGAAATACGCTGAGGCTAAAAGGTATCTCCACCAATTATGCTTTCTACACTTTATTAATGATGTGGGTGTTGTCATCCCTAATTGTTCACATCTCTCATGAAGCAGAAGTCTGCTGTCTATATGCAATAGATTTCTGCTTGAAAGGTTGAGATCCTGACTGACCTATTATTTTTATTATTCTTTTATTTTTTGTTGGTTATGGTTACCATTGTTTGTTCCTCTCCTACTGCTTTAACTAGTATGGCATGAGACCAGCAGAAAGTGTCACGTTTCTCAGCGAAATGTTGTATAGGGCACCAGTCAAAAGTAACGTGAATGGAGGAGTTAGTTGACTCCAGCTTAGGCTATAGTTACTGGCGCCCCTTATTTGCATTTTTAGACCTCCTAGTGGTATCTTGATAGGTCTTATGTCCATTCTGATCGATTGTCAGAGAATTTATTTAATGCTATATGTCTGTCATAATCTCTCATGTGCATAAATGTGTTCTGTATGTCTTGATTTTCAAAAGAATTGACATAAATAAAGATTTAAAAAAAAAAAAAGTCATGCACCCATAAATAGTACCAATCAAACCTTCATCTCATACCAAAAACAATGAGCCCCTACATAAGACTGTCGACCCCCCCAAAAAAATATGGCTCTCAGACTATTGAGACACTAAAACATGATTTATTAATTTTTTCTAAAATAATATTAGTGTAAATAAAAAAGTTGACATATTTGGTATTGCTGCGTCAAAAAAACCTTCTCTATAAAAATATCACATGACCTAACCACTCAGGTAAACACCAAAAAAAAAGAAAAAAAACGGGGTCAAAAAAGCTATTTTTTTGTCACCTTACATCACAAAAAGTGCAATACCAAGCGATCAAAAAGTCATATGCACCCTAAAATAGACCAATCAAACCGTCATCTCATACTGAACAAAAAGACCCCTTACATAAGACAGTCGCCCCCCCCAAAAAATTATGGCTTTCAGAATATGGAGACACCCAAAAAATGTTTTTTTTCAAAAATGCTTTATTATATAAAACTGAAACAAACAACAAAAAAAGATGTCATATTTGGTATTGTCGCATCTGAAACAACCTGCTCTATAAAAATAGCTCACGATCTAACCTGTCAGATGAACTTTGTAAATAACAAAAATAAAAACAGTGCCAAAACAGCAATTTTTCTTTTACCTTGCATCACAAAAAGTGTAATATAGAGCAAACTAAAATTATCTGTACCCTAAAAAAGTACCAACAGAACTGCAACCTTATCCCATAGTTTCCAAAATGGGGTAACTTTTTGGGAGTTTCTACTTTAGGGGTGCATCAGGGGGGTCTTTAAATGTGACATGGTAAGTTAAAATTATCCCAGTGAAATCTGCCCTCCAAAAAACATATGGTGTTCCTTTCCTTTTGCGCCCTGCCGTGTGCCCATACAGCAGTTTATGACCACATATGGGGTGTTTCTGTGAACACAGAATCAGGGCAATAAATATTGAGTTTAGTTTGGCTGTTAATCCTTGATTTGCTAGCGGAAAAAAATTATTAAAATGGAAAATCTGCCAAAAAGTGAAATTTTATCTCCATTTTCCATTAATTCTTGTGGAACACCTAAAGGGTTATCAGTGTTTGTAAAATCGGTTTTTAATACCTTGAGGGGTGTAGTTTTCAAAATGGGGTCATTTTTTGTGTGGTTTCTATTATGTAAGCCTCACAAAGTGACTTCAGCCCTGAACTGGTCCTTAAAAAGTGGGTTTTGGAAAAATTTACTTCTAAGCCTGAACGTCCCCAAAATATAAAATGGGATTCCCAAAATGTTCCAAACATAAAGTAGACATATGGGGAATGTAAATTAATAACTATTGTTGGAGGTATTACAATGTATTATAGAAGTAGTGAAATAGAAATTAGGAAATTTGCAAATTTTTCAAAATGTGGGCAAAATTTTGTATTTTTTTATAAATAAAAATGATTTTTTTTTTATTCTGATGATAAAAAAAATGATTTTTTTTTACCAGTGTCATGAAGTTCAATATGTGACAAAAAACAATCTCAGAATGGCCTGGATAAGTAAAAGCGTTTTAAAGTTATTCACACATATAGTGACACTGGTCAGTTTTGCAAAAAATGGCCTGGTCCTTAAGGTGAAAATGAGCCCCTTCCTTAAGGGGTTAAGTCACTGACATCTGCGCCGTACATGTACGTGGGTCCACTACGGGTTAATCTACACTGAACAAAAATATAAACGCAACACTTTCAGTTTTGCTTCCATTTTGCATGAGCTGAACTCAACGATCTGAAACATTTTTTTCATACTCAAACGACCCTTTACTCTTAAATATTGTTCACAAATCTGTCTAAATCTGTGTTAGTGAGCACTTCTCCTTTGCCGAGATAATCCATCCCACCTCACAGGTGTGGCATATCAAGGTGCTGATTAGACAGCATGAATATTGCACAGGTGTGCCTTAGACTGCCCACAATAAAAGACCACTCTGAAATGTGCATAATTTTGCCTTACTAGGCGGAGGAGCAGAAAACTAGTCAGTATCTGGTGTGGCCACTATTTGCCTCACGCAGTGCAACACATCTCTGTTGCATAGAGTTGATGAGATTGTTGATTGTGGCCTGCAGAATTTTGGTCCACTCCTCTTCAATAGCTGTGCGAAGTTGCAGAATGTTGGTAGGAACTGGGACATACTGACGTATACGCTGATCCAGAGCATCCCAAAAATGCTCAATGGGTGACATGTCCGGTGAGAATGCTGGCCATGCAAGAACTGGGAAGTTTTCAGCTTCCAGGAATTGTGTACAGATCCTTGCAATATGGGGCCGGGCATTATCATGCTGCAACATGAGGTGATGGTCATGAATGAATGGTACACCAATTGACCTCAGGATCTCATCATGGTATCTCTGTGCATTCAAAATGCCATCAATAAAATTCACCTGTGTTCGTTGTCCATAACATACGCCTGCCAATACCATAACCCCACCACCACCATGGCCCACTTGATCCACAACGTTGACGTCAGCAAATCGCTCACCCAAACTATGCCACACACGCTGTCTGCCATCTACCCTGAACAGTGAAACACGGGACTCATCCGTGAACAGAACGCCTCTCCGACGTGCCAGATGCCATCGAATATGAGCATTTGCCCACTCAAGTCGGTTACTACGATGAACTGCAGTCAGCTCCAGACCCCGATGAGGACTACGAGCATGCAGATGAGCTTCCCTGAGATTGTTTCTGACAGTTTGTGCAGAAATTCTTTGGTTATGCAAACTGATTGTTGCTGCAGCAGTCCGGGTGGCTGGTCTCAGACGATCATGGAGGTGAACATGCTTGATGTGGAGGTCCTGGGCTGGTGTGGTTACACATGGTGTGCGGTTGCTCAGTAGTCATCACTTCTACCCATAGTCTCACCCCATCCTTCTGACTATGCGGTTGATAGCTTAATTTGGGTTTGGCTGAGCTGTTGTGAGATGCTCTCTGGTGTTCCTGTTCTTCCATCTCTACAGAAGTTAAGTGTTGCGTTTGTTTGTATTTGTTAGATTCCCTATTGTTGCATCTGAGCCTGAGACAGAGAATTCCATTCGTCCATCTGGGGAGGAATGGGTTGTCTCTGGTCCCATACTTATTCCAGGGCCTTATAGGGAAATCAGGGCCTAGGTATACCGCTAATGAAAATTCCTTCCTTCAAGGTCTATTCATATTGATAGGTAGTCAGGACCCAGATTAGGTTTGTCTAGGAGGCGACCTGTTTCTACCCTATTTTCCAGGCCAAGTTACTGTTCTCCTTCCCTCCTGTGTTCAGTGTGGAGTTCCCCCCGACACTGATCGTGACATTATCAACCGCCACAAAAAACACAATTTCGTTCAGGTCGTGCAGCGATGTATCCTATGTCTGTACTGGTCGAACAGCTGCAGGGACTATCTTTGGAGGTAGCTTACCTCCGCGCGACAGTCTTACGGATTGAGAGACCACAGGTGGCTGGTTCCAATAGTGGGTACCAGGCCTGCCCTGAACTTAAGGTTGCCCTCCCGGACAGATCTTCTGGGGGTAGTGACAATTTAATTTGCTTCAGGGAATCATGTAAATTGTACTTTAAAGGGCTTCTGTCACCCCACTAAAGTGATTTTTTTTTTGGGCTAGTGAAATTAGTTATATTGCGATATATGACAATATAATTGTGTTACTTACTTTGATCCAGCAGTTTCTGCAAAAAACGAAGTTTTAATATATGTAAATTCGGTCTCTACCAGCAAGTAGGGCGGCTACTTGCTGGTAGCTGCTGCAGAAATCCGCCCCCTTGTCGTGTTGATTGACAGGGCCAGCCGGGATCTCCTCCTCCGGCCAGCCCTGTCGGCATTTCAAAAATCGCGCGCCTGTGTGGATTCGGCGCAGGCGCTCTGAGATGAGGAGGCTCGTCTCCTCAGAACTCCCTCAGTGCGCCTGCGCCGATGACATCACCGAAACAGAAGACGTCATCGGCGCAGGCGCACTGAGGGAGTGCTGAGGAGACGAGCCTCCTCATCTCAGAGCGCCTGCGCCGAATCCACACAGGCGCACGATTTTTGAAATGCCGACAGGGCTGGCCGGAGGAGGAGATCCCGGCTGGCCCTGTCAATCAACACGACGAGGGGGCGGATTTCTGCAGCAGCTACCAGCAAGTAGACGCCCTACTTGCTGGTAGAGACCGAATTTACATATTATAAAACTTCGTTTTTTGCAGAAACTGCTGGATCAAAGTAAGTAACACAATTATATTGTCATATATCACAATATAACTAATTTCACTAGCCCAAAAAAAATAATCACTTTAGTGGGGTGACAGAAGCCCTTTAAGCTGCGTCCATACTTTTCTGGGGATGAGTGTCAACGTGTGGGTATGATCATTTCTTTGCTTAAGTATGCTGCACAGTCTTGGGCTTTTTCTCTGCTGACCGGATCACCGTCCCTCCAGTCGGTAGATAAATGTTTTAGAGCCTTGGGTCTTATTTATGATGACCCGGATCAGATCTCTCAGGCTGAGACCAAGTTACGTGGTTTACGTCAGGGAGAACGCTCTGCAGAGATCTATTTCTCTGAATTTAGGAGAAGGGCTATGGATACGGAGTGAAATGATCCTGCACTCCTTAGCCAGTTCTGCCAGGGTCTATCTGAGAGGCTGCAGGACGCGTTGGCCTTTCATGAAAAACGTAAGTCATTGGAAGCAGCCATGTTCCCTGCTGTACGTCTAGTTAGACGCTTCGGGGGGATATCTAGGGGTCCTCATCCTCAAGATGTACTGTCAAATAAGGTGGCGGCTTCCTTGGCACTTATGGTAAAGAGACACTTGAGGTTACGCCTTGTGAGGAGCCTACGCAGTTGGGGGGAGCTACTCCTGGGACTGCTGGTAAGAGCTCTGGTCATATGAAAGGTGTCTGTTTTTGTTGTGGAAAGAAGGGACATTTCGTGAATATTTGTCCGTACATTCAGCCTCAAAGTGTAAACAAAAAAAAAAAAAAGACTCAATCCCCAAATTACTATTGGTGGTGTGGGTGGGGAGCAAGGAAACTTACTTTTGTCATTTACTGGTAGTACCCGATTTCTCCTTTCTGTCGAGGTGGCGCTAGAGTCCAAAACTGTGGAGATCAAGGTATTTATCGACAGTGGGACTGGGGTTAAAATGATTGATAGACAGTTTGTTCGTATTCATGGGTTGACTACTAGTGCACTAGAGAGAAGCATTTCTGTCTTTGCAATTGATTCTGCACCTCTTACCCAAAAATGCCTGTCGCAGGTGGTAAATGACATCCATTTAAGAGTGGGTGATTTCCATCAGGAATCTGTCTTGTGGTATGTGTTGGAGGGTCTGCCTGCTCCGATAGTTTTGGGCTTGCCATGGTTAAGCAAACATAACCCTACCATCGACTGGCAAGCAAGATGACTGTCTTAATGGACAACGGTCTTAATGCACCTTTCTCTGTGGTAACCACTAAAACTGTACCCTCGTTCATTTCCAAATTTTCTGATGTGTTTTCCAAGAGTGGTAACCAGGAGTTACCCCCGCATCAGGAGTATGATTGTCCTGTCAATCTTATTCCTGGAGCTAAACTGACCAAATCTCGGTTGTATAATCTTTCAGAGCCCCAAAGAAAGGCTATTATGCGACAGTATATCACCAAGAGCTTGGTGAAGGGTCATATCAGACCATCCAAATCCCCAGTGGCTGCTGGGTTGTTCTTTGCAAAAAAAAAAAAAGATGGCACCCTTAGACCATGTCTGGACTTCCGTGAGCGCAACTGTATTTCTGTCCGTGATCCTTACCCCTTCTTTTGATTCTGGATTTGTTTAGTCAGATTGTCAGTGCCAAAGTGTACTCTAAATTGGTTCTGAGGGGGGCATATAATCTGGTAAAGATCAGGGAGAGGGATGAGTGGAAGACCGCATTTAATACCCCTGAGGTTAATTTTGAAAACCTAGTCATGCCCTTTGGGTTAAACAACACTCCAGCGGTTTTTCAACACTTTATCAATGACATCTTTCATCATCTGGTGGGGAGATTTGTTGTTGTATATCTGGATGACATACTAATTTATTCTCCTGACATGGAAACTCATAAGGATCATGTGAGACAAGTGTTACAGATCCTAAGAGAGAATAAATTGTGTGTGAAGATTGAAAAATGTGTTTTTGCTGTTCAGGAAGTGCAATTCCTAGGTTACCTGCTCTGACCCTCAGGTTTTTGTATGGATCCTGAGAAAGTCAGTGCGGTGTTGGACTGTGATCAACCCGAAAATATGAAAGCGATTAAGCAGTTTTTGGGATTCAACAACTACTACCGTAAATTAATCGGCTAAACGACTGAATCCAAGGCAGGCCAGATGGTCGCTGTTTTTCACCAGAGTTAACTTCATTATCACCTACCGCCATGGGGTTAAGAACATCAAGGCGGATGTTTTGTCGAAGGAGTAGCCATATGTGCCCTATATCCTGATCTTGAGGCTAAGGTGTTGGAGGCCCAAGAGGATGCTCTGGACTCTTGTCCTCCAGGAAAATCGTTTGTTCCTTCAGACTTACGTCATAAGGTATTTGAGGCCCATCACTGTACTGTCTTGGCTGGACACCCTGGGAGTAGATCCACTGTCGATCTGACCTTGCAAAGATTTTGGTGGCCGGGGCTGCATAAGTGTGTTAAGGGCTATGTGTCAGCCTGTTGTACCTGTGCTCGTGCTAAGGTGACACATACTCAGTCTTCTGGATCTTTTCTTCCATTACCCATCTCGTCCAGACCTTGGACGCATTTGTCCATAGACTTTATCACAGATTTACCAACTTATTCTGGGAAAACAGTGATCCTGGTGGTAGTTGATCGGTTTTGCAAAATGGCGCATTTTATAGCAGTGCCTGCTCTACCTAATGCCAAGACTCCTGCACAGGTGTTTGTCGATAACATCGTAAAACTACATGGCATTACCCCTGATGTGGTGTCTGATCGGGAGACTCAGTTTGTTTCCAGGTTCTGGAAAGCGCTCTGTACTCGACTGGGAGTACAATTGTCCTTTTCTTCGGCTTTTCATCCTCAGTCGAACAGACAGACGGAGCGCACCAATAAGAATTTGGACACTTACTTGAGATGTTTTGTTTCAAAGAACCAGGAGGAGTGGTCTTCATTTTTGTCGTTAGCTGAGTTTGCCATTGATAACCGTAGACAGGAGTCCATTGATAAGTCGCTGTTGTTTGGGGCATATGGATTCCATCCGCAGTCTGGCGCATTTTCTGGTTCTCAAACTTCCGGAGGAGGAACGAATCTGAGTAACAATTCCTCCATACCATCATTCAAGGTTACAGGAAAGCTGGGTGGAGCTGTAATAGGGACTGTTAAATACTGAGTCTACCTAAATAATTCCTTTTCATTACTCCCAAAAAATGCCATAGCTAGGTAGATTTGGCTTTCAGGGTCCTGGGAAAGCTAGGTTACAACAATGTGGGTCTGTAAAAGAGACTGTAGAATACTAAATCTACAAAGATAAATCCCCCTCCTTACTCTAAACAGTGCCAAAGCTAGGCAGATTTGCCTTTCAGGATCCTAGGAAAACTGGGTTAAAAACATGTGGAACTGTAATAGGGATTGCAGCATTCTAAATCTACCAAGATAAACCCCCGGCTCACTCCCAAATAGTTACATAGCTAGGCATATTTTCCTATCAGAGTCCTGGGAAAGCTGGGTTATGTGCACAATGTAAGGGTAACATTATGTGGGCAGTATGCACATATCCAGAAAACTTGTAATTCAGCTTTCCAACACAAATGAAAGTCATATTTCAGGCACTCGGGAAAGCTGGATAGCATTTTCCGTACAGTCAGTGCCCTGTTTCTGTGTAGTATAGGCGCACAAATGCAGTAGAAAGTTTTGTAAGAAGCTGCTGAAGTTTTGCAGTTTCCACCTCTTTCACAGTGTGTCCATTAAAGTGTGAGGGCAATAACTTCCATCATTTTCCTAAACTTTTGGTTTTGACTGTGAGGTAACTCTAGTTCACAGAGTCATTCCCCAGCTAAAGATGGAGGGGATGGAAGGCAAGAGCTATTTCTCTGACTGCAGGATTGCTGCTAAAACTGCTTTCTGTAGCAGCTTGTAGATATACATGCAGTATGAACTAAAGACAAACTTTATGTTTTTTTTTCTTGTTTTTGTTGTTTTTAGTGTCCCTTTAAATTATTATTTCCACTTTTGGGTGTATTGTATCATTATTCTAACCCAGAAATTCCTGTGTCTCAAGCAGTAAGACTCACTCAGCTACTGAAGGTCTTGGACAACTCCTTTCCAAAACTTAGGGAGGTATTTATCAAGATCGGCCTTTTTTTTTTTACACCAATCTTAATAGCAGCCATCAATCAATAAACTGGGGTAAATTATGGTTAATGTGTTGGGTTGATGGACCTCCACCCTTTAGGCTAGCTTGTTGCTTCTGTGCTACCTCTTTCTTCACAAATGTTTGTTAGTTATTAGTGATGAGCAAACCCAGACCGCCACATTAGGGACCATACCGGACATTATAGTGTCCGGGTACTGAACCCAAACACGGGTTTTGGTGCCAAGGTTCTTGTCCAGGTTCATTGTTTGTAGTTTAATTAAAGTTTGTTGAAAGGCTGCAGTGCAGCCAATTACGGTAACAAGGGTTTAAGCTGTGGACCAGCGCACCATGTGACCATGCATGCATAAATGCCAGACCACATGATGCTCCGCCATTCTGCTCTAACTAGTGTAGGGACAGGATGCTGCTGCAGGCAGGAAAAGTGTTAGGATTTTATTATTTTGAAAAAGTGTGCTGGTGACTTGTAGGCATTATTGATGGGTGCAATACAGCTCCTTTGCACCAGTGAGACAAAAATACCATACTTCGTGCTGTTCAGTCTGAGGATGACCTGTTGGCATTTTTGTTTGGTGCAATCTTATTCCTTTGCAACAGCTAACCACTGAGCCACCGTGCTGCTCATATTATATATGATTATTGATTTTCACTGTATTGGATTATATAAACCTTTGTCTTTTTAAAGTTATTACCTGGAAGGGATATCAGCACATATCCAGCCCTCTAGATCAGCTGACCATAAGTCATGTGCCTTTCTATCCCTATATTTACCTTGTCATGTATGTATTTTACTTATGCTCTTGATAAAGGGGTACTGTCCCGAAACACATCAAGCTTTTTATGTATTAAAGACCTCTACTTTGGAACTTGGAGCCCTGGTGTCATCCTTTGGGGGACGTAGAAGTCACATCCACCATTACAAGGTGATCTCGGCGGGGGAGGTATAAGTATAGGTGTTATGTGCTTATCCTATACTTCCCTCCCCAGTAAAGTAAGTCATTTGCCAGTGCTTTTTATGCTTATAAAGGTGATACACTGAGATTTGTTGATATACACCAAGTTTAGTATATTTAAATACAATCCATGTATCCTATAATGGATTTTTATATATGATTTTATACCACAATTTTATACTGTCTATTTGTTTGTCACTTAGAGACTTTTTATTCACTTCCTGGTACACTTTTACTTTACTACTCTATTAAGAGTTAATTTCGTTCACCACTCTGGCATTTGACAATAATTGAATACTGCAGACCGGTGTCTGGCTCTCTGGCCCTCTGGTGCCCCCACTGTGCTCCCAGGATATACCTGGAACAGCACTGTATAACCGCCTTTTTTTCTTATCTATTATCATTCCAGCAGTTCACTGGTGTGCATCGATTTTTTATGGTTTGGGGAGCTGCCTTATTCCCTTTGAGTCATCACATCTAGACCTTTCGCTAACATTCATGGCAATTATCCATCGGCGCCTCATATCCTATTTACTCCTTTTCCGTCCTACATCCCTGTTCACCCGACTCCTTTTTGTTTTATTATATCTTCCTTTGCACCAATGACAGGGAAATATAATAGTTAATAAGTCTGTTAATTGTGAGGGTGAGACATAACTATTTTTTGTATGAAAAAAAATTAACTTGCCACTGTCACAGGGAAATATAATAGTTAATCAGCCTGTTAATTGGGTCAGTGAGACCTACCTATTTTTTGTGATGAAAAAAATCCATTCGATATATGGTCGCCAGATAGGGGACGTAGGAGATATTAAACTGAGAAGAAAAAGATGATCTCAATAATTTTATCTGCAGCTGTCCCACTTGTCCTAGACCCCTCCAGAGGTGCAGGAGAATGAAGCCAGAGATGGCCTTGCACGCAGAGCCATTTGCAGGCCTCAGAGTCTGGCGAACCCAGTCACACACAAAGGCAATCCGCAGTAGAGTAGGTCAATGCGTGGAGTTGACAGAACAAGCTCTTTTTCACTGTCCCTGTTTGAAAAATCCATTATATACCTGTATATGGTCGCCACATAGAGGACGTAGGAGATATTATACTGAAAATAAAAGATACTACAGGTGATCACACCATAAAATCTGAGAACAGATAACCTGAAAAGGATTCGCCGTATTTTTCCGAAGCAGAACACTTCTCAAGGTGATAGCCTCCTGGTCCCAGTCCCATTCCAGAGGCATGTCGCTCTGACAAAACAGGGAGACTATCCGTCCGCCACTCTGCCCTCACCAAAAAGCTTCTCTTCTGGTTCCCAATCTGCATAACAGCACTTGTCTGTTGCCCGCCCACTTTTGGCCACCCCTTTTCCTCATAGGCACGTCTTGTTGCTGAAGCGTGCCTTCTGTCCAAGCCCATCTGGGACAAACTCTCTACCCTTCTCCCCAGCTATTGTTATACTCCGGCTCACTTTGTGCATTCTCTTTGCCATTTCCCAACATTTTGGGGCCTAGAGTAACGAAAAAAAAATAATGAAAAATAAAATACATTTAAATAAGAACATCACTTTAAACGTCTAACTGATGTAGGAGAGGAAATTCCTTTGTGGAGTGTGTGAAATTTATTTTGTGGAGTATACCTTTGACACTGGCAATTTTTTTTGACACCCCTTTGGCATTCGTCTAACTGTAGAAGGAGAAAAATTATTTTAATATATAGTCCCCAGATAGGGGACGTATGAGATCTTAAACTGAGACAACATTTTTTACCCAGTTTTAACCCAGGATATACAAGCACCAAATTGTCATGCCATGGCCTTAGCAACCTGACACAGAATTGACGGTGACGGACACATGGAAAAAAACTGTGTTCGCTTCCTCCCCACCTCCTCCGCCTCTTCCACCTACACCTGCATGTCCCCTTTCTCCTCCACTCGGACCTCCACATCCTGGCTCAAGATTATTATGTCTTATATTGGCAGAGTAAACAAATATACCGGCCACACCCCCAAAAATGGCCAAAGGCAAAATTCGTCCCATAGGACTAAATGGCGGAATGTTCAAAACTAGAGTGGGAGCTGACAAAAGCTAGAGTGGGAGCTGAAAAATCAGGACATGATTTTTAAGCTGCCACCACTTTCTTATTTTCAAGCCCACCTACATAAATCTTATATCAAAATGTTCAGCTATCCCTGCTGCCACAAAAAATGGCTAAGACATAGTCCTGATAGTTTTCACAATCTGACCATTTGTTTGCAACGCATGCCACCCATTGACATTTATTGAAACTCCACTCTAGCCAAATTTAAAGGCAATTTCTAAATTGTGACCGTGCCTTTGTTTTTATATTTTAGAGACATACTATGCATCAAAATGTAGGTCTGGGTCTTGTGATTCTCACAATATAAAGCTCTTCGCTGTAGGATTTATTATTTTTAAACTACAACCATTTGAAGATGGCAACCGCCAGTGAAGTGAGCAAGTTGGAGCAGTTGTTTTTAACCACTCTTCTCTGCCCTTGCTGTAGAATGAGTTGCCATAGGAACCCAGGTGTGTGAGCAGCCAACAGAGTGACAAAAGCTAGAGTGTGAGCTGAAAAATCAGGACATGATTTATAAACTGCCACCACTCCCTCATTTTCAAGCCCACCTACACAAATCGGCTGCTAATGTTTTTATAATTGTATGTTTTAACTGTAAAGCACTTTGGGCAACAACATTGCAATTAAATGTGCTATATAAATAAATAATGGAAAACTGCGGCACTCTAATATCTTAGAAATGATCTCCTATATTTCACTGAGACAGCAACGTTTTGACCTGTTAGGTCTTTATTAAAGGGATTCTGTCACCTCCCCTAAGCCAAAAAACGATTTTAAAGCAGCCATGAAGCACAGCTTACCTGGATTAGGCTGTGCTCTTTTATCTTGAAATCCGTCCAGCAGTTACTGCAAAAAACGACTTTGATTGATATGTAAATGTGTCCTGAAGGTGCCCAGAGGGGTGTTTTGTTAATCTTAGAGAGCCCAGTACCGCCCCTCTTACAGTGCCCAGCCCGCCTTCCTTGCACTGTCTATCCGCCCCCAGCCTGCCACAGCCTCTCCTCCCTCTCCTCCCCCTCCCTCACGCCGAACGAAGTCTCGCACAGGCGCAGTACCCACTGAGGGCTGCGCCTGTGCGATCAGCAGGAGACTGAGGGCAGGAGCTTCATCCTCGTCACTGGGCATGCGCTGAGCCCAGTGACGTCCGATGCTCGCTCTTCCCTGCTGACTGAGGGAAGAGCGAGCATCGGACGTCACTGGGCTCGGCGCATGCCCAGTGACGAGGATGAAGCTGCTGCCCTCAGTCTCCTGCTGATCGCACAGGCGCAGCCCTCAGTGGGTACTGCGCCTGTGCGAGACTTCGTTCGGCGTGAGGGAGGGGGAGGAGAGGGAGGAGAGGCTGTGGCAGGCTGGGGGCGGTTAGACAGTGCAAGGAAGGCGGGCTGGGCACTGTAAGAGGGGCGGTACTGGGCTCTCTAAGATAAACAAAACGCCCCTCTGGGCACCTTCAGGACTCATTTACATATTAATCAAAGTCGTTTTTTGCAGAAACTGCTGGACGGATTTCAAGATAAAAGAGCACAGCCTAATCCAGGTAAGCTGTGCTTCATGGCTGCTTTAAAATCGTTTTTTGGCTTAGGGGAGGTGACAGAATCCCTTTAAGCTCAAGAGCTTGATAAAGACCTAATAGGTCGAAACATTGCTGTCTCAGTATAATAAAGGAGATAATTTCAAAGATATTGGAGTGCCTCAGTTTTCCATTATTTTGCAAGTAACTAAGGAGTTCGCGAGCACAGAATTCAACGCTGTGGGCGCCGCCACAAACTGGAAGAACTGGAATAATACAGTGAGTAGTGCTGTCCTATCTACAATTTATGAAGTATATAAATAAATTTAAGTTGAAATGCATTTCTCACTCTATCAAGCATGCCTTGTGCACTTTTTAAATTTCATCAATCAATTGGTTAGTGTAATGTTAACTATCTTTATTCACTCCAAACACTCCACACAGTTCCTCTGCCCACTCCATAAAGTTACTCTGCCCAGTCCAACCTTTCCACAGTTACTCCAGCCACTCCAACAACACAACAGTTACTCAAGCCACTCCACCCAGTTACTACACCCAGTTGTAGACTACCGGTGGAGGCAAGAACACCTCACACAATTTCGTCCAAAAATGTAGCTTTTCTAGTTACTTATTTATTATCTTTTTGCAAGCTTTTTTAATTTAAATTATTTAATTACCCAGTACATTTTTATAATCCGATTAAGGAAAACTCCGCCTCCTGGTTCAAGAGTGTTATTTTTTTAAATGTATTCTATGTTATTTTAAGTCATTTCCCTGTCCACATTTGTACTGCTCTTATACCCACTTTGAAGCATTTTGTAGCCCTCTAGCCTACTATGACTTTTTTACAGCCATTTTTGAGCCCCAAAGTTTGGGTCCCTATTGCCTTCAATGTGGTTCATTGTTCGGGGTCAATGTTCGGAACCTGAACCGAACATTGAAATGAAGTTCACCGGACCCCTCGAATCCGGATATCCACCGGTCTGCTCATCCTTATTAGTTATCCTTTCCTTAATCAATGTCGTATATATATATTCAAATGCAATTATCTCCATTTACCAGTTATAGATAAAAAGCATTGTTCATCATCTATCTTCTGACAGGCAGGAACCTGGCACTGTAAGGGTACTTTCACACTAGCGGCAGAACGGATCCGACAATAAAACAATAAACCACATTATATCTGGTTTAACAATAAATCTCCTGGTGACATACTCCCTTTAAAATTAGTACATTACTGTAAGCTGGTTGGACATTTAGGGGGCATTCACACGACCATATAAATTTTGCAGTCCACAAATTGCAGATCCGCAAAACATGAACACTGACTTTGTACATTGTGCATTTTGCAGATCACATCCCGCACTTAGAAATGCCTATTCTTGTTCACAAAATGGGCAAGAATAGGACATGTTCTATTTTTTATAGGGCCGCAGAATGGACATACTGTATGGATGTGGATAGTGTGTTGTCCGTATCGAATGGGTCCACATCTGAGCTGCATAAAATTGTTAAAAATAAGCCTAAGGGTCCATTCAGACAACGCAACTGCCTCTTAATAAGTTAGGTGCATCTCATTTTTGCGCACAGGGATCAAGACTGGCGTATGAGAACACCAGTCTTGATAAATGTCCCTCAATGTACACAATAAGAGACATGGACTGTATAACTGTTTGGTAATATTACTTTCGATTGTCTTTGTCTATAATTGTGACTTGGATAATCAGATTTCATTAGCAGCCAATGCAGAAATTCAGGTAATTCGAAATGTTTCACATGCTTTTTCCTGCAATGATATATGTTCAGACTATTAAATAGTGATGGACAAACATTGGGTGAGACGATAAAATGTTCGCAAACCGCGCATTTGTGGCGGGCCCAATTGACTTTAATGGCAGACGAACCTGTAAAACCTTCAGGTCATATTTGCAGCTACCAAATACTTACTAGAAGTGCACAAATAGTCCCACAACATGGACAGTGAAATACAAGAGGGGGATCACAAAAAATATGTATTTTAATCAGTGGCCATTTTTATGCGTCTTAAAGGGAAACTCTCAAAAATGTGCCCCGATGAAGCCTAGAAAAATTTCATTTTAAGCCAAGGGAGTACAGGCCCCCAAAATTAGGCATTCATCTGACAGTAAAGAACTTGTAATTATACGGCTGGAGGTACATTAGGTGGTCGCCGGCTAAAAATTTTACTATATGCCAGTACAGGTTCCAAAAATGAGGCATTCACCTGACAGAAAAGAACTTGTGATGATGTGGCTGGAGGTACATTAGGTGGTCACTGGATAAAATTTTACTGTAGGCCACTGGAGTATAGGCCCCAAAAATTAGGCATATAGCCGACAGAAAAGAACTTGTGATGATGTGGCTGGAGGTACATTAGCCGGTCACTAGATAAAATTTTACTGTAGGCCACTGGAGTAGAGGCCCCAAAAATTAGGCATTCACCTAACAGAAAAGGCCTTTTATGCCGCTGTATATACAAAAGACAAGGATCATTCTTTGTTCTGTGTGGTTGTGGATATGTGTGGGCTGGCATAAGGAAATTTAAATACACGTGGTCGTCACAGGTGTTGAATTCCTCCGAGATCCACGCCTCATTCATTTTTATGTGAAGTAGTCCACACTGTCGTGAGCTAGGCGAGTGCGCTTATTGGTCACGATCCCCCAAGAGTTCCACGGAAATTTTGTGCCAGCTCTGGCCACAGGTCAAGCCTGCACACCTAGTAGTCCAGGGGTTCCTCTTTTCTCAGATCGTCCACATTGACCATTAACCCGATGTAGTCGGACACCTGTCGGTCTAGTTGTTCCCTGAGGCTGGAATCGGAGGCGGCTGTCGATGGGTTGGCTGCAAGAATGAGCTCATATCCAAGTGACCAACAGATCTTAAAACCGCCCTATTCTTGCAGGCGTGGTAGGATTGGTACCCGCACCTGTTTCGCTGTGGGTGGAAATTCCTCTGCCAGCACCCGCAACAGTAGTATGCAGTATCTCTAGCCTGGAAATTCTGCATTCTGCCAGCCCTCTGTGATGCTGGTAACATGTCCGCCATTTTGTGTTTGTATCGGGGGTCTAAGTAGGTTGCCACCCATTACTGGTCCTTGCCCATTATGCTTTTTATACAGGGGTCCCTCTTCAAACACTAGAGCATGAAGGCCCCCATTTGCATATACAAGGTGGAGTTACAGCGTCTCGGGCAGTCACAAATCAGACTTCTGACGGGCAAGCGGTGTCGCCGCTGAATGTCAGCAAGGCGAGCCATGGCCATGTAAGATCTTCTAAAATGGCCAGAGATTTTCTTGGCCTGCGCAAGACGTCCTGGACCCCGGGGTATTTGGCAACAAATCGCTGTATGACTAAGTTCATGACATGTGCCATGCACGGCACATGTGTCATTTTGCCCTGTTTCAGCACGCTCAGCAGATTGGCACCGTTGTCGCGGGTATTGAAATTTCGATACCCAATGGATACTTTTGTCCCGTTATCGATATGATAGCGGGATTTCCATTTTATCGATACTGGGCTGCGCTGCTGCGCAGTCTAGTATCACAGAACATGAGCACACTGCTGTCAGTGTGCTCATGTTCCCTCAGCAGCACAGGGGAGAAGGAAGCAGTCCCCCCCCCTTCCTGTGCCGCTGCCATCAATGAGGAGAGAGGGGCGAAGGAGGGGCGGGCGGGCGCACTGCGCCACCAATGATAGGACGACCTTTTTTATGGTTTCGGACTTAGTTAAGTTAGCAGGACATGTAGAGCCGCGCCCAGGGATCTACCTGCACCTACTATTATTCCTGGGCCGCTCCGTTTGCCCACTGTGCCCCAGTTACAGTCTCCTGATCCGTATGCTAATTACTACTATCGGATCGATGGTGTCATGCCCGGCTCTGATTATGTGCGGAGGTCGGCCAGAATAGCAGCACGTGTTTTGGAGTTGTGCTGGATCCGCCTCCCATCAGGTGCACTGGGTGGGGTCTTTAGTTTAAATGGCTCTCAATTCCAGTGCTCTGAGCGGGTTATAGAGATCAGTCTGGCCTAGGAAGCAAGCAAGCAAGGAAGGAAGGACGGTTTTCTGTCCGAGCTCTGATAAGATAAGTGTGGTTTCTGTTCTTGTTGTTTGCTGCTTTAGTTGTGTTGGTATCTTCTCTCCCATCCAGGTTCTGTGCGAGCAGGCTGCTCCTATTTCCCTTTTTCACCATCTCAGGGAATTTAGGGTGTATTAGCCCAGGCACGAGGACACAGCATTTCTACCACCAAGGTCTGCCTAAGGGCTGAGCAGTGCAGGGAGAGAGGTCAGGGATTAGCTAGGAGGTGACCCTTCCCCTGCTTCTCGCTCAGAGCCTAGTTGTTGGTTTTTCTGTGTGTCTGAGTGCTTGTCCACCATGACAGATGGGGAGGAGACATCAGCTTCTCCCCTGGGCGTTCCTTCTCTGAACTCCTAGGAGAGAAGCTGATTTCTCCTCCCTTCCTTGCTAACCTCACAATGTCCTATTGGAGGAAAGATATATTTTCACAGAGAAATTTCCTTTTTCACAATTTCTGGTCTGGTATGGAAGATACATCAATGACCTGCTCCTAATCTGGGGCGGCGATGTTTCTGCCATACCTGACTTTGTGGAATACATTAATGACAATCCATATGATCTTAGATTTACCAAAGAACAGGACTCACATTCCATAAATTTTCTGGATCTCAAATTGATGGGGGTTCCAGATCAAATAATTATTACAGAGACATATTTCAAAAGGATTTCAGGTAATTTCACATTAAAAGCTAACAGCCATCATCTAGCCCACACAATTTAGGCTATACCAGTGGGTGATTTTTGAGAGCCAAAAGAAATTCCAGTACACATATTTCCTTCAATAGAGAAACCGCAATTATTCAGAAGCACCTACAGGCAAGGGCATATGCAGATTGGATAATACAGAGAGTAAGAGAAAAGAACGCAACCGGCACTGCTACATGCACCCATGCAGTCACTGGAGCACATAGAACACTTGGATCCCGAACCTTCACGGTGGTGCTCTGTCGGTGATATAGTAGTTATGATGATAACAGAAGAAAGAAAGCACCGCGGCACTCACCACTGGTCACAAAGTTGCTGTTTGCAGTTTTATTTTTCAAATATGCATCGTGGACGCAGACAGGACACAGGTGAATAGACAGGCTACAGCTGTTTCGCGCTGTGTTGCGCTTTGTCAAGCCTCCTGTGACGTGAAGGAGGAGGGGGCAATAAATACCCTCATCTCATGCACGTCACTGGTTACAATCAAGTGGTATAAAAAACAAATGTGTGCTAAAACCAATCAAATGAAAACAGCTAAGTCATTCTTGTCATTTAACCCTAGAGGGCCCATGGCCTGTGTTTTGATTATCCATGCAGCTTCTCTCTGCAGGAGAATGCGTTTTCTGTCCCCCCCTCTCATGGGGGTGTGGACCACTTCTATACCTGCACATCTCAAAATTTCACTGTTTCCTGCATGTTCATTATGTATATGCTCAATTAATCTAGTTGCTCCATTTCTGGTGATAATAGATTTTTTGTGTTCCCTGAAACGTACATATAGGCACCTGTGTGTCTTTCCAATGTAAAATCTCCCGCATGGGCACAAAATCACATACACAACATATTGGGTCTTGCAGTGTATAAATTGTTTGACTACATGTCCTACATGTCCCAGCTGCAGATACTTCTGCTTGTATACATGTGCGCACATAGAGCAGTGTCCACATGCGAAGTTTCCTCTGGGAGCACTCCTGCCCAGCCAGTTATCAACTGGACGGGGGAGGTTGCTCCTGACAACAGCGTCTCCTATAGTTTTACTTCTGCGAAAACTGACAATGGGAGGATTGTCTACCATGGCTGCCAGGGAGGGATCCCTCTGCAGCATCTGCCAATTATTCAAGATCACTGTTTTGATAGTGGAAGCCATTGGTGAAAAGTCGAATGTGAACACTGCTCTACGCTCGCCATCATTATTTTGTTGTCTCCTCTTTTTCGTGTGGATGTGTCTACCCAGAACCTCTCTCTTGTGCAAGCACTTTAAATATGCGTTATCTATTATTTTCTCCGGGTAACCCCTCTGTAAAAATCGTCTCTTCATGTCTCCACATTGCTCTTTAAACTCAGTGTCATCTTTCACAATTCTAGCAAGACGCATGAATTGGCCGTAAGGAATGGCGGTTTTTACGTGAGGTGGGTGGTAACTTTTATAATGTAATAGTGCATTCGTGGACGTACTTTTTCTATAAATAGTGGGGTTTAGCTGACCATCTTTAACCCTCACTTTGACATCAAGAAAATCCAGCTCCTCCGCACTAATTGTGCTGGTGAACCGCATGTTCATATTGTTCGCTTGATTCAAATATTCCACGAATGCACTAAACATGTGTAGATCACCCGTCCAGACAATGAATATATCATCGATATATCTAAGGAAAACCTTGATATATATCGAATGAATGGATTCTGGACATTGTAGATTGGATAATAACTAGAGGTTTAAAAATTGCACACAAAAAATCACGCGAAGATTTTCTTTTCCATAACACGGCACATAGAAAGGATAGAAATCAACAAAATACTAATTTAAACAAACCTACCTTAGTTTTAACATACAGTCGACAATTTCCACTAATTCAAAAAGCAGTTCAAAAATGTCTCCCGATATTATTTGAGGACAATACATTACATGGGATAATAAAAAATGGGTGCAAAATAGTCTCAAGGTGCTCAGGTACACTAGCAAAAACCTTATCTCCATCCATGGCCAAGGGTCAAGCCTACAAAGAAATAGTGGATGCTCATGGCTAAACATAATGAAGTCACATTTGCCCTATGTATGTAGGAAATATATTAATTTATATGTTTATATGTTGAGCACAGGCACATATGAGATAAATGTAAGGTGTACCGCACCCAAGGTAAAGCTCCACCTCCCCCACACAAACCAAAGGGAGGAGGAGAATAGAAACAAAGAAACATAGAATGTGTCGGCAGATAAGAACCATTTGGCCCATCTAGTCTGCCCAATATACTAAATACTATGAATAGCCCTTGGCCCTATCTTATATGAAGGATGGCCTTATGCCTATCCCATGCATGCTTAAACTCCTTCACTGCATTTGCAGCTACCACTACTGCAGGAAGGCTATTCCATGCATCCACTACTCTCTCAGTAAAGTAATACTTCCTGATATTACTTTTTAACCTTTGCCCTTCTAATTAAAAACTATGTCCTCTTGTAGCAGTTTTTCTTCTTTTAAATATTCTCTCCTCTTTTACCTTGTTGATTCCCTTTATGTATTTAAAAGTTTCTATCATATCCCCTCTGTCTCGTCTTTATCCAAGCTATACATGTTAAGGTCCTTTAATCTTTCCTGGTAAGTTTTATCCTGCAATCCATGTACTAGT
The DNA here is from genome assembly GCF_014858855.1 of Bufo gargarizans. NCBI lineage: Eukaryota > Metazoa > Chordata > Amphibia > Anura > Bufonidae > Bufo > Bufo gargarizans. The sequence goes on along the minus strand of NC_058086.1, from coordinate 87,369,427 downwards.
TTAGTAGCTCTTCTCTGAACTCTTTCCAAAGTATCAATATCCTTCTGGAGATATGGTCTCCAGTACTGCACACAATACTCCAAATGAGGTCTCACTAGTGCTCTGTAGAGCGGCATGAGCACCTCCCTCTTTGTACTGGTAATGCCTCTCCCTATACACCAAAGCATTCTGCTAGCATTTCCTGCTGATCTATAACATTGACAGATACCGAGGTTAGGACTGTATCACTGATTTTATATTCTGCTCTTGGGTTTTTACACCCCAGGTGCATTATCTTGCACTTTTCAACATTACATTTTAGTTGCCAGATTTTTGACCATTCCTCTAGTTTTCCTAAATACTTTTCCATTTGGTGTATCCCTCCAGGAACATCAACCCTGTTACAAATCTTTGTGTCATCAGCAAAAAGACACACCTTCCCATCGAGGCCTTCTGCAATTTCGCTGATAAAGATATTAAACAATATGGGTCCCAGAACAGATCACTGAGGTACCCCACTGGTTACAAGGCCATGGTCTGAATACACTACATTAACTACAACCCTCTGTTGTCTGTCCCTCAGCCTCTGCCTAATCCATTCAACAATATGGGAGTCCAAGCCCAAAGACTGTAATTGATTAATAAGCCTTCTATGTGGGACAGTATCAAAAGCCTTACTAAAGTCTAGATAAGCGATGTCTACTGCACCTCCGCCATCTATTATTTTAGTCACCCAATCAAAAAAAAAAATCAATAAGATTAGTTTGACATGATCTCCCTGAAGTAAACCCATGCTGTTTTTCATCTTTCAATCCATGGGATTTTAGATGTTCCACAATCCTCTCTTTGAGTATGGTTTCCATTAATTTCCCCACTATTGATGTCAGGCTTATGGCCTGTAGTTGCCCGACTCCTCCCTACTACTTTTCTTGTGAATGGGCACAACATTTGCTAATTCCCAATCTTCTGGGACGACTCCTTTTACCAGTGATTGGTTAAATAAATCTGTTAATGGTTTTGCTAGTTCACCGCTGAGCTCTTTTAATAGCTTTGGGTGTATCCCATCAGGCCCCTGTGACTTATTTGTATTCATTTTAGACAGCTGACTTAGAACCTCTTCCTCTGTAAAGACACCAGAGTGGAACTCTTTAAACAGACCCTTAAAGTGGTTGGAGGAACTTTTTAAAAGTTCAAACCCGAAGCCAAAAATGATCTCATTGATTTATAAAAAACTTTCCACCCCTATTAATATGCCTAAACCTGCATTTATTAGACAGTGGGAAAGGGATTTGGATTGTGTCTTCTCTCAAGAAGCACTGTCCAAAATTCTGCTAAGACCCCACAAAGCATCTAGATGCATTCGAATACAAGAAAACGCCTACAAAATCCTCACAAGATGGCATAAAACCCCTGATGTGACCAAAAGATATAAGGCGGGTAACAATGATGAATGTTGGAGGTGTCGGAAAGATATAGGTACATACTACCATATATGGTGGTCTTGCCCCTCAATCAAAGATTGGTGGTCGAAAATATTTAAAGAGAGTAATAAGATATGCCACTCTACGGTTCCCTTAACGCCAAACTTAGCCCTCTTAGGCGTACATACCTCTAACACTAAGACAAACCTCCCCTCTTTATTTAATCATATGCTTAATGCAGCACGCTTACTAATCCCCAAATTCTGGCTGTCGGAAGAAATTCCATCCATAGCCCAATGGACAACTAAAATAGACCAACTACACAGATTTGAGGAGTTAGCCTCTTGGGAAAACAATAGACATGAAGATTTCAAACAGAGCTGGTCACACTGGGCGTCATTTAGAGGTCACTAAATCATTTAGAGGTTACTGAACCGTTAAGATCGGGATGGCTCTTTATTATTGTGAAAAAAAAAATGTAACGAGTTGGACATATTTTATTCTTCTCTCTTTCTTGATGCTCTTACCTGTTTAGTCCCTGTAGGTCTGCTATTTACTGAACACGACTATAATATTGTTACGGATCTATGTCAGTATTATCATTCTGTATCTGTACCTGAGAAGTAAGTTACTTTTCTGTTATGTGTTATTCACATTTTCTGTGTAATGTCAGTATATTCTTCAATAAAGAAATAAATAAATAATAAAAAAATAAAAAAATAAAAAATAAAAAGACACCAGATTCATTAGTCTACTTTCCTAATTGAGGTCCTTTTCCTTCATTTTCCTTTGTAAAAACTGAACTGAAGTATTCATTGAGGCAGTGAGCTAGTTCTTTATCTTAAATAAATCACAGAAAAAAATGCACCAAACGGATATGCCACTGACTATACTAGCTAGTCATACAAGCAGATATTAAAAGCTGAGACTTTTGCCAATATATTCCTGTCAGGAACATATCGGAGCCCATCATGCATGACAGGAATATATTGGCAAAAGTCTCAGCTTTTAATATCTGCTTGTATGACTAGCAAATATAGTTTGGTGCATTTTTTTCTGTGATTATTATAATTATATTTTCATCCGCACAATGCTCCATTTTGTGCAGGATGCCTTTGTGGTGCATGTGGACCGCGCTGGCATCCTCCATTGTACGCATTTTTGCTGGGGATGGTCGTTTGCTGCGGTCCACATGCGGTGGGACTGCTCCCCCAATGAAAAACACGCTATAGTGTTTGGGGTTTGAGCAGTTCCCCCATATTTGCCACTATATTTCTGTGATTTTGTTTTATATGTATTGAATGTGCCTTTACCTGGCATTTAAACATTCTTTTGCACCTGGTAACCTCCATCACACAGTCTGATATGGGTGTGGCTTACAGTCTTGCTTTGTTCACAATGCATTAGTTGTCCTGCTATGCGGTTGTGTGGATTTCATGTCACCACCAGACATCTGAGAAGCTCTGACAGATGCCTTTCTTTCAGAACCTCCTCCTTGAGCTTCCTTTTGTTTTGCTTTCATTTTCGCTTCTCGTTAGCCTCTCTCAGCTGTCATGTAGTTGCACTGATTGCATCCCTTTAAATCCCTTCCCAGACTGCTTCACTTTGCGGTTTATATTCCTTCCTGGAGTGTGTGCATGCTGATCCTACTTCTGAGTCTACTACAGATAAGTTTTGTTCATTCATTAGTGTTTTTCTGTTTGCTGGATCCCAGGTGACCCTGACTCCCTCCGTATCAAGTGTAGGGAGCCGGTGGCCGTGTCCCCTCACTATTATAGGGTGTTCAGGTGTTATACAGTCGAGGTACGAGGATATGCGATCATCTACCATTGGGATTTTCGCATAGGCTGAGCAGTCAGGGAGAGAGCCAGGTCTGATGCAGGGCTCTCCCTTTTGTTCCTTAGTTTTGGGATCCAGTGAGTCTGATATTCATTTTGTGTCTTCTAGTTTCCTGTACACCTTCCGTGACATTTCATCACCTTCAGACCGTGTTCACACCATAGTTAGCGTAGTGGTAGGACCCTTAACATGCTGAGAGACCATGATGTGGTGCATGATGGGCTCCAATATGTTCCTGGCATTTTTTTCTGTGATTTATATAATTATATTTTCATCCGCACAATGCTCCGTTTTGTGTAGGATGCCTTTGTGGTGCATGTGGATCGCGCCGGCATCCTCCATTGTACGCATTTTTTGCTGGGGATGGTCGTTTGCTGCGGTCCACATGCGGTGGGACTGCTCCCCCAATGAAGAACATGCTACAGTGTTTGGGGTTTGAGCAGTTCCCCAATACTTGCCACTATATTTCTATGATTTAGTTCTTTATCTACTTCCATATACCTTCCTTCTTTTGTTTTTAATTTGGTAACTCCTTGTTTTAGTTTCCTTTTTTCATTTATGTATCTGAAGAATGCCTTATCGCCTTTTTTATTGACTGAGCTAATTTCTCTTCTGCCTGTGCTTTAGAAGCTCTTATAACTTGTTTGGCCTCTCTCTGCCTAATCTTATAAATTTGCCTGTCATCCTCATTTTATTTTATTTTATAATTACTAAATGCTATATTAGTTTTTAATGATTTTGGACACTTCTGCTGAGTACCACAGTGGTCTCTTGCTTTTTTTGCTTTTACTGACAAGCCTAATGCAATTTTCAGTTGCCTTCTCCTGGACTCCATTGAAACTGTTCCAATCTGAGAGGGACTCGTATACCACTAATCTAATTTTAGAAAAGTCAGTTTTTCAAAAATCTAAAACTTTTGTTTTTGTGTGGTGTGACTCAGTCACTGTACTTATAGTAAACCACACTGACTGGTGATCACTAGATTCCAAGCTTTCCCCTACAGTAATATCAGATACCAAATTCCCATTTATGAATACTAAATCTAAAATGGCCTCCTTCCGGGTTGGCTCCTCAACTACTTGCTGTAGAGATAATCCCAGTAGGGAATTTAGAATATCTGTACTCCTGGCAGAACTAGCACTTTTGGTTTTCCAGTTTACATCAGGAAGATTAAAGTCTCCCATAATGATAACTTCCCCCTTCAATGTCATTTTAGCTATTTCCTCATCCAGTAGATCATCTAATTCTTTGACTTGGCTAGGTGGTTTATATATCACACCTACACAAGCTACCTTATGATTACCAAGCTGCAAGGTAACCCAAACTGACTCTAAATTGGTCTCGCTAAGGCTACTTTCACACTTGCGTTCAGAGCGGATCCGTCTGAGACTGATCCGCTCATATAATGCAGACGGTGGATCCGTTCAGAACGGATCCGTCTGCATTATATTGTAAAAAAAAATCAAAGTAGCCTCAGATGGATCCGTCCAGACTTTACATTGAAAGTCAATGGGGGACGGATCCATTTGAAAATTGAGCCATAGTGTGTCATATTCAAACGGATCCGTCCCCATTGACTTACATTGTAAGTCTGGACGGATCCGCTTGCCTCCGCACTGGCCAGGCGGACACCCGAACGCTGCAAGCAGCGTTCGGGTGTCCGCCTGCTGAGCAGAGCGGAGGCTGAACGCTGCCAGACTGATGCATTCTGAGCGGATCCACATCCACTCAGAATGCATTAGGGCTGGACAGATGCGTTCGGGGCCGCTTGTGAGCCCCTTCAAATGGAGCTCACAAGCGGACACCTGAACGCTGGTGTGAAAGTAGCCTAACTTGTATTAGATTTGATTTTATGCTATCTTTTACATACAGGGCCACCCCTCCCCCCTTCTTGCCTTCTATGTCTTTTCTATATAGAGAGAACCCTGGTATTGTTATAGCCCAGTCATTACTTCCATTGAACCACGTCTCAGTAACAGCCACTAAATCTATATTCTCAGATGCCATTATAGCCTCAATTCATTGATCTTATTCCCTAAACTGTGAGCATTTGTAGACAAGCTTGTCTCTGAGCTTGTCATTTCTTAACCTATGTGCTACTGGCATCTTCTGGCATTGTTCTGGGGGGCAGTTGGACTGCTGGATTGTCACTCTTTTGCCCCCCTTTCCTAGTTTAAATGCTCCTTAGCAAATACTTTGAAATGTTCACTGAGGACATTCGTTCCATTGAGAGAAAGATGCAAACCATCTTTCTTGTACAGTTCTTTTCCATTTCAACAAGAGCTAACATGAGACACAAAGCCAAACCCTTGGTTCAGCCACCATTCACCAAGCCATACGTTGAATTCCTTAATGCGCATCTTCCTGTCATGCTGAAGGTTATGCACAGGCAAAACTGCAGAGAATGAAACAGTTGATGCAACCTTTACCTTTGAAACTTCATTGCAAGCCAGATCATTTGTCCCAAGATGGACAATGACATCCACCTCCCTTTCCTGCTTTGCTTGGCTAACAATATTAAGGATATGTCATCTATCCCTGCTAGCGGTAGCACCAGGGAGAAATCTCACAACACCATTTTCCTCAAACTTCAAACCTCTTATGGTGGAATCGCCCACCAACAGCTGCTTACTATCAAAGCACAACAATTCCTGCACAGAACCAGGTCTGCCATTTTAAAGAGGGGAAAGATTTTAACCAAATAAATCTTACGTGTTTAGATTGTATCCACCTCCAGATTACCTCCTGAGTATCTCCTGAATATCTCCAATGCACTTATAAATGCTGCACTTGGAAAAATCAGCAAGCTATAATTAGGTAAGCTAATACTATGTGGCTATAGATACACACACTCCCACAAAAGCTCCTCACCCAACAACAAATTTAACACCTTAATCACCTATGCTCATTTGCAATCAGACAATAGTGATAACCTGTCTAACAGATTCCTTACCTGTTTTGAAACACAGTGTCTGAGTATCCACCAGAAACACTGCTGAAGTTCTGCTACAGTGGAAGATCTCTAAGTTAGTCTAAGTTAGTCTCCTGAATATCTCCAATGCACTTATAAAAATCAACCCTTGGAAAATCAGCAAGCTATAATTAAGCAAGCTAATGCTATGTGGCTATTTATCCTGCAATCCATATACTAGTTTAATAGCTCTTCTACTGAATGGAGTTATTTAAACATGGTGGCGGTATATCACAGTTTGTTACAAATAAGAACGGTAATGTTTGAAATGCGTTAACAAGAGGGGAAAGTGGAGATATTGTTCACTGGATGTATTCTCAAGGAATATGAATAAAGACCAAAGCGACTTGAAAGAATCTGTTCATGCTGGACATTTTTTATTTTTTTCCGCTATGAATATATATATATAGCACTATATTCAAAATATTCTCAAATTCTCGATGTGCCGATATTCGCACTAAAAATGTACTTTTTTAATCTTCGTGCTCAATATTTGGTGGAAACAGGTATATCGAACCCTTTAATCAGTATTTTGTTGAAGCAGGTATATCGCAGGCCTCAATCAATATTTGCTGGAGACAGGTATATCAAACCCCTTAATCAGTATTTTGTGGAAGCAGATATATCGCAGCCCTCAATCAGTATTTTGTGGAAGAAGATATATCAAACCCCTTAATCAGTATCTTGTGGAAACAGGTATATTGAACCGCCTAATCGGTATTTTGTGGAAGCAGATATGTCGCAGGCCTCAGTAAATATTTAGTAGAAACGGGTTTATCAAACTCCTTAATCAGTATTTTGTGGAAGCAGGTATATTGCTGGCCTCAATCAATATTTTGTGGAAACAGGTATATGGAACCCCTCAATCAATACTTGGTGGAAACAGGTATATCGAACCCCTTAATCGGTATTTTGTGGAAGCAGGTATATTGCAGGCCTCAATCAATATTTGGTGTATACATGTATATTGAACCCCTTAATCGGTATTTTGTGGAAGCAGGTATATCGCAGGCCTCAATCAATATTTGGTGGAAACAGGTATATCGAACCCCTAAATCTGTATTTTGTGGAAGCAGGTATATTGCTTGCCTCAATCAATATTTGGTGGAAAAAGGTATATCGAACCCCTTAATCAGTATTTTGCGGAAGCAGGTATATCGCAGGCCTCAATCAATATTTGGTGGAAACAGGTATATCGAACCCTTTAATCAGTATTTTGTGGATGCAGGGATATCGCAACACTCATTCAATATTTGGTGGAAGCAGGTATATCAAACCCCTTAATCAGTATTTTGTGGAAGCAGGTATATCACACCCCTCAATTATTTTTTTTGCCACAACAGTTATATTACACCACCATGTTTATTTGGGGCAACAGGTATATCACAGCCCTCAATCAGTATTTTGTGGAAGAAGGTATATTACACCCCTCAATCAGTTTTTTTGGGGGCAACAGGTATATCAGACTCGTTGCAAATAGTTGTTCCAATAGCACTTGTCCCTCTATATAGCTGCGGTATTGCAGCAGAACCGCACACAACTGCTGCACAATACAAATGCACTATATACTTTGTATGTTAGAAATTATATTATAGGTATATCACACCCCTCAATCATTATTTTTTGAGGCAACAGGTATATCACACCAGTTGCAATTAGTTGTTCAAATAGCGTTTGTCCCTCTATATAGCTGCGGTATCGCAGCAGAACCACACACAACTGCTGCACAATACAATTGCACTATAATATCCTTCTATATTAGAAAGTATATTATAAGTATTTCACACCCGTAAGTATATAATATCACACCTAATCGATAGCACACTTATACCAGTCCTTAAAAGGACTTTTGTGGCCCTATTAGCTAGCATTTGGTGTTCCTAATAGCCTGTTCCTGTTCCACAAAGCAACTTCTCCCTACACTGGCAAAACACAGAATGTAAAATGGCTGCCAGATTGTGTTCTTTTATAGGGTGGGGGTGTGCCCATGTGCTGAAACATCTCAATTTGCTGTTCTGTCCCACTTGATGTGTAATGGGTCAAAGTTCAGCACAATGCAAAAGAATATGGCGCCAGCGGACATCACCATATGTTCATGTTCGGCGACTCACAAACACGCAAAGTTTGATGCGAAACGACAGCCGGGTGAAGAACAAGGCCATCTATACTATTTAACATGCGAGGACTTGCATGTAGAGTAAAAGGATTCTGGAGCTATTGCTATAAAACAGCTAGAATATGGCTGTAGTATGGATGAGCATTATTTGCTGACGATAAAAAAAGAACAGAACAATAAAATAAAAAAACAATAAAGACAGCAATAACATTGAAAATAAATTTCTCCTTGATTTACATAAATGAGCTAAATCAAGAATCCATCAATGTCTAATAGGATTGGTTGAGAGAAGAAGTCAGACCATTTTCAAGTGGCGCTGATGCAGAAACGTACTCCGTGCTAAAATGTTACCATGGAAGGTAATCTTTTATTCAAAAGGTCAACGCGTTTCAGGGGCGAACTGCTCCCTTCATCAGGACAGTAAAACTTTTACATGTGAACATATGTTTTGTCATCCTTTCTTATATATACTTCGTTTGACTGCGCTGTGCAGAAACACAGGGGACGGGGCGGGAAAGAGTGGGGTGTTGCTGGGATACCGTGACCTCCTTACAAACAGGAGTTAGCCAATGATCGTGTTGCGAGGGCGGGATGGGGGCGGGAAAGGGTGAGGTGTCACTGAGATACAGTGACCTCCTTCCAAATGGGAGTTAGTCAATGGTCATGTTTTGAGGGCGGGACTGGTCGTCAGCTGGTTGCCAGGTTTATGGTGGGCGCTGTTTATATCAGATGTCATGCCTCCGAGTGACGTGTAAGGGGCGTATATCAACGTGGTCACGTGATTTCTATTGTGAAGTATGGTGGGGCGTGCCTGCTGGATCCACAAGGGGCGGTCATGTGCCTCCGATCACATGACCGGCGTTCGCTTGATTTGTTTATAACTGGGATAGGGGAGGATAATACACCCAGGATGATGTGACAGGTGTATTCGCTGTGGGAGGGATGTACATGCCGTCTCATATGTTCAGTAGCTGTCGCTAGGAAAAATAGAAGTAAGTAAAAAAAATATCGAAACGTAGCATGTATCATTGAGATCTGGTTATCTGGTATAAAATACTATATTACAGAGGCTGTGCATGTGCAGAAATAAATGGGATATAAGGCTCAACAATTCTATTTTTGACTGTATCTGGTAGTCCTGTGAGATTAATATTAATACATTAGAAGCAGAGACAGATAAAGTATACTTGCGTCTCAGATAAAATAGGTGAATACAATAATAATAATAGTAAAAATATATTAATAAAAATAATACTAATATTAATTAAAAAAAAAAAAAAAAATAGATGGGGGGAATATATATATCTACTGAAATAATAAATTATCATATAAAGGTACATGAAAACTCCTATGTGTATATACATACATGTGTATAAAAACAGTGTTTGGCCGCTGGGTCTATCCGGGTGTTTCTATAATGGCATGCATTATAGTACAGTCTCACTCATCTCGTTTAGTCCGTATGGACTCAAGGTGTCCAATTGGTAGATCCAATAGACCTCTCTTCTCTGGAGGATACTGAATCTGTTATATGGGTTATCCGGTATATAGTCAATGGGAGTAAACGTTAGTTTATGTTTATTTATTTTCTTCAGGTGTAGTTGCGCAGTGTGGCGAAATACTATGTTTTGGGCATAGTTTTTGTATGTTATGTCTATGTTAGTTGACCCTGCAATGTAATGCTTGTGTTGTACGGCCTACATACTGGAAGCCGCATTCACATTCAATTAGGTATATCACGTAGATGCTCTTACAGGTTAGGTAGTGTTTTATTGGGAAAGTAGTACATTTTTTTGTGGAGCTGAACATTTTCTTATTATGTGTGATATTGCAGCAGAGACAGCGTCTTGTGGCGCATTTAAAACTGCCCACAGATTCCTTAATGGAAAGTGTAGTAGCCAACTTTCCCATCTCCTTTTGCATTTGTGTCCGTTTCCGAGTTGCACTTTCCAAACAAAACTTAAATACTTAACTAAGACTCCTTTTCCCAATTCCACTTTCACTAAAACACAACCGTTTACCCACCCAAGACTATCTGAAGCCGAGGAGAATAAAACTGAAAAACCTGGACTCTCCAGAATTTAGTGTGAAGCTTGAGTTTGCGTTATTACCTTTAAATGAGCCTTTGATACAACGTTAATAAACAACAACCTACGGCTCAACATAGAATACTATCTCATTTTATAGTAATAGATTAATGTTTGTCAATTATTCCTTTACTATCTTGTTAATTAACTGTAACACATCTGTAACAACTTAAATGACAATACAAATGTAACCAATCATTCTACCATTAATGTACTGTAACAACTTGCCAAGAAATTACAAATTTTATGTTTCTAACCATAAATTACCTTTATGTTTTAAGTGTACTTACACTAAGAAAATCCTAATAAAAACTATATTTGAAAGATTCCTTAATGGTTGTATTTCTAGTTTTTGTGTGTTTTTTTTTTTTTTTGTTTGCTTGGGGGCTAAGGCGCTTTTTATTGTGGGTGCTCTTCTGTAAATGATCACAGGTTTTTTCGGGAGGTATTTCTCAAGATATGGATCCTGCTTCAGAATATGCCAGTGTTTGGCCAGTATTGTGCGGATCGTTTTATTAGAAGTATTGTATTGTGTGATTAGATTTAGATGTTTCAAATGTTTATCCGCTTGTTCTTCAACTGCACTCGTTAAGTATTCTTTTTGCATATTTTTTTAGTCTCTTTTGGTATGCGTCTTTTAGTAGTTTACTTGGGTAGCCTTTATCGGTGAACCTTTTTTGTATGATTTTTGCTTGTTCCTTAAAAACAGCGTTCTCTGTGCAATTATGTCTTATGCATTTGTATTGGCTGTATGGTACATTCTGAAGCCATTTTTTATGGTGGAAACTCTTATAATGTATATAACTATTGGTGTCAACTTGTTTGAAATATATTTTTTGGTTGTAAGAATGTTATTTCAAATGGTGATGGAAATGTCCAGAAAGTCTATTTGTTTTTTTTGGTAATTTGGGGTAAAGGTAATCCACAATTTGTATTATTAAGTTTCTCGTGAAATTTTAGAGCTTAACACTCATCACCATCCCAGATAATAAAGATATCGTCTATATACCTTTTGTAGTAGACGATCTGCTTATTAACAATGTGCGTATTCTCAAAGTGGCCCATGAATATATTTGCGAAAGCTGGTGCCACTTTCGTACCTATCGCAGTACCACAGCATTGATGATATGTAGTGCCGTTGTAAACAAAAAAAATTTTTCAAAATATTTTCTACAATAAAACGTAAACTCTCCAATAAGAAATCAATCTTTGGTGGTTTTAGGATGGTATTGTTGCGTAGTGTAGCTTCCACGCATTCAATGCCTAAATTATATTCAATATGAATATAAACAATTGAATATAAAGCTGTAACGTCCATAGCAAATAATGCATAGGTGCTTTTCCATGTTATATTACTGATTTCTTCCATTAGCTGTCTCGAATCGTGTCTCGAACCTACCTACACGATTCGAGACACCTAATAGAAGACACCAAATAGACTTTCTAGACATTTCCATCACCATTAGAAATAACATTCTTGCAACAAAAACATATTTCAAACAAGTTAACACCAATAGTTATATACATTATAAGAGTGTACCATACAGCCAATACAAACGCATAAGACGTTATTGCACAGAGAACTCTGTTTTTAAGGAACAAGCAAAAATCATACAAAAAAGGTTCACCGATAAAGGCTACCCAAGTAAACTACTAAAATATGCATACCAAAAGAGACAAAAAAAAACTGTGATCATTTACAGAAACCTGTGATCATTTACTGAAGAGCACCGACAATAAAAAGCGCCTTAGCCCCAAGCAAACAAAAAAAAAACACACAAAAACTAGAAATACAACCATTAAGGAATCTGTGGGCAGTTTTAAATGCGCCACAAGACGCTGTCTCTGCTGCAATATGATCACGCATAATAAGACAATTTTCAGCTCCACAAAAAATGGTACTACTTTCCCAATAAAACACCACCTAACCTGTAAGAGCATCTACGTGATGTACCTAATTGAATGTTAATGCGGCCTCCAGTATGTAGGCCGTACAACACAAGCATTACATTGCAGGTTCAACCAGCATAGACATAACATACAAAACCTATGCCCAAAACATAGTATTTCGCGACACTGCGCAACTACACCTGAAACCCCCCCCCCCATAAACTAACGATTACTCCCATTGACTATATACCGGATAACCCATATAACAGATTCAGTATCCTCCAGAGAAGAGAGGTCTATTGGATCTACCAATTGGACACCTTGAGTCCATATGGACTAAACGAGATGAGTGAGACTGTACTATAATGCATGCCATTATAGAAACACTCGGATAGACCCAGCGGCCAAACACTGTTTTTATACACATGTATGTATATACACATAGGAGTTTTCATGTACCTTTATATGAGTGAGACTATACTATAATGCATGCCAGACCCAGCGGCCAAACACTGTTTTTATACACATGTATGTATATACTGTGGGGGTTTTAACTCCGTCACTGTGCACACATACACGCATGTCAGTTCCCTCTTCACCACAGGCAGTGTTTATTTCAGCAAACAAAAGTAAACCTGTCCAAACTTTAGCTTTAAGCTTTCTTCAGCCCACAAATATTGCTTAACATAAAGTCCCACATTTTGTGTTCAGTCCAAATCAGGTAACAACAATATGATCTCACCACTCTCTGGGGTCTTTCAAAGACCAAATCCTCCCTCTTAGCTTGTTCAGCTTTAGTTAGCCTGTGCACACTTGATCTCCTCAGCTGAGATTCCCACATCCTTTTTAACCACACAGTAGGAAAACCCTGGATGGAGTACAGAAGTGACCTGTTCCACCCAAGCTCTCTGGTCACTCCTAAAACCCAGACCCAAAATCCACTTTAATGAAAACCTCTCAGCAACCTAATGTTACTGGTATACTTATTATTTCTGGGAATTATATCACTGAGGCATACATTTTCAGTGAGACGTACTGACCATCCACGATTTTTCCCCTCTGGGCTACTACATACCCTCTGCCTAAAGCCGAGGGGCTGGGCACCTGTTACCATCAAACAATGTACCTTTGATAAGGCATCGGCATTCCCATGCAACTTCCCTGGCCTGTGTTCTATATAAAAATTGAAATCCTGTAATGTCAGAAACCATCTCGTTACTCTGGCATTACTTCCCTTTTTCTCAGACATCCACTTTAGTGGTGCATGATCTGAAACTAATCTGAACCTCCTACCCAGTAGATAATATCTAAGGGAGTCCAATGCCCACTTTATCGCCAAACATTCTTTTTCCATAATAGAATATTTTTTTTCGCAGGGGGTAAGTTTTCGGCTCAGGTATAACACCGGGTGTTCTTCCCTTCTAACCTCTTCGGACATCACAGCACCTAGACCTACCTCTGAGGCATCTGTCTGCACTATGAATTCCTTACTAAAATCTGGGGCCGCTAATACTGGCTGCTGACACAACTGTAGCTTAAGCTCATTAAATGCCTGTTCTGCTTCCGGGGTCCATCTAGCCATGACTGACTTTGTACCTTTTGTAAGCTCCGTTAGCGGAGCAGCTATTGTAGAAAAATTGGGCACAAATCGTCTGTAATAGCCCACTATTCCCCCAAAAACTTTTATCAGTTTTTTTGTAAGTGGACGGGGCCAGGTTTGAATTGCTTCCACTTTGTTAATCTGGGGTTTAATCAGCCCTCTCCCTACTATATACCTGAGATATCTGGCCTCTTCCATACCCATGGCACATTTTTGGGGGTTTATGGTGAATCCGGGTGTTCTTAGGGAATCTAGTATGGCTTGAACTTTACCCAGGTGACTCTCCCAATCTGGGCTAAAGATGACGATATCGTCCAGGTATGCAGCTGCATACTTTTTGTGAGGGCCTAAGATCCTGTCCATAGCCCTTTGAAACATAGCTGGGGCACCTTCTAAACCGAATGGCATCATTACATATTGGTAACACCCTTCAGGTGTGGAAAAGGCAGTCTTTTCTTTAGCATCCTTTGATAGAGGGATCTGCCAATACCCTTTTGTTAGGTCTAACGTAGTAATATACCGCGCTGGACTTAACCTCTCAATGAGTTCGTCTACTCTTGGCATAGGGTAGGCATCGAACTCCGAAGCCTCATTGAGTTTTCTGTAATCATTGCAGAACCGCCATTACCCAGATGGTTTTGGTACCAAAACTATTGGACTGGACCACCCACTTTGGGACTCCTCAATCACTCCTAGCTCTAACATCCTTTTGATCTCTTGTGATATTACTTCCTTATGAGCCTCAGGGATTCTATAGGGTTTTATGTTTACCCGAACATGTGGTTTTTTTCGAATCTCGTGCTCAATACAATTAGTGAGACCTGGCAAATCTGAGAACAAATCTCTATTTTGTTGTAGCAGTTCCTTGCATTGCTGTTTTGGGGATTTGGAGAGGGTCTCTGCAATTGTGACATCCTGACTGTTACTTTTATCCTCTACCACCAAACAGGTCATTTCCAGGGAGTTTCGATCTTTCCACGGTTTTAACAAGTTCACATGATACAACTCAATGGTTTTCTTTTCCCAGGCTGGTGAACTTAGTAGTTAACTTCCCCAACTTTCTCAACCACCTCCTAAGGCCCCTGCCACTTAGCTAGGAATTTGCTTTCCACCGTGAGTACCAAAACTAGCACTCGGTCCCCTGGACTGAACTGCCTAACCTTGGCTGCCCTGTTATACACTCGAGCTTGGTTATCTTGAGCCTTCAGAAGATGTTCTTTTACTATGGGCATGACCTTAAATATCCTCTCTTGCATTTGTGCAATGTGTTCCACTACACTTTTATATGGGGTAGTCTCATTTTCCCAGGTTTCCTTTGCCACATCTAGTAACCTCCGAGGGTGCCGAGCATATAATAATTCAAAAGGCGAAAACCCAGTGGAGGTTTGAGGAACCTCTCTAATAGAGAACAGTAGGTATGGTAGCAGACAGTCCCAATCACGACCATCCTTCTCTACCAACATACTCTTAAGTGTTTTATTAAAACGTTCTACTAGACCGTCTATCTGCGGATGATATACTGATGTTCGCAGTTGTTTAATTTTTAACATCCGACATAACTCTTTCATGACTTTAGACATGAACGGTGTTTCCTGATCAGTTAATATCTCTTTTGGTATACCAGTTCTGGCAAACATCTGGAACAACTCTCTCGCTATGTTTTTTGACAAGGTATTTCTTAAAGGGACTGCTTCCGGGTATCTGGTGGCATAGTCTACTACCACCAAAATATACTAATGACCTCTAGCTGACTTTACTAGGGGTCCTACGAGGTCCATTGCAATCCGTTCAAATAGAACTTCAATGATTGGCAGAGGGACCAAAGGACTTTTGAAATGAGGGACAGGGGCTGATACCTGGCAGGTGGGACCCGACTGGCAATCGTCAGCTATTTCCTTATAACACCCTGGCCAATAAAATCACTGCAGAATCCGTTCTTGGGTTTTATCTGCCCCCAAGTGCCCCCCTAAAACATGCAAGTGGGCCATCCTTAATACCACTTGTCGATAAGGACTGGGTACTAGCAGTTGTTCCATTACTTCATCCCTCCTTTTGGTCACTCTATACAACATATCATTGTTTATAGCGTAGTTGGGAAACTGATTATCAGCCCCTGGACCCAGATCCCTGAGCTGTGCCTCTCCAAAATTGTCCCGAGACACCTCAAGATCCAGGACATCGGTCTCAGGGGTTAATTCCTCGTCCTCCTCACCTAACATCACCGCTAATGGAGACCCTGATATAGCCCCAGGACACTCCAATACCTCTCCCACCACATCACAACTAGAATGCTCAGTACTTGACAGTTTCATCAGGATCTTAGCGTTAGCCCACAGGTCCCAGAACAGCGGGAAGTCTCTTCCCAGTATCATCGGGTGCAGTAAGTCCTTCACAACTCCCACCTCATGCAGTACAGTACCACACATAGTGTTTATGGACACCTGACTGACAGGATAATCCCGTGTGTCTCCATGGATGTATAACACTCCCACATGCTTTTCAGGATTTAATACGTGAAGCACCATGGATGTCATCAAAGTGACCAAACTGCCGGAGTCCAAGAGGGCAGTCACAATAACACTGTTCACGGTCACTTGGCACACCTGGGGTCCTTCCTGGGCTTGGGTAACTGCACTGCACACAGGATGTGCAAAAAGAGAATATGGTTGGCCGACACCGTACTAAATGGGCTCGGGAGACAAAGGGCAGTGCGCTGCTAAATGTCCAGGAGCCTGACATCTTCAACAGATAATGGGGCCGGTCTGGACTCAGGTTCCAGTCTCTAACTTTTCCTTAACCTGGGTTTTCCAGTTGGGTCCGGTTTGTAGTCCTTTCTTGGGGAACCCATTCCCGTTCTTAGACCCGCGATATGGCCGTCTCAACCCCCCTTATTTTCCAGGGAGTCCTCCACGCTGATATACCTTTCTACGAGGCCCCAATTCATCCGCAGTCTGGGGGTTTCCCTGGGAAACCCAACATTGTATGGGTTTTGGCAGTGTATGGAGGAACCGGTCCATGACCACTTTTTCCACCATTTGAGCTGGGAAGGATGATTCTGGCTGTAACCATTTTTTGTACCAGGTGGAACAGATCGAACATTTGGGACCTGGGAGGCTTATCTTGGCAAAACTCCCAGCTGTGAACACGCTGCGCTCGGACTGCACCAGTCACCCCCTGCCGAGCAAAAATTTCTGCTTTTAGCTTGCCGTATTCTTTAGCATCTTGCAGGGTTAAATCATAATAGGTTTTCTAAGGTTCTCCTGTTAAATATGGCACCAATACTTCTGCCCACTGCTCGGATGGGAGACTCTCCCTTTCTGACACCCTTTCAAATACAGACAGGTACGCCTCAACGTCGTACTCAGGTGTAATTTTTTAAAAAGTTTCACTTACATATTTTCAGGCTTAAACACTGCCATTTTGACTGGGAAGGCTAACCCCCGTCTGAGATTTGACGTCCTCAGTCAATACAGACATCTGTCGTATCAGTAGCTGATTTGTCTCTTGCTGGGCTTGCATAGCCTCCATATGGGCTTTCTGCTGTTGAGCAGTAGCCTGTTGCTGCAGCAAGTTAGCCTGCACCAATTGCTTTACTAAATCATCCATGGTTGGATGTTCAGACTGTAATTTCGTAGCAGTTTTTACCCAGGACATTTACCTCCTACAACTGCCGGTGGCTGCGAGTGCTAGGAGCGTTGTGCCCGCATCCTCCAGCAATTGTGGGGGTTTTAACTCTGTCACTGTGCACACAGACACACATGTCAGTTCACTCTTCACCACAGGCAGTGTTTATTTCAGCAAACAAATATTGCATAACATAAAGTCCCACAATTTGTGTTCAGTCCAAATCAGGTAACAACAATATGATCTCACCACTCTCTGGGGTCTTTCAGAGACCAAATCCTCCCTCTTAGCTTGTTCAGCTTTAGTTAGCCTGTGCACACTTGAACTCCTCAGCTGAGATTCCCACATCCTTTTTAACCACACAGTAGGAAAACCCTGGATGGAGTACGGGAGTGACCTGTCCCACCCAAGCTCTCTGGTCACTCCTAAAACTCGGACCCAAAATCCACTTTAATGAAAACCTCCCAGCAACCTAATGTTACTGGTATACTTATTTCCGGGAATTATATCACTGAGGGATACATTCTCAGTGAGACGTACTGGCCATCCACGATTCTCCCCTCTGGGCTACTACAATACACATAGGGGTTTTCATGTACCTTTATATGATAATTTATTATTTCAGTAGATATATATATTCCCCCCATCTATTGTTTTTTATTTTTTTATTATTATTATTTTTATTAATATATTTATTGTATTCACCTATTTTATCTGAGACGCAAGTATTCTTTATATGTCTCCGCTTCTAATATATTAATATTAATCTCACTAGACTACCAGATACAGTCAAAAATAGAAGTGTTGAGCCTTATATCCCATTTATTTCTGCACATGTACAGCCTCTGTAATATAGTATTTTATACCAGATAACCAGATCTCAATGATACATGCTACGTTTCGATATTTTTTTTTACTTACTTCTATTTTTCCCCTTGTGGATCCAACAGGCACGCCCCACCATACGTCACAATAGAAATCACGTGACTGCGTTGATATACGCCCCTTACACGTCACTCGGAGGCATGACATCTGATATAAACACCGCCCACCATAAACCTGGCAACCAGCTGACGACCAGTCCCGCCCTCAAAACATGACCATTGGCTAACTCCCATTTGGAAGGAGGTCACTGTATCCCAGCGACACCTCACCCTTTCTCGCCCATCCCGCCCTCGCAACGCGATCATTGGCTAACTCCCATTTGGAAGGAGGTCACCTTCCAGCGACACCCACTTTCCCGCCCCCAATCCCACCCCGTCCTCGCCCCCTGTGTTTCTGCACATCGCGCTCAAACGAAGTGCATATAAGAAAAAATGACAAAACATATGTTCACATGTAAAAGTTTTATTGTCCTGATGAAGGGGGCAGTTCGCCCCTGAAACGCGTTGACCTTTTGAATAAAAGATTACCTTCCATGGTAACAATTTAGCACGGAGTACGTTTGTGCATCAGCGCCGCTTGAAAATGGTCTGAATTCTTCTCTCAACCAATCCTTCTC
Organism: Bufo gargarizans; assembly: GCF_014858855.1. Taxonomy (NCBI): domain Eukaryota; kingdom Metazoa; phylum Chordata; class Amphibia; order Anura; family Bufonidae; genus Bufo; species Bufo gargarizans. The sequence goes on along the minus strand of NC_058086.1, from coordinate 87,350,399 downwards.
TATCCCATTGACCGTGAGCCATGGAAAAAGGGCACAGACCTGGGCAGCAGACGCAGAGTCTTCCCCGTAAGCTGGACGGGAATTTTCCAGCAAAGCGGTGTTGTGACTCATCACAACCCTGCATGGTAAACACAATCAGTGTATTTACATTAATATTGTCTGTAAGGTTCTACACACGAGGTGCTGCCTCCTTTTCTCTTCTTCTCTTCTATTTCAATGTCTAATAGAAATCCCTGTACTTCCTACCTCAATCTCCCACTCCTCAGCTGTGTCCAGGTGAAGGTCTGGTCGGAATGGACAGTCTCCATTATTCTTTTTCACTTTTTCAATTTTTTCTTTTGTTGATCATTGGTGAAGAAACACAACATACAATGAATTAATGCTCAGTTAGAATTAATAACTCATACTGGCAATTTTTTTCATTTTTTTTTTTTACCACAAGTTGAAGTAAACAGTTCTGAATGAATATATCTAAGCTAATAAGGTTCAGACTGTTATTATCACTATCTGGTTTCTGTTTTTTACATACGGTAGTGTATAATTAAGAAAGATTCCTTGGATTTTCAACACACAACTTTTATTTAAATGTTTGCAATGTGGCCTCAGCCATGTTCAGCTAGACTCGTGGGGGAGCACAGACAGCAGAGGCCCCTGTGCAAAGATTGCGCCTTGGCCCACTCCCCTCCAAGCCAAGTTCTTAACATAACCAATTCCATCCTAACATTACTTATAGCAATACAAAACATACAGGTTAAGGCTACTTTCACACCTGCAGCACTATGCTGCGGCCACCTTATCCAGCAAATAATGCAAGGAATTGACCGGACACAACCTCAGGCATGCAGTGATTTTTGTCCCGCTGATTCTCTGCATTTTTGCCAGATTGTGACCGGATCTCTGCCAGACCCCATTATAGTTAATGGGGCCGGCGGACATTCTGGCTGCATTCAGCAGTGCTGGAGCATTCCGGCAGGCTGTTCTCTGCTGGGAGAGCCTGCCAGAATCACTAACTCAGATGTGAAGGTAGCCTAATACAGGTCCACATACCTCTTAAATCCAGTGACGTCTTCTTTGATATAGATGTTCTCTTTCCTTATCTTCTCCTTTCAGACCACACCGCCATGATGATTTTTTTCGCACCTCTCTTCTTTCTGCAGGGTTTGACAGACATACATCTTAGTTTCCTAGTTTTCCATCATCCTCCCACCTAATCAATGCCCCTCTAATACTATGCCTGCTGTCCTCCATATATTAGTTACACAGAGATAGTTCCCCTTCAATAATTATTGGCACACAGTGTCCTAAAAAAATAACTGTGCCCAGGAAACAGTGTAAACATAATATTCCCCAAAAATAATTGTGCTAAGCTGATACTGTGCCAGGGTACCCACCAAAGTAACAGTGCTCCCCAAAATCAAAAAGTACCCTTATAGTAATAATGTCCCCACTGTTTCCCAGAAGTAATAATGCTCCTATAGTGCTCATACTAGTATTAAAGTTCCTCATAGTCCCTCGACTGTAATAAAGCCCACCAAAATGCCCCCGGTAGTAATAATTCTCTTTATAACTCTTTGTGTAACAGTAGAAAAATGTCCTCTTATAATGTGCGCCAGTACATAAAAGTTCCCTGTTGTGTGGCAGTATAAAAAATACCTCCTCCTAGTGCCCCCTGTAGAGCCAGTGTCCTCATAGTACCCTCATAATGTGTGCCAATGAACCCTACTATGTGCCCAAAAAACTCTTAGTGCCCCCAGTTCAGCCAAAGTCCCCATAGTGCCCTATAATTTGCGCACCAAAAGTGCACCTCCCCTTGTCCTTATGGTGACTGACATTGTGCCAGTATAAAATGCACCTATAATGTGTGCCAGTATAATGCCCCTATATAATGACCCCTATAGTGCTCCTTTTCCCCCATTCTCCATAGTGGTCCCCATGTGTGCCAATATATGAGATAGGGCCCCCTATAGTGTTCTTTCCCCTATTCTCCATAGCGCCCCCTATGTGTGGCAGTATATAAGATAGGGCCCCCCATAGTGCTCCTCCCCCTCCATAGTGCCCCCATGTGTGCCAGTATATAAAATAGGGCCCCCCATAGTGCTCCTCCCCCTCCACAGTACCCCCCATGTGTGCCAGTATATAAAATAGGGCCCCCCATAGTGCTCCTCCCCCTCCATAGTGCCCCCATGTGTCCCAGTATATAAAATAGGGCCCCCCATAGTGCTCCTCCCCCTCCACAGTACCCCCCCATGTGTGCCAGTATATAAAATAGGGCCCCAATAGTACTTCCCCCATCCATGGTGTCCCCATGCTTGTCAGTATATAAAATAGGGCCCACATAGTGCTCCTCCTCCTCCATAGTGTCCCCCATGTGTGCCAGTACTTAAGATAAAGCCCCAATAGATGCACCCATGAGTGCCAGATAGGGCCCCTAGCAAAGTGTAAATAAAATAAAAATAAGCGCATATACTTACCTCCTTGCTGCTTTCTGCGATGCAATGCAGGCCTCTTCCAGTCTGTGTACAACGCTGTACGGCTCAGACAGCCCGATTATGTCATCGCGCCACCTGTGCCAGCCTCTGATAGGCTATAGGCACTAGGCCTGAAACCTATGAGAGGACTGGGGAAGGGAGACACCTCTTCCCTGCCCCGCCGCAGCGTCCATCTGTATCGCCGTCCTAAGGACAGCGATACAGATGAATAGAGATGAGCGCTTCCACAATGGAAGCGATCATCTCCCCCTGCCGCCAGTAAGAAGGGGCCCCCTCCTGCTCTGGGACCAGAACCAGCTGCACATGCGGTATGTCCACCCCTGGCTATACCCGGGCAAAGGATTAAGTAGGCATCCAATTTTTTAAGACATGAAATCATAAAACTATATTAATTAACTCTAACTTTGCAAATCTTCTCTTTCTAAGTTGTCTAAAACCAGAGTGAATCTCTCACACTACATGTGATTGTATCAAAATACAAAATGTGTTCTAGTTTTTGATGTGTCACTAAGCTGATATAGCATGTTAGTTCATATATTCCATTAATTTGTTTACCTTTATCGTCATAGCATTGTTCAGTATAAAACGTCTCTTTTCTCAAAATAATTTCTTGTGCTATGATTCCATAGCTATAGACATCACCTTTCTGAGAAACCCCATCTTGGCGTATATGTTCAGGAGACATCCACAAATCTTTAATAAATTAACAAAAATATATGAAGTCAAAGTCAAATATTTCTAAATATGATCATTTACTTTCGTTTGTCAGAAATCAGTATAGTTTTATTTAATAACATATAATCTTTATAGCTTCTGATATAGAGCTCCGCATCCACTGCTTTCCTTCACACATACCCTGAGTTAACCCCTTAATAACCAGCTATATTTATAGTTTTTGCCTCTCAATGTTTAAGCAGCTATACTTCTTTTCCCCTTGGTATGGCTCTATAAGGCCTAGTGAGATAAATTGCATTTTTGGTGCTGTTTGAGAGTATACAGTATATAAATTACTTTGTAGTTTATATGCATTTTTTTTTTTTTTGCAAATATAGAAAAAGCCATTTTGAACATTCTTATACTCATGTTCTATACATATTTCACACTGAATAACCTATTAAATTAGTTGTTATGGATACCTAATACAGTAAGTGTAGTTTTTTTGCTTTTATGTAAAGTATTCTTCATAAAATGTATTTTATGAAACATGATTACATATTATCTTTTTGCAAGCTTTTTTATTTAAATTATTTAATTACATTTTTATAATCCTATTAAGAAATCACTTTCTAACAAAATGATTTTATACTTTTAATGCATTACTTTTTAATGCACTTTTTTTAATGGCATATTTTTTTTATAAAGACAAATTGGAAAAAAATTAAATTTGCCCAAAATCTGTAAAATGCAGTAATAAAAAAATGTCCCTTACTAATCTAAGCTGTAAAACAAGAGAGGAATCACAGTGAAATCAGACATACAGCCAGAGATAGCACATGTAGAAACCAGGTTGGGAGTGAGAGCTGGAGTTATATTCAGCTCCCTCTACCCAGCTGTATTATGGCTAAAATTGCAATCCTGACCTTGTGTCACGATACTAGTGGAATACTGCTGGAATCCAAAGGCAGGGACAAGGCCTGTACACAGAAAGCATCGGAGTCTTGAATAGGAGGCTGCAGGATTGAAGGATGAAGCAGAGCCAAGCAGGTGAAGCTGTTACCAGTAGCAACGGTGCAAGACCAAAGGATGCAGCAGAGGCAAGCAGGCAGAGCCGTTACCGGTAGCAACAGTGCAGGACCAAAAGAAGCAGCAGAGCCAGGCAGGCGGAGCCATTACTGGTAGCAACGGTGCAGGACCAAAGAATGAAGTATAGCCGAGGTCAGACGAGCAATGGGTCAGGGCCGGCAGCACAGGAACGTAGTCAAGCAATCCGAGTCTGTAACAGGAGGTAGCAGGATGTCACAGAGTAGCAGGGTAAACCGGAAGGAGGAGGAACAAACCAGAGAGCTAGTTCCAAGCAAGAGGATTGCACAAGCAGAAGCTAAACACAATATTCAAGCAATGAGTAACAGGCTTGAGAGGTTTAAATGTGAAACAGGAAGTAAGATGGCACCCAGCTGAGACACAATCTACCATCTTAACTAAGGGAGAACTTGAGGGCAAGACAATCTGAACTAAACAGACATAGCGGGATGATTCCTGACACCTTGTTTTAAAAATTATTTATTTTACTTATATATAGCACTAGCAGATTCCACAGCGCTTTACAGAAATCATCAACACTCATTGTCCCTGGTACAGCTCACAATCTAAATTCACTAAAAGTGTGCTGGAGTGTGAGAGGAAACTTGAGTACCCAGAGCAAACCCATGCAAACATGGAAGAAATATACTGGTTCCATGCAGATGTTGTCCTTGGTTGATTTTCAACAAAGTACCCCAGCACTGGTAGGCAGCAGTACTAACCACTGACCAAAACCTAGATTCTTAGCTGGTATATAGCCTGAGATACAGCCCTTGGCAGCAAGGACAGATCTCAAATGTCCTTGCTACTGCAGCGGCAACCTGCAAGGGTTAAAATATGTGGCATATAAGATGAGAGATGTTGAAGTAATGGAGTAGGGAGTTAGAAGTGATAATTGTCTGGGGTTGTGAAACAGAAGATACGGCAGTAGCAAAGCAGTGCTGTTTAGCAAAAGTGATTGAAGACTGCATATTTCTATGTAGAAGAGTTTCTTCCAAAGCTGCTCTGCAAATCTGTAAAGTTGCCTTAGTTGAATTTTGAAATTAATTATCTCAAAATTTTAGACCTAAAAATGTCAGACTTATACTTTGGATGATTGACATAAACAGATTTATTTGTTAGAAAAATGTTTATGACATGGTATTCACACTTACCTTTCTTAGGACTCATAATGGAATTACAAATAAAGTCAGTGATTTTCACTACCATACGACTATCGACTACACAGTTTGTTGACTTAAGTCTGCCATGGACCTCAGCTTTACTTGAGTGTAGATAGGACATACCCTGTAATTGAGAAATTATTTTGGTAACAAAAACACTTGCTATATTGAAGCAGAATATGCACTGATTTGTCATTATAGGGGTTGTTCCACTTCAGCAAATGATTTATATCATGTACAGAAAGTTAACACAAGGCACTTACTAATGTATTGTGTTTGTCCATGCTGCCTCCTTTGCTGGCTTGATTCATTTTTCCATCATATTATACAATCCTCATATGCAGGGGTTATGGCCACCTCTGCAACGCAGATATGAGGTGGCTGAGATTGGAGCTACTGCGCATGCATGCCTATGCACACCCCCAAGGTCCCGGCTACCAGAGAGGCCAGTGCTTTTTCCTATAGTGTTCAAGCATAGTGTTGATCGCGAATATTCGAATCGCGAATAATGGCACTTTAAGAATTCGCAAATATCTAGAATATAACATAGAAACATAGAATGTGTCGGCAGATAAGAACCATTTGGCCCACCTAGTCTGCCCAATATACTGAATACTATGAATAGCCCTTGGCCCTATCTTATATGAAGGATGGCCTTATGCCTATCCCATGCATGCTTAAACTCCTTCACTGTATTTGCAGCTACCACTTCTGCAGGAAGTCTATTCCATGCATCCACTACTCTCTCAGTAAAGTAATACTTCTTGATATTACTTTTAAACCTTTGCCCCTCTAATTTAAAATGATGTCCTCTTGTAGCAGTTTTTCTTCTTTTAAATATTCTCTTCTCCTTTACCTTGTTGATTCCCTTTATGTATTTAAAAGTTTCTATCATATCCCCTCTGTCTCGTCTTTCTTCCAAGCTATACATGTTAAGGTCCTTTAATCTTTCCTGGTAAGTTTTATCCTGCAATCCATGTACTAGTTTAGTAGCTCTTCTCTGAACTCTCTCCAAAGTATCAATATCCTTCTGGAGATATGGTCTCCAGTACTGCGTACAATACTCCAAATGAGGTCTCACTAGTGCTCTGTAGAGCGGCATGAGCACCTCCCTCTTTCTACTGGTAATGCCTCTCCCTATACACCCAAGCATTCTGCCTAGCATTTCCTGCTGCTCTATGACATTGTCTGCCTACCTGAAATAATGACCCCTAAATCCCTTTCCTCAGATACTGAGGTTAGGACTGTATCACTGATTTTATATTCTGCTCTTGGGTTTTTACGCCCCAGGTGCATTATCTTGCACTTATCAACATTACATTTTAGTTGCCAGATTTTTGACCATTCCTCTAGTTTTCCTAAATACTTTTCCATTTGGTGTATCCCTCCAGGAACATCAACCCTGTTACAAATCTTTGTGTCATCAGCAAAAAAGACCATCGAGGCCTTCTGTGATTTCGCTGATAAAGATATTAAACAATACAGGTCCCAGAATAGATCCCTGAGGTACCCCACTGGTAACAAAACCATGGTCTGAATATACTCCATTGACTACAACCCTCTGTTGTCTGTCCCTAAGCCACTGCCTAATCCATTCAACAATATGGGAGCCCAAGCACAAAGACTGCAATTTATTGATAAGCCTTCTATGTGGGACAGTATCAAAAGAATTACTAAAGTCTAGATAAACGATATCTACTGCACCTCAGCCATCTATTATTTTAGTCACCCAATCAAAAAAATCTATAAGATTAGTTTGACATGATCTCCCAGAAGTAAACCCATGCTGTTTTCCATCTTTCAATTCATGGGATTTTAGATGTTTCACAATCCTCTCCTTAAGTATGGTTTCCATCAATTTCCCCACTATTGATGTCAGGCTTACTGGCCAATAGTTGCCTGATTCCTCCCTACTAACTTTCTTGTGAATGGGTACAACATTTGCTAATTTCCAATCTTTTGGGATGATTCCTGTTACCAGTGATTGATTAAATAAAACTGTTAATGGTTTTGCTAGTTCACCACTAAGCTCTTTTAATAGTTTTGGTTGAATCCCATCAGTCCCTGTAACTTATTTGTATTAATTTTAGACAGCTGACTTCGAACCTCTTCCTTTGTAAAGACACATGCGTCAAAAGATTCATTAGTCTTCCTCTCTAACTGAGGTCCTTTTACTTCATTTTCCTTTATAAAAACTGAACAGAAGTATTCATTGAGGCAGTCAGCTAGTTCTTTATCTTCTTCCATATACCTTTCCTCTTTTGTTTTTAATTTGGTAATTCCTTGTTTCACTTTCCTTTTTTCATTTATGTATTTGAAGAATGTCTTATCACCTTTTTTTCACTGACTAAGCTAATTTCTCTTCTGCCTGTGCTTTAGAAGCTCTTATAACTTGTTTGGCCTCTCTCTGCCTAATCTTATAAATTTGCCTGTCATCCTCATTTTGTTTTTTTATATAATTACTAAATGCTATATTTTATTTTTTAATGATTTTTGCCACTTCTGCTGAGTACCACAGTGGTCACTTTTTTTTTTTTTGCTTTTACTGACAAGCCTTATGCAATTATCTGTTGCCTTCAATAGTGCCACTTTTAAGTAGTCCCATTTCTCCTGAACTCCATTGAAACTCTTTCAATCTTATAGGGACTCGTATACCACTAATCTAGTTTTAGAAAAGTCAGTTTTTCTAAAAATCTAAAACTTTTGTTTTTGTGTGGTGTGACTCAGTTTACCATAAGTCACTGTACTTATGGTAAACCACACTGACTGGTGATCACAAGATCCCAAGCTTTCCCCTACAGTAATATCAGATACCAAATTCCCATTTGTGAATACTAAATCTAAAATGGCCTTCTTCCGGGTTGGCTCCTCAACTACTTGCTGTAGAGATAATCCCAGTAGGGAATTTAGAATATCTGTACTCCTGGCAGAACTAGCTATTTTGGTTTTCCAGTTTATATCAGGAAGATTAAAGTCTCCCATAATGATAACGTCCCCTTTCAATATCATTTTAGCAATTTCCTTAACTAGTAGATCATCTAGTGCTATATCTTCGTAAACGCTAATATTCTAGATTTTTACATCAGTACCCATGATCCCTCACTGCTTCTTGCTTGTGGGCCAATGAGAAGGCTGCAATATCTTTGAATTTAGGAGCAGTGTTGATCGCAAATTTTTGTATTGCTAATTTTCACAATCAAGAAAATAATCTCGAATTTGTGAATATTTGACAAATATAAACCCATGAAATATAGTGAATTTGAATATTACCCCTGCCGCTCATCACTGTTTAAGCACAGCCACCGCTGCTGGATTGTAGGGTGGTCGTAACCCTGGAAAAAAGCAGTGTAAAATGACAACCCCTTGAAGCCAAAACCATTAGGTTTAGATCCTTCATTCTGCATTGTTTCCCTTTACATTTATTCTACAAATGTGTTATTGACTGATTTCAATATATTATGTTCCTAGACTAAAATATATTTTCTTCAATTTTAAACAGCGCAGTACCTGCACACATTGCACATAAAGGCCCCTGTCACACGGGCGTTGTGGGAAAATGTGCGGGTGCGTTACGGGAACACCCGCGATTTTTCTGCGCGAGTGCAAAACATTGTAATGCGTTTTGCACTCACGTGAAAAAAATCGTGCATGTTTGGTACCCAAACCCGAACTTCTTCAGAGAATTTCGGGCTTGGGATCGGTGTTCTGTAGATTGTATTATTTTTGTCATGCCAGGATAGCAGCACGAGTTTAGTGATTGCTTTGGAGCCGTGCTGGATCCGCCTCTCTCAGGTGCACTGGGTGGGGTCTTTAGGTTAAATAGCACACTGCCCAGTGTTCTGAGCGGATTATACTGTTCATTCTGTCTGGGAAGTTTGGAGAGAAGGTTGGCTGTCTGTTCCTGCGCTCAGAGATAAGTGTCATTGCTTGTTCGGTTGTTTGTGTCTTCTTGTCCATCCAGGTTCTGTGCGAGCAGACTGCTCCCATCTCCCCACTTCACCATCTTAGGGAATTCAGGGTTTTTGTTAGCCTAGGCTGGAGGACACTAGTACACCTACCTTTAGGGTCTGCTGTGGGCTGAGCAGTGCAGGGAAAGAGGTCAGGGATAAGCTAGGAGGTGACCCTTCCCCTGTCTCTCGTCCAGAGCCTGGTTGGTGTGTTATCTTTGATACTAAGTGTACGTCCGCCGTGACATTATAATCCGCCATACTGTGATGGCCATTGCTCAGCGCTTTTGTGATGGCGTCAATTGATGCACTGGTTGACCGCATGCAGGGTTTATCCCTAGAGGTTGCGGATCTGCACTGTTCGGTCACACAGTGTCAGAAGGTGCTGGCAACAGGTACAGGTCAAATTGTTGGGGAGCCTAAAGTCGCTCTTCCTGAGAAATTTGCAGGGGGTACTGATGATTTTTTTCGCTTCAAAGAATCATGTAAGTTGTACTTTAGATTGTGCCCATTTTCTTCAGGTAATGAAGATCAGAGGGTGGGTATCATCATGTCTTTGCTTAAAAGGGACGCGCAATCCTGGGCTTTTTCTCTGCCGCCCGGTTCTCTGGCCCTCCGGTCGGTGGAGGAATTTTTTAAAGTCCTGGGACTGATTTACGATGACCCAGATTGAGTTTCGATGGCAGAATCAAAATTACGTAACTTACTACAGGGTAAATATACTGCTGAGGTTTACTGCACAGAGTTTAGGAGGTGTGCTACTGAGTCAAGGTGGAACGACCCTGCGTTACGTAGTCAGTTTTGTCAGGGTTTATCTGAAAAGTTGAAAGATGCCCTGGGTTTTCATGAATACCCAGATACTTTGCAGAATGCAATGTCTTTGGCTATACGTTTGGATAGACGTATCAGAGAGAGGTGTAAGGGTCCCTCTGTGCAGGGGATTCCTCCCGCGTGTGGTTTTGTTTCACCAGCTGCCCAGAATGATATTGCTTGTTACTCTGGGGTAGGGGAGGAACCCATGTAGTTAGGTCAGATTTCTGGCCATTCTGATAGTAGAGACTTTCGAAGAGTGCACAATCTATGTTTCTATTGTGGGAAGAAGGATCATTGTATTTTTTCTTGTCCTTATGTTAAACCACAGGTGGAAGAGAAAAAGAAAAAAGAAAAAAAAAAACTCCCCTCACACTCGGTTGTATGAATGGTGTGGTGGAGCATACGGGTATGCAAGCTCCCTGCAGTTCCCGTTTTCTCCTTTCAGCTATGGTGGCGCTAGAGTCTAGAAATGTGTTTGTTGATGTTTTCCTTGATTGTGGTGCTGGGGTGAATTTAATTGACTTTCTTTTTCTTCAGGGCCTGGGACTAAGTACTTGCACGTTAGAGAACGAGATTCCTGTTTTTGCAATTAATTCTTCCCCTCTTTCTCAAAGGAACCTTACTCACATTGTTCATGGTATTCATTTAAGGGTGGGTGATTCACATGCTGACATTATTTCTTGTTTTGTCATGAAGGATTTGTCAGCGCCAATAGTGTTGGGGTTGCCATGGTTGTCTAGACATAACCCAATTATAGACTGGCAAGCAAGACAAATCATTGGTTGGAGCAAGTTTTGTTCGGATAATTGTCTTGTCACATCTATAGCTGAAGTGTCCATTACGGCCTTGCCTCAGTATCTCTCGGATTTTTTGGATGTCTTTTCGGAGGGTGGGGCTCAGGAATTGCCCCCTCATCGAGACTATGATTGTCCAGTGAATCTTATTCCAGGGGCTAAGTTGCCTAATTCTCGACTTTACAACCTCTATCAACCCGAGAGAGAGGTCATGCAAAAGTATGTCGCCGAGAGTTTGGCAAAGGGTCATATCAGACCATCTAAGTCTCCAGTGGCAGTAGGTTTGTTCTTCGTGAAGAAGAAAGATGGATCTCTGAGACCGTGTTTGGACTTCCGGGAGTTGAACCGTATTACAGTCTGGGATCCATATCCCCTGCCTTTGATCTCTGATCTTTTTGATCAGATTGTTGGAGCCAAGGTGTTCTCCAAGTTGGATTTGAGGGGAGCATACAATCTGATCAGGATCAAGGAGGGGGATGAGTGGAAGACAGCCTTCAATACGCACGAGGGTCATTTTGAGAACCTGGTGATGCCTTTTGGGTTGACGAATGCGCCAGCGGTATTTCAGCGATTCGTCAATGATATTTTTCATCACTTGGTGGGGAGGTTCGTAGTAGTTTACCTAGATGACATCTTAATTTATTCTCCTGATCTGAAGACCCATCAGGATCATGTGAGACAGGTTTTGACGATCCTTCGGGAGAATGTTATATGCTAAACTGGAGAAATGTTTGTTTGCGGTGCAAGAGCTTCCGTTCTTGGGATACATGCTTTCTGATTCCGGTTTTCGTATGGACCCCGAAAAGGTCCGGGCAGTTCTGGAGTGGGACCGACCGGAGAATCAGAAAGCTTTGATGCGGTTCTTGGGGTTTACAAATTATTATAGGAAATTTATTTTGAATTACTCCACCCTAGTCAAACCCCTTACTGATATGACCAAGAAGGGCGCTGATGTCTCTGTCTGGTCGGATGAGGTATTGCAGGCATTTTCGGCTAGTAAGGAGCGTTTTGCGTCTGCTCCCATTCTGGTGCAGCCGGATGTATCTCAGCCATTCGTGGTGGAGGTTGATGCATCAGAGGTGGGTGTTGGGGCGGTGCTTTCGCAGGGTCCTTCTCCTGGCAAGTGGGTCCCGTGTGCCTTCTTCTCCAGGAAGCTCTCGGTCGCCGAGAGGAATTATGATGTTGGCGATAGGGAATTGTTGGCTATTAAGTTGGCCTTTGAGGAATGGCGTCACTGGTTAGAGGGGGCGTCCCACCCCGTTACGGTGTATACAGACCATAAGAATTTGGCCTACCTGCAATCTACCAAGCGTCTGAACCCCAGACAGGTCAGATGGTCATTGTTTTTTAACAGGTTCAATTTCGTGGTTACCTTTCGTCCAGGGGTCAAGAACGTCAAGGCAGATGCCTTGTCTCGCAGCTTCCCTGGGGGAGGTGATTCAGAAGATCCAGTGCCGATTTTGGCGGATGGGGTGGTGGTCTCCGCTCTGTACCCTGAATTGGAGATGGAGGTATTGGGAGCTCAGGAGGGGGTTCCTGGTTCGTGTCCTCCAGGGAGGTTGTTTGTTCCTGAGGGCCTACGATACAAGGTGTTCAAGTAACATCACAATACTGTTCTCGCTGGACATCCTGGTGGTAAGTCCACCTGTGATCTGGTGTCCCGGAGGTTCTGGTGGCCAGGGTTACGTAAGAGTATTGAGAATTACGTGACAGCTTGTGAAACCTGCGCTCTCTCAAAGGTTGCTCATACTCGACCGCCTGGTTCACTTCTGCCATTGTCTATTCCATCTCATCCTTGGACGCATTTGTCCATGGACTTTTTTACGGACCTGCCGAGTTCCTCCGGGAGAACAGTGATTTTGGTGGTAGTCGACCATTTCAGTAAAATGGCTCACTTTATACCACTAACGAGTCTGCCTAACGCTAAGACTCTTGCGCAAGTCTTTGTGGATAATATTGTGAAATTGCACGGTATTCCTTCGGATGTGGTCTCTGATAGGGGCTCGCAGTTTGTCTCCAGGTTTTGGAGGGCGTTCTGCTCTCGGCTTGGCATTCAACTTTCTTTTTCGTCGGCTTTTCATCCACAGTCGAATGGTCAGACGGAGCGTACCAATCAAAACCTGGAGACCTACTTGAGGTGCTTTGTGGCCGAGAATCAGGAGGACTGGTCCTCATTCTTGTCCTTAGCAGAATTTGCATTGAATAACCATAGGCAGGAGTCCTTGGGTAAGTCGCCATTTTTTGGTGCATACGGTTTCCATCCTCAGTTTGGTACCTTTTCTAGGACTGGTTCCTCTGGGATGCCAGAGGAGGAGAGATTCTCTTCTGCCTTATCCTCCATCTGGTGGAGGATTCAAGGGAATTTGGAGAAGATGGGTGAGAGGTAGTGTTGAGCGCGAATATTCGAATTACGAATTTTTTTCTCGAATATCGCAATTTCGAGATTTCGCGAATATTTAGAATATCGTTCTATATATTCGCGAATTCGAATATTCGTATTTTTTTTTTTATTATAATATTTTTTTTCTTTCCCACTTCTCTAAAGTTGTTCTTACCTGTCCTTTGGATTCCTGGCTTCCTGGCTGCTCCAGTCAGTGGCGTTTTCAACTTACTGCTATATTCCATATTAGCTAAATTACAATCTAATCTATATGTGTATTTTACGAAATTTCGCAAGTTGCGATGCGAGTAATATAATACGAAATAATCGCATGAAGATTTTAACTTAGTACTGCTATATTCCATATTCTAGCCTAATATGGAATATAGCTGTGCTAAGTTAGCACTGCTCTATTCCACACTAGGCTAGAATATGGAATATAGCAGTGCTAAGTTGAAATCTTCATGCGATTATTTCGTGTTATATTACTCGCATCGCAACTTGCGAAATTTGCAAATGTTCTTAATATTGCTCTAACTTCGTCTTTTAGAATATTACGAATATTCTAAAAGACGAAGTTAGAGCAATATTACGAAATTTCGTAAAATACACATATAGATTGTAATTTAGCTTATATAGTGCTATAATCCCTTTTTTTTTCCTCTAATTTTTTTTGCCTCTTCTGAACTTAAGTTTTGTAAAATATGTACACTGTTAAAAAATATTACTATAGCAGTATATTAGCTTAAATACAATCTATGTGTATTTTACGAAATTTCGTAATATTGCTCTAACTTCGTCTTTTAGAAATTTCGTAATATTGCTCTAACTTCGTCTTTTAGAATATTCGTAATATTCTAAAAGACGAAGTTAGAGCAATATTAAGAACATTTGCAAATTTCGCAAGTTGCGATGCGAGTAATATAACACTAAATAATCGCATGAAGATTTCAACTTAGCACTGCTATATTCCATATTCTAGCCTAGTGTGGAATAGAGCAGTGCTAACTTAGCACAGCTATATTCCATATTAGGCTAGAATATGGAATATAGCAGTGCTAAGTTGAAATCTTCATGCGATTATTTCGTATTATATTACTCGCATCGCAATTTCGGCTTTTGCAAATGTTCTTAATATTGCTCTAACTTCGTCTTTTAGAATATTACGAATATTCTAAAAGACGAAGTTAGAGCAATATTACGAAATTTCGTAAAATACACATAGATTGTATTTAAGCTAATATACTGCTATAGTATTATTTTTTAATAGTGTACATATTTTACAAAACTTAAGTTCAGAAGAGGCAAAAAAAAAATTAGAGGCAAAAAAAGGGATTATAGCAGTATATTAGCTAAATTACAATCTATATGTGTATTTTACGAAATTTCGTAATATTGCTCTAACTTCGTCTTTTAGAATATTCGTAATATTCTAAGAGACGAAGTTAGAGCAAATCACGAAATTTCGTAAAATACACATATTAGCCTAGCCATAGTCAATTAGCATAGGAACGTTGCCTTATACTATCAAGATAAATAATCGCAATACGCGAAAAAAAAATTCGTATATTATTCGCGATAATTGGAATAATTACGAATATTCGATTTCGACGAATATAACACGAATATTCATTCGAATATTCGCGAAATATCGCGAAATCGAATATGGCACCTCCCGCTCATCACTAGTGAGAGGTATAAATGAATGGCTGACAGGAGACGTGTGACTGGTCCGGACCTGTGTGTGGGTGATCTGGTGTGGTTGTCCACTAAGAATATCAAATTGAGAGTGCCATCTTGGAAACTGGGTCCAAGATTTATTGGTCCGTATAAGATTTCTGCGGTGATCAATCCGGTGGCATTTCGGCTGGATCTTACGCAGACTTGGAGGATCCATGATGTCTTCCACAGGTCTTTGATAAAGAAATATGTTAAACCGGTGGTACCATCGCCATTGCCTCCTCCTCCTGTTCTAGTCGAGGGAAACTTGGAGTTCGAGATCTTCAGGATTCTCAACTCGAGAGTTCTTCGGGGCTCCCTCCAGTACCTGGTACACTGGAGGGGATACAGTCCTGAAGAGAGGATGTGGGTTCCAGCGTCTGATGTCAACGCCAGCCGACTGGTGAGGGCCTTTCATAGGTCCCATCCGGATAAGGTTGGTCCGGGGTGTCCGGAGGTCACCCGTAGAAGGGGGGGTACAGTCATGCCCCACTCTGACCATGTGTGGAGGTCAGCCAGGATAGCAGCACGAGTTTAGTGATTGCTTTGGAGTCGTGCTGGATCCGCCTCTCTCAGGTGCACTGGGTGGGGTCTTTAGGTTAAATAGCACACTGCCCAGTGTTCTGAGCGGATTATACTGTTCATTCTGTCTGGGAAGTTTGGAGAGAAGGTTGGCTGTCTGTTCCTGCTCTCAGAGATAAGTGTCATTGCTTGTTCGGTTGTTTGTGTCTTCTTGTCCACCCAGGTTCTGTGCGAGCAGACTGCTCCCATCTCCCCACTTCACCATCTTAGGGAATTCAGGGTTTTTGTTAGCCTAGGCTGGAGGACACTAGTACACCTACCTTTAAGGTCTGCTGTGGGCTGAGCAGTGCAGGGAAAGAGGTCAGGGATAAGCTAGGAGGTGACCCTTCCCCTGTCTCTCGTCCAGAGCCTGGTTGGTGTGTTATCTTATACTAAGTGTATGTCCGCCATGACAATTTTCCCTTATAACATGGTTATAAGGGAAAATAATAGCATTCTGAATACAGAATGCATAGTCAAATGGCGTCACTCCGGTCATCACATGGTCCTTCACATGATCTTCTACCATGGTGATGAAACATGTGATGACCGGAGTGACGTCATCACAGTTCCTGTTCATGTAATGAATGCTCACCCCAGGTCCTGTTCAGCAAAGGAGACAGAAGGAGATGCCGGGCTACGCGAACAAGTGGACTAAGGTGAGTTAAATAATTTTAAATATTTTTTTAACCCCTCCAGCGCTATTTGACTATGCATTCTGTATTCAGAATGCTATTATTTTCCCTTATAACCATGTTAATCTCCTAGCAACCGTGCGTGAAAATCGCACCGCATCCGCACTTGCTTGCGGATGCTTGCGATTTTCACGCAACCCCATTCACTTCTATGGGGCCTGCGTTGTGTGGATTATCGTACCGCAATGCACAAAGAGGAGCATGCTGCGATTTTCACGCAACGCATAAGTGATGCTTGAAAATCACCGCTCATGTGAACAGCCCCATAGAAATGAATGGGTCGGTATTCAGTGCGGGTGCAATGCGTTCAACTCACACATTGCATCCGCGCGGAATACTCGCCCGTGTGAAAGGGGCCTTTGTGTGAAAAAAATGCAGCCTACATGTGGATTTTAAAATTTGCAACATGTCAATTGTTTGTGCGATTCTTATATATCATGTTTTTTCCCCCATAGAATTTAATGGGGTTGTTACAATAAACAGAAAATTTGCACCAAAATCGTTAACAAAAACTGCATAAAAGGTGCACAAGATGCACCAAAAACTGTGATAAATAGTGTGGATTTATGTGGTTTTGGTGTGGATTTCCTGCATCATGCACTGTGTGAATGTAGTACAGTGGCTCTAACCTCTCGTATCAGCTGGGTATGTTGCACAACCCTTACGACCTACCCCTGGTTGCAGAAAAAATGGAATGGCAGATCTGTCAAGTGGTAGAGGGCACTCAACTATCTGGTACCAGATGGACAAGGATGCTGTAAACAGTATTCTAGCAAATATTTATTCGGATAAAAACTGGTAATAATGGTATAGGAACATTCCAAAATAGTGATTATGTAGGATGGATGATGTGAAAAGAATTTTACATGGATGGAACCCATGTGTAATTAGATGGAGGTATATGTGTATTTAAATTCATGTAGGTGGGGGAGGGGGAAATATTGTGTATCCCTGTGAAAAAGTGATGATGTATGTGAGGTGAAATAAAGATACAAAAAAAAATATAAAATAAGGAACTGTAAATTGACAATCACCATACACCGATCCACCGATTTTTGGCTTTCTGCAATATCCTGGGGTACATGTCGGGCGGAAATAGGATATTGAGAGTCAGGCTGTTTACCAGCACCTCGATCCCGGTGTATGGTGATTGTCAATTTACAGTTCCCTTTTTCTTTTTTCTTTTTTTAAATCTTTATTTCACCTCACATACATCATCACTTTTTCACAGGGATACACAATATCTCCCCCTCCCCCACCTACATGAATTTAAATACACACATACCTCTATCTATTTACACATGGGTTACATCCATGTAAAATTGTTTTCACTTCATCCATCCTACATAATCACTATTTTGGAATGTTCCTTTACTTACCTATGAAAACGCATATAAATCGCATATGAATACACAATGCACAAGTATCGCATGAATGTGTCACCATTGCAGATTAGACAAATAGTACAGCTATCTGATTATTTAGGTTTGAGAAATCAAAGGTTTAAATACTGAATATCACACGTGTGATGATAGATTGTCCATGGAGTCTTGGGACATTCTGTTTATGTCTATTAGGATAGAGAATCATACAAGCTCTAGACAAGACAGAATGACTTACGATAAAAACGCAAGAAACACGCAAGACATCCATAGCACCTTCCAAAAATCGCAGCAGCGTTATTTTTAACCAGTTCTGTTTTTCCAATCATCACTTAATGTCATCTCTCAGTTGCCATATTGCCTACTATAGTGCATGCCCCTCATTGGAGCAACGGTATATAGCAGGGGTGCACAACCTGCGGCCCGGGGGCCACATGCGGCCTTCAATACCATTCTATGCGGCCCCCAAACATCTGGTGGCAGACATGTATGTCTATGTCTTGTGGCTGCTCACATGAATCTTTCATGTATTGTCCCATTAGTTGGGAGTACTAGAAGTGTAACTAGACATTTATGATATATACTGTATGTTCAATATGCCATACATATAGTATTTCAATTGGTAATACCCCTTTAAAGTTTATTTTCGGCCCTTGGAATTGGTTCAGGTTGACAATGTGGCCCCCAACCAGAAAAGGTTGTGCACCCCTGGTATACAGGGAGTGCAGAATTATTAGGCAAGTTGTATTTTTGAGGATTAATTTTATTATTGAGCAACAACCATGTTCTCAATGAACCCAAAAAACTCATTAATATAAAAGCTGAATATTTTTGGAAGTAGTTTTTAGTTTGTTTTTAGTTTTAGCTATTTTAGGGGGATATCTTTGTGTGCAGGTGACTATTACTGTGCATAATTATTAGGCAACTTAACAAAAAACAAATATATACCCATTTCAATTATTTATTTTTACCAGTGAAACCAATATAACATCTCAACATTCACAAATATACATTTCTGACATTCAAAAACAAAACAAAAACAAATCAGTGACCAATATAGCCACCTTTCTTTGCAAGGACACTCAAAAGCCTGCCATCCATGGATTCTGTCAGTGTTTTGATCTGTTCACCATCAACATTGCGTGCAGCAGCAACCACAGCCTCCCAGACACTGTTCAGAGAGGTGTACTGTTTTCCCACCTTGTAAATCTCACATTTGATGATGGACCACAGGTTCTCAATGGGGTTCAGATCAGGTGAACAAGGAGGCCATGTCATTAGATTTTCTTCTTTTATACCCTTTCTTGCCAGCCACGCTGTGGAGTACTTGGACGCGTGTGATGGAGCATTGTCCTGCATGAAAATCATGTTTTTCTTGAAGGATGCAGACTTCTTCCTGTACCACTGCTTGAAGAAGGTCTTCCAGAAACTGGCAGTAGGACTGGGAGTTGAGCTTGACTCCATCCTCAACCCGAAAAGGCCCCACAAGCTCATCTTTGATGATACCAGCCCAAACCAGTACTCCACCTCCACCTTGCTGGCGTCTGAGTCGGACTGGAGCTCTCTGCCCTTTACCAATCCAGCCACGGGCCCATCCATCTGGCCCATCAAGACTCACTCTCATTTCATCAGTCCATAAAACCTTAGAAAAATCAGTCTTGAGATATTTCTTGGCCCAGTCTTGACGTTTCAGCTTGTGTGTCTTGTTCAGTGGTGGTCGTCTTTCAGCCTTTCTTACCTTGGCCATGTCTCTGAGTATTGCACACCTTGTGCTTTTGGGCACTCCAGTGATGCTGCAGCTCTGAAATATGGCCAAACTGGTGGCAAGTGGCATCCTGGCAGCTGCACGCTTGACTTTTCTCAGTTCATGGGCAGTTATTTTGCGCCTTGGTCTTTCCACACGCTTCTTGCGACCCTGTGGACTATTTTGAATGAAACGCTTGATTGTTCAGAAGCTTTGCAATTTTAAGAGTGCTGCATCCCTCTGCAAGATATCTCACTATTTTTGACTTTTCTGAGCCTGTCAAGTCCTTCTTTTGACCCATTTTGCCAAAGGAAAGGAAGTTGCCTAATAATTATGCACACCTGATATAGGGTGTTGATGTCATTAGATCACACCCCTTCTCATTACAGAGATGCACATCACCTAATATGCTTAATTGGTAGTAGGCTTTCGAGCCTATACAGCTTGGAGTAAGACAACATGCATAAAGAGGATGATGTGGTCAAAATACTCATTTGCCTATTAATTCTGCACTCCCTGTATAAGAAGCAGGCTGCATTAACTATTTCTGATACACAGCACCATATCTCATATTATAGATTTTTGTTTTACCTGGATACCCTGATCATCTGAAGTCCTTGAAGTTCATGGTATCGCGGCCTCAAACAGACTGATATGTCCTAAATTAGAGCCCTTGAGCTCCAAACGATTAGGCTCCTATTGTACATCACCAACCATTAGAAGCATTCAGTGACATTTTTTCATTCTCATTTTTTCTGTTTTTTATTATTTTTATTTTTCTTCATGGTTACATTTTTTCCTTTGGCGCCATAATATGTTATGTAATGTTTTTATTTGTATATCATTGTTTTCTATGATTGATTTTAGCGATACACTGAAGTGGACCACAATACCATTATTACCAGTTTTTATCCGAATAAATATTTGCTAGAATACTGTTTACAGCATCCTTGTCCATCTGGTACCAGATAGTTGAGTGCCCCCTACCACTTGACATATCTGATATTCCATTATGCACTGTGTGCAGGTAGCATTACAGATTTTTAATCTCTGACAAGTTGTATTTTTTAATGACGTTTTGGTGATTTTTTTTGGGGTTTTGTTTTCATGGCATTCACTATGCATTATAAGTGACATACCAACTTTACTCTCTGGTTCAGTAGAATTATGTCAGTACCAAATTAATATTTTTTTCATTATTGTACAGATTCTAAACTTTTTCTTTCTTTTTTTGCGTTTCTGCATTCAAACATCCTGAATACATATCATTGCCCTTGAGAAGGTAACCCAGAAGGCTACAAAAAGTATGTGGATATTTATCTGCAACTATTCTCATATAACTGCATCCATATATCAACACATGCTAATTACAGCTTCCATAATGTCCAGCAGTTTGGAGCATGCCGATGCAAACTCTGGACTTTCCAACTGAGAAATCTGACTCCTCTGCACACAGTCGGATGAGTCACAAGCACTATCACTATCACACAAGCACTATTCACAGAGAACCCGGAGTCTGATCGGATCTTCCATCAACAGCAGAAGAGGTAATAGTCCCAAACTAGCAGGGACAACAGTTGGAGAATACAACAACCAGACTGATTCCCACAACTACCTATGTATGGTAGGCAGCCACTGGTGAGACACAATACCATCAAGTGTGAAGCACTAAAGCGTGATAACTGATAACTACTGTATATTTGATACATATCTATAGCCATGTTTTGACGCACTGGCATTCAACACTGCTGCATGTTTCTGCTTTCTTCTGTATATCTATGGAGTTTTGATACCTATCTATTGGCATCTTTTTAATTCACTACGTACTTAACGGTACCTACTGTACCTACTGTATACTTAATACAACAGCTATTGACATTTGCTGTTTTTTCTATAAGATAATGATTGTTGCTAAAAACAATGACAAGTCCAAGATGTATGAAGGTCTATCCACTGCGGCTATTTATTTCATACAAGCAAATATTTAGATATATTTGACCAGGAGGGATCCACAGCAATCACCAATCGACTGCTAGACTGGGGATGTGCACACATTTGCAATTTTATTGTTACTTATTGCTGTTTTTGTTAATTTTATATTTTTTTCGTTTCACATTGTCATTGAACAATTTTATTGATGCTTCAATTCATATTGCCTTATATGTATGGCTACTTGACAGCCAACAGACGCCAGTACAATATCCTTTTTCAATTGGCTGGTTCTGGGTAACCAGCAATTCGTGTTCTCCTGATCTGCGATCCATAAAGCATAAGTTAGTGAACATCATAATTTATAGTATGAGTGTACATACATAGTCTTACCTTAGCTATATCATACATAACGGAGATTTTAAATTCCCAGTCCATAAACGTGCCATCTGGGTAGGATATTTTATCATTGAGAACTTCCTGAAGTGGACAAAACAGTCTATTATTTTCCATGTAATGAAATGCAAATCATTTAATGTGTAATACACAAACTATGACAGTGCCGGAAAAATGTATCTCACATAAACAGCTTATCATTATCCATTCCCATGTTTTTCCATGGCATTACATGCCAGTTAACATTTTTTTTTTTTCATTTTCTTTATTTCCCCGCCTTCCAAGAGCCATAACGCTTCTTTTTTTCTTTTTTCTTATATATATTTGCATTAACTTAACATAAGGCCTCTTTAACACAAGCAATATGTATTGTGTCAGGATCTGTTCAGGGAAAAACAGACAATTTTGTACACAAGTTCAATCCATTTTTTCTGTGTGTGCATTCACTGTGTGCGTTTTTTCTGTCCAGATTGCGTGCAATTTTCTACATCTCCTAGTAAACATGGCTTCCGTTTTTTATACAGCCCCATTCACTTCTATGGCTCTAGAGCGGCATGTAAAATGCACAGTATAGAACACGCTATGATTTTTCCTGAACACAGAGATGATGTGTGAAAATGGACCCATTGAAATGAATATCAGGATTCAATCTGGATGCTAGCCGTTTGATACACACATCACATCTGGATGGAAAACGTGCTTGTGTGAAAGAGCCTAAGGGCCGTGCCCTTACTGCCGCCTACAAACAGCGGGTCTGCATCGGTCGCGTGCACACTGTATCACGGATGTGGACCCATTCACTTGAATGGGTCTGCAAACTGGAAGATACGGAGCAGAGGCATGGAGCGAACTGCTGAGCGCTTCTGTGGGATTTCCGTCCGTGCCTCTGCACCGTAAAAAAAAAAAAATATTTACTCAGATTTTTTGCTGTGTGGACGGATCGCAGACCCATTCAAGTTGAATGGGTCTACATCGATCAGCACAGGCCACACCATGATTTGGGTACCAATGCACCACACATGTGGCACATGTTCATGTGCATGAGCCCTTAAGGGCATGTTTTTTGTGGGCCAAGTAATATTTTTAATTTTATCATGTAATGTACCATATATTGTATTAAGAAAATGTAAAAAAATAAATAAATTGTGGTGTGAAATGGAAAAAAAAACATCATTGTCATTGTTTTTTTGGGTTTCATTTTTTAGGCATTCACATTTTTTTGGGCATAACAAATTTTATAACTTAAAAATAGTGATGAGCGAGCACCAAAGTGTTCGTGTGTTCGGTCCGAACACACCGCGATATTCGTGCGCTCGGCCGAGCACCCGAGTATAATGGAAGTCAATGGGAGGAGAGGTGCAGTTCCAGAGCCTGGGCATGCTGGCGCACCACCCCTGGGTCACAGGGGTGGCGTTGCACGGGAGGGGGGCCCCCTTTCCAACACCTCCCGGAAGAAGGTAGAGAGACCCTGGGGGGTGGGCAGGGTGTTTGCATCCCACGAATGGATCGTCGCCGTCACGGGGACGTGCGATCGGCCCGAGGTTATCTAGAGTCACCAAAGCGGCCTGGGAGAGCGGCGGCGGGCGGGAATCGGGGAGGCCGAGACCACCCCCGCCCGCGGGCCCCGCCGCGCCCGGGCCCCCGGATTGGTTTTGGTCTGATAAATGCACGCATCCCTGGGGGTCAGCGCTCGTCGGCATGTATTACTACAGTTATCCAAGTAACGGTTGGAGCGATCAAAGGAACCATAACTGATTTAATGAGCCATTCGCAGTTTCACTGTACCGGCCGTGTGTACTTACACGTAATCTTAATCTTTGAGACAAGCATATGCTACTGGCAGGATCAACCAGGTAGGCGACGGAGCGAGGAGGGGGCTTCCGGAGAAGCCGCCCCCCGTGGAGAGGGAGGAGGAGGCGGAAGGAAAGACCCAGAGTCTGACCAAACGCCCCTGAAGGGCGCGCGCACGAGACCGAGCGCGGCCCTCTTCCTCCCCCTTCCTAGCCGCTGACAGCAGAGGAGCAGACGAGGGCAGTGGGGGTGAGAGGGAAGGAGGTGGCGGTGGAGGAGAAGAAGCCCCCAGGGCCGAGGCCCGGGGACGGGTCACCTGCCTGCCTCTCGGGCTCCTTGTCTACCCGCTTCAACCCTGTAGTCTCTCTTCTCTGGCAAACGCAGGGCTATGCGGCGCGGATGATCCCACGCCCCGGCGGCCAGCCCCCGCGGGCGAGGTCGCTCGGAAGGCGCGGGTTCACCCCGTCGTGGGGTCGCCAACGAGTGGATCGCGCGGCCGCACCGGCCGGCCGGCGATGGGGAGCCCGATGACAGCAGAGGATGCGCCCGGCCGCCGTGCAGGGGGACGCCGCGGAGAAGCAACGACCCGGGTTACTGGGGAGCGGCAGAGGGCAGACACCCCACGCATCCCTTAGGCCCGAAACGAATCGGGTGACTGGGGAGCGGCGGAGGGCGTTCCACCCGCGTGTCCCTTAGGCCCAGGAGGCTGTCCTCCCGTGGTGAGACCGCACGACTTCAAACGCATTTTCCCTGCCCGTCAGGGTGTCGACCGCAGAGAAAGACGTGCCTCCGCCGCACGGGGAACGCCGCGGGGACGGAACCAACCCGGGTTACTGGGGAGAGGCAGAGGGCAGACAACACCCCACCAATCCCTTAGGCCCGAAACGAATCGGGTGACTGGGGAGTGGCGGAAGGCGTGCGACCCACGCGTCCCTTAGGCCCGGGAGGCCCTCCCGTGGGGCGAGACCGCACGGTTTCAAACACATTTTTTCTGCCCGTTCGGGTTGTTAGGAGTATCGACCGCGGAGAAGATGTGCCGCCGCGCAGGGCATCCCTTAGGCCCGAAACAAATCGGAGGGCGTACGACCCACGCGTGACTTCAGACACCTGTTGTTCTGCCCGTTCGGAGCGAGCTCGACAGGACAGCCAGAGGGGTTCCCCCCCAAGCACCCACCGCCGGCAGCAGGAGCTGGGCGACGGGGTCGAACTGGTGAGGGGACCACCACGAGTGCTGCGAAAACGCAGCGTCGGACCCGGGCTAGAAGGGAGAGAGGACACGCTCGCCGTATGCCGGCACGGACTCCAAAGTCTGGCCGAGCGAGGGTCCCTACCCGCCGGGTCGCGACATGCCAAATCGATCAAGGGTGGAGGAGGTGTTCACGCAGACGAGAAGATCCAAGGGTGGAGAAAGCAGGGGGGATGAGTGGGGGACTCCTACCCAGGCCCCTGGAACTGCTGGTCGGCTAAAAATCCAGATTCGTTCTCATAGCGGTCCTCTCGCTCAAACCGACAGATTCTACCTTCTCTGCCGGCGGGAGGAGCGAGGAACTCCTGCCCAGGCCCCTGAACTGCTAGGTGGGATGCGCCCACCCAGTTCGCTCCCCGGGGCCTCTCTACCTTCTTCCGGGAGGTGTTGGAAAGGGGGCCCCCCTCCCGTGCAACGCCACCCCTGTGACACAGGGGTGGCGCGCCGGCATGCCCAGGCTCTGGAACTGCTGGTCGGATAAAAAATTCAGATTCGTTCTCATAGCGGTCCTCTCGCTCAAACCGGCAGATTCTACCTTATCTGCCGGCGGGAGGAGCGAGGAACTCCTGCCCAGGCCCCTGAACTGCTCGGTGGGATGCTTCCACCCAGTTTGCTCCCCGGGGCCTCTCTACCTTCTTCCGGGAGGTGTTGGAAAGGGGGCCCCCCTCCCGTGCAACGCCACCCCTGTGACCCAGGGGTGGCGCGCCGGCATGCCCAGGCTCTGGAACTGCTGGTCGGATAAAAAATCCAGATTCGTTCTCATAGCGGTCCTCTCGCTCAAACCGGCAGATTCTACCTTCTCTGCCGGCGGGAGGAGCGAGGAACTCCTGCCCAGGCCCCTGAACTGCTCTGTGGGATGCTTCCACCCAGTTCGCTCCCCGGGGCCTCTCTACCTTCTTCCGGGAGGTGTTGGAAAGGGGGCCCCCCTCCCGTGCAACACCACCCCTGTGACCCAGGGGTGGTGCGCCGGCATGCCCAGGCTCTGTAACTGCTGGTCGGATAAAAAATCCAGATTCGTTCTCATAGCGGTTCTCTTTCTCAAAACTGCACCGCTCGTGGAAGTTTTGCCGGGGACAAAGTCAGACTGCCTTACCCGATCACGCTTCCATGAGCCCGGGGGGGCTGCTGGCGGGACAACCCCATTGAGTTCTCTCTCGTCGGTCGCACGCTTCAGAAGCGCAAGTCCCTTGCCCAGGGGTGGCGAAAGGCCGGGGCGGTGGACTCCTGCCCCAGCCCCTGGAACTGCTGGCGGGATGCGCCCCTCAACTCCGTCCCCTTGTCATGGTACCCTCTCTCTCTCTCAAAAAAATGA
The DNA here is from genome assembly GCF_014858855.1 of Bufo gargarizans. Lineage (NCBI taxonomy): Eukaryota > Metazoa > Chordata > Amphibia > Anura > Bufonidae > Bufo > Bufo gargarizans. Next base: position 87,324,298 of record NC_058086.1, on the reverse strand, counting down.
CAAAGTCCACACTTCTCTGAGCCAGCGGGAGGAGTGGGCGACTCCTACCCAGGCCCCTGGAACTGCTGGTGGGATGTGACCACCCAGTTCTCCCCTGGAGGCTAGGAAGCCGAGACTTGCATGGGCTTGTAGAGGGGGACTTGTGCTCCAAGAGGAGACCTCCAGCTAGTCTGGCCCACCTTGCCTCCGGTAATGGCAGGGGGTGAAATTCAGAAATTCTTACCCACCTATAGCGCTGCCATTCCTGGGTAGAAATTTCCAAAATTCCCCCTGCCGTTGAAGTCCCCACCTCAGAGGGCCCCCCCGCGGGGTCTCTGAAGTTCTGAAACTGATGGTGGGATGCAAACACCCTGCCCACCCCCCAGGGTCTCTCTACCTTCTTCCGGGAGGTGTTGGAAAGGGGCCCCCCTTCCCGTGCAACGCCACCCCTGTGACCCAGGGGTGGTGCGCCGGCATGCCCAGGCTCTGGAACTGCTGGTCGGATAAAAAATCCAGATTCGTTCTCATAGCGGTTCTCTTTCTCAAAACTGCACCACTCGTGGAAGTTTTGCCGGGGACAAAGTCAGACTACCTTACCCGATTTCACTTCCATAAGCTCGGACACATTTTGTGCAAAGTCCCCCTCCTACGTGGAAGTACCACACGGCGACTTCCCTTGGAGCTAGGAGGCCCAGACTCGCAGGGCTAGTAGAGGGGGACTTGTGCTTCAAGTCTGTGCCACCTTCCCTTCCCAGATGGCAGAGGGGCAAAGTCTGACTTTTTTGAGTTTTGAGAAAGAGAACCGCTCAGATGAGGGGAGGGTGCCTGGTTCATAGGAAAAGGTCTGAAAGTGATGGAAACACCTCTGAAATCGATTCAGCAGGGGGCAATGCGAAAAGAGGTTGAAAGAAATCCAGTTCCACTTGAATAAAGGAATGTAGATTTATTTTGCTTGCGGTAAAAACTCATCCATAAATTACAAAAATAGCAGTCTTGTCTAAGCTTTTTGGGCTACCAGAGACAATTCCAGCCCTTCCTCATGACACAGAAAGACATTAAAAGCGAGACCTTTTAAAGGGGAGGGTGCACCTGTATTCACTAATTGTCTCCATAGGCCTGTAACCGCCCCCTAGAAAAGGTGCCACACCTTCAGTTAACTCTTCTCATGAAAAATAATGAAAGAAAAATAAATAAAGCATTGAACCATACATATACATAGTGAAAAATAACAGCTATGCAAAGAAATAAATATGAAGGATATGCATAAGGTGTATGCTGAATGCATACTGATTACTAGGTAGAATATGGTGGAATGTGATGGAAGTCAGATCAGCAGAAGAAATTTTGCTCCTATAATACTCCCAGGAGAAGGAGGAGGGGGTGATTTGTTGCACTGAATTACTAGTAACTAAATTATTGCTGCAGGATCAGGTCTAAGCGTTTATTGAGCCCCTCAGGTTGGCGCGTGTTCAATAAAAATATCCAAAAAGACTCTCTGTTTAATCATTTTCTTCTATAGTCTCCTCCACGTTTAGGCAAAAAGACTTTTTCTATGCCTTGTACCACCATATCTGATGTGTCCCCACCATGGCAAACAGCAAAGTGCAGACAAGCTGCAAATACATTGCGATTGCCATGGTGGAGCACATCAGAGATGTGTTTGCGTATCCTGGATTTTATTGCATTGATAGTACAGCCCACGTATTGCAATTTACATTTTGTGCAAGTAATTAAATAAACTGCATGGGTTGTATTGCAATTGAGATACGCTTTCATTGGCAAGACTCTGTTGTTTGCAGTTGAAGAAAAAGTTTTGGATATTAACATATGTGTGCAGCAAATGCACCTGTGATGGCCACACCTATAGCTTCCCTTGGTCCTAAGCCACGCTGGTTGCGATTTTTTCTTTTCTTGATACAGGCTGGGGCTGACATAGTTAGCAATTATAGGCGCCCTTCTAGCTGCTGCATTTAACCCCATCTGCAACTATGTCAGTCCATTCTTTATCATATGACAAGACGGGAAAATGCTTTTTTACAATATGACGTATTTGTTGGTATTCTGTACTGTATTGTGTCACAAACAGATTGTTTCTTCTGCCCTTGTCCTTGATATTATGATTTTATTTTTTATTTTTACTACTTGTACCTGTATCAGAAAGTGGAGCCTCCTTTTGCAATAAATGTTCCTGTCTAGGTTAAAGGAGGGATCCCCTTTCAATGGTTGAGACCTGTTGTATGGCCTCCTCTACAAGTTTTGTGCCATAGCCTCTTTTACCCAATCTATGGGAGATGTGTCTAGCTTCCTCCATAAAGCTCTTTTCTTCCGTGCAATTCCTTCTTGCACGGATTATTTCACCCCTGGGTATGTTGGCAATTACATGTTTTGGATGACAGGATGTCGCATATAATGTGGTGTTACCTGCCATGGGCTTCCTATATGTGCAGGTGGAGACCCGATTGGTGGTGGAGTGTCCCCTCAGGCGCAAATCCAAAAAGGTCACCTCCAGTGTATCATGGTGGACACTAAAAGAAATAGTGTCCACACAGGAGTTGATGTAACCACAGAAGGATGGTATGGCCGCCACATCGCCCGTCCAGATCAGGATCAGGTCATCGATGTAACGGCCATACAACCTGATGTGGTGCCAAAAAGGGTGGGTGTCGATGAAGAGAAAACACCTCTCCCACCATGCCATAAAGATGTTAGCAATGGAGGGAGAGAATTTGGCCCCCATCGACACCCCCGATATCTGGAAGTAAAATTTATTGTTGAACATGAAGAAATTGCGCCTGAGGAGGAAGTCCACCACCATCAGGACATATTCCTGCAAACCTGCAGTAATGTTCCCATATCTCTGTAGGAACCAAGTAAGGGATTTGATGGCCAGTTGGTGGGGAATGTTTGTATACAAGGACACTACGTCCGCTGTGATCCATACATAATTTGACGACCATTCAATATTGTCAATCGTTTGCAGAACGGACGTAGTGTCCCCGAGATAACCTGGTATTAGTGGTATAAGTGGCTGAAGTATGGAATCAACCCCTTGGGACATTCTTTCGGAAAAGGAGCCAATGCCCGCTACAATTGGTGTGAGGGGAGGTGGAAAAACATTTTTATGTGTTTTTGGAAGTGCGTGAAACACTGGGATAACCGGGGACACAATATAGATATAGTCTGATTCCTTGTTGGTTAGGAAACCTGATTGGATCCCCAAGTCCAAAATGTCCCTGAGTTCCTTCTGAAAAGAGGGGAGGGGGTTGTCACTGAGAGTGACATATACTGTAGTGTCACTAAGCATGGATTCAATCAGGGTCTTGTATAGACCACTGTCCAGCATGACAACCCCACCCCCCTTGTCAGATTGTTTGATTACAACATCCGCCCTCGTTTTCAAATCCTGGAAGGCCTTTTTTTCTTTTTTAGTAACATTATTGCTACCCCCAGGATTCTGATTAATTTGATCATGCAGCAAAACTAAATCACGTTCCACCAAATCTTGGTATCGATCCAGTGCTGGAGATCTGGACTGAATTGGATAAAAATCTCGATTCTTTGTATGGAAATGCATAGACCTGTTATACAAATCCAGACCCTTCAGGACTGTATTCGACTCCTGAAGTTCACATACATGCATCATTTCATGGAAGCTTATGTGTCTATTATTTAAAGTACTTATATCGACACATAAATGTCAAAGATGCCAAGCGGTATGACGTAGCGGAGCAGCTGCGTAGGCGTGCCGCGCGTCCGCATGGGTACCGCCCACCTCCTCGCCTCGTCTCGGCGTCTCGGCGCCCTGGCCCTCGCTGCTGCTCTGCGTCCCCCTGCCGAGATCTGACCGTGGCAGGAAAATGTTGAGACGCTGAATGGCCGGATGCTTGCCCTGCTGCCTTGCTGTGCCCTGCCGTATCTTGCTGCTTGCTGCTACGTCCTGGTATCGTGGACTGAGGTGAAGATCGGGCTGAGGCTTGAGGATCGGTGCCGGCGCTCACCTGACTCACCTGACTTTGTTGGCGGTGGATCTGGAGGTGTCTAGAGGCGTCGTCGGGCGCAGTTTCTTGTATGCTGTATGCCGGGATTGCCGACGCTGGGATCGCCGACGGTGGATGGCTGCGGTCTAAAGGGCTATGTGCACACTGATGCACTTGATGACTGGATGCTGGCTGTTGGCCGCTGCCGAAGACCGGTGAGATCACCTCTGTGTTGCGTGCGCCAAGTCGCCTATTGTCAACCCCCCTTACTAACCCAGGTTGTTTACATTAACTACGGGCGCAAGGATAGCCGCCGGCTGAATGGTACAATTTTCGGCCTATCTGCTAACTACCAGTTATTGGGTTAGTTAGGTGTAGGATCCCTGCATATATTTTCTGGAACGGTGTGTGGGATGCGGGATGCCCTGTCATAACCCCTCAGGAAATTCGTGACGGCGGGGACGACACTCCATTTGATATGTGGGGACTTGCTAACTGCATGGCTGGTTGACACGTGGTTCCCCTGCAAGCTCCTGTCGTTGGTCATTTAATCCCTTGGCGGCAATAGCCCCCACAGTTTCCCCTATGATGGTTTAACACTGAATCAGTATCGTGCTGAACAATACTGAATAAGTATTGAGCATTCCTACACCACAAGGAACGTATAACGATCTATGGGGGCCTATAGTTGATACTTTCCGTTAAAAAAAAGAAGCGGGGGAAGGAGAAAATACACAAAAAAAAAAAAAAAAAAAGAAAGGAAAAGGAAGGGGAAAAAAAAATAAAAATCAATAGAGGTGATTGTGTCGAGTTTGGTCGGATTGGATGGACTACCTCCACATTATTATTGATCACTATTGAATTTGTCTGCACCACCAATCTTAATAGTGCTTTTGACTTATGTTTGATATTCGCCATTATAGCTTGATATCGTTTAAGGTCTTGATATTTTGTTGATTTTCTTTTTCCTTTTTTCCTTGCTACGTAAACAACTGACGTTCCATTATGTACGTATATGTTCATGTAGTTACACTTCTCCCCATATAGCTATAACGTCAAGTTTGTATACAAACTTCATTTTGTCAATATTGTCGTGTTGTAGCGCCAGATGCTGTGGTAGCGCTGGGATATCTTCACCATTGGGTGGCGTTGTGACAGCATCTGGGTTTGGAACCTTGTATATTGTACTTTCGTTTGATAGACTTCGAAAACATGCCTGCTAAATATAACAGGAGATCCGGGGGTACGGGATCTCCCAGGGCAGGTGGCAGTAGTAGTCCACAGACGAGAATGGATAAATACTTGAAATCGCCCCCACCGAGACAGAGGGGGGGAAAGAAAACACCTGAACTGGCTGAAACACAGATAGATCCATCTATTCAGACTGAGCAACACACGAGATTTGATAATATCGAGAACAAATTAACGGATATATTATCGGTGGTACAGACCACCAATCAATCAGTTTTAGATGTCTCCATCACCGTACAGACACTGCAGATGGATCTTACTCTTATTAGAGAAGATATGAACCAAATTAGGGCCAGCATCGCACTTGTTGAAACCGGGTTAACTAAGGTTCAAACAGAACAGTTACAGATGGGAAAAAAAATTGTAGAATTGGATAAGGAAAATAAACGTATTAATGCAAGACTAACTGATATGGAGGACAGGGCACGACGTAACAATCTGAGAATAGTCGGCCTCCCTGAGGGGGTAGAGGGGGGCAACCCCGTGGCGTTTATTCAAAAATGGTTAATTGAAATGCTTGGTTCTGGTGGAGATACTCCCGCACTATGTGTGGAGAGAGCCCATAGAATCCCTGTAAAAAAGATGCCGCCGGGTAGCCCCCCCCGAGCCATCCTAATTAGGATACTCTCCTCTAGTGATAGAGACTGGGTGCTCCGACGGAAGAGAGATCTAGCTGACACTACACTTGACGGACATTCGATACAGATATACCCCGACTTTTCTAGGGACACCCAAAGCAAGCGTAGGGAATATTTTGACATTAAGAAAAGATTACGTGAGGGGAATATTAAATATTCAATGCTTTACCCCGCTAAGTTAAGAGTGGTGTATAGAGACACCGTAATGTTTTTTCACTCCCCCAGAGAAACCGTTGAATGGCTTGACTCTGTCAGGGCTTAGACGCCGGACCTCGGTTGATGTGGCAGCAACGCCCCTCAACCTAGGGGTGGGGTAATAGCGGTGGGCGGCCCATGGACGGATGGGCGAAATGTAAGAGGTTGACAACGATGCTTCGCATCAGTGAACCAGTAAGGGGGTTGATGGGGGGTGGGTATCAATGGGTGTGGGTGGATAATGGGTGGGGGGGGACCCCGGCTTGGTTGCGGCTGCCTTTGGGGGGTGACGGACGCCTCCTCCATAATTCATGATGACTAGTAATAGAGTCATGATATGGAATGTGCGTGGACTGGCTGATAGAATGAAAAGGGTAGTGGTCTTTGATTTAATTACTCGACACCTCCCCGCAATAGTTGCTTTATTAGAAACGCATGCCACACCGAATATCCCTGAGTATTTAATAAAGAGATGGGCTGGACATCAATTTCACTCTGGTCTCTCGGCATATTCCCGAGGGATCAGTGTGTATATACACCATAGCATCGACTTTATCCTGCTAGACCAGTCGATTGATAGAGATGGGAGATATATCTTCCTCTTCGCCCAATGGAATGGTAGTAGGTGCGTCCTTGCTTTCTTGTATATTCCCCCACCGTTCACAATGACAGTTTTAAAGCAGCTGGCACTCTTTATACATAATAGAGAGCGCTCTCCGATATTAATATGTGGTGACTTTAACTGCGTGCTCGACCCGGCGCTGGATAGATTTTCAACCGCCCGGAAAAGTGCGCAGGATAAACATGTTCTACTTCGCGGGTTCTGTGAGGAGATGGGTTTAACCGACGTCTGGCGATGGCTTTACGGCAACAAACAGGTGTTCTCCTGCTTTAGCAAAGCGTATAGCGCTATGTCTAGGATCGATATGGCCTTGGCCAATGAGCAGATGCTTGAATCTATCTCAAAAATGACATACGAGACCCATGGCATATCCGACCATTCACCGATCTTACTGGTGATGAAGACCGGACAAAAAACCGGGATCAGCAGATCGTTCAGATTGAACGAACACTGGCTAACTATATTAAATGATTCCGCTGGGATAGATAAAGAACTCTCACAATTTTGGCAAGAGAATATCGGTACAGCTCACATTCATTTTGTTTGGGATGCCATGAAGGCATTTATGCGTGGGCTGTATTTTTCTAGAATAAAAACGAAAAAAAATGATTTCTCTGCCGAACAAAAAAAGCTGGAGGCAAATATTGCATATCTGGAGGGCTGTATCCGAGTACGAAATGATATGAATACGCGTACTAAGCTAAAATCTGCCAAAGATCATTACATTACCTTTATGAAGGAAAAAGCACAGAATCAACTATTTTTCATGGGCTATAAAGATTTCTGCGAGGCGGGTACCCCGAGTAAGCTATTGGTTTCTATTATAGCAAATCAAAAACCCCCCCAAAGAATTAGACAGATACTGACGGGGGATGGGCGTAGATTGGAAAGAGGAATGGAGATGGTAGCAGAGTTTTTTAATCACTTTGATAATTTATATCGATCTGAGGCGGTAGATATAGTGACCGAAATAGATGCCTTTTTGGAACAAGTCAGGATCCCGGCGCTCTCGGTCTCCGATTCCGCCTCTTTGTGTGCCCCCATCTTATTGGAGGAATTACAAACGGCCCTGCAGGGGACTCGGGGTTCTTCTGCGCCGGGTCCGGATGGACTTCCATTTGGCATCTATAAGCGCCATGCGGAGATACTCTTGCCCGGACTGTTGCTTGTTCTAAATGAGTCTAGTAAACGCGGAAAGCTGCCCCCGTCTCTGGCCGAAGCAACGGTTACATTGATCCTTAAAAAGGGGAAACTGGGAAATAAAGTTGAGGACTATCGCCCAATATCACTGCTCAATGCAGATTATAAAATAATTGCAAAAGTCCTTTCCAATCGCTTAAAAAAAGTAATAGCGCGCCTGATACATGTGGACCAGACAGGGTTCATTCCTGGGCGACAGATACAGACCAATATACGGCGGACCTTTCTTAATATCCAGATTGGCGGAGGGGAGGACCGCTCGATACTATCATTGGACGCCGCTAAAGCGTTCGATCGTGTCGAGTGGCCCTTCCTCTGGCGTGTTATGTATAGGATGAATCTGGGCCAGGAATTTATTGGATGGGTTAAACTGCTATATAGTGAAACAACTGCTAGAATTAAAGTCAATGAGGTGCTTACCCCTGCTGTTTCCCTAAAGCGGGGAACACGTCAGGGCTGCCCCCTTTCTCCTCTCCTCTTCGCAATCTTTATGGAACCCCTTGCCTGCAGGATACGGACTGAACCTGGCATATCCGGCTTCGGGGGGAGAGGGACAGACGATAAGATTTGCTTATATGCAGATGACGTCTTACTCTACCTGAATGACGGTTGGAGAAGCGTCCCCAATGTTATGCGGATAACAGAGGAATTCGGCAGAATTGCTGGGTATGAGATAAACTGGTCTAAGTCTGTACTCTTCCCCCTGAACCGGATGCCCCCCCCTAACGATCTTAGGATCAGAATTATTCCCCCGACAGATCATTTAGATTATCTCGGGATAAAAATCAGCAATAATATTAGGGAATATAATCAGTTAAATATTTCCCCTTTAGTGGGGAGAATAAAAGACAAAATAAGAGTGTGGCAGAAACTCCCACTTTCGCAGATCAATAGGATTGCGTTGATTAAAATGGTTTTGTTACCCTGGATATTGTATACGGTCAGCTCCTGCCCCACTTGGATTGAGGATAGCGTCTTCAATCTGATTGACCGCTTGATAAATGATCTGATATGGGGCAGAAAAAGGGTCCGCATCAAACTACAATACCTGCGAATGGCCGTAAGTAACGGGGGCCTAGGCCTGCCCCATTTTCAAATCTATTATCTCTGTGCACAATTACAATGGTGCGTCAATGTCGGGGATGGTGTATTAATATCACATATCCTAGGTCAACGCCCACTACACTCCAATAACATTTTTAGTATATTGGAATCCGGAATGTTTCAACGTACAGATTACTTTTGCCCCACCGGAGCCGCGCTACAGAAAGTTTGGAATAAAATTAAGATATTGATCCATGCCCCTCAAATTCTGGATTTCTCCCCCTTATGGGACAACCCTGCCCTAACTGAATTTTTGACACTTAACGAAAACGAATTCTGGACTCGAAAAGGTATTTTATTATTTTCACATATATACACAAAAGGGAATAGTAAATCAATACGGGAATTGATAAAACAAGCACCAATAACTGCACTAGAGCACTATAGATATTGTCAACTACAACATGCACTATCATACACTCTCAAAAAAACACCCTTGATAAAAGTTACTCCGGGGTTCTTATCCTTTTGTTATAACATAGTAGGGAATAAAGTTAAGATTTCACTAATATATAGGAGATTCATCGAGGAAATAAGCACTATCACTAAATTTAAAAGTGTGGATAAATGGAAGACAGATATTGGGGAATGTAACCCCTCACAATGGCAGGAAATATATCAAAATATAAAGAAGGCCTCTCTTTCACGACAACACCGATTGATACAATTCAAAATAATACATCGCTTATATGTTACTCCGAGCCTGTTGACTAAAATGTACACTAACAAGGGTCAAGAATTTAGCTGCCTTAAATGTTCTTGTGTAGCCGCAGGGCTTGTACATATGCTGTGGGACTGTCCAGCTATTAGGACTTTCTGGGGCTGCATATTTCAGACAATGGTGGCAAACAGCAGGAACAGTCCTCCCATGACTATTCAAGTAGCAGTTCTTGGATTGCTTCCTCCTGAGTATAAAAACAAAACCACTAAAAATGAACAGGTATACTGGTTAAAGGGGTTTCTTTTGGCCAAAGTGATAATCTTGAGACAGTGGGTGAAAGATAGACCCCCAACAATCAATGATTGGCAAAGTTTAATGACGCGAATAACACATTTTGAGGGCATGAAACGACGTGGATTAAACGACGCTACCGGAATGGGCCCATAGAGAAGGGAAATAGCCAGCCGTAATACCCCAGAGCAGAATTGATGGCTAGTAACTGGGGAGACCACTGATATACCCCAACAAACCATTATATATTCCTAGATAAACTCTATCAACACAGCCCACGCCAGAATACGTGTGAAATTGTAAAGGCTCTAATGAAAATCCTTATGAGGGGGGCAGGAATACTCCGCCGCCCCTCGCGGCGGCCGCACCAAGCCGGGTGGAAACGGGTGGGGGGTGAGGGGGCGGGGCGGAGGGGGGATGGGTTTATGGTTTTTTTTTTTTTTTTATTCTTGTGTGTTTTTTTTTTTGGGTTGTGGATCCCATGCCTATGTACTGGTATTAGAGCTGACTCCTCTGGTCACAGATTGTTTTGTTGTATGTGTCCGATATATGGCATGGAGACGATACACTGTCTAATGTGCGCTATTATAGTATATCTGATTGGAAATTTGCTTTTATATTGTCTGTAAAATAAAAATACAAATAAAAAAAAAAAAAAAAAAAAATAAACTGCATGGGTTGTATTGCAATTGAGATACGCTTTCATTGGCAAGACTCTGTTGTTTGCAGTTGAAGAAAAAGTTTTGGATATTAACATATGTGTGCAGCAAATGCACCTGTGATGGCCACACCTATAGCTTCCCTTGGTCCTAAGCCACGCTGGTTGCGATTTTTTCTTTTCTTGATACAGGCTGGGGCTGACATAGTTAGCAATTATAGGCGCCCTTCTAGCTGCGCATTTAACCCCATCTGCAACTATGTCAGTCCATTCTTTATCATATGACAAGACGGGAAAATGCTTTTTTACAATATGACGTATTTGTTGGTATTCTGTACTGTATTGTGTCACAAACAGATTGTTTCTTCTGCCCTTGTCCTTGATATTATGATTTTATTTTTTATTTTTACTACTTGTACCTGTATCAGAAAGTGGAGCCTCCTTTTGCAATAAATGTTCCTGTCTAGGTTAAAGGAGGGATCCCCTTTCAATGGTTGAGACCTGTTGTATGGCCTCCTCTACAAGTTTTGTGCCATAGCCTCTTTTACCCAATCTATGGGAGATGTGTCTAGCTTCCTCCATAAAGCTCTTTTCTTCCGTGCAATTCCTTCTTGCACGGATTATTTCACCCCTGGGTATGTTGGCAATTACATGTTTTGGATGACAGGATGTCGCATATAATGTGGTGTTACCTGCCATGGGCTTCCTATATGTGCAGGTGGAGACCCGATTGGTGGTGGAGTGTCCCCTCAGGCGCAAATCCAAAAAGGTCACCTCCAGTGTATCATGGTGGACACTAAAAGAAATAGTGTCCACACAGGAGTTGATGTAACCACAGAAGGATGGTATGGCCGCCACATCGCCCGTCCAGATCAGGATCAGGTCATCGATGTAACGGCCATACAACCTGATGTGGTGCCAAAAAGGGTGGGTGTCGATGAAGAGAAAACACCTCTCCCACCATGCCATAAAGATGTTAGCAATGGAGGGAGAGAATTTGGCCCCCATCGACACCCCCGATATCTGGAAGTAAAATTTATTGTTGAACATGAAGAAATTGCGCCTGAGGAGGAAGTCCACCACCATCAGGACATATTCCTGCAAACCTGCAGTAATGTTCCCATATCTCTGTAGGAACCAAGTAAGGGATTTGATGGCCAGTTGGTGGGGAATGTTTGTATACAAGGACACTACGTCCGCTGTGATCCATACATAATTTGACGACCATTCAATATTGTCAATCGTTTGCAGAACGGACGTAGTGTCCCCGAGATAACCTGGTATTAGTGGTATAAGTGGCTGAAGTATGGAATCAACCCCTTGGGACATTCTTTCGGAAAAGGAGCCAATGCCCGCTACAATTGGTGTGAGGGGAGGTGGAAAAACATTTTTATGTGTTTTTGGAAGTGCGTGAAACACTGGGATAACCGGGGACACAATATAGATATAGTCTGATTCCTTGTTGGTTAGGAAACCTGATTGGATCCCCAAGTCCAAAATGTCCCTGAGTTCCTTCTGAAAAGAGGGGAGGGGGTTGTCACTGAGAGTGACATATACTGTAGTGTCACTAAGCATGGATTCAATCAGGGTCTTGTATAGACCACTGTCCAGCATGACAACCCCACCCCCCTTGTCAGATTGTTTGATTACAACATCCGCCCTCGTTTTCAAATCCTGGAAGGCCTTTTTTTCTTTTTTAGTAACATTATTGCTACCCCCAGGATTCTGATTAATTTGATCATGCAGCAAAACTAAATCACGTTCCACCAAATCTTGGTATCGATCCAGTGCTGGAGATCTGGACTGAATTGGATAAAAATCTCGATTCTTTGTATGGAAATGCATAGACCTGTTATACAAATCCAGACCCTTCAGGACTGTATTCGACTCCTGAAGTTCACATACATGCATCATTTCATGGAAGCTTATGTGTCTATTATTTAAAGTACTTATATCGACACAGACAGAAGGATCACTTGTGGACACAACAGCGTAATCAGCGTCCCCAGCCTCCGCAGCACAGACATCGCCACCACCCACCTGAAAATGCCGGCAGAGAGTGAGGGCACGGGCCAGCCTGTTGACATCCAGAAGCGTCCTATACAGGTCAAATTGACAGGTAGGAGAAAAGGTTAAACCTCTCTTGAGTATACTGATATCATCAGCTGACAATATGGAGGCGGATAAATTAATTACTTCAAGTTCATCCTGTCATTTTTGTATCTTATTAGATACCGGCGGTTTTCCATGTTTTCGACCCGCCCTCCGTTTTTTGAAGCCGCTTTGTGTGAAGCAGTCGCTTGACTTTGTGCGGCCTGCGTCGATGACAGGGCAAGATCCTGTTCAGAATCGGCAGAATCCAAATCCGTTGAACTGAAGGAAACCCTTTGCAGATTATTTTTTTTCTTTTTGTTGCGCAGCTTTTTTAAGATTGAGCGAGGTGTATTCTGTTTAGAATCTGTCCATGTATATACCTGGTCGGACTGATAATCAAGTAGATCGCTGTTATATTTCCTTTGCTTAAATTTAATGAGATCGTCCTCCATTTTTTGAAGATCATCTTTTAGCTTATTATCCAGGTTGATGAATTCAGGATTATTGATGTGTGCGCTCAGGGTTTCTTGCATTTTTTTTATGTTTGCCCTGTATTCCACAAGAGCTTGGCTCTCATTAATTTCGATTAGGTCCATCAGTTTCAGGGAACACTCTGACAAAATGACTTCCCACTCCTTCAAAAAGGTATCCGAATATATGGTGGTAGGTTTTTTCTTTAGTCTGAGCCCTCTAGGGATCATTCCTTTATCCGTATATTTTTTCAAGGAAGTAAGATCCCATCATGTACGGAGCTCTCTAGACATAAGATTTTCAAGTGAAGACATTGACATGGTAAGTTGTAAATTCTCCTGGATGGATTTGTTGGGTGCATCATAAATAGCATTCATTCGCTGTAGTCTATCTTCATCGTCCTCCAAGGGACGCAGCGAAACATGTGCCATAGCTCACACCCTTGTAAAAAACGCTTAAAGCAACTGAGGCAGGGAGTGCACACAATCCTGACTTGCAATATATGAAGAAAAAGTAAATTCATCAGCTCTCACCTGCCCCTCCTTCAGCTGTGAGCACGGAAGGCCCGTGTCAGGTAACAGGGGGACAATGTTTGGATGCATCTTGGACACCAATGTCGCTGCTGGGAACCATGTTGTCCGAGTTGTACGCCACTTCTACAGATGGACGAAAAACGCCTAAAAACCCCGCCCCCACAAAAAAATATCAATTTTAGAGGAAAATTTGTTAGGAAACATTCTTTCCTGTAGATTCAATTGCATATACAGTGTAAGTGCTGCCAAAAAAATACAAGGAAATAGAGATACAGCCTCTATATCACATAATGGAGGCACTCATTCACATGGTGCTACAATTGTTCAGGTAGTGGGACTCCTACACTTATACAGCCTATGCACTAAATAAAAGGCCTGCCAAAAATTACAAGGAACAGGCACTCAAATGCACCTTTTATTACACATAAAGGAGGGTATCATGCAAACCCTTTAATAATTATTAATAATAGCCTGCTGCTGACCCTCAAAAATCATTAGGAGCAAGGGCCTGCTCGTTACCCTCTAAAACATTACGGGTGAGGGCCTTCTTCTCAGCTTACACTCTTAAACATTATGGTTGAGGGCCTGCTGGTGAGCGAAGGACACCCAGTAGTTGTAAGGTACTGAGGGATCATTTAGGATGCTGACACGGTCTGCTATGTATTCCTTCACCATTTTCCAAAACTTTTGCCTCCTTGTACCACTAGGCCTCGCTTTAGGGTGAGGTTGCTGGCGGGGTGTCATGAAAGTGTCCCATGCCTTGGAGAGTGTTGCCATGCCTTTGTTGGAACTGCTGTGTATTCCCATTGTCTCCCTTCCCCAGTTGCCTAAGGAAGTACGGACTCTATCGCCAGCGTTGTCAGATGGAAATTACCCGGAGCAATCTCTCAACAAGTTCCTTACGGTATTGCACCATTTTACTCGTCCCCTCCACCACAGGAATGAGAGATGAGAGGTTTTCTTTGTAGCGGGGGTCGAGAAGGGTGAACACCCAGTAATCCGTGTTATCTAAAATGCATATAACGCGAGGGTCGCGGGTAAAGCAGCCTAACATGAATTCAGCCATGTGTGCCAGAGTACCAACAGGCAAGATGTCGACATCAGGATGACTCTCCATCTCCTCTTCCTCCTCCTCTTCAGCCCATCCACGCTGAACAGATGGAATTAAAGTTCCATGGGTACTAGCCTCAGTAGCAGAGGCAACAGTCTCCATCTCCTCCTCCTCTTTACTGTCCAATTCGTGCTGAGAAGACGAACTGTGGGTGGTCTCGGTATCACCCTATGAGATGTCCTCCACCAGTTCCTCGTCTGACACATTCAGAGTGTCATCCTTAATTGTGAGCAGCGATCGTTTGAGTAGACACAGCAGTGGGATGGTTACGCTGATAATCGCGTTATTGCCACTAACATATATAGTGAAAATCAGTATATATACACATTTCACTAAATCAGCACCCAGTTTTCTTGTCTGCGGTTTATAACATTAATCGCAGTGCTTTGCATTTCTGTACCATTTCTACGCTTCAGGCCCATAAATTGGGAATAATATAGTCATAAATATAAACAACATCATAAAACAGTGTCTGTACTGCAAATTACAATTGTGGTCGGGGCACTCACGAAGAAGGACTCCTATCTGCTGGCTAGCTAAGAGGTTAGAGTTATGCCGAAACCGTGACGTTGGAGGGATAGCTGAAGGAGGCCATCCCCTTGGTGTAAGCTGAGATTGAGGGTGGGTAGGGTGGGGAGAGTTTGACACACGTTCATTGAAGGAGGGGCAGAGGTGCCATGATATAGGCAACCGTGCCCCTCCCACAAATACAGGCCAATGGATCGGCCTTAACACTTGTGGTCGGGGCAATCACGAAGAAGGACTCCTACCTGCTGGCTAGCTAAGCGGTTAGAGTTATGCCGAAACCGTGACGTTGCAGGGATAGCTGAAGGAGGCCAAAAAGAACAACAATTTCTATGAAATCGGAATGTTATCAACATTTATTCATAACACCAAATTCTGACAAGCAAGATTCATTTCAGCATACGGACAAGGAATGCAGCGGCTGAAACAGGACGAACGCCAACGACCTAGTCTTTTAATTATATGTGCTGGAACCCGATTCCTTGACGCGGTGGATGCCGCCCCTATGCGAAACGAATGCCCGGATATTGAGGACGGATCTACTGCCAGATTAGTCAGTAAAACACGAATATGGGTTATGAATTGGGGACAGGTAAGGTGAGTATTATTGAATGGTAGCAAAGGACTGCAGGGCGGCTTGTTCGGCAGAGAGGACAGAAGCTGTTGTAGCACGCGCACGGGACACCACTGATGAGAGGTCGGGAAGAAAAACACCTGGGTCGGGGGGCCGACCTGAGAGGTCTTGGAGGTGAGAAGCGAGAGTATGAAACCATTTCGGGAAGCTGAGAGCTGACCGAGGGTGATGTATCTGCTACTGTTAGCCGGGGAAGTAAACCCGGCCGGTCTCAAAAACCCGTAAAAGGCCAGGTACATGGCAGCTTTTATTATTAAACTATGCAGGGCACCGAATGGTTTCTTGTCTAATAAGTCGGAAAGGTCGCGGAAAAGCTGGCCAGTGACGGGTAGCCGGCGAGTGCGTGACTCGCGGTCGCTTTTCTCGAGACCCCTCAGAGTGGCTTTAATGGCATGGATAGAAAACAATGAACCTGGCTGAGTGAAACTCATGGCTCTAAAATGTTGCACCCCTGCGAGGTAGGACTTGACCGTGGCGTGGGATAGTCTCAGATTGGTGTGACAGTAACCTATAAACGCCAGCATGTACGGAACGAACTCGGTGTCACCTTGTGGATAAGAGTCCTGAAATCTGAGGAAGGCTCTCCAACCTGTCTGGTAGGCTCTGGCTGTATTGGGAGAGAGGGACTTGAGTAGCAGTGACCGAGCGGTGGCGAGATGAGCGTCTATGGCAGAATTAGAGCAGCGTATGGAGGGACTGGGCTCCCGACGGCGTCTGCTTCTGAACAGATCTGTGAAAAGAGGGTAGAATTAAAACGAGATAACGCGTCGGCTGCTCCGTTGTGGTTAACGGCTATATGTGAAGCTATGTAACGAAACTGGTGTTGTAATGACAGAAGGACCAGGCGCCTAAGAAATAACATGACATATGGAGACTTAGAAGAACCACTATTGAGAATCTCGATGACGGCTGTATTATCGGACACGAAGGACACAGTCTGACCTGACCAACGTTGGCCCCAGGTATAGGACGCTGCCACTAAGGGGTAGAGTTCAAAAACTGCTGAGGTACGGAAAAACCCAGGAATGGAACTAACTTCGACTGGCCATCTGTCTGCTAACCAATGGTTGCCAAAAATAGCTGCGAAACCTGTATTGGCAGCGGCGTCAGAAAAAATTACGGGGGAGTTGCTGGATATCGTGGGAACAAAGAGCGACCATATCATCCAGACCTATGCTGCTATCCTGGGAAGGGGCTGTGGGAAGGAGAGAAAGTAGACGAGATACAAATGCCCTACCTTGCGGAATTATGCGCATCGCAAAGTTCAGCATACCTAACAGGGACTGTAGCTGAACTTTTTTAATCACTCTAGTGGATGTGAAATTATGAACGGCTTCCCTAATTCTCTGTAATTTGTCCCTTGGCAACCTGGCAACCATGTTCTGGGTGTCCAAGACTATACCAAGGAATGTGATGACTGCGGAAGGACCTTCCACTTTCTTGGGAGAGACTGGAACCCCCAATTGTCTGAAACACTCTAGTAACAAATGAAGGTCTTTGGGGGGAGTGTCAGGACGCTCAACAATTAAAAAATCATCAAGGTAGTGAATAACATTACTACAGTGGAATTCATGGACTAAAATCCAGTGGAGAGCCTTGGCTAATTGGTCGAATAACCACGGGCTACTCTTAGACCCGAATGTGAGATTGGAAGCAAAATAATAAAGGCCCCTCCATTTGATGCCGTACCACTGCCAGAGGGACGGTTTGACCGGTAGTAATTTGAAGGCGTCTGAAATATCGGCTTTAGAAAGGAAGGTGCTGGGACCTAACTGTAAGATAAGAGCGATGGCCTGATCTATGGTGGCATATCTCATACTAACTTCTTCTGATGGAATGAGAGAGTTGATGCTAGGTGTAGGGGTACCATGCGGGGCGGACAGGTCGATAATCAACCTCTCTTTGTTACTAAATTTGCCAAACACGACTCCTATCTGGCTGATTCTCCACCTGTCGAAGGGTGATGATGAAAAAGGGCCTATCAGGAAACCTTTGACTAATTCCGCAGCTATTAACCTATCGGAGACATCAGGGTGTTGGTCAGCGGACTGTAAAGTTCCTGCACTCGTGTGTGGAGTCTGGAAGGGCCACCATCCCAGTGTGGAAACCGAACCTAAACCCTGTACTAAGGAACTCTACAAAGCCTGGGTCAGGGTACCTGCGTAGGAACTGCTGCAATCAAACTATATTAACAACACACATGTAATTATTATCTGCTTTTAATGAACAGACTACTTTAGGATGGGCTCTGAAGCAGTTAGTACATATGTGTAGTAGGCGGCACTGACTGAAATTACAGGATGCATAATTGAAGTTATTACAAATCTGAGACCTGTCGAGTAGTTTGATTGGTCTACTCAGCTTGTCAACTAAACCAGAGTATTTGTTAGAATTGGACGGGCCGGGAACAGGACCTGTGGAACTAGACCCTTCGCTCTGAGCAGCCTTATGACACCACGCCGTGGAATGGTCAATTGATTGGCATAGGGAACATGACCGTGCCTTAAGCCCGGCGAAATGCCTACAAAAAATCTCAATCAATGTTGGCCCAGTTAGTAAGAAACTGGAACTGGC
This sequence comes from Bufo gargarizans, assembly GCF_014858855.1. NCBI lineage: Eukaryota > Metazoa > Chordata > Amphibia > Anura > Bufonidae > Bufo > Bufo gargarizans. The sequence goes on along the minus strand of NC_058086.1, from coordinate 87,305,780 downwards.
TCAAGGTGGCAGCTGCCTTGGCTGAGAAAGAACAATGGTAGTCGTAGAAGGAACTACCACCATACTTGTACCCCAACTCCGTTATCCTAAACAAGTACAGATCAAGTTCTTCCCTTCTCTCGGGACAAACTGAACAGATTACGTCTCTGTACAAACTAAATGCGAGCACAAATTCAGGTACCGTGAGCTTGCGGTTCAGTCTGTGGTCACGGCCTTTCAGGATCACTGACACATCCCCACAAGCAATTACCCTACTATCAGACAGGTCCCGGGTAGCGACCAGTAAGGATGCGAGATTGACATCTCTACTTTCCAGGATGTCCTTCTTTAAATTGGCAGGAACAAAATGAGCCGGCATAATACTGGGCACTGTCACAGGGATACCTGCCCCTGTCGCCGTAGATGTGGAGGGAACAGCGACATCGATGGTATGCAGGGTAGTGGAAAAACAACGAGACTCAACCGCTTGCAATCTGGTTTGCACATCCGTGACAGACGAAGTCAAGTTATTTAACAACAGATGTGTCAGCGAGTTCTGAACAGTGACCGCGGAGACTTCCTGCTGCTGAGGGCCTGAGTTAACGACCAATAACCGGTATAACTCAGCATTCCTAGCAGAAGAGGGATACAAAATACCCCGTCTGGACAACTCCGACATCAACCTAGGGATGGTCCAAGTGCAAAGAGACGAGACACTGCCCCCTTCTGACATCCTGGCAGGGTTCTCGTCGACCGAAGCCTCCACTATATCTGACGCACGTGACATACCCTGTGGATACAGTATGCATAAATCAACTCCTGACTGTCAACTGATACTGGAATGACGTGACGTGGCTGTGAGTAGGCTGAGACCCATGCAACTGTGAAAAAATACGAGTGAAAAAGGACGAGAGAACCTGAGCCAAGGAGAAGCGATAGCTGAACCTAGAACACCCCTGTGAATGGTGAGTCTGACCGTGGCACAACTGACCCACTACCAGAAGAAAAGAGTGGAATAGTACCACAACATAGCTATTGTCATACTGTACCCTGATGGTTGAACAACGTGCAGAATGTGTGTGAAGAAGGACGAGACAAATCCTGGAATAAAACCACATGTAAGATCCTTGCGTACGTCATAGCGCCAGCGTAGAGGCGTGCGACCAACAATACAGAGACCCTCTAACTAGTACTGAACGAGTATATGCCCCCCCCCCCTTAACCCTAAACTCCATCAATCAAGCATGAGTTATATATATATATATATATATATATTTTTTTTTTTTTACATCCCCTTTTTTTATTTTTATTTTTTGTGGTCATAGCTCCTGGTAGCCACTAGATGGAGCCAACACAGAGCACAGAGCCATGGACTGCAGTGCCGGCAGTCACCACCGGAGGGAGCCTGCATCGTCCAACACTGCTCCATGGACTGCATTGACTCCAGCAGCCACCAGGGGGAGCCCACACAGTAGCCTGCCCCTGCAGCACGGGCAGACAGCGGAGGAGACCGCAAGCAGGATGCTGAGGTGAGAGCGCCGCAACATGACCAGAGGCAGTACGGGCATGGGGGGGCATGAGGGGGACAACCCAATCTCCTGCCACGGACCCTGCCTAGCTAATGGCACAGCGGCCTGTGCCAGACATTTAAGGGGGGAAAGAAATTTGAATCGGGATCGCGCTGATCCCTGCACCCTACGATTCATGCCACGTGGGAGCCGGAGCTGCCTGGCAGACGCTCCGGTGCAGTGTGGCCCCCTCTTACCTAGGGAGCCGGCACTGCCGGACAGACTTGCGAACCGAGACTGCAATGTGGCAGTCACTTACCTGATCTAGTAGCTTGCTTTGCGCAGAAACGAACTTCTAGGACCGGACGCAAACTTCACACACGGAACGAGGCCAGCGTTTGACACACGTTCATTGAAGGAGGGGCAGAGGTGCCATGATATAGGCAACCGTGCCCCTCCCACAAATACAAGCCAATGAATCGGCCTTAACACTAATCTGTGGCTAAAATACTGTCCAAAATCTGTGCTGTTCTGTGTCATATACTGCCCTGTATCTGAAAACTGTATTTTGTGGACAGTAAAAAGAAAAGCGTCACAACCAGTAAAAAAATCTATAAATATGAAGAAGGCCAGCACTAAGGGACGGGGAAGTGGGCGTTATGGTGATGCCAGTGCACCAAAAAAAAAAAGCACCCAATGATGTGTTCCGGCCAGCCAATCACTGTAATGCCAGTAGAAAACATGGCTAATGGCTAATGTTTATTGGCTGCTTAGAAGGCACCAAACGTGTGGGGAGGAGACTCGAGCATGGCGCTTGAGCACATTTGGTACTCGGCCGAGCGCTCGGATCTGCCGAGCATAGCGATGCTCTAGCCGAACCGGTACTCGGCCGAGAATGCTCGCTCATCACTACTTAAAAAACAAAACATTTTGTGCCACTAGGGAACTTGAGTCAGACGTCCAGGGGTTACAGAGACATGCAGGATGCCAACCCAGATCTTCAGTTAAAATGCTTTAACTGGCAGCGGGAGTGCCACTCAACTGTATCCATGTCCTTAGGATACTGATGGCAGAGCAGGGATTCATAGACTCCCTACACTACCAGGTGGTGCAATGATGTGACTGTATTTTGTCTCCTGTGCCAAAGTGCTGACTACTGAGGCCTCAGTTAAGCCCTTCAAGTGATTGGGTACGTTGAGTGAAGATTTATTATTTTCTGTGAGGTGGGCACTATAAATGAAGAGGGAGCACTGTAACATATGAGGGAGACTATAAACTAGAAGGGGGCACTATAACAGGTGAAGTGATGCAATAACCTGTGAGAGGGCACTTTTACCTATGAGGCAACACAAAGATGGGACTGTTACTGCTCTGGGGAAGAAAGGGTGTATTATTAGCAATGCCTCCTTCTGCCGTCAAACAGTAATACAAGTTTCTGCTCCCCACACAATAAAAATACCCACCTTTATTATGTTCTAGGAGTCACAAAGGTTGGATTGTTACATTGTAGGAAGCAAAAGTGGGCCTTTTTTCTGTGTGCGTTCTCAAGGGAGCACTATTATATCACTATTTTAACTAAACAATCTTATTTTACTAGGATAGAACATGTGGGCTATATTACCCCGTGGGGTAGAACAAATGGCATTATTACTCTGTGAGGCACAAAAGTGCACTATTACTGTGCTAGTGGCGGTGACATACCTCTATGGCGGTTTGTGCACAGCCATAGCACTCTAAAGGTACCTTTGGAGGCACCAATGGGGTTAAAGATGCAATCCAAGCAAAGCTGATACACTTAGTTATGACCAGTGTTGGGCCTTGAGTTGCTGCGTTGCACACAGATTCGAAGACACCAAATAAAAAAATTGTAATCATTTCACTAATACTTTTATGCTGCTGCAGTTAGAGAAGAAAAACACAAATTTTGACTAGATATCCACAGATAACAAAATTTGCTGCTAAATTTCTTATACAGTCACACAGATAGGGTATATTCACATATAGCCATGGCAGCGTGCACCTGCACATTGGGATGTGCTGACTTACCCCCTTTTTTGCAGTTGTACTGAGCTGGAGGTGTGGCTGACTCCAGTAGAAAGCTGTAGCCTATTCTCATTGTATTTATTGGAAGCCATTTGGCACCAGGAAAGATATAGAGTGGGCTCAGCATGCATGTTGGTACCTGGATTTAATGCAGGCTGTTATGGCACAAGAAATGGTAAAAAGCAGCATTCATGTGGAACCTGTACTCCCCGAATTTTATGGTGGCCATTATGGCACATAACAGGTTCCTGTCTTACAGAGATCACCTTGATGTTTGGCAGACGGGTCCAAGAAATTTTGTACAAAATGTATTTGCCAAGAATCTTAAATTTGCTAAATAAGTGTAGCATTAGCACCAGAATGTTTTCTATAATTCTGGCATTATTGTACTTTATTTGTGTTTGCAGAGTGCATACTTGTGCACAAATTTCAAGCACACTTCTGCAAACCCCTTTCTAGTGAATTTGAGAGCTGCAGAAACTTCTGTAATAAATCTGTTGTAAAAGCCATCAGAGTATTGGGCATAAAAGAACAATGTGTGCACAAATGGTTTAAGGTTTTATTTACTGTCTCCTTTACTCCTTGCAGCAAACTTAATCAGCGCCTGGGAGTGCCACTTCCCTTTTCAAGCTTTTCCATCATTGCTTGTCCTGTCCTTGTGGTTTTAGGTTCCCTGCTGGACCATAAGTTGTGAGGTCCCATGAGAGCTGCTGCCTTTCACTGTTCGCAGTGGTCACATCTGCTAAAATGGTGGGTCACTGTTTATCTGCTGCCACCTGCTGCTGACAGGGTGGGCACAGTTCATGTGCCATCTGCTGTACATAACTGTAAGGCTATTTGCTGCAATTCACTGGTATAATAGACATACAGTTAGGTCCATTTGCAGGAAGAGGCTTTATCACTGTTACACTTTACTAAATAAACTTGTTCACAGGATAGACAGTCATGTATCCTCTGAGATCTCATTGCAAATTGATTAATCATAAGCAAAAATTCACTAAATAAAAACTTAGAATAGTCTTACTCGAAGTGAGCCTCTTTCACAGTATTCAATAACACCATATATCATAGCGTCCTTCTTCACAGTTCCATAGAATTTTGTCAGGTTGTAATAATCTATCTGTAGAAGCTGAAGAGTTACAATCGGTTTAATTCAGTTATGAATAGAACTAGTACAGTTACATAGATTTCAGGTTTATAGGGAAACTTATGTAGGAAAAAGTTTAATGTGACATGAAGAATATGCAGAATATGTTGGCACAATATTGTGCCACTTGCACACAGTGCAGAATATGTGTGGTTTTTCCAATGCGGATGCTTAGTGCATTACCAGCAAAGTACATCAGATTACACAAACATTAACATATACAATCTCAATGATACAGGTTTGCTACCCCATAATAATTGACTAATAACTTGAAAAGGAAGGGGAAGCTAAAAAAAAAAACACAAAAAAACTTTATTAAATCAGAACTCAATTGGGAAAAGGTGAATAAAACCAGTGCTATTCGCACCAATGGAAATGATTATGTAATCAATCAAATCTAGTGATCCAATATTCAAGGCTCAGGGGTAAACCTGACTGCCCCTTTAGATACCTGTCCCTAGGCTAGGTGATGCGGTAATATTAGCAAGCAAAAATGGACAAGACTTGGGGTATTGTTATCAAACCCAAACATCCATAATCACTGCCAATATGGAAGTTATTTCAGTGGAGACTGTTGTTAATCTACAATAACGTGCCCACATCTCTCTTGTTTACTGATGACAGCACAAGCTGCACACGCACTGCAATACATGCAGCTAGCAAGCAGCTAATACAGTCCCACATTGTAATGCAACTTTAGAAAATAAAATAAAAGTTGCCCTTATAGCTCTAACAGGCTACACATAAAATAATGTCCGAGGCTCGATGCCTTTCTGCAAACAAAGATGCCTCATCAGGCGCCTGTAATGTAACCTAATGCTTTGAGCCAAAAACAAAGTATGAAAAAGGCAGTAGGAATGCCCCTCTCACACGGCGCTAGAATGGCCATTTTATGTATCTATTTATTTGTTTTATCGGTTTCAATAAATATATATTTTCGTATATATATACAGTACAGACCAAAAATTTGGACACACCTTCTCATTCAAAGAGTTTTCTTTATTTTCATGACTATGAAAATTGTAGATTCACACTGAAGGCATCAAAACTATGAATTAACACATGTGGAATTATATACATAACAAAAAAAGTGTGAAACAACTGAAAATATGTCATATTCTAGGTTCTTCAAAGTAGCCACCTTTTGCTTTGATTACTGCTTTGCACACTCTTGGCATTCTCTTGATGAGCTTCAAAAAACGACATCTATATATAAATTTTTCTCTAAATGTATTGTTCTACATGTCTTTGATGTTTGGGTAAAAAAAAAATGGTTTGGGTAAAAGTTATAGCGTTTACAAACTATGTGTCACGGAAGGTGTACAGAAAACTAGAAGACACAAATGAAGATCCGACTGACTGGATCCAAAACTAAGGAACCAAAGGGAGAGCCCTGCAACAGACCTGGCTCTCTCCGTAACTGCTCAGCCTATGCAAAAATCTCAATGGTAGATGATCGCATATCCTCGTTCCTCGACTGTATAACACCTGAACACCCTATAATAGTGACGGGGCACGACCACCGGCTCCCTACACTAGATACGGAGGGAGTCAGGGTCACCTGGGATCCAGCAAACAGGAAAACACAAAAGAATGAACACAACTTATCTGTAGAAGACTCAGGAGTAGCATCCAGCATGCACATACTCCACGAAGTTGTATAAACCGCAAAGTGATGCAGTATGGGAAGGGATTTAAAGGGATGCAATCAGTACAACTACATGACAGCTGAGAGAGGCTAACGAGATGAGAAAACGAAAGCAAAACAAAAGGAACCTCAAGGAGGAGGTTCTGAAGAACGTCTGTCAGAGCTTCTCAGATGTCTGGTGGTGACACTATGGTACAAAAATGTGAATTTTCGCTTTTTGAAGCAGCTCTGACTTTCTAAGCACCTGTCATGTTTCCTGAGGTTCTATAATGCCCAGACAGTAGGAACCCCCCACAAATAACTCCATAGACACCCTAAGGTATCCCACAAAAACCCCACAAGTGATCCCATTTTGGAAAGAAGACACCCCAAGGTATTTCGTGATGGGCATAGTGAGTTCATGGAAGTTTTTATTTTTTGTCACAAGTTAGTGGAATATGAGACTTTGTAAGAAAAAAAAATCACCTTTTTCCGCTTTCCGTCTTTTGCCGAGATATTTCTCTCACCCAGCATGAGTATATGTAAAAAGACACCCCAAAACACATTGCCCTACTTCATCTGAGTACGGCGATACCACATGTGTGACACTTCTTTGCAGCCTAGGTGGGCAAACGGGCCCACATACCAAAGAGCACCTTTCGGATTTCACAGGGCATTTTTTACACATTTTGATTTCAAACCACTTCTCATGCATTAGGGCCCCTAAAATGCCAGGGCAGTATAACTACCCCACAAGTGATCCCATTTTGGAAAGAAAACACCCCAAGGTATTTCGTGATGGGCATAAGGAGTTCATAGAAGTTTTTATTTTTTGTCACAAGTTAGTGGAATATGAGACTTTGTAAGAAAAAAAAAATCATCATTTTCCGCTAACTTGTGACAAAAAAAAAAACATTCTAGGAACTCGCCATGCCCCTCACGGAATACCTTGGGGTGTCTTCTTTACAAAATAGGGTCACTTGTGGAGTAGTTATACTGCTGTGGCATTTTAGAAGCCCTAATGCGTTAGAAGTAGTTTGAAATCAAAATGTGTAAAAAATGCCCTGTGAAATCCTAAAGGTGCTCTTTGGAATGTGGGCTTCTTTGCCCACCTAGGCTGCGAAAAAGTGTCACACATGTGGTATCGCCGTATTTAGAAGAAGTAGGGCAATGTGTTTTGGAGTGTCTTTTTACATATACCCATGCTGGGTGAGAGAAATATCTCGGCAAAAGACAACTTTTCCCATTTTTTTTATACAAAGTTGGCATTTGACCAAGATATTTATCTCACCCAGCATGGGTATATGTAAAATGACACCCCAAAACACATTGCCCAACTTCTCCTGAGTACAGCGATACCACATGTGTGACACTTTTTTGCAGCCTAGGTGGGCAAAGGGGCCCAAATTCCTTTTATGAGGGCATTTTTAGACATTTGGATCCCAGACTTCTTCTCACGCTTTAGGGCCCCTAAAATGCCAGGGCAGTATAAATATCCCACATGTGACCCCATTTTGGAAAGAAGACACCCCAACGTATTCAATGAGGGGCATGGCGAGTTCCTAGAAAAAAAAAATTGGCACAAGTTAGCGGAAATTGATTTTTTTTAGTTTTTTCTCACAAAGTCTCCCTTTCCGCTAACTTGGGACAAAAATTTCAATCTTTCATGGACTCAATATACCCCTCAGAGAATACCTCAGGGTGTCTTCTTTCCAAAATGGGGTCATTTGTGGGGTGTTTGTACTGCCCTGGCATTGTGTTTGCCAAAGCATATGAACACCGCCGCCCCCTCAGCTCATATGCCTCGGCAAACGTATCTTTTACTGCAGAGGAGAAATATCGTCTTGCAGCGCCGCATACACCGACTTTTGTGTAATCTGACAGCAGCGCAATGCTTCTGTCAGAATGCACATCAGTGCTGCAGCTAGTCGATCGGTTGGTCCACCTGGAAGGTAAAAAAAAACAGGCCGCAACGCAATAAATTTATTATTTTTATAATAACATTTGAACAGAACATATAAACTTTATTAAACTTTTTGAACAGAACGTTAATTTTTTGCTTACGAGTGATTTTTTTTTATTTTTTTTTAACCTTTATAGGACAAACCTCTCCTTCCCCATGGGACAATGTGCAAAGCGCAAATCGCCCAGAGATGTGGCGAAGTACATTATGCACTTAGTCCCTCTGTGTGAATGGGCCCTAATTGCCCTGTGTGCCTGTCCTGTGAGATGCAATCCCTATGCTAAGTGTACCTGTGTGTGGTACTTCCGGAAACACTCCCCTAAGCATAGGGCAGGGTGGTCAGGGCAGTCAAGACAGAAATAGCGGGTGTCACGCCTTATTCCACTCCTGCTACAGACACAACATCTTTTTCGGGGGGAGCAGTTCTTCATTACACAAGGCAGCCCTCTCCCCCCTTGCAAGACGGGTGATAACGAGCCATTGGGGGAAGCCCCAGCGACTAGGTTGCACGGTGCCACAGCAGCCAATCTGTTCTAGGAACAAATGCCTGAAGAGGGGCACACTTGTGTAGAAATTCTCCACATAAAGATGGTACCCCTTGCCAAATAAGGGTGACACCAAGTCTCAGACTGTCTTCCCACTGCTCCCCAGGTAGTCAGGGCAACCGACCAGCTCCAGGGTCTGATCTTTACCCTCATAGATCCGAAATTTGTGGGTATAGCCTGTGGCCCTTTCACAGAGCTTATACAATTTGACCCCATACCGGGCGCGCTTGCTTGGGATGTACAGTCAAGAACAGCTCAAAAAATCCCAGTGCCGAACCGATCTGAGCTGTCTCAACCCGAACTCCAGACTGGGCGTTGAAAGGGGGAACTAATGGTGCGGCTGAAGTTGGGGACTGCCAATCAGGGTTTGCCATCACCTCCGGGACTCTAGGGGCTCTACGGGCCTGTCTGTGGGGTGGCTGCGACAGGGTAACTATTGCACTGTGCCACCGTACCAGCTTCAACTGCCCTTCTCGTGCTCGCCACTTCACCATGTTGTACGGCAGTGCTGGTACTAGGTCCAGGGTGGGCTGCGCTGCTGGTGTATGCCTCACCACGTAATCCGACAGCGCCAGCCCCACTCTGCTGCCCTTGAAGCGGATCCTGCGCAACCTGTGGTGTAGTAACACGGGGCCGGGTACGCCTGGTGGTATCAGGGACCCACTGGATTCGTCAGATGAGGGTTCCCATTCCTCATCCGACTGGGTCAGAAGCCTGTAGGCCTCTTCAGAAGAATACCCCTTATTTGACATTTGGACTACAAAATTTAGGGGGTATTCCCTGAGACTACCCAAGAAAAAAAGCAAGCCTGTCTTATAAATGGGAGGCTAGCGAAGTACCGGAAGCCGCTGCGATTGATAAAAAATATCAAAACTGATTTATTTTTTTATCGCCGCAGCGCTTGTAAAGCGATTGTGCAGTGATAAAAATTTGGTCACTGCGGCGGGGCGGGCGTGGGTGAACGCACATGTGGGCGACCGATCAGGCCTGATCGGGCAAACACTGCGTTTTGGGTGGAGGGAGAACTAAGGTGACACTAATACTATTATAGATCTGACTGTGATCAGTTTTGATCACTTACAGATACTATAAAAGTACAAATGCTGATTAGCGATACGCTAATCAGCGAATCAGTGACTGTGGTGCGGTGGGCTGGGCTCTAAATGATCGCTAACTACCTAACCAAGGGGCCTAAACTATCCTAAAACCTAACAGTCAATACCATTAAAAAAAAAAAAGTGACAGTTTACACTGATCACTTTTTTCCCTTTCACTATGTGATTGACAGGGCGATCAAGGGGTTAATTGGGGTGATGGGGGGTGATCTGGTGCTAAGTGTAGTGTTTTGTGTGTACTCACGGTGATGTCTGCTCCTCTGCTGGAACCAACCGACCAAAAGGACCAGCAGAGGAGCAGAGAATCCATTTAACACCTTATATTAACTATAAATATAAGGTGTTATATGGCTTGTGATTCGTTTTTTTTGAAAATCATCAGCCTGCCAGCCACGATCATTGGCTGGCAGGCTGATCATGTAATAGCCCTCTAACTTTTGCCGGCCCGCGATGCGCATGCACCGGCCGGCTTAGAGCGTCATCTTGCGAGATGACGCGCCAATGCGTGACTCTGCCTGAGACAGCCGCCTCAGGACCGCGGTCCTGCGTTAGGCGGTCCGGAGGCGGTTAAAGTAATGATGGCCACTAGTTTTTCTTTACTTAGCTGCTTTTTTTCTTGCCATAATACAAATTCTAACAGTCTATTCAGTAGGACTATCAGCTGTGTATCCACTTGACTTCTCCACAACGCAACTAATGGTCCCAACCCCTTTTATAAGGCAAGAAATCCCACTTTTTAAACCTGACAGGGCACAACTGTGAAGTGAAAACTATTTCAGGTGACTACCTCTTGAAGCTCATCAAGAGAATGCCAAGAGTGTGCAAAGCAGTAATCAAAGCAAAAGGTGGCTACTTTGTTGAACCTAAAATATGACATATTTTCAGTTGTTTCACACTTTATTATGTATATAATTTCACATGTGTTAATTCATAGTTTTGATGCCTTCAGTGTGAATCTACAATTTTCATAGTCATGAAAATAAAGAAAACTCTTTAAATGAGAAGGTGTGTCCAAACTTTTGGTCTGTACTGTATATATATATATATATATATATATATACACATACACGGTATATAGTATAATATTTTTGTATATGCTGAGTGCCTGGGTTTGTCCCATCTAAGAGATATATTTGACTTTGTGCTAATAACTCTGGAATGCTTTTAGTTATCCAAGCGATTCTAAGATTGTTTTCTTTTGACATATTGTACTTCATGTTAGTGGTAAATGTGGGTCAATATGTTTTACCTTTATTTATTAAAATATACAAGGGGAGATAGAGAAGAACACGGCGGCACTGCTTCCACTGATGTTGCCGTCAATAATGGGATGACCGTAGTGCGGTATAATGTGCTTCACTATGTGGTGCTCAGCAGGACAAAGATGCAGACTGTAAGTCACAATTTAAGGAAGAAATGTAACAAAGCTGCGGCACTCACCGAAGTACTGATATCTTCTTTATTGAAACTTCCTTAGAAGGCAGCATAGAGGATCCAGGGGCGGACACAATACAGGGAGTGCAGAATTATTAGGCAAATTAGTATTTTGACCACATCATCCTCTTTATGCATGTTGTCTTACTCCAAGCTGTATAGGCTCGAAAGCCTACTACTAATTAAGCATATTAGGTGATGTGCATCTCTGTAATGAGAAGGGGTGTGGTCTAATGACATCAACACCCTATATCAGGTGTGCATAATTATTAGGCAACTTCCTTTCCTTTGGCAAAATGGGTCAAAAGAAGGACTTGACAGGCTCAGAAAAGTCAAAAATAGTGAGATATCTTGCAGAGGGATGCAGCACTCTTAAAATTGCAAAGCTTCTGAAGCATGATCATCGAACAATCAAGCGTTTCATTCAAAATAGTCAACAGGGTCGCAAGAAGCGCGTGGAAAAACCAAGGCGCAAAGTAACTGCCCATGAACTGAGAAAAGTCAAGCGTGCAGCTGCCAAGATGCCACTTGCCACCAGTTTGGCCATATTTCAGAGCTGCAACATCACTGGAGTGCCCAAAAGCACAAGGTGTGCAATACTCAGAGACATGGCCAAGGTAAGAAAGGCTGAAATACGACCACCACTGAACAAGACACACAAGCTGAAACGTCAAGACTGGGCCAAGAAATATCTCAAGACTGATTTTTCTAAGGTTTTATGGACTGATGAAATGAGAGTGAGTCTTGATGGGCCAGATGGATGGGCCCGTGGCTGGATTGGTAAAGGGCAGAGAGCTCCAGTCCGACGCAGACGCCAGCAAGGTGGAGGTGGAGTACTGGTTTGGGCTGGTATCATCAAAGATGAGCTTGTGGGGCCTTTTCGGGTTGAGGATGGAGTCAAGCTCAACTCCCAGTCCTACTGCCAGTTTCTGGAAGACACCTTCTTCAAGCAGTGGTACAGGAAGAAGTCTGCATCCTTCAAGAAAAACATGATTTTCATGCAGGACGATGCTCCATCACACGCGTCCAAGTACTCCACAGCGTGGCTGGCAAGAAAGGGTATAAAAGAAGAAAATCTAATGACATGGCCTCCTTGTTCACCTGATTTGAACCCCATTGAGAACCTGTGGTCCATCATCAAATGTGAGATTTACAAGGAGGGAAAACAGTACACCTCTCTGAACAGTGTCTGGGAGGCTGTGGTTGCTGCTGCATGCAATGTTGATGGTGAACAGATCAAAACACTGACAGAATCCATTGATGGCAGGCTTTTGAGTGTCCTTCTAAAGAAAGGTGGCTATATTGGTCACATTTGTTTTTGTTTTGTTTTTGAATGTCAGAAATGTATATTTGTGAATGTTGAGATGTTATATTGGTTTCACTGGTAAAAATAAATAATTGAAATGGGTATATATTTGTTTTTTGTTAAGTTGCCTAATAATTATGCACAGTAATAGTCACCTGCACACACAGATATCCCCCTAAAATAGCTAAAACTAAAAACAAACTAAAAACTACTTCCAAAAATATTCAGCTTTGATATTAATGAGTTTTTTGGGTTCATAGAGAACATGGTTGTTTTTCAATAATAAAATTAATCCTTAAAAATACAACTTGCCTAATAATTCTGCACTCCCTGTATTGCAAGCAGCAACGGACGTTTCGCTCGTGGGATCGCGCTTCCTCAGGCCACTGAATACGTCATCGAGCACAGGTGTACTTTATACAGGTGGACAGAGGGACGGCCGGTGCTGCCAGTCACTATCGCGCGCCCATGGATTAATGACATAAATTAAAAAACATGCAAGCAACAGGTACAATTGTAAGTGCTAAAAACGAGTTAATCAGCACCAAGCCGGATACAATTTATCTAATAAGTTACGAAACTATATATAGAAGGCGGGGAGAGTGTCAGGCGGCACACTAGGGCAATAAATGCATTACATTTCAAATAATAATGTTCGGGCTGTTAAAGCCACGTAATACCAGTATGGAAAATCACAGGTGCGGAACAACATTATGAATACACACAATCGCACTCGCAAAAAATCGCAAATGCAAAAAAATCACATCATGCGAACAATCCCCCTCTATTCCGAGCGCATGCGGTTTATAAGAACACTGACATATCATTCTTATTGTTCATACCTGTCGCACCCATCGCTCCAGTTTGCATAATCCACCTTGCCTCCCTCTGCAGGAGCAGGCGATGCCGGTCACCACCCCTGGGGATGGGATGGACATGCTCCACCCCCGCAAAGGAGAGGCAACGTGGATGGGCATCGTGGGCAGGGCGTATATGATCAATGAGGCGTGGACTACCTCTACCGGACCGTATAGAACCAACGTGTTCACGAATGCGTTCGAATAGAGGGCGGATTGTTTTACCTATATAAAAACGTTTGCAGGGACAAAAAACTACATATACCACATAGGATGTACGGCAGTTTATAAATTCCTGTACAGTGTGTTGTATCCCCCCTATCTGCAAATGTTTGCTACAGACATTTAATGCACAGAATGAACAGTGGCCACATTTAAAATTGCCTATAGGCTTTTTAAGCCAAATCTCGCCCTTAGGTGTAGAGAATACACTCCTGACAAGTTTGTCTTTGAGTGTAGGGCACCTCCTAAATGTGACCAGCGTTTTTTTACTGGTGAAGCTGCTGAGAGTAGAATCCCCCTTCAGTAAGTCCCAGTTTCGATTAATTACCTGTCTAACTACCTCGGCGGCGGGACTATATTGAAAGGAGAAAGCAAAGCGTGAGGGTTTGGCATTAATTCCTCGCTCCATGAGCAAAACATTCCGGTCCAATTGGGCCGCTTTGCGAAGAGCTGCAGAGACACTCCTCGTGGATAACCCCTATCTAGAAGCCTGCCCCTAAGTTCTCCAGCCTGCCGAAAAAAACCTTCATCGGTATCGTTTATCCTGCGCAGTTGGACGAACTGTCCGTACGGGACTGCACGTTTGACAGACGGCAGGTGGAAACTGGTCTGGTGGAGGAGGGAGTTGGTCGCCGTGGGCTTAAGATAGCCACTGGTATGTACAATGCCATCCTTTACAGTGACATGCACGTCTAAGAAATCCAGAACCTCACCACCAAAATTGATGGTGAATTTCATATTCATTTGATTCCGTGCGTTCAGATAATCGACGAATGCACGGCACAACCCCTCGCTCCCCGACCAGACCAGGAAGATGTCATCCACGTATCTTAAAAGCAAGTGGATGTGGCGCAGGAAGGGGTTATCCACCGAGAAGATATAGGTCTATTCAAATACCGCCAGGTACAGGTTAGCGAATGTGCATGAAACAGGAGTGCCCATTGCAGTACCTAGTACCTGGCGGTACCACTATCCATCGAATTGGAAAACATTATTACTAAGGACAAGGTCCAATGCTTCATGAACGAAGTCATTAAATACCGCACTCTTATCGCTTTTGCTCAAAACTGTACTGACTGCCCGAAGTCCTAGATCATGGGGGATACGGGTATATAAACTTTCGACGTCCAAAGACACAAGGTTAAAATCATCCTGCCACTCAAGGCCTCTGAGTGCCCGGAGAAAGTCCCTTGTGTCTTTTAGATACGTCGGAGTGCTATTTAGCAAGGGTCTAAGAAGCCAATCAATGTAGCCAGACAGGGGCTCCGTCACTGAACCGATCCCCGCAATGATCGGACGACCTGGGGGTCGGGTCAGTGATTTGTGGATCTTGGGTACGAAGTACCATGTAGGAATTTTGGGGAAGGCAGGGATAAGTCGATCTTTCATGGTTTTGGGTAAAAATCCATTAAACACATATTGATTAATAAAGCTATACAACCTTGAGGATACATCAGGTAAAGGGTCTCCCCTAAGCTTTAAATACACCATACTATCTCCTAGTTGCCTATATGCCTCCTCCATATCGTACTCCCTGGGCATCAGGACCACGTTCCCTCCCTTGTCGGCCGGCTTGATGACCATATTATTCTGTTTACTAAGCCACAAGAGAGCGCGGGATTCCTCTACCGTTAGGTTAGAGGGTGCTGCGGGGTACACCAGCGCACGCATTTCTCTCAATACTCGCTTGTGGAAAAGGTCTATAGCCGAGCCGGTCGGCATGGGAGGAAGGAAGGTGGACCCGATGCCCCCCATGTACCTATTGAAGTGACCTGTGGCGTCCACAGGTTCTTCTAGTTCAGTGTTGGACAGAAAATGAATACAGGCTATCTCCTCGTCACTGAATCTGCCTAGTAAATGAAAATCGGTAAAAGACATGGTAGCTGGGACCTCTCCCTGTAAGGGGTCAGAACCCTGAAAGGGGGTCTCAACAAACAGCTTTTTGAGGTACAACTTACGAATCGACTGAAATAAATCAATCTCAAAATCCACCGTACATCCTATGTGGTATATGTAGTTTTTTGTCCCTGCAAACGTTTTTATATAGGTAAAACAATCCGCCCTCTATTCGAACGCATTTGTGAACACGTTGGTTCTATATGGTCCGGTAGAGGTAGCCCACGCCTCATTGATCATATCCGCACTGCCCACGATACCCATCCGCGTTGCCTCTCCTTTGCGGCGGTGGAGCATGTCCGTCCCATCCCCAGGGGTGGTGACCGGCATCGCCTGCTCCTGCAGAGGGAGGCAAGGTGGATTATGCAAACTGGAGCGATGGGTGCGGCAGGCATGAACGATAAGAATGATATGTCAGTGTTCTTATAAACCGCATGCGCTCGGAATAGAGGGGGATTGTTCGCATGATGCGATTTTTTCGCGAGTGCGATTGTGTGTATTTATAATGTTGTTCTGCACCTGTGATTTTCCATACTGGTATTACGTGGCTTTAACAGCCCGAACATTATTATTTGAAATTTAATGCATTTATTGCCCTTGATCTTGTACTGTGCCGCCTGACACTCTCCCTGCCTTCTATATATGGTTTCGGTTCTTATTAGATAAATTGTATCCGGCTTGGTGCTGATTAACTCGTTTTTAGCACTTACAATTGTACTTGTTGCTTGCATGTTTTTTAATTTATGTAATTAATCCATGGGCGCGCGATAGTGGCTGGCGGCGCCGGCCGTCCCTCTGTCCACCTGTATAAAGCGCACCTGTGCGCGATGAGGTATTAAGCGGCCTGAGGAAGCGCGATCCCACGCGCGAAACGGCCGTCGCCACTTGCAATATTGTGTCCGCCCCTGGATCCTCTATGCTGCCTTCTAAGGAAGTTTCAATAAAGGAGATATCAGTACTTCGGTGAGTGTCGCAGCTTTGTTACATTTATTTATTTATTAAAAGATCACAAATTTACCAATTTTTTAAAAAAATCACTATTTAAAAAAAATTAATTTCTCTGCTTTTAAGACGGATAACGATACCTCATAAAATTGTTATTAATTAATATTCCCCATATGTCTATTTATGTTGGCATAAAGGTTTTGCATTTTAGAAGAAATTTAGAACATTATTAAGAAAGTTTCCAAACCTACTTTTTAAAGTACTAATTCAGTTATGAAGTTTACTTTGTGACTTCAATAAGAATTAAAGGAAAATGGAGGTCAAATTTAACTTTTTTTGCAGATTTTACATTTTTATCCATTTTTCCTGTAGCACAGAAAGAGTTAACAGCCAAACAAAACTTTATATTTATTACCCTGATTCTGGAGTTTACAGAAACACCCCCATCTGTAATCGTAAACAGCTGTATGGGCACACAGCAGGGCGCAGAAGGGAAAAAGCACCATATGGATTTTAAACAGCAGATTTCACAGGGATAATTTTAAGTTGCCATGTCACATTTGAAGATCCCCCGATGCACCCCTACAGTAGGAACTCGCAAAAAGTGACCCAGCCTAAGGCTGAGGTCAGATCACCGTTTAACCGTTTTCCATTCTGATCCGTCAGAAGAACAGAAAGAAAAACGGATCCATTTGATCAAAAATGGGCGCTAAGAGCTTCCATTTTTCCATTTATAGTAGGTATAATGCCACCTTAATTTAGAGTGATCCCCATTTTTCAGCTCTATTGTTTGTATGTGAAAAGTTGTGCAGCCATTTTTTTTTATCAACTGTTATTTTGAGCATCAGTTATGATCAGATTGCATCAGTTTGTGTCACCTCCAACAGAGATTATTTTTTATGGGAGAAAAAGTCCTGCATGCTGTACTTTTTCTCCCGTCAAAAAAAATAAATGAGAAAAAGATCACTGAAGGAAGTGACACAAACTGATGTAAATTGATCAATGATCATAACTAGGACTCCCCTGCATAACGGAAATGGGACAGATCCGTTTTGCAGCCCATAGATTTCTATTATGACGGAATGATTAACGGAATGCCTCTAAAGGCATTTAGTAATGCATTCCATCCTAGAATTGCGTTTGGTCCATGGTAACGAAATCCATAACGCAATTCACCTTTTACCGATTCGCTTATCTCTAATCATAACTGATGCTCAAAAAAGATGGATGAGTTATTTTTACTGCTAACTGAGCATAACTGATGCTCAAAATAACTGATCAGAAGAAAGCTAATCGGTAATGTGAACTCAGCCTAAGGCCTCATGCACACGACTGTTGTTTTGGTCTGCATCCGAGCCGCAGTATTTGCGGCTTGGATGCAAACCCATTTACTTCAACGGGGCAGCAAAAGATGCGGTCTGCAATCCGTGTGCTGTCCCAATCAGTAGTTCCGTTATGTGGTGCCTAGAAAAAGTAATACCTGTTCTATTGTTGTCTGTTTTGCAGACAAGAATAGGCAGTTATAATAATGGCTGTCCACGCCATCCCGCAAATTGCAGAACGCACACGGACGCCATCCGTGTTTTGCCGATCCGCAATTTGCGGACTGCAAAACACACAACAGTCGTGTGCATGAGGCCTAAAACATATATCATAAAACCTTCATATCTATGAATTTCAATAATATAATAATATGAGATCACTTTTGCAATTGAGGCCAAATGGAATGATTGTATGATGGTTTCATGATGCATGTTTTTATTGTGATACATTGATCTTGGCTACATGTTTTTCTATGCATATTTAATTACACCAGTAATTATGTGGCTTCTAGGACAGCAAGGTGGAGACTATCTAATACCACCTGCTATCCCCTCCAACATGGCTGTGAGGAAGGACTAGCAAGGCCAAAACGCATTGCTGTGGATTTCATAAACCTTGGTCATAACATTTGTTTTTACTGCACCCAATTTTAGTCATGAATCTTTGGATTTTATACATTTCTAGCAATAAAGTTTGTACATTTTAATTACTTTTTGCTGGATTACCTTTGTACTTTGAAGATGTTGAATTGTGTGCCTAAAGTAGTGAGCTGAATTATACTAATTCTAGATATCCATTTTCTGGATTCACAAATTTTTTTGAAAATAGAATTTAGCCTTTTTTGCATTTTTTCTGTAAAAATGCCAACTCTAGATGTTAACTTAAAGTCTATGGGAATTATGAAATGCAGGACAAACGTGCTTTTTTTGTGGCTTTTTATCCAAGTGGGATGCTTTCTTGTATTTATGGCATTTTTGAAGATGCAGCTTGCTGAAGCAATGACATTTTTTGAGCATTTTTCATCCTTTTCTCTACATGGAAAAATGCCTGAAAAAAACCTATAATTCATATATTTAAAAATCCATAAGAAATGCATGTGCCATGTAAAATGTTAAAGGGTCTATAACTTAAGCTGCAAAGTGTGTGTGAACTCTTAAAGAGAAACTATCACCAGTTTTATGTTGCCCTACCTTGGGGACAGCATGAACTGGTGACTGAGGAATAGATAAAACCCTTCCAGACCCCCGATGTACATTTACTGCAGAAGTCCAGAAGCTGAGCAGGCTCAGTAGCCTCCAGGGACCTGCTGTTTTATATAGCTCCCAGAGCTTATGTCTGTGATCAGTGAACATTTATCTCCTCAAATGATGTGGTCAATGTTGACCAATGCATGTGAGAGGCATTGCTCACAGGGGCCAAAAGGAATCCTGCACAATTGCTGTGTTAGCCTTGAGTCTGCTAGAGGCTCCAGTGCCTGCCACAGTGAAGTTCCTATGGAGACCTGGGACCAGCATGTGTCTTGAGAAAGGGGTTCTCCGATACCCATTTTACGCTTGCTGTGTACAGAGAGAGCACCTATTGGATATTTATGGCACATCCTGTGGATATGCCATAAATTGTCTGAAATGGGAATAACCCTTTAATGTAAACTGATACAGTTTGGACACAAGTATGAATCTTATGTAGATAATTGGATCCTCTGGTGGATCTAAAGCAATCTACATTTTTCCCCCCAAATTTTTGTTAAATAATTTAAAACAAGCTAGATATACACATATATTTTTATATCAGTATGTAAACTTCAGGGAGGTTAAGCTATAGTTTTAAGTAATGATAATAGATGCCACTATATCTATACATAGCCCATTCTGGAATGCTGGAATGCTGTCAAACCCTGGAGAAAATTGACCTTTCCTTGCATACAATGTAAAAGCAACCATTATCCCCTCACAATTCTATTCCCAATACTAATAGAACAAAAGCATCTTACTTTGTTAAGGTCCATTTTCTGTTTTTCTGTGAAATTACCATCATGCTTCAAGTCTTTCAGTATAATGACCTTAAAAAAAAATATTTGTAATTTGCAAATGTTCCAATCAAAACCAAACTAGTATGGAAACTTAGTAAACCAGGAGAGGACATTCCACATGCGCCACCTGTGCATTGACAAATAGGCCTAATGAGACAGTTCTGCTTACATTTTGTTCTGGGCTGTATTTCCTTTTGACTGGATAGGTTTGGTAGTGGGATCTGCCAGTCCACACCCTTCCAGATCAGAGCGCTTTGCAGCGCTTGGATTAAAGAGCTGCCAGAACGTTTATATACGTGGTAGCTGCATGGGGTATGTGCAGCTATCACGTATATATATATATATATATATATATATATATATATAGGGATTGCGGTCGGGAAGGGGTTAATTTACTACTGCTGCTAAGGAAAGATGTTATCTCCAAGTATAATAATAGATTGTATAATTAGGATAACAACATGACAGCTTTGTATTGAGAGGCATAGCTAAAGATGCCAATAGAAGAACACTGCACTTATCAGTGTAATGTTTGATGTTCTAATTGAGTCACTCTTTCCTCTTCAGTCAGAGTGAATAGTCTGACTGGGAAACTCAAGTTTGCCATGCTAAAAGACCAAACAAGGGAGAAAGTTAAGAGTCACGGCAAGAAGTAAAATACATTGGCTTCAAAAAATTCTCTACATTGGCTTCAAAAAACCATCTACCCATTTTTGCAAAAAAAAAAAAAAAAGGATTACGTTAAAGGGGTTATCCTATGATTAATGTAAAAAATGAAAATCATATAGTACATGAAAATCTCTTTCTAAGAAAGCTAGATCCAGCCCTGTACCTCACATGGATCCAGAGATCATTGTTCTGCTAGATTTATATCAAGCTGCAAGCTCAAGGGGAGAGTATTTTCTTCTATAGCTCAGAGGGCATGTCCATTTTACTGCAGCTCTCTTCCTATCACAGCTCAGAAGGCATTTGAAGGATGGAACTGAGCATGTGCGGCCTTCTCAGTGAGCCGGACAAAGAAATAAGAAAAAGAACAAACCGCAGGTGCCGCTATACAGATACATTTAATTGAATAACTCTGTGGCTATAAAACATTTTTAATTACATGCATTTACAAAAGTATTCAGATCCAGGTGCTGGTTTGAAAACTGTAGAATATTTTTCATGGGACAACCCCTTTAATGATAAAAAAATTATACATTTTTATGATGAAATACCCTTTATGATACACAAATAAAATCAAGGAGGATTTCAGTGTTATGCTATCAAGGTTACCATCTACATATACAGTGGGATGCGAAAGTTTGGGCAACCTTGTTAATCGTCATGATTTTACTTTATAAATCGTTGGTTGTTACGATAAAAAATGTCAGTTAAATATATCATATAGGAGACACACACAGTGATATTTGAGAAGTGAAATTAAGTTTATTGGATTTACAGAAAGTGTGCTATAATTGTTTAAACAAAATTAGGCAGGTGCAAAAATTTGGGCACCACAAAAAGAAATGAAATCAATATTTAGTAGATCCTCCTTTTGCAGAAATTACAGCCTCTAAACGCTTCCTGTAGGTTCCAATGAGAGTCTGGATTCTGGTTGAAGGTATTTTGGACCATTCCTCTATACAAAACATCTTTAGTTCATTCAGGTGTGATGGCTTCCGAGCATGGACAGCTCTCTTTAGGTCACACCACAGATGTCCCATTATATTCAGGTCTGGGGACTGAGATGGCCATTACAGAATTTTGTACTTGGTCCTCTGCATAAATGCCTTAGTGGATTTTGAACAGTGTTTAGGGTCGTTGTCTTGTTGAAAGATCCAGCCCCGGCGCAGCTTCAGCTTTGTCACTGATTCCTGGACATTGGTCTCCAGAATCTGCTGATTCTGAGTGGAATCCATGCGTCCCTCAACTTTGACAAGATTCCCAGTCCCTGCACTGTCCACACAGCCTCACAGCATGATGGAACCACCACCATATTTTACTGTAGGTAGCAGGTGTTTTTCTTGGAATGCTGTGTTCTTTTTCCTCCATGCATAACGCCCCTTGTTATGGCCAAATAACTCAATTTCAGTTTCATCAGTCCATAGCACCTTATTCCAAAATGAAGCTGGCCTGTCCAAATGTTCTTTAGCCCACCTCAAGCGGCACTTTTTGTGCTGTGGGCGGAGAAAGGGCTTCCTCTGCATCACTCTCGCATACAGCATCTCCTTGTGTAAAGTGCACCGAATGGTTGAACGATGCACAGTGACTCCATCTGCAGCAAGATGATGTTGTAGGTCTTTGGTGCTGGTCTGTGGGTTGACTCTGACTGTTCTCACCATTCGTCGCTTCTGTCTATCTGAGATTTTTCTTGGTCTGCCACTTTGAGCCTTAACTTGAACTGAGCCTGTGGTCTTCCATTTCCTCAATATGTTCCTAACTGTGGAAACAGACAGCAGAAATCTCTGAGACGGCTTTCTCTATCCTTCCCCTAAACCATGATGGTGAACAATCTTTGTCTTTAGGTCATTTGAGAGTTGTTTTGAGACCCCCATGTTGCTACTCTTCAGAGAAAATTAAAAGAGGAGGGAAACTTACAATTGACCCCCTTAAATACTCTTTCTCATAATTGGATTCACCTGTGTATGTAGGTCAGGGGTCACTGAGCTTACCAAGCCAATTTGAGTTCCAATAATTAGTTCTAATGGTTTTGGAATCAATAAAATGACAACAGTGCCCAAATTTATGCACCTGACCAATATTGTTTAAACAATTATAGCACACTTTCTGTAAATCCAATAAACTTCATTTCACTTCTCAAATATCACTGTGTGTGTCTCCTATATGATATATTTTACTGACATTTTTTATCGTAACAACCAACGATTTATACAGGAAAATCATGACGATTAACAAGGTTGCCCAAACTTTCGCATCCCACTGTAATAGAACCTGAGAATGTGCACCTCAAGGTGCCTCAAAAAATGTATGTAATGTGATTAATCTATCCAGTGACACTTTGTCAAATGATTGCATTTCCTTGTTATACATAGTAACATAGTTTATAAGGCTGAAAAAGACATCTGTCCATCCAGTTCAACCTGGTATCCTGCAATTTGATTTAGTAGATCTCTTGTTGAAGAGACTGAACTTTTGTACCACTGAATCTTTTGATGAACGGGATAGACATACATTGCTGTATGGCAGTCGAAAAAAAAAAAAGATAATTCCAGGCACTTATTAGAAGCCAGTTCTGATCTGAAAGATAAGACAACACATTTTTCCAATTTTATCTTTCAAGAGATGATGAAATTTGAGTGATTGATGAGGGATAGATTTCCAAAATGTTGCTCAAATTGGCTACACGATTTAACATTGAAAGGAAATTATAGATGTGGCCACTGATGTTTTTTGTAAATACGTGTGCACTGATTGATTGCTAATCATAGGGAATTTGTAACATGTGGTGAATCCGTTTATCATGTCACTCTGATTTTTCAGTGTATGCTACATCTGTAAAGCTATTTGACCTTTATTTAAAAGCAATTGGGAACATCTCCATGTAATAAAGAGTTGAAAAGGAGTCCCTAGACTTATTAAGCATAAGAGAAAGGTTCATGGTAGTCATTTAACCACCTTGATTTTTGCAGGTTTGCAGAGGGAGTAAGTACCCAAGGGTGGAATGGATAGACATGCTAGACTTCTGCAGTTTGACACAATGTGGATCATGAAGTCCAAGGCTATAGGCCCAATGGGTCTTAATGAGAGAACTTACCTATCCTTTCTATAGGTTGTGATTTGTAAATGGGTACTTGTCATTATGTATTTATATAGTGTGTTATCAAGGTATTTTTGATACCCTGTCTTTCGTGGTAGATATGGGAGGAAAATATAAGTTACTACGTAGCTTTCTTCCAGCAACCTTGGAAGAAGCATTCGTGTACACGAAACGGCCACTGGCCAATCCATGTGTGTATTTCCCTACCCATGTATTGATCTGCTGTGAAGCAAATAAAGAGAGCATTCTTAAGCACTGGTGGGTGACGTGAGTTCTTTATCTGTGGACTGACATAATTTCGTCTATTTGGGCTCTCTCAAGTTTTTAACCATTTTGACTGTAAGAA
This sequence comes from Bufo gargarizans, assembly GCF_014858855.1. Lineage (NCBI taxonomy): Eukaryota > Metazoa > Chordata > Amphibia > Anura > Bufonidae > Bufo > Bufo gargarizans. The sequence continues at coordinate 87,281,735 of NC_058086.1, read as the reverse complement.
AACGCAGTGTGCTGCAATAATCTTATCATCAAAAGTTATGAAAACCTGAGAGAAGAAAACATGTAGACAGAGCCTTGGCTATAAGTAGAAAATAAGTTATACACAATGCATAATGTGTAGACTATATACAACTACTCACAAAAAGTTTGGGATATTTGGCTTGTGGGTGGAATTTCAGGATGAACCTAAAATGCATTCTAACCTTAACAGGTAAACGTAATGTGACCTTCTCTAAACTTTTAAATGCACATGTCCAACTGTTCAATGTTTCAGTACTTTTTACACAACTTGCTTTTCTCTAACTAGGAGCTTAATGGCAAGATTTACAACAGGTGTTTGATCCATTAATAGCCCAATAAATGTCCTGGTCCAATTAGAATTGGTATTTCAACATTTCTCCTCATCATGCTGTTCACATTTTCACATCATGAGTAGAGTTGAGCGGACACCTGGATGTTCGGGTTCGATGGGTTCGGCCGAACTTCACAAAAAAAGTTTGAGTTCGGGACCCGAACTTGACCCCGAACCCCATTGAAGTCAATGGGGACCCGAACTTTGGAGCACTAAAATGGCTCTAAAAAAGTCATGGAAAGGGCTAGAGGGCTTTGTGGATAGGGATAGGACTTAAAATAACATAAAATGCGCAAAAAGAAAAAATAGTAATCTTGATCTAGGGGGACAAGGTCCATATGGAATAGGAGGTCGAGGAGGCGGTGGATGTCACGGTGTAGGTGGAAGCAGCGGTGGAGGAGGAGGAGGTAGCCTACACTGGTTTTTGGTTTTAAATTTGTTTTGTTTAAATTAGGGTACACCCCAAAACATTGGGAAATATAACCTGTGATAACCCCCTCCAGCTGTTCTAAACAAACATTAAGACATGTACTCATGTACTCATCGTTAAGACATGTACCCATGTACTCATTCTGAAACATAAGTGGTTGGTTAATAGGTGCACTCCATCTCTTCTACTTCTGGGGCAGGGCTATGGGGATGGCCCTGGGAAACCCTGCTAACAGAGTCATCAAAAAGCAGAAGAGACTGCTCTATGACTTGGGGCTCAGACTGCTTGACTGATTTGCAAGGGGGTGAGGTGAAGGACTGATGGACATGGGCTGCAGGTGCCAACTCTGATCTTTCAGCAGGAGACTGGGTGGGGGGACAATGTGAAGGAACTGGAGGCACTGTCAGCCACCCAATTTACTAACGCCTGTACTTGTTCTGGCCTCACCATTCGTAGAGCCGCATTCGGCCCTACCAAATAACGCTGAAGGTTCTGTCGCCTACTCGCACCTGAGGAAGTTGTTTCACTTGTGCGTGTAGCTGGCAAAGATCAACCACGTCCTCTCCCTGCAACAGGAGCTCCATCAGCAGCACCACGACCGGGGCCACGTCCCTTATTTGACGCTCTCTTCATTCTTTGCGTTCACCTACCAAACTAACAGATGGTTTTTGTCAGGTGACAATGTAACCGCCAATAGTCAACAATTAAGTTCGCTGAGAGTAAGGCATTGCCGGTGTCATAAAGAGGAAAATAAATTTCTTGAGGTCACACAATAGTGTGACAGGGGAATTTTATACTATTACTACACGGTCCCAAAATTTTTAAATTTTTCAACCAACAATATAACTGCAGTGTTGACTGGTTGTATTTGACTGTGACAAATGTAGCAAAGGCCCCAGATGTAGGGTCTTGCAAAAAAATTGGTGTTTTTTTAAACCAAGAATATAACTGCAGTATTTAAACTTTGTATTTGACTTTCACAAATGCAACAAAGGCCACAAATGTATTATCTTGCCAAAAATGGGTGTTTTTTTTAATACCAGAAATTAAATATAACAACGGTATATCACGCTTGTATTGGACTGTCAGAAATGCAGCAAAGGCCCCAGAGTTTTGCAAAAAATTGGTGCTTTTTTTCAAAACCCAGAATATAATTGCAGTATTTCAAGCTTGTATTTCAATGTGACAAATGCAGCAAAGGCACCGGATGTAGAGTATTGCAAAAAATTGGTGTGTTTTTTTAAACCCAGAATATAGTTGCAGTATTTCAAGCTTGTATTTCACTGTGACAAATGCAGCAAAGGCCCCAGATATAGGGTATTGCAAAAAATTTGTGTTTTTTTAGAAAACAGAATATAATTTCACTATTTGAAGCTATTATTTCACTGTGACAAATGCAGCAAAGGCCGCAAATTTAGTATCTTGCCCAAAATTGGTGTTTTCTTTATAATAGATGTAGGGATTTGCTCTGGTAGGCAGGGTAAGCGGACGCAATACAGAGGCAAAACAATGGTTGAAAAACAAAAGTCAGTGTTTATTCACACAAAAAGGCAGAAAAAAACCACAATACTTTGCAGGGCCCTGGTGTTAATTCACACCACAGGAATCCTCATGTTAATTCCCACAGAAAAAGTCTGCAGAACTCAAAAACACATCACCTGGCAGTCCACAGCAGGCTTTAGGGTGCCTGGCTCCGGCTGACAGCTCTCATGCGGCTCTCAGCCTTGCAATATGGCAGAATTCCTCAGCTACCAAAACACAAAGCTCCACTATCACCTGGAGGTTCATTCCACCCCCAGCTGAGCTGCAGGCTGGGTTTTATACCACAGCCCAAAACCTAGCCTGGAGGTGGGGGAACAGCCACCCACCCTGCTCTTTGGCTGCTCCCACTAAGAACCGGCCTGGATTGGCTTTACAGCCACACTAGTAAAACTTTACAGCCACACAAGCAAAACATTGTCAGCGAGCACTAGCTGCCGCTGACACATAAAATTACCGGTTCTTATCTCACCGAGACCAGGAACCTCGGTGACACGTACCTTCCATCAATTTCGGACCTTTGCGCCTTCCTAAACAGAATATAACAGAAGTATCTAATGCTTGTATTTCACTGTGACAAATGCAGCAAAGGCCGCAAATGTATTATCTTGGCCAAAATGGGTGTTTTTTTTATAACAGAATATAACAGCACCATCTAACGCTTGTATTTCACTGTGACAAATGCAGCAAAGGCCCCAAATGTAGGGTATTGCAAAAAATTTGTGTTTTTTAAACCCAGATTATAATTGCAGTATTTCAAGCTTGTATTTCACCGTGACAAATGCAGCAAAGGCACCAGATGAAGGTTATTGCAAAAAATTGGTGTTTTTTTAAACCCAGATTATAATTGCAGTATTTCAAGCTTGTATTTCACTGTGACAAATGCAGCAAAGGCACCAGATGTAGGTTATTTAAAAAAACGGGTGTTTTTTTTTTAAACCAGAATATAATTTCAGTATTTCAAGCTTGTATTTCAAAGTGACAAATGCAGCAAAGGCTGCAAATTTATTAACTTGCCCAAAATTGGTGTTGTTTTTTAATGACAGAATATAACAGCAGTATCTAAAGTTTCTATTTCTCTGTGACAAATGCAGCAAAGGCCACAAATGTATTACCTTGCCCAAAATGGGTGTTTTTTTAAACCCAGAATATAACAGCACTAACGCTTGTATTTCACTGTGACAAAGGGAGCAAAGGCCCCACATGTAGGGTATTGCAAAAAAGATGTGTTTTTTTTTAAAACCAGAATATAATTGCAGTAATTTAAGCTCATACTTTATTGTGACAAATGCAGCAAAGGCACTAAATGTAGGGTATTGCAAAAAATGGGTATTTTTTTTAAAAACAAGAATATAATTTCAGTATTTCAAGCTTGTGACAAATGCAGCAAAGGCATCAGATGTAGGGTATTGCAAAACATTGGTGGGTTTTTTTAAACCCAGAATATAACAGCACTATCTAATTCTTGTATTTCACAGTAATGCATAAATGGTTTTTTTAAACCCAGAATATTATTGCAGTATTTCAAGCTTGGATTTCACAGTGACAAATGCAGCAAAGGCCCCAGATGTAAGGTATTGCAAAAATGGGTGTTTTTTTTTAATAACAGAATATTATTGCAGTATTAAAAGCTTGTATTTCACATTGACAAATGGAGCAAAGGCACCATATGTAGGTTATTGCAAAAAATTGGTATTTCTCTGTGACAAATGCAGCAAAGGCCGCAAGTTTATTATTTATTATAACAGTACTATTTAACGCTTGAATTTTACTGTGACAAATGCAGCAAAGGCCCCACATGTAGGGTATTGCAAAAAAAATTGGTGTTTTTTTAAAACCAGAATACAATTGCAGTATTTTAAGCTTGTAACAAATGCAGCATAGGCACCAGATGTAGGGTATTGCTAAAAAATGGGTGTTTTTTCAAACCCAGAATATAACAGCATTATCTACCTCTTGTATTTCACATTGATAAATGCAGCAAAGGACCTAGGTGTAGGATATTGCAAAAAATGGGTGTTCTTTTAAACCCAGAATATAATTGCAGTATTTCAAGCTTGTATTTCACATTGACAAATGCAGCAAAGGCACCAGATATGTAGGTTATTGCACAAAATTGGTGTTTTTTTAAAACCAGAATATAATTTCAGTATTTCAAGCTTGTATTTCACTGTGACAAATGCAGCAAAGGCCGCAAATTTAGTATCTTGCCCAAAATGGGTGTTTTATTTGTAACAGAATATAACAGCACTATCTAACGCTTGTATTTAAGTGAGAAAACAGCAAAGGCGGCAAATTTATTAACTAGCCCAAAATTGATTTTTTTTTAAAGACAGAATATAACAGCAGTATCTAACGCTTCTATTTCTCTGTAACAAATGCAGCAAAGGCCGCAAATGTATTATCTTGCCCAAAATGGGTGTATTTTTAATACCAGAATATAAAAGCACTATCTAACGCTTGTATTTCACAGTGACAAATGCAGCAAAGGTCCCACAAAGGGTATTGCAAAAATGGGTGTTTTTAAAAAAAAAAAATCTGAATATAATTTCAGTATTTCAAGCTTGTGACAAAATGCAGCAAAGGCACCAGATGTAGGGCATTGCAAAAAATGGGAGTTTTTTAAACCCAGAATATAGCAGCACTATCTACCTCTTGTATTTCACAATGACAAATGCAGCAAAGGCCCCAGATGTAGGGTATTGACAAAAATTTGTGTTTTTTTTTTATTTAGAATATTATTGCAGTATTTCAAGCTTGTATTTCACAGTAAAAAAAAATGCAGCAAAAGACCCAGATATAGGGTATTGCCAAAAATGTGTGTTTTTTAAACCCAGAATATATTTTTTTTTTTTTGTTTTATTATTGTTTTATTATAAACACATTGGGGTACATTTATGAAATAGTTTGCACTACAAAGGGTAGGTTAATAGAGGCATGTTACTATATTAGTAGTGGCAGCAGAAGCAGCATAGCATGGAACATACAAGGCAGTAGATCGGCTGTCGGATGGTAGTAGTAGTAGTAGTAGTGTGCGGCTACTGTCGCCCATGCTGATCAGCTATAACACTGCATGGCAATTTTGGACTTTAAACATGTGATAGGAAGGAGAATAAGTGGGTATGATGCTGTGTGGATGGAAGGGTGTGCATGGAGAAGGGGGAGGAGGAGTAAAATGCCTGGTGTGGAAGCCAGGACAACACAATCATGGGGGGGGGTCAAAAATGACCGGGCCATGTAACCGGGGTGCTGCTTTGCCACTGCCGCAAAACACTTTGACCCAGTAGGCCATGAAAGACATGTATTGATCCTGCCCATAAAAACGAGTCCAGGTGTCCACCATGAAATGCACCTTCCCGCACAATGACAACTGCAGGGAGGGGCTCATGTTATCTGCCAAATGAGTGTACAAGACAGGGAAAGGAAAAATATTGCCAGCTAGGTATCTTCCAGTTAAAACCCAGAATATTATTGCAGTATTTCAAGCTTGTATTTCACTCTGACAAAATGCAGCAAAGGACCCAGATGTAGGGCACTGCAAAAAATGTATTTGTTTTTTTTTTAAACCAGAATATAATTGCAGTATTTCAAGCTTATTACAAATGCAGCAAAGGCATCAGATATAGGGTATTGCAAAACATTGGTGTTTTTTTAAACCCAGAATATAACAGCACTATCTAATTCTTGTATTTCACAGTAATAAATGCAGCAAAGGACGCAGATATAGGTTATTTCCAAAAATGGGTGTTCTTTTTTAAACCCAGGATATTATTGCAGTATTTCAAGCTTGGATTTCACAGTGACAAATGCAGCAAAGGCACCAGATGTAAGGTATTGCCAAAAATGGGTGTTTTTTTTTTAATAACAGAATATTGCTGCAGTATTAAAAGCTTGTATTTCACATTGACAAATGGAGCAAAGGCACCATATGTAGGTTATTGCAAAAAGTGGGTATCTTTTTTTAAACCCAGAATATAATTGCAGTATTTCAAGCTTGTATTTTACTGTGACAAATGCAGCAAAGGCACAAATGTATTACTGTATCTTGCCCAAAATGGGTGGTGTTTTTTTTATAACAGAATATAACAGCACTATCTAACGCTTGTATTTCAGTGACAAACACAGCAAAGGCCGCAAATTTATTTTCTTGCCCAATTTTTTTTTTTATACCAGAATATAACAGCACTATTTAACGCTTGAATTTTACTGTGACAAATGCAGCAAAGGCCCCACATGTAGGGTATTGTAAAAAATTGGTGTTTTTTTAAAACCAGAATATAATTGCAGTATTTTAAGCTTGTGACAAATGCAGCATAGGCACCAGATGTAGGGTATTGCAAAAAATGTGTGTTTTTTCAAACCCAGAATATAACAGCACTATCTACCTCTTGTATTTCAGATTGATAAATGCAGCAAAGGACCTAGGTGTAAGATATTGCAAAAAATGGGTGTTTTTTTTAAACATAGAATATAATTGCAGTATTTCAAGCATGTATTTCACAGTGACAAGTGCAGCAAAGGCACCAGATGTAGGTTATTGCAAAAAAATTGTGTTTTTTTAAAACCAGAATATAATTTCAGTATTTCAAGCTTGTATTTTACTTGCAGCAAAGGCCACAAATTTAGTATCTTGCCCAAAATGGGTGTTTTATTTGTAACAGACTATAACAGCACTATCTAACGCTTGTATTTAAGTGACAAAAACAGCAAAGGCGGCAAATTTATTAACTAGCCCAAAATAGTTTTTTTTAAGACAGAATATAACAGCAGTATCTAACGCTTCTATTTCTCTGTGACAAATGCAGAGGCCGCAAATGTATTATCTTGCCCAAAATGGGTGTATTTTTAATACCAGAATATAACAGCACTATCTAACGCTTGTATTTCACTGTGACAAATGCAGCAAGGGCCCCACATGTAGGGCATTGCCAAAAATGGGTGTTTAAAAAAAAATCTGAATATAATTTCAGTATTTCAAGCTTGTACTTTACTGTGACAAATGCAGCAAAGGCACCAGATGTAGGGTATTGCAAAAAATGGCTGGTTTAAAAAAAAATATCAGAATTTAATTTCAGTATTTCAAGCTTGTGACAAAATGCAGCAAAGGCACCAGATGTAGGATATTGCAAAAAATGGGTGTTTTTTAAACCCAGAATATAACAGCACTATCTACCTCTTGTATTTCACAATGACAAATGCAGCAAAGGCACCAGAAGTAGGATATTGCAAAAAATTGGTGTTTTTTAAACCCAGAATATAACAGCACTATGTACCTCTTGTTTTTCACAATGACAAATGCAGCAAAGGCCCCAGATGTAGGGTATTGCCAAAATATATATTTTTTTTTAATTCAGAATATTATTGCAGTATTTCAAGCTTGTATTTCACAGTGACAAATAAAGCAAATACCCCAGATGTAAAGTATTGCCAAAAATGTGTGTTTTTTAAACCCAGAATACTATTGCAGTATTTCAAGCTTTTATTTTATTTCACTGTGACAAAGGTAGCTAAGGCCCCAGATTTAGGTTTTTGCAGAAAATGGATGTTTTTTTTTTAAACCCAGAATATAATTGCAGTGTTTCAATCTTGTGACAAATGCAGCAAAGGCACCAAATGTAGGGTATTGCAAAAAATGTATGTTTTTTTTTTAAACCCAGAATATAACAGCACCATCTAACTCTTGTATTTCACAGTTACAAACGTAGCAAAGGCCCCATATGTAGGGTTTTTGCCAAAAATGGGTGTTTTTTTAATAACAGAATATTATTGCAGTAGTTCAAGCTTGTATTTCACAGTGACAAATGCAGCAAAGGACCCAAATAAAGGGTATTGCAAAAAATGGGTGCATTTTTAAATTTAGAATATTATTCCTTAATTCAAGCTTGTATTTCACAGTAACAAATGCAGCAAAGGACCCAGATGTAGGGTATTGAAAAATATTGGTATTTTTATAAACCCAGAATATTATTGCAGCATTTCAAGCTTGTATTTCACATTGACAAATGCAGCAAAGGCCCCAGATGCAGGGTATTGCCAAGAACGGGTGTTTTTTTTAAAACCCAGATTATTATTGCAGTATTTTAAGCTTGGATTTCACTTTTACAAATGCAGCGAAGGACCCAGATGAAGGGTCTTATTAAAATTGGGTGGTTTTTTAAAACCCTATATATAATTTCAGTATTTCAAGTTTGTACTTAACTGTCACAAATGCACATATTCTGTGCTGGTGCACTGAACTTGCATAAAATGGCTGCCGACGCACACCTAACTAACAGACGGATAAAAGTTATTTTTCTGTGTCACTGGGCTCAGGGCAGGGTAAAAAAAATTATACACTGAACCCACAAAACAAAACCGCTGTAGATCGCTGAGTTAACAAGCACTTCTGATAAAAGATTCTTTCCTATTCTCTCCCTCACAGCAGCAGCATCCTATTCCTACACTAATAAGAGCAGAGTGACGTGCAGCGATACGTGACTTCAGCTTATATAGAGGCTGGGTCAGATGCTGCACTGGCCAATCACAGCCATGCCATTAGTAGGCATGGCTGTGATGGCTTCTAAGGGCACACGAGTTAAACGCCTGTTGATTGGCTGCTCTGCAGCCTTTCAAAAAGCACCAATCAATCGCCGGACACCGAACCCAAACTTTTACTAAAAAGTTCTGGTTCGGGTACGGGGTCCAAAAATCCTAAAGTTTAGTACGAACACGAACTTTACAGTTCGGGTGTGCTCAACCCTAATCGTGAGACCAAGATGACACCTGACAATCATTCAACAGTACCTTCCCATTGCGAGGCTTTTGTTTCAATACATTTTATTGAGGTGAGGAAATCACCCTTGCATGCTTTTACTTAAATACCCTACTTTCATGATATAATATTACTGTAGCGAGAATTTTTTAAGTTTTCCATAAATTTCACCCAAAAGCGAAATATTCCTAACTTTTTGTGAGTAGTTTAATTCTAGAAAGAGTTGAACAGATTCATAGAAAAATAACATTTTGCTGATTGGCACATTTTAAAGCATCACTGTCATTTATTTCTTTAAATATATAATTGTGTAGGGACTTTAGCAAGAACAGGGAACGTTGAGTAGTTGTGAACTTGCCGCTAGGGATGAGCGAACCAGAACTGTATAGTTCGGGTTCGTACCGAATTTTGGGGTGTCCATGACACGGACCCGAACCCGGACATTTTCGTAAAAGTCCGGGTTCGGGTTCGGTGTTCGTCGCTTTCTTGGCGCTTTTTGAAAGGCTGCAAAGCAGCCAATCAACAAGCGTCATACTATTTGCCCCAAGAGGCCGTCACAGCCATGCCTACTATTGGCATGGCTGTGAATGGCCAGAGCACCATGTGACCCAGCCTCTATTTAAGCTGGAGTCACATAGCGCCGCCCGTCACTCTGCTCTGATTAGCGTAGGGAGAGGTTGCAGCTGCGACAGTAGGGCGAGATTAGGCTGATTAACTCCTCCAAAAGACTCCATCCATTGATCGATCTGCAGCTGTGGATGATTGAACTGCTGCTATTGAATTGCTCACTGTTTTAAGGCTGCCCAGAGCGTTTTTCAGTCACTTTTTTCTGGGGTGATCGGCGGCCATTTTGTGTCTTGTGTTGCGCCAGCACAAGCTGCCACCAAGTGCATTTAACCCTCAATGGTGTGGTTGTTTTTTGGCTAAAGCCTACATCAGGGTGAAGCTGTCACACCAAGTGCATTTAACCAGCAATAGTCTGTTTATTTTTTGGCCATATACTACATCAAGGGCAAGCTGCGCCTGTCATCAAGTGCATTTAACCCTCAATGGTGTGGTTGTTTTTTGGCTAAAGACTACATCAGGGTGAAGCTGTCACACCAAGTGCATTTAACCAGCAATAGTCTGTTTATTTTTTGGCCATATACTACATCAGGGGCAAGCTGTCACCAAGTGCATTTAACCCTCAATGGTGTGGTTGTTTTTTGGCTAAATCCTACATCGGGGTGAAGCTGTCACACCAAGTGCATTTAACCAGCAATAGTCTGTTTATTTTTTGGCCATATACTACATCAGGGGCAAGCTGCGCTTGTCACCAAGTGCATTTAACCCTCAATGGTGTGGTTGTTTTTTGGCTAAAGCCTACATCAGGGTCAAGCTGTCACACCAAGTGCATTTAACCAGCAATAGTCTGTTTATTTTTTGGCCATATACTACATCAGGGGCAAGCTGTCACCAAGTGCATTTAACCCTCAATGGTGTGGTTGTTTTTTGGCTAAATCCTACATCAGGGTGAAGCTGTCACACCAAGTCCATTTAACCAGCAATAGTCTGTTTATTTTTTGGCCATATACTATATCAGGGGCAAGCTGCGCCTGTCACCAAGTGCATTTAACCCTCAGTAGTGTGGTTGGTCAAGCTGTCACACCAAGTGCATTTAACCAGCAATAGTCTGTTTATTTTTTGGCCATATACTACATCAGGGGCAAGCTGCGCCTGTCACCAAGTGCATTTAACCCTCAGTAGTGTGGTTGGTCAAGCTGTCACACCAAGTGCATTTAACCAGCAATAGTCTGTTTATTTTTTGGCCATATACTACATCAGGGGCAAGCTGCGCCTGTCACCAAGTGCATTTAACCCTCAGTAGTGTGGTTGGTCAAGCTGTCACACCAAGTGCATTTAACCATCAATAGTGTGGTTATTTTTTGGCCATATCCCAGTGTAATTCTGTCAGTAAACGTATACCTGTCACCCAGCGCCTAAATACTAGGCCTCAAGTTTATATCCAGCTAAATCTGTCGTTACTGCTGTACTGTTGTGGCTGGGCAAGTTATTTAGTGTCCGTCAAAGCACATTTTTTGTTCTGGGTTGAAATACAATTCCCAATTTAGCAATTTCCTAATTTAGTGGTTTCTGCTGTATCAGAGCTATTTTAAATACATCACTAAAAGGGTATATCAGATTCAAGGTGCACATAGGGTCATTCTGAATAACTTCACACACACGCTACTGTGCATTTCCAAGTCTAATTCTGTCAGTAAACCTATACCTGTCACCCAGCGCCTAAATACTAGGCCTCAAATTTATATCCCGCTAAATCTGTCGTTACTGCTGTACTGTTGTGGCTGGACAAGTTATTTAGTGTCCGTCAAAGCACATTTTTTGTTCTGGGTTGAAATACAATTCCCAATTTAGCAATTTCCTAATTTAGTGGTTTCTGCTGTATCAGGCCTACTTTAAATACATCCCTAAAAGGGTATATCAGAATCAAGGTGCTGATAGGGTCATTCTCAATAACTTCACACACACGCTACTGTGCATATCCCAGTCTAATTCTGTCCGTAAAACGTATACCTGTCACCCAGCGCCTAAATACTAGGCCTCAAATTTATATTCAGCTAAATCTGTCGTTACTGCTGTACTGTTGTGGCTGGGCAAGTTATTTAGTGTCCGTCAAAGCACATTTTTTGTTCTGGGTTGAAATACAATTCCCAATTTAGCAATTTCCTAATTTAGTGGTTTCTGCTGTATCAGGCCTACTTTAAATACATCCCTAAAAGGGTATATCAGAATCAAGGTGCTGATAGGGTCATTCTCAATAACTGCACACACACGCTACTGTGCATATCCCAGTCTAATTCTGTCAGTAAAACGTATATCTGTCACCTAGCACCTAAATACTAGGCCTCAAATTCATAGTCAGCTAAATCTGTGGTTACTGCTGTGCTTGTATTAGTGTAATACGGTACCTAAATAGATAGCCAGATAGTGTTAGGTGTCTGTAAAAAAAGGCCTGAATTTGAATTCAATACATTGGGCCAAATAATATTATTGTTGTTGTGGTGAACGATAACAATGAGGAAAACATCTAGTAAGGGACGCGGACGTGGACATGGTCGTGGTGGTGTTAGTGGACCCTCTGGTGCTTGGAGAGGACGTGGCCGTTCTGCCACATCCACACGTCCTAGTGTACCAACTACCTCAGGTCCCAGTAGCCGCCAGAATTTACAGCGATATATGGTGGGGCCCAATGCCGTTCTAAGGATGGTAAGGCCTGAGCAGGTACAGGCATTAGTCAATTGGGTGGCCGACAGTGGATCCAGCACGTTCACATTATCTCCCACCCAGTCTTCTGCAGAAAGCGCACAGATGGCGCCTGAAAACCAACCCCATCAGTCTGTCACATCACCCCCATGCATATCAGGGAAACTGTCTGAGCCTCAAGTTATGCAGCAGTCTCTTATGTTGTTTAAAGACTCTGCTGGCAGGGTTTCCCAAGGGCATCCACCTAGCCCTTCCCCAGCGGTGGAAGACATAGAATGCACTGACGCACAATTACTTATGTTTCCTGATGATGAAGACATGGGAATACCACCTCAGCAAGTCTCTGATGATGACGAAACACAGGTGCCAACTGCTGCGTCTTTCTGCAGTGTGCAGACTGAACAGGAGGTCAAGGAACAAGACCCCACATGGAGGTCAAGGTCCTAGACCCCACATGGAATGAAGGTCGTGCCACTGACTTTCACAGTTCGGAGGAAGAGGCAGTGGTGAGACCGTGCCAACAGCGTAGCAAAAGAGGGAGCAGTGGGCAAAAGCAGAACACCCGCCGCCAAGAGACTCCGCCTGCTTCAAGGCAGCTTCAAGGAGTTCCCTGGGATGGCACTTCTTCAAACAATGTGCTGACGACAAGACCTGAGTGGTTTTCACGCTGTGCCATCAGAGCCTGAAGCGAGGCATTAACGATCTGAGCCGTAGCACAACCTGCATGACCAGGCACCTGCATGCAAAGCATGAACTGCAGTGGAGTAAACACCTTAAAAACAAGGAACTCACTCTGGCTCCCCCTGCTACCTCTTCTGCTGCTGCCGCCTTGGCCTCTTCTGCTGCTGCCGCCTCTGCCTCTTCTGCTGCTGCCGCCTCGGCCTCTTCTGCTGCTGCCGCCTCGGCCTCTTCTGCTGCTGCCACCTCGGCCTCTTCCTCCGCCTCTGGAGGAAGGTTGGCACCTGCCGCCCAGCAAACAGGGGATGTACCACCAACAACACCACCACCTCCGTCACCAAGCATCTCAACCATGTCACACGGCAGCGTTCAGCTCTCCATCTCACAAACATTTGAGAGAAAGCGTAAATTCCCACCTAGCCACCCTCGATCCCTGGCCCTGAATGCCAGCATTCTAAACTACTGGCCTATGAAATGCTGTCATTTAGGCTGGTGGACACAGACAGCTTCAAACAGCTCATGTCGCTTTCCTGTCCCACAGTATGTTGTTCCCAGCCGCCACTACTTCTCCAAGAGAGCCGTGCCTTCCCTGCACAACCAAGTATCCCATAAAATCAAGTGTGCACTGCGCAACGCCATCTGTAGCAAGGTCCACCTAACCACAGATACGTGGACCAGTAAGCACGGCCAGGGACGCTATATCTCCCTAACTGCACACTGGGTAAATGTAGTGGCAGCTGGGCCCCAGGCGGAGAGCTGTTTGGCGCACGTCCTTCCGCCGCCAAGGATCGCAGGGCAACATTCTTTGCCTCCTGTTGCCACCTCCTCCTTCTCGGCTTCATCCTCCTCTTCTTCCACCTGCTCATCCAGTCAGCCACACACCTTCACCACCAACTTCAGCACAGCCCGGGGTAAACGTCAGCAGGCCATTCTGAAACTCATATGTTTGGGGGACAGGCCCCACACCGCACAGGAGTTGTGGCGTGGTATAGAACAACAGACCGACGAGTGGTTGCTGCCGGTGAGCCTCAAGCCCGGCCTGGTGGTGTGCGATAATGGGCGAAATCTCGTTGCAGCTCTGGGACTAGCCGGTTTGACGCACATCCCTTGCCTGGCGCATGTGCTGAATTTGGTGGTGCAGAAGTTCATTCACAACTACCCCGACATGTCAGAGCTGCTGCATAAAGTGTGGGCCGTCTGTTTGCGCTTCCGGCGTTCACATCCTGCCGCTGCTCGCCTGTCTGCGCTACAGCGTAACTTCGGCCTTCCCGCTCACCGCCTCATATGCGACGTGCCCACCAGGTGGAACTCCACCTTGCACATGCTGGACAGACTGTGCGAGCAGCAGCAGGCCATAGTGGAGTTTTAGCTGCAGCACGCACGGGTCAGTCGCACTGCGGAACAGCACCACTTCACCACCAATGACTGGGCCTCCATGCGAGACCTGTGTGCCCTGTTGCGCTGTTTCGAGTACTCCACCAACATGGCCAGTGGCGATGACGCCGTTATCAGCGTTACAATACCACTTCTATGTCTCCTTGAGAAAACACTTAGGGCGATGATGGAAGAGGAGGTGGCCCAGGAGGAGGAGGAGGAGGAAGAGGGGTCATTTTTAGCACTTTCAGGCCAGTCTCTTCGAAGTGACTCAGAGGGAGGTTTTTTGCAACAGCAGAGGCCAGGTACAAATGTGGCCAGCCAGGGCCCACTACTGGAGGACGAGGATGAGGAGGAGGTGGAGGAGGATGAGGATGAAGCATGGTCACAGCGGGGTGGCACCCAACGCAGCTCGGGCCCATCACTGGTGCGTGGCTGGGGGGAAAGGCAGGACGATGACGATACGCCTCCCACAGAGGACAACTTGTCCTTACCCCTGGCAGCCTGGCACACATGAGCGACTACATGCTGCAGTGCCTGCGCAACGACAGCAGAGTTGCCCACATTTTAACGTGTGCGGACTACTGGGTTGCCACCATGCTGGATCCACACTACAAAGACAATGTGCCCACCTTACTTCCTGCACTGGAGCGTGATAGGAAGATGCGTGAGTACAAGCGCACGTTGGTAGACGCGCTACTGAGAGCATTCCCAAATGTCACAGGGGAACAAGTGGAAGCCCAAGGCCAAGGCAGAGGAGGAGCAAGAGGTCGCCAAGGCAGCTGTGTCATGGCCAGCTCCTCTGAGGGCAGGGTTAGCATGGCAGAGATGTGGAAAAGTTTTGTCAACACGCCACAGCTAACTGCACCACCACCTGATATGCAACGTGTTAGCAGGAGGCAACATTTCACTAACATGGTGGAACAGTACGTGTGCATACCCCTGCACGTACTGACTGATGGTTCGGCCCCATTCAACTTCTGGGTCTCTAAATTGTCCACGTGGCCAGAGCTAGCCTTTTATGCCTTGGAGGTGCTGGCCTGCCCGGCGGCCAGCGTTTTGTCTGAACGTGTATTCAGCACGGCAGGTGGGTCATTACAGACAAACAAAGCCGCCTGTCTACAGCCAATGTGGACAAGCTGACGTTCATAAAAATGAACCAGGCATGGATCCCACCGGACCTGTCCGTCCCTTGTCCAGATTAGACATTAACTACCTCCCCTTTACCATACATTATTGTACTCCAGGGCACTTCCTCATTCAATACTATTTTTATTTTCATTTTACCATTATATTGCGAGGCTACCCAAAGTTGAATGAACCTCTCCTCTGTCTGGGTGCCGGGGCCTAAATATATGCCAAAGGACTGTTCCAATGTTGGGTGACGTGAAGCCTGATTCTCTGCTATGACATGCAGACTAATTCTCTGCTGACATGAAGCCAGATTCTCTGTTACGGGACCTCTCTCCTCTGCCTGGGTGCTGGGCCTAAATATCTGACAATGGACTGTTGCAGTGGTGGCTGACATGAAGCCTGATTCTCTGCTATGACATGCAGACTAATTCTCTGCTGACATGAAGACAGATTCTCTGTTACGGGACCTCTCTCCTCTGCCTGTGTGCTGGGCCTAAATATATGCCAATGGACTGTTGCAGTGGTGGCTTACGTGAAGCCTGATTCTCTGCTATGACATGCAGACTGATTCTCTGCTGACATGAAGCCAGATCCTCTGTTACGGGACCTCTCTCCTCTGCCTGTGTGCTGGGCCTAAATATATGCCAATGGACTGTTGCAGTGGTGGCTGACGTGAAGCCTGATTCTCTGCTATGACATGCAGACTGATTCTCTGCTGACATGAAGCCAGATCCTCTGTTATAGGACCTCTCTCCTCTGCCTGTGTGCTGGGCCTAAATATATGCCAATGGACTGTTCCAATGTTGGGTGACGTGAAGCCTGATTCTCTGCTATGACATGCAGACTAATTCTCTGCTGACATGAAGCCAGATTCTCTGTTACGGGACCTCTCTCCTCTGCCTGTGTGCTGGGCCTAAATATATGCCAATGGACTGTTGCAGTGGTGACTGACGTGAAGCCTGATTCTCTGCAATGACATGCAGACTGATTCTCTGCTGACATGAAGCCAGATCCTCTGTTACGGGACCTCTCTCCTCTGCCTGTGTGCTGGGCCTAAATATATGCCAATGGACTGTTGCAGTGGTGGCTGACGTGAAGCCTGATTCTCTGCTATGACATGCAGTCTGATTCTCTGCTGACATGAAGCCAGATCCTCTGTTACGGGACCTCTCTCCTCTGCCTGTGTGCTGGGCCTAAATATATGCCAATGGACTGTTGCAGTGGTGACTGACGTGAAGCCTGATTCTCTGCAATGACATGCAGACTGATTCTCTGCTGACATGAAGCCAGATCCTCTGTTACGGGACCTCTCTCCTCTGCCTGTGTGCTGGGCCTAAATATATGCCAATGGACTGTTGCAGTGGTGGCTGACGTGAAGCCTGATTCTCTGCTATGACATGCAGACTGATTCTCTGCTGACATGAAGCCAGATCCTCTGTTACGGGACCTCTCTCCTCTGCCTGTGACCTGGGCCTAAATATATGCCAATGGACTGTTGCAGTGGTGGCTGACGTGAAGCCTGATTCTCTGCTATGACATGCAGACTGATTCTCTGCTGACATGAAGCCAGATCCTCTGTTACGGGACCTCTCTCCTCTGCCTGTGTGCTGGGCCTAAATATATGCCAATGGACTGTTGCAGTGGTGACTGACGTGAAGCCTGATTCTCTGCTATGACATGCAGACTGATTCTCTGCTGACATGAAGCCAGATCCTCTGTTACGGGACCTCTCTCCTCTGCCTGTGAGCTGGGCCTAAATATATGCCAATGGACTGTTGCAGTGGTGGC
Source organism: Bufo gargarizans (assembly GCF_014858855.1). NCBI lineage: Eukaryota > Metazoa > Chordata > Amphibia > Anura > Bufonidae > Bufo > Bufo gargarizans. Next base: position 87,264,426 of record NC_058086.1, on the reverse strand, counting down.
TGACGTGAAGCCTGATTCTCTGCTATGACATGCAGACTGATTCTCTGCTGACATGAAGCCAGATCCTCTGTTACGGGACCTCTCTCCTCTGCCTGTGTGCTGGGCCTAAATATATGCCAATGGACTGTTGCAGTGGTGACTGACGTGAAGCCTGATTCTCTGCAATGACATGCAGACTGATTCTCTGCTGACATGAAGCCAGATTCTCTGTTACGGGACCTCTCTCCTCTGCCTGGGTGCTGGGCCTAAATATATGCCAATGGACTGTTGCAGTGGTGGCTGACGTGAAGCCTGATTCTCTGCTATGGGACCTATCTCCAATTGATATTGGTTAATTTTTATTTATTTTATTTTTATTTTTATTCATTTCCCTATCCACAGTTGTTTGCATGGGATTTACCTACATGTTGCTGCCTTTTGCAGCCTTCTAGCCCTTTCCTGGGCTGTTTTAAAGCCTTTTTAGTGCCGAAAGGTTCGGGTCCCCATTGACTTCAATGGGGTTCGAGTTCGGGACGAAGTTCGGATCGGGTTCGGACCCCGAACCCGAACATTTCCGGGAAGTTCGGCCGAACTTCTCGAACCCGAACATCCAGGTGTCCGCTCAACTCTACTTGCCGCCTAGGGCGTGCACTGCAAGTAGGCAGGGAAAACGGGCGTGGTTCCAGTCAGGATTCGCTGTCTGTGTATACCTGCCTACTGCGGCTCCAACAGCTTTTGCAGGTCAGTGGAACAAAACAGATATCTAGACCAGTAAGGGAGCTGGTGTAGATTTCCACTATAATCTAGACCAGTTTCCTGGGGCGAATTATAATACATTTGGCAAATTGCCTCTCACCACTCACTCAGCAGAGTTAACCCCCCCCTCCCAAAAAATATTAAAATTAAAAAATCACACATAAAAAATTGCACAACAGCAGCATATGTCACAGTTTACAACTTTTTGGAGGCACTGCCCCCTTCAATATCATTGTCCCTACACGTAAAATAAAATGTAAAAGCTTACACTTTAAATGTTGCTATACTTTGCAATGTCTGACACAACTTTAAAGCAAAAATGCATGAAAGAAAGGCATCAAAATGCAAAATGTGAACTAAGCATTAAAGGGACTCCATCCAGCTGTTACTGGTGAATGCATATTTATAGTGAAACTACTATCTCCAATAAAAATACTTTAGGGTAAATGAATTCCTTAATTAAAACTAAATTATGCTTATTAAGACAAGCTGGATCTCCATAAGATGAGCCTCTCTTTGTAGCTTCTCTGGTAGAGGGCTTTGGTACATCTACATCTCCCAAATAGGGAAAGCGGTTGACTAAACAAAGATTTTAAAAGATTTTCCGTTCACATTTTGTACCTTTTTGTCATATTTTCCCCGTCTGAGTCTCGGTATTGATTCACGGCGTTTATCTTCATCAATCTAAAAAAAAAAAAAATTACATCAAATCATAATTTCTAATAGCATTGACTATCTTCTTCTATATTGGTATTAAACTTAAAGGGAACCTGTTATGTGGATATTTGATTATAATCTAACTAATTATATACAATCATTAACTACTAAAAAGTACCTTAGATGTATTCACTTACTGGTGTGACAGATGGTTACCTCATAATATACACACAAAGATGTCACATGCCGCATGCTAATGAGCTGATTTGAGTCCATACGTCAGTTGGGCCACTCCCCTGCCCAACTGACGTATCCGCTACTGTCAGTCCCTTCGGGATCCATGCCTCAGGAGCTCATAAATATTCATGACTCATCATTATCAGCTGGAGCTTTTCAATACAAGATGTTGGCAGATTGACTGGGTCAATTAAAGAAAGTGACCCAGCATTTTGCTAAGAGAATCAGTCACTTATTAATGGTGCCCTTAGTTAGGACACCATAAAACTGGTGACAGGTTTCCTTTAAAGGTTTTGTACACATCAGGGACCAATATTCATGATTGAATTTTAAATTTTTTTCAATTGGTCTTTATTAAAAAATATTCAACTATTCTGTCAATGTTACTGTGAACAGGTAAGAAAGTTGAAGATAAAATGATCTGCAAAAGGCATATAGTTAAAGACATAAAGTTAAAGATATGCACAGTAGTTTTAGTCCAGCTGATTCTCAGTATATTTGCTGGGTTGCAGCCGGATCTGCATCGTTCAGATGGCCATCATGTAGTTTCTGGAAATGCCTGATCCAGATAGACCTGGCAGGCTGTTCCCTGTCGGAATAGCCTGCCGGATCTCACTAACACTAATGTGGAACTAGCCTAATACAATTAACTTAATAACTAGCTCAAAAACACTTATTTAAGCCACATTTTTATGAGTAAGATAAGGATTGAGCTATAATGAGTGTTTAGAAGAAAAGTAATAATCAGCTAACTTTTCTGATGTAAAATAGTAAAAATACAGAGCTTACTACTAGAGTTGAGCGAACCCGAACTGTAAAGTTTGGGTTCGTACCGAACTTTTGTATTTTCGGCACCCGGACCCGAACCCAAACATTTACGTAAAAGTTCGGGTTCGGCACTAGAGATGTTGCGAACATAACGCGAACGCGAATTTCTACAAATGTTCGCGAATGGGCGAACCGCCATAGACTTCTATAGACAGGCAAATTTTAAAACCCACAGGGACTCTTTCTGGCCACAATAGTGATGGAAAAGTTGATTCAAGGGGACTAACACCTGGACTGTGGCATGCCGGAGGGGGATCCATGGCAAAACTCCCATGGAAAATTACATAGTTGACGCAGAGTTGGATTTTAATCCATAAAGGGCATAAATCACCTAACAATCCAATATTTTTTTTAACAACGTGGTTTAAAACATCCAGTGTGTGTATATGATCAGGTATGATGTTGTATCGATCAGGTAGTGTAAGGGTTACGCCCCGCTTCACAGACATTGACAGACCAAACTCCCCTTTTAATGCACCGCAAACAACCGCAAACTCCCCATTTGTACAAGGTTGGATACCAAGCTAGCCATGTCCCGTTGATGTCATTTAAGGTTTCTTCCTCCACCCAGCCACGTACAACACCAAGGGTCCCGGAAAGGTGAATTGAATTGATTTTTCGAACGTGGAGATGGTTAAAAAAACGCTGGCTCACTCCCCTTTGTTTGAATCCACGGTCACTGCGTCTGTGCCGTGCAATTTACTGTCCCACCCGATATAAGTGCTATTTTCTATAGTTCTCTCTTCTCATCAGTTTAATCCCTGTTACGTCCCCAATCTGGGGTCTATTTATTAAATGGATTTTTCAAACGGGGAGATGGTTAAAAAATTGCTGGCTCCCTCCCCTTTGTTTGAATCCGCGGTCACTGCGTCTGGGCCGTGCAATTTACTGTCACACCCGATATGAGTGGAATTTTCTGTAGTACTATTCTCATCAGTTTAATCCCTGTTAAGTCCCATATCAGGGTGGGATTGCCTTTTGTGAAAAAAAATTTAGGCCGGGTACCTTCGACTGCCTTCACAGTGACAGACCAAACTCTGACACACCAAACTGAATTGATTTTAGGAACCGGGAGATGGAAAAAGCAGCTTGGTCGGTCCTCTTACTACCAAGTTGGGGCACTGCGCATGCACGGAGCAATGTGCTGTGACACCCTATATGAGTGGTGTCTTAACTAGTACTATTCCTATCAGTTTAATCCCTGTTACGTCCCCTATCCGGGGACGTGTGTCGAATTGATTAACCATTGTCGAATTAACTAACTATTACGACTTCCTGGAATAATTTAGTTCTGAGCTTTGTACTTGCTTTGTATTGGAATTGATGGGGATTTTTTAAAATATCTAATATCACTCAAGATAAAGATATAACTGCAAAAATGATCCTCCCATTCAATAAAGATTACTGGATGGTGAATAACATCATACATAAACACTGGCATCTATTAAGAGATGACAAAACTTTGGGCCCTATACTTCCGGCTCATCCTCCAATTGTCTATACCCGGGCTCCCAATTTAGGACTCCAGGTAGCTCCAATGATACGAAAAAAGGTCATAGAACCAATGATAACTCCATGGTCCAACCTAAAAGGCTTTTTTAGGTGCGGCTGCTGTCACAATTGCAGACAGACACATTTCGATAGAAATCTAAAAACTATAACATCAACATCTAATAATTTCAAGTGGGAGATTAAAGAAATCCTGTCATGCAATAGTAAAGCAGTCATTTATGTTATACAATGCCCATGCCCAAAACAGTATATAGGGCGCACGAAAAGAGTGTTTAAAACTAGGATCGCAGAACATATTAATAACATAAAAAAACAGTCAGAAATACACCCTCTGTCGAAACATTTTAAATTACATCATGCAGGAGATCCTAGTAAAATGAGATTCTGTGCCATCCAATCAGTCAAACAGGACTGGAGAGGAAGTGACTTTCTGGCAAAAATGTCCAGACAAGAATCAAAGAAGATCTTTGAGTTTGGATCCCTGATGCCGCTGGGGTTGAATTCAGAGATCGAAATTTTTGGTTTCCTATAGGGGAGGTGGGTAGGACCACACGGATAGTCAGTGTCGGGCTATATAGCAACACGCTGGCTTTCCCTGCGCTCCCCCCCCCCCCCTCTCTCTACTCCGCAAATTCGCATAAGACCCATGAACCTGAGATCCATCTGCAATATTGACATCATTTCATTTTATTTTTATTTTTATTTTTAATATTAATTTTACTTGTATGTAAATTTTTATCTTATATATTTTAATATTTTGTATTATTATATATTGTATATCTGTTGCCTACTGATTATGGTATATGTATGCAAATACCCTTTTGGATTTATGAAAGGATCGGGAGAGTGCAATCTGCAAATGTTTTGCAATTGCAAAATCCGGAATCCAGACCAGATATTCTATCAAACCCAAAAAGGGGATATAAAGACATGTTCAGCCTGTCCACATTTAGCATTTCACATTTGCCTACTGAGGAAGGAACTACGGTTCCGAAACGCGTCTAGTGCAAACTAGTGTGAACTAGTGGTGCGCTATTCCTGTCTTTGCTCAAAAAAGACTTTTGCTCATTTCCATTTGGAACCCCTCTAAAAGAGTGGATACGGTACCGGCAGTGGTCTAATACCATCAAAGTGGACTGATTTAACCACCCTTCAGCAGCTCCATTGAAGGGGAATTGAATCCTATACCGGCGTAGCTCTGCTACATAGACCTCCGCTATCCCGATCGGCACAGGTGGATGACATCACCGACCAGGAAACCATCTCCAGGTCAGGTCACGTGAGACGCCGAGAAGGAAAAGCCAAGAGACTACCTCGTGGCAGGAGGTAGGAAACCAACGCCGATTCTAAAGAAAGCACAAAGTATTTCTTTGGACGCCAAGACCATGCACCGGTGACCGCAAAGTGGACACTTTCCGAACGACTTGTATGCAGATTACTGTCAAGTTAATACATAAGTATCCGAGCATTTGAAAAGCTTAAATATAACACGCTATAGACAGACACCGCGTAGCAAAATTTAGTGGTCATATTTTGGAGTACTCCTGTCATTTAGGTACAGTCATGTGAAAAAATTAGGACACCCTTTGAAAGCATGTGGTTTTTTGTAACATTTTTAATAAAAGGTTATTTCATCTCCGTTTCAACAATACAGAGAGATTAAAGTAATCCAACTAAACAAAGAAAACTGAAGAAAAGTCTTTTCAAGATCTTCTGTAAATGTCATTCTACAAAAATGCCTATTCTAACTGAGGAAAAAGATAGGACACCCTTGCCCCTAATAGCGAGTGTTACCTCCTTTGGCTGAAATAACTGCAGTGAGACGGTTCTTGTAGCCATCTACCAGTCTTCGACATCGGTCTGAGGAAATTTTACCCCACTCCTCAATGCAGAACTTTTTCAGCTGTGAGATGTTTGAGGGGTTTCTTGCACGTACAGCCCTTTTCAAGTCACCCCACAGCATCTCAATGGGATTCAAATCTGGACTTTGACTTGTTCATTCCAGGACTCTCCATTTCTTCTTTTTCAGCCAATCTTTGGTTGATTTACTAGTATGTTTTGGGTCATTGTCATGTTGCATGGTCCAGTTCCGCTTCAGCTTTAATTTTCTAACTGATGGTCTCACATGTTCTTCAAGCACCTTCTGATACACAGTAGAATTCATCGTGGATTCTATGATGGTGAGCTGACCAGGTCCTGCTGCAGCAAAGCAGCCCCAAACCATGACACTTCCACCTCCATGCTTCACAGTTGGTATGAGGTTCTTTTCTTGGAATGCTGTGTTTGGTTTACGCCAAACATGTCCTCTGCTGTTGTGTCCAAATAATTCAATTTTGGAGTCATCTGTCCAAAGAACATTATTCCAGAAGTCCTGGTCTTTGTCAACTTTATCTCTGGCAAATGTCAGTCTGGCCTCGATGTTTCTCTTGGAAAGCAAAGGTTTCCTCCTTGCACACCTCCCATGCAAGTTAAACTTGTACAGTCTCTTTCTGATTGTAGAGGCATGTACTTCTACATCAACAGTAGCCAGAGCCTGCTGTAGTTCTCGAGATGACACTTTAGGGTTTTTGGAGACCTCTTTTAGCATCTTGCGGTCTGCTCTTGGGGTGAACTTGCTGGGGCGACCAGTCCTGGGCATGTTGGCAGTTGTTTTGAAAGCCCTCCACTTGTAGACTATCTTCCGGACAGTGGAATGGCTGATTTCAAAATCTTTTGAGATCTTTTTAAATCCCTTCCCAGACTCATAGGCTGCTACAATCTTTTTTCTGAAGTCCTCTGACAGCTCTTTTGCTCTCACCATGGTGCTCACTCTCACTTCAACAGTCAGGAGCACACCAAACTAAATGTCTGAGGTTTAAATAGGGCAAGCCTCATTCAACATGCAGAGTAACGATCTACTAATTATGTGCACCTGGTGTGATATACCTGTGTGAGATCTGAGCCAATTTAAGAGGGAATACATGTGAGGGTGTCCTATCTTTTTCCTCAGTTAGAATAGGCATTTTTGTAGAATGACATTTACAGAAGATCTTGAAAAGACTTTTCTTCAGTTTTCTTTGTTTAGTTGGATTACTTTATTTTCTCTGTATTGTTGAAACGGAGATGAAATAACCTTTTATTAAAAATGTTACAACAAACCACATGCTTTCAAAGGGTGTCCTAATTTTTTCACATGACTGTATATGCGTGAGCTCCGCATTCAAAGTACCTATATAATTATGCTAATGAGTTGACATGTAATCAGGATATGTCTAATATTATTTAGTGGGCAATTTATTTTTATAATTGTTATTTTAATAACTGTAATTTTATTAATTGTAATAAATGCAAAAATACTGTGAGCCAGTCTGATTGTTTTTTAAATTGTCTGCATTATTTCTAATAAACTATTAAGAGACTTTATTATGATTTTTTTATTTTATGTATTAAAAACCCACCCATACAACTTAAAAAAAATAAAAAATAATTTAAGTTTTTTCTATGAAAAAACATCCAGCCGATCGCTCTTGGTCTGATCATAATGAGGCAACTGCCTTATCTTCTGGGGTGTGGCAACATTGCCAACACACTCATAGAGGTGATGATCGATTCATTGTGATACGCAAGCCCCTTCACCACAACAAGGTAACGATCACGAAGGGGAATTGACACTTGTATGTGCTTTTTTTTTTTTTTTTTTTTTGCAGCCACAGTGCAGCACCAGAAATCTGAAAAATTAGGCATGTACACATGCCTGAAAAATAATGTTATTGTTGCAGCCACTGTTGTAGCAGCGGACGGAAAATTTGATGTTTTCAAGGCAGAAAGGTGACTAAAACATTGCGGCTTGAACCCTAGTTGGTGGCGGAGAATTCACGAAAGTCATCCGGTATGCAGACATTAAATACAGCAGCAATGGGGACCATTTTGAGGCGAAGGCATGTCATCAGTCCTTTTGTTAGTCAAACGTATCCCCCACTGTCAGTCCCTTCGGGATCCATGCCTCATTCATCTTAATGAAGGTGAGGTAATCAACACTTTTTTGACCGAGGCAACTTATTTTGTCAGTGACAATGCCTCCTGCTGCACTGAAGGTAATTTCTGACAGGACACTTGAAGCGGGGCAGGCCAGAAGTTCTATCGCAAACTCGGATAGTTCAGGCCACAGGTCAAGCATGCACACCCAGTGCAGGCTTGACCTGTCGATATCTGCAGTTAAGGCGAGGTAGTCTGCTACCTGTCAGTCGAGTCGTTCTCTAAGGCTGGATCCCGAAGGGCTGTGGCGATGTGTAGGACTGAAAAAGCTCTGCATGTCCTCCATCAACAACACATCTGTAAAGCGTCCTGTCCTTGCCGCCGTGGTCGTGGTAGGAGGAGGATTACTTTCACCTCTTCCCCTGTTAGATTCCTGTTGTGCTGTGACATCCCCTTTATAAGCTGTGTAAAGCATATTTTTTAGTTTGGTTTTGAACTGCTGCATCCTTTCTGACTTTCGGTAATTTGGTAAAATTTCCGCCACTTTCTGCTTATACCGGGGGTCTAGTAGCGTGGCCACCCAGTACAGGTCGTTCTCCTTCATCCTTTTTATACGAGGGTCCCTCAACAGACAAGACAGCATGAAAGACCCCATTTGCACAAGGTTGGATGCTGAGCTACTCATTTACCGTTCCTCCTCCTCACTGATGTCATTGACGGTCTGTTCTTCCCCCCAGCCACGTACAGCACCACGGGTCCCAGATAGGTGACAACAACGAGCACCCTGGGATGCCTGCAGTGGTTGGTCTTCCTTCCTCCTCAAAGCCACATTCCTCCTCTGACTCCTCTCCCTCATACTCCTCTTGCAGCGTTGCCGCAGGTCCGGCAAGCGATGATGACAAGGCTGTTTCTGGTGGTGATGGTGACCACAACTCTTCCTCTTCCTCTTCACGCTCATCTACAGCCTGATCCAGCACTCTTCGCAGGGCATGCTCCAGGAAGAAAACAAATGGGATGAGGTCGCTGATGGTACCTTTGGTGCGACTGACTAGGTTTGTCACCTCCTCAAAAGGACGCATGAGCCTACAGGCATTGCGCATGAGCGTCCAGTAACATGGCAAAAAAATTCCCTGCTCCGCAGAGGCTGTCCTAGCACCCCGGTCATACAAATACTCGTTGACGGCTTTTTCTTGTTGGAGCAGGCGGTCGAACATTAGGAGTGTTGAATTCCAACGTGTCGGGCTGTCGCAAATCAAGGGCCTCACTGGCATGTTGTTTCGGCGCTGAATGTCTGAAAAATGCACAGTGGCCGTGTAGGAATGCCTGAAATGGCCACACACCTTCCTGGCCTGCTTGAAGACGTCCTGTAAGCCTGGGTACTTAGACACAAAGCATTGTACGATGAGATTCAACACATGTGTCATGCATGGCACATGTGACAACTTGCCCAAATTCAATGCCGCCAACAAATTGCTTCCATTGTCACACACCACTTTGCCGATCTCCAGTTGGTGCGGGGTCAGCCACTGATCCACCTGTGCATTCAGGGCGGACAGGAGTCCTGGTCCGGTGTGGCTCTCTGCTTTCAGGCAAGTCAACCCCAAGACAGCGTGACACTGCCGTATCCGGGATGTGGAATAGCCCCTGGGGAGCTGGGGGGATTCAGTTGATGTGCAGCCAGATGCCGCAGCAGAAGAGGACTCAGCCGAGGAGGTTATGGAAGAGGATGGAGTAGGAGGAGTGGAGGAGGTGGCAGTAGGCCTGCCTGCAAGTCGTGGCGGTGTCACCAACTCCGCTGCAGAGCCACGCATTCCATGCTTGGCAGCCGTCAGCAGGTTTACCCAATGCGCAGTGTAGGTGATATACCTGCCCTGACCGTGCTTTGCAGATGGACCCTTGCCCCAACACTGTATGCCAGAGATGCCATGACTTCCTTTTCAATCACTGAGTAGAGGTTTGGGATTGCCACCCAGTACAGGTCGTTCTCCTTCATCCTTTTTATACGAGGGTCCCTCAACAGACATGACAGCATGAAAGACCCCATTTGCACAAGGTTGGATGCCAAGCTACTCACTGACACACACGGGCTTGCAAATGTGATTATATCACAGAAAAATGTTAAATATAATTATTTTTATCTGCACGGTATTTGAGTGAATGACACCCTGTAATGGTATGAGTGCAGGCCTAGCCACTAGCCAGTGGCCACAATACAGTATGTGTGGGCCTGACACACACGGACTTGCAAATGTGATTATATCACAGAAAAATTTTAAATATAATTTTTTTCATCTGCAAGGTGTTTGAGTGAATGACACCCTGTAATGGTATGAGTGCAGGCCTAGCCACTAGCAGTATACAGTATGTGTGGCCCTGACACACACGGGCTTGCAAATGTGATTATATCACAGAAAAATGTTAAATATATTTTTTTTTATCTGCAAGGTATTTGAGTGAATGACACCCTGTAACGGTATGAGTGCAGGCCTAGCCACTAGCCAGTGGCCACAATACAGTATGTGTGGGCCTGACACACACGGGCTTGCAAATGTGATTATATCACAGAAAAATGTTAAATATATTTTTTTTATCTGCAAGGTATTTGAGTGAATGACACCCTGTAATGGTATGAGTGCAGGCCTAGCCACTAGCCAGTGGCCACAATACAGTATGTGTGGGCCTGACACACACGGGCTTGCAAATGTGATTAGATCACAGAAAAAATTTAAATATAATTTTTTTTATCTGCACGCTATTTGAGTGAAAGACACCCTGTAACGGTATGAGTGCAGGCCTAGCCACTAGCCAGTGGCCACAATACAGTATGTGTGGGCCTGACACACACGGGCTTGCAAATGTGATTATATCACAGAAAAATGTTAAATATAATTATTTTTATCTACACGGTATTTGAGTGAATGACACCCTGTAATGGTATGAGTGCAGGCCTAGCCACTAGCCAGTGGCCACAATACAGTATGTGTGGGCCTGACACACACGGGCTTGCAAATGTGATTAGATCACAGAAAAATTTTAAATATAATTTTTTTTATCTGCACGGTATTTGAGTGAATGACACCCTGTAACGGTATGAGTGCAGGCCTAGCCACTAGCCAGTGGCCACAATACAGTATGTGTGGGCCTGACACACACGGGCTTGCAAATGTGATTAGATCACAGAAAAATTTTAAATATAATTTTTTTTATCTGCACGGTATTTGAGTGAATGACACCCTGTAACGGTATGAGTGCAGGCCTAGCCACTAGCCAGTGGCCACAATACAGTATGTGTGGGCCTGACACACACGGGCTTGCAAATGTGATTAGATCACAGAAAAATTTTAAATATAATTTTTTTTATCTGCACGGTATTTGAGTGAATGACACCCTGTAACGGTATGAGTGCAGGCCTAGCCACTAGCCAGTGGCCACAATACAGTATGTGTGGGCCTGACACACACGGGCTTGCAAATGTGATTATATCACAGAAAAATGTTAAATATATTTTTTTTATCTGCAAGGTATTTCAGTGAATGACACCCTGTAACGGTATGAGTGCAGGCCTAGCCACTAGCAGTATACAGTATGTGTGGCCCTGACACACACGGGCTTGCAAATGTGATTATATCACAGAAAAATGTTAAATATAATTATTTTTATCTGCACGGTATTTGAGTGAATGACACCCTGTAATGGTATGAGTGCAGGCCTAGCCACTAGCCAGTGGCCACAATACAGTATGTGTGGGCCTGACACACACGGGCTTGCAAATGTGATTAGATCACAGAAAAATTTTAAATATAATTTTTTTTATCTGCACGGTATTTGAGTGAATGACACCCTGTAACGGTATGAGTGCAGGCCTAGCCACTAGCCAGTGGCCACAATACAGTATGTGTGGGCCTGACACACACGGGCTTGCAAATGTGATTAGATCACAGAAAAATTTTAAATATAATTTTTTTTATCTGCCCGGTATTTGAGTGAATGACACCCTGTAACGGTATGAGTGCAGGCCTAGCCACTAGCCAGTGGCCACAATACAGTATGTGTGGGCCTGACACACACGGGCTTGCAAATGTGATTATATCACAGAAAAATGTTAAATATATTTTTTTTATCTGCAAGGTATTTCAGTGAATGACACCCTGTAACGGTATGAGTGCAGGCCTAGCCACTAGCAGTATACAGTATGTGTGGCCCTGACACACACGGGCTTGCAAATGTGATTATATCACAGAAAAATGTTAAATATAATTTTTTTATCTGCAAGGTATTTGAGTGAATGACACCCTGTAACGATATGAGTGCAGGCCTAGCCACTAGCCAGTGGCCACAATACAGTATGTGTGGGCCTGACACACACGGGCTTGCAAATGTGATTATATCACAGAAAAATGTAAAATATAATTTTTTTAATCTGCACGGTATTTGAGTGAATGACACCCTGTAACGGTATGAGTGCAGGCCTAGCCACTAGCCAGTGGCCACAATACAGTATGTGTGGGCCTGACACACACGGGCTTGCAAATGTGATTATATGACAGAAATTTTTTTAATATAATTTTTTTTATCTGCAAGGTATTTCAGTGAATGACACCCTGTAACGGTATGAGTGCAGGCCTAGCTACTAGCAGTATACAGTATGTGTGGCCCTGACACACACGGGTTTGCAAATGTGATTAGATCACAGAAAAATTTTAAATATAATTTTTTTTTTTCTGCAAGGTATTCGAGTGAATGACACCCTGTAACGGTATGAGTGCAGGCCTAGCCACTAGCCAGTGGCCACAATACAGTATGTGTGGGCCTGACACACACGAGCTTGCAAATGTGATTATATCACAGAAAAATTGTAAATATATTTTTTTTTATCTGCATGGTATTTGAGTGAATGACACCTTGTAACTGTATGAGTGCAGGCCTAGCCACTAGCCAGTGGCCACAATACAGTATGTGTGGGCCTGACACACACGGCTTGCAAATGTGATTATGTCAAAGAAAAATATTAAATATAATTTTTTTTATCTGCGAGGTATTTTCTGTCACACCCTGTATGAATGGTGTGCAGTGCACACAGTGCTGTCTGTGACTGAGCCTGCAGCCTCTCACACACACGGGCAGCCAGGCAACTGCAATATATATATATATATATATATATATGTAAAAAAGCACACTGATGTACCAGCCCTGAAAAGGGCTTTTTGGGGTGCTGTCAGGACGCTGTCCTTACAGCAGATGAGTCTGTGAACACAGAACAATGCCCTAGCTAACGCTTTCCCTATTGAATCAGCAGCAGCAACACTCTCCCTCCTCTCACTGTGAATGCAGCTTCCGAATGACTCTAAAATAGATGCTGTCCAGGAGGTGGGAGGGTCTGGGAGGGAGGGTCTGCTGCTGATTGGCTGGAATGTGTCTGCTGACTGAGGTACAGGGTCAAAATTTACTCAATGATGATGTATAGGGGGCGGGCCGAACATTGCATATGTTCGCCCGCAGCGGCAAACACGAACAAGCTATGTTCGCCGGGACATCACTATTCAGCACTTTCTTGGCGCTTTTTGAAAGGTTGCACAGCAGCCAATCAACAAGCGTCATACTAATTGCCCCAAAAAGCCATCACAGCTATGCCTATTATTGGCATGGCTGTGATTGGCCAACTGCAGCATGTGACCCAGCCTCTATTTTAGCTGGAGTCACTTAGTGCCGCCCGTCACTCTGCTCGGATTAGTGTAGGGATAGACTGCAGCTGCTGTGAGGGAGAGATCAGGGAGAAATCTTATGAAGAACTGCTTTTTTGTGGGAGCAGTGCACAATTTTTTTAAGCATGCCCTGAGCCAACTACTACTGAAAACAAACTTTTTTTTACTTCAGTTTGTCAATATCAATACATAATCGGCTGCCATTTTATGAAACGATAGTGCACCAGCACAGGCTGCATGACTGCAAGTCTAGAAATACAACTTTTTGCTTACTGGGGTTAAAACAATATATAGTGCACATCTAGGATTAGACGTGCATAAGTGAGTGTCACATTTAGGCCATAAATACAGCTTTTTGCTTAATGGGGTGAAAAAAAACTCTGATATACTGCACATTTGGGATTAGACATGCATAAGTGACTGTGAAACTTAGGCCAGAAATACGGCTTTCTCATACTGGGGCGTACTGGGGTGAACAAAAAACATCTGTTTCATATAGTGCACATCTAGGATTAGATATGCATAAGTGAGTGTCACATTTAGGCCAGAAATACAGCTTTTTGCTTACTGGGGTGAAAAAACCCTCTGATATACTGCACATCTGGGATTAGACATGCATAAGTGAGTGACACATTTAGGCCAGAAACACGGCTTTCTCATACAGGGGCATACTGGGGTGGAAAAAAACCATCTGTTTCATATAGTGCACATCTAGGGTTAGACGTGCATAAGTGAGTGTCACATTTAGGCCAGAAATACAGCTTTTTGCTTACTGGGCTGAAAAAACCCTCTGATATACCGCACATCTGGGATTAGACGTGCATAAGTGACTGTGAAATTTAGGCCACAAATACAGCTTTCTCATACTAGGCATATTGGGGTGAAAAAAAAATCAGTTTCATATAGTGCACATCTAGGATTAGACATGCATAAGTGAGTGTCACATTTAGGCCAGAAATAAAGCTTTTGCTTACTGGGGTGAACAAAAACCCCCCATCTGTTTCATATAGTGCACATCTAGTATTAGACGTGCATAAGTGAGTGTCACATTTAGGCTAGAAATACAGCTTTTTGCTTACTTGGGTGAAAAAAAAACATCTGTTTCATATAGTGCACATCTAGGATTAGACGGGCATAAGTGAGTGTCACATTTAGGCCAGAAATATAGCTTTTTGCTTACTGGGGTGAAAAAAAAACATCTGTTTCATATAGTACACATCTGGGATTAGACGTGCATAAGTGACTGTGAAATTTAGGCCACAAATATGTCTCTCTCATACTGGGGCATACTGGGGTAAAAAACAACAACATCTGTTTCATATAGTGCATATCTAGGATTAGATGTGCATAAGTGAGTGTCACATTTAGGCCAGAAATACGGCTTTTTGCTTACTGGGGTGAAAAAACCCTCTGATATACTGCATATCTGGGAGTAGATGTGCATAAGTGAGTGTCACATTTAGGCCAGAAATACGGCTTTTTGGTTACTGGGGTGAAAAAACCCTCAGATATACTGCATATCTGGGATTAGACGTGCATAAGTGACTGTAAAATTTAGGCCACAAATACCGCTTTTTGCTTACTGGGGTGAAAAACCCCTCTGATATACTGCATATCTGGGATAAGACGTGCATAAGTGAGTGTCGCATTTAGGCCAGAAATACGGCTTTTTGCTTACTGGGCTTATAAAAACCCTCTGATATACTGCACATCTTGGATTAGACATGCATAAGTGACTGTGAAATTTAGGCCACAAATGCAGCTTTTTGCTTACTGGGGTGAAAAAACCCTCTGATATACTGCACATCTGGGATTAGACATGCATAAGTGAGTGTCACATTAAGTCCACAAATATGGGTTTTTGCTTGCTGGGGTTAAAAAAATACTCTGATATAGAGCACATCTGGGATTAGACGTGAGTGTCACATTTAGACCAGAAGTACGGCTTTTTGCTTACTGGGGTTAAAAAACCCTCTGATATACTGCACATCTGGGATTAGACATGCATAAGTTACTGTGAAATTTAAGCCACAAATACCGCTGTCCTATAGAGTTTAAAAAATAATAATTATTGTGCAATACCCTACATCAGGGTTTTTATTGGTGGTTAATTATTTTTAACAGACTTGACCACTTTTTACTTTGCTTGGTGAAAGCTAACTATGAGGCAAACATCTAATAAGGGATGTGGTCATGGTCGTTGTGGTGGTGTTGGTGGAGCCTCTGGTGCAGGGAAAGGACGTGGCCGTTCTGCCACAGCTACACGTCCTACTGAACCTACTACCTCAGGTCCCAGTAGCCGCCAGAATCTACAGCGATATTTGGTCGGGACTAATGCCGTTCTAAGGATGGTAATGTCATGGCTGAGGATGGGGAAAACCCTCAGCCGTGCGATGACAGAAGATGATGGTCGCTACAAGGCCAGGACAGGAATCAGGGAGCAGGTCACCTCCTATCACATCCCTAATTCTGACCCTGTCTCCTAGCTGTATGAGCCGACCCTGATGGTAGGAGGGCTCATACTCTGGAACCTGAGATTCCTACTAGCCCTCAGGGTGGCCCTCAACTAGATGCAGGGTAAGACAATCTGTTCCTCTTAGGCACGGAGGAACGGGAGCCTCACTGGCCAAGCTACATAGAAAGGGGCACATAAACAGCTTATGGCAATGGCAGGTAAATGAAAGAAGTATAACACCTACCTGCCACAGACACAAAGCCTGGAACCCATGCAGAAGCGCTGCTGTCCACAAGAACACAAACGCACACAGCACACACCACACATCACAAAGGAATCCAGGACCATAAGCTGCAATAAAAATAAAGACCAACAAAACATCTTCATAACATCATGTATACTTAAACTTATGACCACAAGGGTGGCCCTCACTGGCAGATGGTATATAAACCAGGAGGATGACTCCAGCTAAACCATGGCTGAAGTAGACCTCAGACTTCTGCTCTCAACTGAGGCTAAATAGCCCATGTAGCCACACCCACACAGAAACACCCAGTGCTCACACACTAGGAAGGGAATTAACCCTTCCCACACCAGGGAAAGGAAGACAGCCACTTAAAGGGGACGTGCACCCATACAAAAACCTTGTGCACAACAAACAAACACAAGGCACACCTACATAGACAGGTTGCCAGGTGCAACCGCATGCAATGACAGCAAGCAGCCTAGCAACCAGCTCCAGCCGCTCTACTGCCACATACCTTATGTTGCCAGTGGCAACCACAGCTGAAGCAACATACTTCAGCCCTCACCTGTGATTGACAACAACCCCAGACCACAGGAAACTGCATGCGGTTCAGGAGTCACGGCCATAACCATGGTCGTGACAGGTAAGGCCTGAGCAAGTACAGGCGCTAGTCAATTGGGTGGCCGACAGTGGATCCAGCACGTTCACATTATCTTCCACCCAGTCTTCTGCAGAAAGCGCACAGGTGGCGCCTGAAACCCATGCCCATCAGTCTGTCACATCCCCCCGTACATACAGAACCTGTCTGAGCCTCAAGTCATGCGGCAGTCTCTTATGCTGTTTGAAGACTCTCCTGGCAGGGTTTCCCAAAGGCATCCACCTAGCCCTTCCCCAGCGGTGTAAGACATAGAATGCACTGACGCACAACCACTTATGTTTCCTGATGAGGACATGGGAATACCACCTAAGAACGTCTCTGATGATGACGAAACACAGGGGCCAACTGCTGTGTCTTTCTGCAGTATGCAGACCAAAAAGGAGGTCAGGGAGGAAGACTGGGTGGAAGACGATGCAGGGGACGATGAGGTCCTAGACCCCACAAGGAATGAAGGTCGTGCCACTGACTTTCAGAGTTCGGAGGAAGAGGCAGCGGTGAGACCGAGCCAATAGCGCATCAAAAGAGGGAGCAGGGTGGAAATGCAGAGCAGCTGTCGCCAAAACAGTTCGCCTGCTACTGGCCACCGTCACCAGGGACCGAGCACACCAAAGGCAGCTTCAAGGAGTTCCCTGGCATGGCAGTTCTTCACACAATGTGCTGACGACAAGACCCGAGTGGTTTGTACGCTGAGCCTGAAGCGAGGCATTAACGTTCTGAACCTTAGCACAACGTGAATGACCAGGCATCTACATGCAAGACACGGGCTGCAGTGGAGTAAGCACCTTCAAAGCCAAGAAAGGTCTCAGCCCCTCCTGCTCCCTCTTCTGCTGCTGCCTCGGCCTCTTCTTCCGCTTCTGGAGGAACGTTGGCACCTGCCGCCCAGCAAACAGAGGATGTGCCACCAACAACACCACCTCCGTCACCAAGCATCTCCACCATGTCACACGGAAGTGTTCAGCTCTCCATCTCACAAACCTTTGAGAGAAAGTGTAAATTCCCACCTAGCCACCCTCGATCCCTGGCCCTGAATGCCAGCATTTCTAAACTACTGGCCTTTGAAATGCTGTCATTCAGCCTGGTGAAGCATTTGCCATGCTCTTAAGCACATTTTGCTGCCTTTTGCAGCCCTCTACCTGTTTCCAGGGCTATTTTAGAGCCATTTTAGTGGCCAAAAGTTCGGATCCCAAATGACTTCAATGGGGTTCGGGTTCGGGGTCAAGTTCGGGTCCCGAACCCGAATTTATTTTTTAAGTTCGGCCGAACCTGACGAACCCGAACATCTAGGTGTCCGCTCAACTCTACTTACTACTAGAGAAACTGAAAAAGAAAGGGGCTCAACATTTTTAATAAAGATTCATTAAAAATTTTTATTTTAAGCTCAAAAGGATTACAATGGAATAATAAAACAATTGCCCCAAAAGGCAAATATAGCCTTTAAACACTGCTAATCCACAAATTAAATCTGATGTCATTATACCAATAGTAGCTGGGGGTGGAGCTTGCCAATGGCCGAGTGAGCAGCATGCACTCTGAGCTCCTGACTGTCTCCGGTATACATCTCAGATTCAGGACACACTCAGCCTATCTACCCTCATGAAAAACAGGAGTAAGAGAACCTCGTCCACACAGGCTCCGGTGGAGAGAGATTCCAGGTCCATAGAGTGTTTCCTTGCCTCCGGCTCTCAGCTGTTGAGAAGCGCAAAGGACTCCACGCTCCCCAAGATGGCGGACGCTACTGTAGGTGAGGAGACCGCGGCACCATTCATCACAGCCGCCTCCCTGAATCCTAGTCACTCACCGCTCATTCCATCAGGGGCTTCATCATATGCTGGGGCTGTTAACAGCCCGTCCTCAGTAGCTCCCTCTTAACCTGCAATGGCGGACAGCAGACACTCCACGCCAGGCTCATCACCCCAGTCACATGGCTCTTCCAGGGCTCCTGGCTAACACAGCCATAATGGCGGCGCCGACCTCGCCGGATGGGGATTGGGACTGGAAGGTCCACCTCAAGGCTCTACACACCAAACAGGAGCTGAATGCTCTCTTTTCCAGGCTAGAAGCCTCCCATAAGCAAGTTATGGCAGCATTGCAGTCAGATCTCAAACAGGTGGGACATAGAGTAGAGGAAATTGAGGCCATCCAGGAACAGACTCTCCAATCACTTGAGTCTCATCAGCAGGCCCTACAGGATCACACTGAGCAAATTCAAGACATCCTGAGCCATCTTGATGACATTGAAAACAGACACAGAAGGAACAACCTCCGCATACGAGGTGTACCAGAATCTGTCCTTCCACATGACCTAGAGCACTGGGCTCAAAGTTTCTTTGACAAACTGCTCAATAAATCATCGGACTCACCGGTCGAGATTGACAGAATCCACAGAACACTGGGTCCGAAATCCATGGATCCATCCCGATCACGTGACATTGTGTATAGGGTCCATTTCTTCAAAGAAAAAGAGGCGATCCTTAAAGCCGCCAGGAAACTGTTGCCAAGCCTCCCGGATTACCCTGGCGTTCTTATCCTGCTAGACCTGGCCAGGCGCACACTTATGCTACACAAAGCTATTAAACCACTGTTGCTCCTTCTCAAGGACAATGACATCGTCTACGGCTGGGGCTACCCCTTCCAGTTATTTGCCAGAAAAGACGGGAAATCCGCCTCCTTCAAAACCATCACTGACCTCCAGAAGATGCTGGACACTTTTGACCTACAACTAGAGTTGAGCGAACACCTGGATGTTCGGGTTCGAGAAGTTAGGCCGAACTCGACCCGAACTTCGCCCCGAATCCGAACCCCATTGAAGTCAATGGGGACCCGAACTTTTCGACACTAAAAAGGCTGCAAAACGGCTCAGGAAAGGGCTAGAGGGCGGAAAAAGTCAGCAAAATGTAGGTAAATCCCCTGCAAACAAATGTGGATATGGAAATAAATCGGAATAAAAATAAAAATTAACCAATATCAATTGGAGAGGGTCCCATAGCAGAGAATCAGGCTTCATGTCACCCACCACTGGAACAGGCCACTGTCAGATATTTAGGCCCCAGCACCCAGACAGAGAAGAGAGGTCCCATAGCAGAGAATCAGGCTTCATGTCATAGCAGAGAATCAGGCTTCACGTCACCCACCACTGGAACAGGCCATTGTCAGATATTTAGGCCCCGGCACCCAGACAGAAGAGAGAGGTCCCATAGCAGAGAATCAGGCTTCATGTCATAGCAGAGAATCAGGCTTCATGTCATAGCAGAGAATCAGGTTTCATGTCATAGCAGAGAATCAGGCTTCACGTCACCCACCACTGGAACAAGCCATTGTCAGATATTTAGGCCCCGGCACCCAGACAGAGGAGAGAGGTCCCATTGCAGAGGATCAGGCTTCATGTCATAGCAGAGAATCAGGCTTCACGTCACCCACCATTAAAACAGGCCATTGTCAGATATTTAGGCCCTGGCACCCAGACAGAGGAGAGAGGTCCCATTGCAGAGAATCAGGCTTCATGTCATAGCAGAGAATCAGGCTTCATGTCATAGCAGAGAATCAGGCTTCATGTCACCCATCACTGGAACAGGCCACTGTCAGATATTTTTAGGCCCCGGCACCCAGACAGAGGAGAGAGGTCCCATAGCAGAGATTCGGGCTTCATGTCATAGCAGAGAATCATGCTTCATGTCACCCAACACTGGAACAGGCCACTGTCAGATATTTTTAGGCCCCGGCACCGAGACAGAGGAGAGAGGTCCCATAGCAGAGAATCAGGCTTCATGTCATAGCAGAGAATCATGCTTCATGTCACCCAACACTGGAACAGTCCACTGTCAGATATTTTTAGGCCCCGGCACCCAGACAGAGGAGAGAGGTCCCATAGCAGAGAATCAGGCTTCATGTCATAGCAGAGAATCAGGCTTCATGTCACCCAACACTGGAACAGGCCACTGTCAGATATTTTTAGGCCCCGGCACCCAGACAAAGGAGAGAGGTCCCATAGCAGAGAATCAGGCTTCATATCATAGCAGAGAATCAGGCTTCATGTCACAGCAGAGAATCAGGCTTTATGTCACCCACCACTGGAACAGGCCACTGTCAGATATTTTTAGGCCCCGGCACCCAGACAGAGGAGAGAGGTCCCATAGCAGAGAATCAGGCTTCATGTCATAGCAGAGAATCAGGCTTCATGTCACCCACCACTGGAACAGGCCACTGTCAGATATTTTTAGGCCCCGGCACCCAGACAGAGGTGAGAGGTCCCAAAGTAGAGAATCAGGCTTCATGTCATAGCAGAGAATCAGGCTTCATGTCATCCAACACTGTAACAGGCCACTGTCAGATATTTTTAGGCCCCGGCACCCAGACAGAGGAGAGAGGTCCCATAGCAGAGAATCAGGCTTCATGTCATAGCAGAGAATCAGGCTTCACGTCACCCACCATTAAAACAGGCCATTGTAAGATATTTAGGCCCCGGCACCCAGACAGAGGAGAGAGGCCCCATTGCAGAGAATCAGGCTTCATGTCATAGCAGAGAATCAGGCTTCATGTCATAGCAGAGAATCAGGCTTTATGTCACCCATCACTGGAACAGGCCACTGTCAGATATTTTTAGGCCCCGGCACCCAAACAGAGGAGAGAGGTCCCATAGCAGAGAATCAGGCTTCATGTCATAGCAGAGAATCAGGCTTCATGTCATAGCAGAGAATCAGGCTTCATGTCACCCACCACTGGAACAGGCCACTGTCAGATATTTTTAGGCCCCGGCACCCAGACAGAGGAGAGAGGTCCCATAGCAGAGAATCAGGCTTCATGTCAAAGCAGAGAATCATGCTTCATGTCACCCACCACTGGAACAGGCCACTGTCAGATATTTTTAGGCCCCGGCACCCAGACAGAAGAGAGAGGTCCCATAGCAGAGAATCAGGCTTCATGTCATAGCAAAGAATCAGGCTTCATGTCACCACCACTTGAACAAGCTACTGTCAGATATTTTTAGGCCCCGGCACTCAGATAGAGGAGAGAGGTCCCATAGTAGAGAATCGGGCTTCATGTCATAGCAGAGAATCATGCTTCATGTCACCCAACACTGGAACAGGCCACTGTCAGATATTTTTAGGCCCCGGCACCCAGACAGAGGAGAGAGGTCCCATAGCAGAGAATCAGGCTTCATGTCATAGCAGAGAATCAGGCTTCATGTCATAGCAGAGAATCAGGCTTCATGTCACCCATCACTGGAACAGGCCACTGTCAGATATTTTTAGGCCCCGGCACCCAGACAGAGGAGAGAGGTCCCATAGCAGAAAATCAGGCTTCATGTCATAGCAGAGAATCAGGCTTCATGTCATAGCAGAGAATCAGGCTTCATGTCACCCACCACTGGAACAGGCCACTGTCAGATATTTTTAGGCCCCGGCACCCAGACAGAGGAGAGAGGTCCCATAGCAGAGAATCAGGCTTCATGTCAAAGCAGAGAATCATGCTTCATGCCACCCAACACTGGAACAGGCCACTGTCAGATATTTTTAGGCCCCGGCACCCAGACAGAGGAGAGAGGTCCCATAGCAGAGAATCAGGCTTCATGTCATAGCAGAGAATCAGGCTTCACGTCACCCACTATTGGAACAGGCCATTGTCAGAAATTTAGGCCCCGGCACCCAGACAGAGGAGAGAGGTCCCATAGCAGAGAATCAGGCTTCATGTCATAGCAGAGAATCAGGCTTCACGTCACCCACCACTGGAACAAGCCATTGTCAGATATTTAGGCCCCGGCACCCAGACAGAGTAGAGAGGTCCCATTGCAGAGAATCAGGCTTCATGTCATAACAGAGAATCAGGCTTCATGTCATAGCAGAGAATCAGGCTTCACGTCACCCACCACTGGAACAAGCCATTGTCAGATATTTAGGCCCCGGCACCCAGACAGAGTAGAGAGGTCCCATTGCAAAGAATCAGGCTTCACGTCACCCACCATTGGGACCGGCCATTGTCAGATATTTAGGCCCCGGCACCCAGACAGAAGAGAGAGGTCCCATAGCAGAGAATCAGGCTTCATGTCATAGCAAAAGAATCAGGCTTCATGTCACCCATCACTGGAACAGGCCACTGTCAGATATTTTTTGGCCCCGGCACCCAGACAGAGGAAAGAGGTCCCATAACAGAGAATCAGGCTTCATGTCATAGCAGAAAATCATGCTTCATGTCACCCAACACTAGAACAGGCCACTGTCAGATATTTTTAGGCCCTGGCACCCAGACAGAGGAGAGAGGTCCCATAGCAGAGAATCAGGCTTCATGTCATAGCAGAGAAACAGGCTTCATGTCCCCCAACACTGGAACAGGTCATTGTCAGATATTTTTAGGCCCCAGCACCCAGACAAAGTAGAGAGGTCCCATAGCAGAGAATCAGGCTTCATGTCATAGCAGAGAATCAGGCTTCATGTCATAGCAGAGAATCAGGCTTCATGTCACCCATCACTGGAACAGGCCTCTGTCAGATATTTTTAGGCCCCGGCACCCAGACAAAGGAGAGAGGTCCCATAGCAGAGAATCAGGCTTCATGTCATAGCAGAGAATCAGGCTTCATGTTATAGCAGAGAATCAGGCTTCATGTCACCCACCACTGGAACAGGCCACTGTCAGATATTTTTAGGCCCCGGCACCCAGACAGAGGAGAGAGGTCCCATAGCAGAGAATCAGGCTTCATGTCAAAGCAGAGAATCATGCTTTAAGTCACCCAACACTGGAACAGGCCACTGTCAGATATTTTTAGGCCCCGGCACCCAGACAGAGGAGAGAGGTCCCATAGCAGAGAATCAGGCTTCATGTCATAGCAGAGAATCAGGCTTCATGTCACCACCACTTGAACAGGCCACTGTCAGATATTTTTAGGCCCTGGCACCCAGACAGAGGAGAGAGGTCCCATAGTAGAGAATCAGGCTTCATGTCATAGCAGAGAATCATGCTTCATGTCACCCAACACTGGAACAGGCCACTGTCAGATATTTCTAGGCCCCGGCACCCAGACAGAGGAGAGAGGTCCCATAGCAGAGAATCAGGCTTCATGTCATAGCAGAGAATCAGGCTTCACGTCACCCACTATTGGAACAGGCCATTGTCAGATATTTAGGCCCCGGCACCCAGACAGAGGAGAGAGGTTTCATAGCAGAGAATCAGGCTTCATGTCATAGCAGAGAATCAGGCTTCATATCATAGCAGAGAAAAAGGCTTCACGTCACCCACCACTGGAACAAGCCATTGTCAGATATTTAGGCCCCGGCACCCAGACAGAGTAGAGAGGTCCCATTGCAGAGAATCAGGCTTCATGTCATAGCAGAGAATCAGGCTTCACGTCACCCACCATTGGGACAGGCCATTGTCAGATATTTAGGCCCCGGCACCCAGACAGAAGAGAGAGGTCCCATAGCAGAGAATCAGGCTTCATGTCATAGCAGAGAATCAGGCTTCACGTCACCCACTATTGGAACAGGCCACTGTCAGATATTTTTAGGCCCCGGCACCCAGACAGAGGAGAGAGGTCCCATAGCAGAGAATCAGGCTTCATGTCATAGCAGAGAAACAGGCTTCATGTCACCCAACACTGGAACAGGTCATTGTCAGATATTTTTAGGCCCCAGCACCCAGACAAAGTAGAGAGGTCCCATAGCAGAGAATCAGGCTTCATGTCATAGCAGAGAATCTGGCTTTATGTCACCCACCACTGGAACAGGCCACCGTCAGATATTTTTAGGCCCCGGCACCCAGACAGAGGAGAGAGGTCCCATAGCTAGAGAATCAGGCTTCATGTCATAGCAGAGAATCATGCTTCATGTCACTCAACACTGGAACAGGCCACTGTCAGATATTTTTAGGCCCCGGCACCCAGACAGAGGAGAGAGGTCCCATAGTAGAGAATCAGTCTTCATGTCATAGCAGAGAATCATGCTTCATGTCACCCAACATTGTAACAGGCCACTGTCAGATATTTTTAGGCCCCGGCACCCAGACAGAGAAGAGAGGTCCCATAGCAGAGAATCAGGCTTTATGTCATAGCAGAGAATCAGGCTTAACGTCACTCACCAATAAAACAGGCCATTGTCAGATATTTAGGCCCCGGCACCCAGACAGAGGAGAGAGGTCCAATTGCAGAGAATCAGGCTTCATGTCATAGCAGAGAATCAGGCTTCACGTCACCCACCAATGGAACAGGCCATTGTCAGATATTTAGGCCCCAGCACCCAGACAGAAGAGAGAGGTCCCATAGCAGAGAATCAGGCTTCATGTCATAGCAGAGAATCAGGCTTCATGCTATAGCAGAGAATCAGGCTTCATGTCACTCACCACTGGAACAGGCCATTGTCAGATATTTTTAGGCCCCGGCACCCAGACAGAGGAGAGAGGTCCCATAGCAGAGATTCAGGCTTCATGTCATAGCAGAGAATCTTGCTTCATGTCACCCACCACTGGAACAGGCCACTGTCAGATAATTTTAGGCCCCGGCTCCCAGACAGAGGAGAGAGGTCCCATAGTAGAGAATCAGGCTTCATGTCATAGCAGAGAATCAGGCTTCACGTCACCCTCCATTGGAACAGGCCATTGTCAGATATTTAGGTCCCGGCACCCAGACAGAAGAGAGAGGTCCCATAGCAGAGAATCAGGCTTCATGTCATAGCAGAGAATCAGGCTTCATGTCATAGCAGAGAATCAGGCTTCATGTCACCCACCACTGGAACAGGTCATTGTCAGATATTTTTTGGCCCCGGCACCCAGACAGAGGAGAGAGGTCCCATAACAGAGAATCAGGCTTCATGTCATAGCAGAAAATCATGCTTCATGTCACCCAACAATAGAACAGGCCACTGTCAGATATTTTTAGGCCCCGACACCCAGACAGAGGCGAGAGGTCCCATAGCAGAGATTCAGGCTTCATGTAATAGCAGAGAAACCGGCTTCATGTCACCCAACACTGGAACAGGCCATTGTCAGATATTTAGGTCCCGGCACCCAGACAGAAAAGAGAGGTCCCATAGCAGAGAATCAGGCTTCATGTCATAGCAGAGAATCAGGCTTCATGTCATAGCAGAGAATCAGGCTTCATGTCACCCACCACTGGAACAGGCCATTGTCAGATATTTTTAGGCCCCGGCACCCAGACAGAGGAGAGAGGTCCCATAGCAGAGATTCAGGCTTCATGTCATAGCAGAGAATCAGGCTTCATGTCACCCAACACTGGAACAGGCCACTGTCAGATATTTTTAGGCCCCGGCACCCAGACAGAGGAGAGAGGTCCCATAGCAGAGAATCAGGCTTCATGTCATAGCAGAGAATCAGGCTTCATTTCACCCACTACTGGAACAGGTCATTGTCAGATATTTTTTGGCCCCGGCACCCAGACAGAGGAGAGAGGTCCCATAACAGAGAATCAGGCTTCATGTCATAGCAGAAAATCATGCTTCATGTCATAGCAGAAAATCATGCTTCATGTCACCCAACACTAGAACAGGCCACTGTCAGATATTTTTAGGCCCCGGCACCCAGACAGAGGAGAGAGGTCCCATAGCAGAGAATCAGGCTTCATGTCATAGCAGAGAAACAGGCTTCATGTCACCCAACACTGGAACAGGTCATTGTCAGATATTTTTAGGCCCCAGCACCCAGACAAAGTAGAGAGGTCCCATAGCAGAGAATCAGGCTTCATGTCATAGCAGAGAATCAGGCTTCATGTCATAGCAGAGAATCAGGCTTTATGTCACCCACCACTGGAACAGGCCACCGTCAGATATTTTTAGGCCCCGGCACCCAGACAGAGGAGAGAGGTCCCATAGCAGAGAATCAGGCTTCATGTCATAGCAGAGAATCAGGCTTCATGTCACCCACCACTGGAACAGGCCACTGTCAGATATTTTTAGGCCCCGGCACCCAGACAGAGGAGAGAGGTCCCATAGTAGAGAATCAGTCTTCATGTCATAGCAGAGAATCAGGCTTCACGTCACCCACCAATGGAACAGGCCTTTGTCAGATATTTAGGCCCCGGCACCCAGACAGAAGAGAGAGGTCCCATAGCAGAGAATCAGGCTTCATGTCATAGCAGAGAATCAGGCTTCATGCTATAGCAGAGAATCAGGCTTCATGTCACCCACCACTGGAACAGGCCACTGTCAGATATTTTTAGGCCCCGGCACCCAGACAGAGGAGAGAGGTCCCATAGCAGAGATTCAGGCTTCATGTCATAGCAGAGAATCTTGCTTCATGTCACCCACCACTGGAATAGGCCACTGTCAGATAATTTTAGGCCCCGGCACCCAGACAGAGGAGAGAGGTCCCATAGCAGAGAATCAGGCTTCATGTCATAGCAGAGAATCATGCTTCACGTCACCCACCACTGGAACAGGCCATTGTCAGATATTTAGGTCCCGGCACCCAGACAGAAGAGAGAGGTCCCATAGCAGAGAATCAGGCTTCATGTCATAGCAGAGAATCAGGCTTCATGTCACCCACCACTGGAACAGGCCATTGTCAGATATTTTTAGGCCCCGGCACCCAGACAGAGGAGAGAGGTCCCATAGCAGAGATTCAGGCTTCATGACATAGCAGAGAATCAGGCTTCATGTCACCCAACACTGGAACAGGCCACTGTCAGATATTTTTAGGCCCCGGCACCCAGACAGGGGAGAGAGGTCCCATAGCAGAGAATCAGGCTTCATGTCATAGCAGAGAATCAGGCTTCATGTCACCCACCACTGGAACAGGTGATTGTCAGATATTTTTAGGCCCCGGCACCCAGAGGAGAGAGGTCCCATAGCAGAGATTCAGGCTTCATGTCACCCAACACTGGAACAGTCCACTGTCAGATATTTTTAGGCCCCGGCACCCAGACAGAGGAGAGGTTCATTCAACTTTGGGTTGCCCCTCAATATAATGGTAAAATGAAAAAAAAAAAAGAGGATTGAATGAGGAAGTGCCCTGGAGTACAATAATATTTGGTTAAAGGGAGGTAGTTATAAATGTCTAATCTGCACAAGGGATGGACAGGTCGTGTGGGATCCATGCCTGGTTCATTTTTATGAACGTCAGCTTGTCCACATTGGCTGTAGACAGGCGGCTGCGTTCGTCTGTAATGACGCCCACTGCCGTGCTGAATACACGTGCAGACAAAACGCTGGCCGCCGGGCAGGCCAGCACCTCCAAGGCATAAAAGGCTAGCTCTGGCCACGTGGACAATTTGGAGACCCAGAAGTTGAATGGGGCCGAACCATCAGTCAGTACGTGGAGGGGTGTGCACACGTACTGTTCCACCATGTTAGTGAAATGTTGCCTCCTGCTAACACGTTCCGTATCAGGTGGTGGTGCAGTTAGCTGTGGCGTGTTGACAAAAGTTTTCCACATCTCTGCCATGCTAACCCTGCCCTCAGAGGAGCTGGCCGTGACACAGCTGCGTTGGCGACCTCTTGCTCCTCCTCTGCCTTCGCCTTGGGCTTCCACTTGTTCCCCTGTGACATTTGGGAATGCTGTCAGTAGCGCGTCTACCAATGTGCGCTTGTACTCGCGCATCTACCTATCACGCTCCAGTGCAGGAAGTAAGGTGGGCACATTGTCTTTGTACCGGGGATCCAGCAGGGTGGCAACCCAGTAGTCCGCACTTGTTAAAATGTGGGCAACTCTGCTGTCGTTGCGCAAGCACTGCAGCATGTAGTCGCTCATGTGTGCCAGGCTGCCCAGAGGTAAGGACAAGCTGTCCTCTGTGAGAGGCGTATCGTCATCGTCCTGCGTTTCCCCCCAGCCACGCAACAGTGATGGGCCCGAGCTGCGTTGGGTGCCACCCCGCTGTGAACATGCTTCATCCTCATCCTCCTCCACCTCCTCCTCATCCTCGTCCTCCTCCTCCTCCAGTAGTGGGCCCTGGCTGGCCACATTTGTACCTGGCCTCTGCTGTTGCAAAAAAACTCCCTCTGAGTCACTTCAAAGAGACTGGCCTGAAAGTGCTAAAAATGACCCCTCTTCCTCCTCCTCCTCCTCCTCCTCCTCCTTCTGGGCCACCTCCTCTTCCATTATCTCCCTAAGTGTTTTCCCAAGGAGACAAAAAAGTGGTATTGTAACGCTGATAATGGCGTCATCGCCACTGGCCATGTTGGTGCAGTACTCGAAACAGCGCAACAGGGCACACAGGTCTCGCATGGAGGCCCAGTCATTGGTGGTGAAGTGGTGCTGTTCCGCAGTGCGACTGACCCGTGCGTGCTGCAGCTGAAACTCCACTATGGCCTGCTGCTGCTCGCACAGTCTGTCCAGCATGTGCAAGGTGGAGTTCCACCTGGTGGGCACTTCGCATATGAGGCGGTGAGCGGGAAGGCACACTGTAGCACAGACAGGCGAGCAGCGGCAGGATGTCAACGCCGGAATCGCGCACAGACAGCCCGCACTTTATGCAGCAGCTCTGACATGGGGTAGTTGTGAATGAACTTCTGCACCACCAAATTCAGCACATGCGCCAGGCAAGGGATTTGCGTCAAACCGGCTAGTCCCAGAGCTGCAACGAGATTTTGCCCATTATCGCACACCACCAGGCCGGGCTTGAGGCTCACCGGCAGCAACCACTCGTCGGTCTGTTGTTATATACCCCGCCACGACTCCTGTGCGGTGTGGGGCCTGTCCCCCAAACTTATGAGTTTCAGAATGGCCTGCTGACATTTACCCCGGGTTGTGCTGAAGTTGGTGGTGAAGGTGTGTGGCTGACTGGATGAGCAGGTGGAAGAAGAGGAGGAGGAAGCCGAGTAGGAGGAGGAGGCAACAGGAGGCAAAGAATGTTGCCCTGCTATCCTTGGCGGCGGAAGGACGTGCGCCAAACAGCTCTCCGCCTGGGGCCCAGCCGCCACTACGTTTACCCAGTGTGCAGTTAGTGAGATATAGCATCCCTGGCCGTGCTTACTGGTCCACGTATCTGTGGTTAGATGGAACTTGCCACAGATGGCGTTGCGCAGTGAACACTTGATTTTATCGGATACTTGGTTGTGCAGGGAAGGCACGGCTCTCTTGGAGAAGTAGTGGCGGCTGGGAACAACATGCTGTGGGACAGCAAGCGACATGAGCTGTTTGAAGCTGTCTGTGTCCACCAGCCTAAATGACAGCATTTCATAGGCCAGTAGTTTAGAAATGCTGGCATTCAGGGCCAGGGATCGAGGGTGGCTAGGTGGGAATTTACGCTTTCTCTCAAATGTTTGTGAGATGGAGAGCTGAACGCTGCCGTGTGACATGGTTGAGATGCTTGGTGACGGAGGTAGTGGTGTTGGTGGTACATCCCCTGTTTGCTGGGCGGCAGGTGCCAACATTCCTCCAGAGGCGGAGGAAGAGGCCGAGGTGGCAGCAGCAGAAGAGGCCGAGGCAGCAGCAGCAGAAGAGGTAGCAGGGGGAGCCAGAGTGAGTTCCTTGTTTTTAAGGTGTTTACTCCACTGCAGTTCATGCTTTGCATGCAGGTGCCTGGTCATGCAGGTTGTGCTAAGGTTCAGAACATTAATGCCTCGCTTCAGGCTCTGATGGCACAGAGTGCAAACCACTCGGGTCTTGTCGTCAGCACATTGTTTAAAGAAGTGCCATGCCAGGGAACTCCTTGAAGCTGCCTTTGGGGTGCTCGGTCCCAGATGGCGGCAGTCAGTAGCAGGCGGAGTCTCTTGGCGGGGGGTGTTCTGCTTTTGCCCACTGCTCCCTCTTTTGCTACGCTGTTGGCTCGATCTCACCTCTGCCTCTTCCTCCGAACTGTGAAAGTCAGTGGCACGACCTTCATTCCATGTGGGGTCTAGGACCTCATCGTCCCCTGCATCGTCTTCCACCCAGTCTTCATCCCTGACCTCCTGTTTAGTCTGCACACTGCAGAAAGACGCAGCAGTTGGCCCCTGTGTTTCGTCATCATCAGAGACGTGCTGAGGTGGTATTCCCATGTCCTCATCATCAGGAAACATAAGTGGTTGTGCCCTTGGGAAACCCTGCCAGCACAGTCTTCAAACAGCATAAGAGACTGCTGCATAACTTGCAGACAGTTTCCCTGATATGCATGGGGGTGATGTGACAGACTGATGGGCTTGGCTTTCAGGCGCCATCTGTGTGCTTTCTGCAGAAGACTGGGTGGGAGATAATGTGAACGTGCTGGATCCACTGTCGGCCACCCAATTGACTAATGCCTGTACCTGCCCAGGCCTTACCATCCTTAGAACGGCATTGGGCCCCACCAAATATCGCTGTAAATTCTGGCGGCTACGGGGACCTGAGGTCGTTGGTTCACTAGGACGTGTGGCTGTGGCAGAACGGCCACGTCCTTTCCCAGCACCAGAGGGTCCACTAACTCCACCACGACCATGTCCGCGTCCGCGTCCCTTACTAGATGTTTTCCTCATTGTTACCGTTCACCACAATAAGAAAAAAATTATTTGGCCCAATGTATTGAATTCAAATTCAGGCCTTTTTTTTACAGACACCTAACACTATCTGGCTATCTATTTAGGTACCGTATTACACTAATACAGGCACAGCAGTAATGACTGATTTAGCTGAATATAAATTGTAGGCCTAGTATTTAGGCCCTGGATGACAGGTATCCCTTTTACGGACAGAATTAGACTTTGAAATGCACGGTAGCGTGTGAAGTTATTGAGGATGACCCTATCCGCACCTTCAATCTAATATACCCTTTTATGGATAGATTTAAAGTTTGCCTGATACAGCAGAAACCACTGATTTAGGGAATTGCTAAGTTGGGAATTGTATTTCAACCTAGAACAAAAACTGTGCTTTGGCGGACACTAAATAAATTGACCAGCCACAGCAGTAACAACAGATTTAGCTGAATATAAATTGTAGGCCTATTATTTAGGCGCTGGATGACAGGTATACGTTTACGGACAGAATTAGACTTGGAAATGCACGGTAGCGTGTGAAGTTATTGAGGATGACCCTATCCGCACCTTCAATCTAATATACACTTTTATGGATAGATTTAAAGTTGGCCTGATACAGCAGAAACCACTGCTTCAGGTTCGGGTCCGTGTCACGAACACCCCAAAATTCGGTACGAACCCGAACTATACAGTTCGGGTTTACTCATCCCTACTTGCCAGCCAAACTTGATTTCTGGCCGCAACTGGACGAGTTTGCCCTGGACAAGATTTCCTGCTGGCCAGCAGTGTGGCATCAGAGCGGGTGTTTAGTGCGACGAGGGCCATAGTTACCCCAAGGAGAACTAATCTGTCCAGTGGAGAAACTGGCCTTTTGTGAATATTAATCAGACGTGGATCAGCCATGATTTCCACACTCTAGTGTCTGATGCATTAGACTAGATTATCCATGTTGCCACACCTAAACTTTGTCAAAAGAGACCTGTTTCGTCTGCTACCTGCTTCAGCTACTTTTCTGATGCTGCCACCCGCCTGATGCCACACACCTGCTGCCAGGTGTTCCTACTGCCACCCACCATCTTCAGATGGTACTTGTATTGCACCTCACCTCCACACTCTGTCACTGGGCCACTCTGTGGTCTCCTCATGCTGCTGCCACCTCACCACTCTGTGGTCTCCTCATGCTGCTGCCAAATCAACACTCTGTCACTGGGCCACTCTGTGGTCTCCTCATGAGCTGCCACCTCACCACTCTGTGGTCTCCTCATTCTGCTGCCACTTAAGCACTATCTATGTCTCTGGGCCACTTTGTGGTCTCCTTATGCTGCTGTCACCTCAACACTATGTCACTGTGTCACTCTGTGGTCTCCTCATGCTGCTGCCAAAACACAGATGACATGCAAATATTCCATTCACGTGTCATCTCTGTTTTGGATCCACTCCTGTTTTTTATTTATTTTTTGGCGTTAGCAATACGGATGGATTACTGACCAAATAGTAACCATGTGAAGGCGGAAGCGCAACAGACAGGATCAGTTTTTTTGGCTTATTGTTCAGATGGATAAGAGGAAGGACAAAATAATCTGTGATGTCAACAAAAACGTACTGCTGACACCCTCTCCACTTTGTCAGGGGGGCTCTACTTGCATCAGCATTTAATAGAACAGGTTCTGTAGAAATATATGTGGAATCAGCTGACAACGGTGTAAAAGGAGTGCGCTCTTTCACTTTACAGTAGATACTTGGACTACTGCACAGTTCTTTATACCTGGCGAGTTCACACTTGAGTTATTTGGTCAGTTTTCCAATAACCCCGTAACTGCCCAAATAAGTGAAGTTTGAAGTGATTCTAAGAGCGAAGCCTGTCATCTGTATGTCATTGTCAGTATGGGATTTGCGTCTCCACTGCAGGGTGGCAGATCGCTGTCTACACATGGCAGCACTATGGGTCCCAGTACTGGCTCACCTTGTAGGAGATGCAGGTGCCCGCCAGCATACCGCCGCATCCGTCCTCTCTGCCAGGTGTCATCTAATGCTCTATAGCACGCGCGCGCACACCTCTACCTTTCTTATAGGAGTAAGCAGTTGGTTCTTGATTACTATCCCCACCCGGAGGCGGGACTATTTGTATTTAAGGCAGCTTCACTCATCATGAAGTGCCCAAGCATGGTTGTTGTACCTCTTGACTCTCGTTGCAGAGTCCCACTGTGTCTGTTTATTGAATTTCCTGGATTCTGACCTCCACTTCATTTGACTACTCATCTGTCTTCTGTCTGTTTATTGGATCACCTGGATTATAGATCTCTGCACTGCCTGACTACGAGTCTGCCCATCTCCTCCTGTAAGTCTGTCTGGATCCAGACCCTGCACTGCCTATGAGACTGCTTATATCTGCACGCTATATTGCTCTGAACTTTGTGTTGCCTGTATCTGTCAAGTGACTTTTGAATACTGTCTGCCAGTAAAGACCATCTGTTCCTTTATTCTGCCTTTGTTGGACTCTGTTCACACTACTGCAGGTAGCTGCATTCAAGGTAACAGGTGCAGACACCAGAGTCCTGACTCTGAGAGTCAGCAGTCAGCAATATTGGACTAATTTCCAGTCCTCTATCAGCTGACACAGAGGATCCACATCCTCTGGTCATAACAGTCATACTGACTCACAGTATTGTTACACTACCACAGCAGACTCCCTATGTATGTTTCTGCAAGGCACAGTGTTGTACACCACTATACACACTCTCTGCAGCCAGGAAATAGCAGTTTATTTCTGTGATTCATAACAAATAAATTCAAATCTAATCAAATCTTTTTGGAAAATTACCGACTGAATCGAATTTTTGAGAAGTTTGTTCATCTCTACTCATAGCCATGTTGTTGCTCATGATGGCTTTAGGGGAGAATGCTAGTTTAGGAGGGGTGGAAAGAAAAAGATGCATTTTTCTTTGATAAGATATATTACAAAGTTTCCTGAATTTACTTGTACTAATGACTCATGCAAAGTTTTTTGAAGACAAAGTTATATAATAATGCTTGCATGTTTGATTATAATTACCTTCAAGCTGACATGAGAAGTCTCATTTGTCTCCAGTGGCAAAATCTTCTCAGATGCAATATGGGACCATCGTTTCTGTTGCAGTTCATGTTGTTTGCGGTATTTTCTTTAAAAAAAAAAAAAAAAAAAATTATTATATTAACCACTTTACATCTGGGCCATTTGCCTAATTTTGCAAATCTGACATATCTCACTTTATGTGATAATAACTTTGGAACGCTTTTACTTATCCAAGCCATTCTGAGATTGTTTTCTCGTGGCACATTGTACTTCATGCTAGTCATAAATTTGAGTCAATATATTTCAACTTTATTTATGAAAAAATCCCAAATTTATCAAAAATGTTGAAAGATTTGCAATTTTCTAAAATTCAATTGTTCTGCTTTTAAAACAGAAAGTGATACCTCATAACATATTTATTACTTAACATTCCCCATATATATATACTTTATGTTAGCATCATTTTGAAAATGTCATTTTATTTTTTTTAGGACGTTAGAAGGCTTAGAAGCAAAAAGCAATTCTTAAAATTTTTAAGAAAATTCCTAAAACCCACTTTTTAAGGACCAGTTCACGTCTGAAGTCACTTTGTGGGGCCTACATAGTGGATACCCCCCATAAATGACTCCATTGTAGAAACTACACCCCTCAAGTTACTTAAAACCGATTTTACAAACTTTGTTAACCCTTTAGGCGTTCCACAAGAATTAAAGGAAAATGGAGATCAAATTTTTAAATTGAACTTTTTGGGCAGATTTTCCATTTTAATCAAATATTTTGTTTAACACATCGATGGTTAACAACCAAACAAAACTCAATATTTATTACCCATATTCTGCGGTTTACAGAAACACCCCACATGTGGTCATAAACTGCTGTATGGGCACACGACAGGGTGCAGAAGAAAAGGAACGTCACATGGTTTTTAGATGCCATGTCCCATTTGAAGCCCCCCTGATGCACCCTTACAGTAGAAACTCCCAAGAAGTGACCCCATATTGGAAACTAGGCGATAAGGTGCCAGTTTTATTTGTACTATTTTTGGGTACATGTGATTTTTTTGATCATTCATTATAACACTTTATGGGGCAAGGTGACCAAAAAATTGGTTGTTTTAGCACAGTTTTTAATTATTTATTTTTAAAGCGTTCAGTTCACCTGAGGGGTTTGGTCAAGTGAGCTGACCGTTACGGACGTGGCGATATCTAATATGTATATTTTTTCTTATTTATTTAAGTTTTACACAATAATAGCATATTTGAAGCAAATAAATTATGTTTTAATGTGTCCATGTTCTGAGAGCTATATTTTATTTATTTTTTTGAGCAATTTTCTTATGTAGAGGCTTATTTTTTCCGGGATGAGGTGACGTTTTTATTGGTACAATTTTGGTACCATTTTGTGGGGACATACACCTTTTAGATGACTTGGTGTTGCATACCCTGAATGGTGTGTCGGTCTCTCAGCCACCTCCTGACCCAACGCCGTTTTGCCAGTAAACTGGCTTCTTCTGGGGAGGGTCAGGAGGTGGCTGAGAGATCGACACACCATTCAGGTTATGCTTATTATCTTTTTTAATCACCAAGTCTTTTTATCCTCATATTTGCCTCCATTGTAGCATTGTTTGGGGCTTATTATTCTGAGGTGTCTTGGTGTTTACCATCTTGTATTCTTTTCCCTGCTTGTATTCTTTTCCCGGAAAAAATAAGCCTCTACATAAGAAAATTGCTCAAAAAAAAAAAAAAAATATATAGCTCTCAGAACATGGACACATTAAAACATAATTTATTTGCTTCAAATATGCTATTATTGTGTAAAACTTAAATAAATAAGAAAAAGTATACATATTAGATATCGCCACGTCCGTAACGGTCAGCTCACTTGACCAAACCCCTCAGGTGAACTGAACGCTTTAAAAATAAATAATTAAAAACTGTGCTAAAACAACCAATTTTTTGGTCACCTTGCCCCATAAAGTGTTGTTGGTGTGCTGACCTCTCGCCCCCCCCCCCCCCCTTGGGTCCTGTTCCTCATCTTTGTGTCCCACCTTTGTGCTGCCTTTTACCATCATGTATGTAATTGTTATGTGTTATCAATAAAGCTTATCGATTTTCACTTTGTGAAGATTATGGTTCAATTTTTTGGCGACATTTATGGCTCCTTGTGGGTCAGTATTTTTTAGTTATTTATCTCTGTCCGGTAATACTTAGGTGGCCGTTTGCGCCTTTAGTGATGTAAGGTGACAAAAATTGCTTTTTTGACACAGTTTTTATTTATTTTTTGATGGTGTTTATTGGACTGGGTCAATCATGTGATATATTTATAGAGGCAACCGTCACGGACGCGGCAATTTTTTCTATTTTTTATTTTTTTATTTATTCCTTACCTGGGAAAATGTTTTTTGCCTGTGAAACCTTTTTTTTTTTTTTACACTTTTCGTCCCTCATATGGTCATAAAAGATCTCTGTGGGGCATTTTTTTTTTTTTTCACTGAGAGAGGCTGTCTCTGAAAGACCTCACAGCTCCTGCACTCTCCTGCACAATTAGCATGCAGCTGCAGTCTCTGAATGGACGTTTAGGAACGTCTATTCAGAGATATAGAACAACCTCCTGGACATTTTTAGTCTATTGACGGACTGGAGGTGGTTAAAGAAGTTTTCTGGAAATAATATTGATGGCCTTTCTTAAAAACAGATAAGCTGCAAGAAACTATACAGTGGATGGAGTTGGAAGCATAAGATTCCGTCCACGAGTGGTAGTTGAGCTGCAGTACACCAGCGCTGGAAGTTACACATGCACAGTATACTGATCCTGCTGTCCACTGTATAGTTTCCAGTGCTGGAAGATTCCTGAAACCACTGATTGGTAAGTGTGCTGGGTGTCAGGCTCCCTCCTATCTGATAATTGATTACCTAGCCTGAGGATCCATCATCAATGCTTAAGTCCTGGAAAACACCTTTAAATATTAGCCTGAGATTAATAGTTTTTATTTACCTGGAGAATTGGAGGATTTTGGTAGCAAATTTGAATTCTTAACTACTTTATGTATTTGAGTTCTGTTGTGTTAGATCTATCATTTTAGTTAATTCTACCTCTGCCTAGTTAATTAGCTAACACACTTCTAACTTCTGCATAATTCTATACACCCAAAATATCTTATATTATTTCTCTAAATTAACCCTTAGGATACCGGCTTTTTTTTTTTTTGCCTTTTTTATTTTTCTTCCTATCTTACTTGAGCAATAACTTTTTTATTTTCCTGTTTACATAGCTGTATGAGGGCTTATTTTTTGCAGGACAATTTTTAATTTCTAATGGCATCATTTAATATGGCATACAATGTAGTGGGAAGCAGGAAAAAAAACAAATGGGGTGGAATTGGAAAAAAAACTAAATTCCTCCACCATTCTACGGGTTTTGTTCCCACACTGTTCTGTTTGTGGAAAAATTTACCTGTTCCCTTCATTCTCTGGATCAGTACGATTACAACGATACCACATATGTATGTTTTTATGTCTAAATAGTGTAAAACAATTGCGGGACAATCTATCGTTTTTACTGATACCGTTTTGAAGTGTGTGTGACTTTTTGATCACAATTTATGTAATTTTTGGGGGAAAGAGAAGCAACGAAATAATAGCAAATTGCCCATTTTGACCCTTTTTTCATTTTCTTTTTTAAATATTTTTAGATTTTAATAGTACAGACGTTTTATATTTCTGTTATTTAGGGATACATTTTTTTATTCTATGGAAAGGGGGTGATTTAAACTTTTATATTTATTTACATTATATATATATTTTTTATAACTTTTTATGATTTCGAAGCTCGTATTTGAGCCTACAAATTTTTTTTTTATTCTGAACAATCATG
Organism: Bufo gargarizans; assembly: GCF_014858855.1. Classification (NCBI taxonomy): domain Eukaryota; kingdom Metazoa; phylum Chordata; class Amphibia; order Anura; family Bufonidae; genus Bufo; species Bufo gargarizans. The sequence continues at coordinate 87,226,150 of NC_058086.1, read as the reverse complement.
GATTTTGTACATTCATTAATTGTTCAGAATTGCTAATTTCTTATGTTGGCCTGACGCCTGCTGGCCAAAGTGAGAATTACAAATTTAATGCCCTAGGTCTCTTCAGCAAGACCCAGCAAATTAAAATCAATTGCCGGCATGCTCATTGGCCATTGAGGATGCTCGTAAGAAGCGCTTCCATGTTTTTCACCCTTTAGATGCTGTGATCTCACTTGATCACGACATCCAATCGTGCCTATTTTTTTTCCAAAATGTTTTTGTAATTTTTCTACAGTTTAGAAGTATACAAAGAGCTAAAAGGGATTCTCTGGGCTTTTCATATTGATGACCTATCCTCAAGATCGGTGGAGGTCTGAAACACAGCACCCCTGCCGATCAGTGTGCACATGCTGTCTCCCTTCTCTCTTTCTCCTGGCTGCTGCTATGTCTATGGCGAGCAGGTAGAGAGAAAGGAAATAGCATGCATGCACTGCATGTACCTTCCCTTCATACAGCTGATGGGCGTGGGTGCACAGTGTTTGACCCCTGCCGATCTGATACTGATGACTAGGGTTGAGCGAACCTAAACTGTAAAGTAAAAGTTTGGGTTCAAGTTCGGTGTTCGGCGATTTAATGGCACTTTTGGAAAGGCTGCAGAGCAGTTAATTAACAAGCGTTTAACTCTTGTGCCCATAGAAGCCCTCACAGCCATGCCTACTATTGGAATGGATGTGATTGGCCAGTGCAGCATGTGACCAAGCCTCTATATAGGCTGGAGTCACGTAGCGCTGCACGTCACTCTGCTCTTACTAGTGTAGGGATAGGATGCTGCTGTGAGGGAGAGAATAGGAAAGAATCTATCTGTTATCAGAACTTGTTAACTCTGCGATCTACAGCGATTTTGTTTTGTGGGTGCAGTGCAATATCTGAGCCCAGCGCCCTGCACTGCATTTGTGACAGTCCAATACAAGCGTTAAATACCGCTGTTATATTCTAGTTTTAAAAAAAACACTTATTTTGTGAAAAACACTACATTTGGGGCCTTTGATGCATTTGTGACAGTCAAATACAAGCTTTAAATACTGAAGTTACATTCTGGGTTTAAAAAATAAAAAACTTTTTGTGCAAAATAATACATTTTGGGCCTTTGCAACATTTGTGAAAATGGCCAATGCAAGCTTTAATTACTGCAGTTATATTCTGGATTTAAAAAAACACCTCTTTTGTGCAACACCCTACATTTGGGGCCTTTGCTGCATTTGTGACAGTCCAATACAAGCTTTAATTACTGCAGTTATAGTCTGGGTTTAAAAAAAAACACCCATTTTGTGCAAGATAATACATTTTGGGGCTTTGCTGCATTTGTGACTGTCAAATACAAGCGTTAAATACCGCTGTTATATTCTGGTTTTAAAAAAACACCCATTTTGGGCAATATAATACATTTGATGCCTTTGCTGCATTTGTGACAGTGAAATACAAGCTTCAAATACTGCAGTTATATTCTGGGTTTAAAAAAAACACCCATTTTGTGCAAGACCCTGCATTTGGGGACATTGCTGCATTTGTGACAAATACAAGCGTTAAATACCGCTGTTATATTCAGTTGTTTTTTTTTTAACACCAATTTTGTGCTAGATAATACAGTTTGGGCCTTTGCTGCATTTGTGACAGTCAAATACAAGCTTTAAATATTGCAGTTATATTCTGGTTTTAAAAAAAAACACCCATTTTATGCAAGATAATACTTTTTGGGCCTTTGTTGCATTTGTGACAGTCAAATAAAAGCTTTACTTACTGCAGTTATATTCTGGTTTAAAAAAAAACATCCATTTTGTGTAAGATAATACATTTGGGGCATTTGCTGCATTTGTGACAGTCAAATACAAGCTTTAAATACTCCAGTTATAGTCTGGTTTTAAAAAAAACACCCATTTTGTGCAAGACCCTACATTTGGGGACTTTGCTGCATTTGTGACAGTCAAATACAAGCTTTAAATACTGCAATTATATTCTGGGTTTAAAAAAAACACCCATTTTGTGCAAGATAATACATTTTGAGCCTTTGTTGCATTTGTGACAGTCGAATACAAGCGTTAAATACCGCTGTTATATTCTGGTTTTAAAAAAACACCCATTTTAGGCAAGACACTATATTTGGGGCTTTTGCTGCATTTGTGACAGTCAAAAATTTGCGTTAGATACTGCTGTTATATTTTGGTATTAAAAACACCCATTTTGGCCAAGATAATACATGTGCGGCCTTTGCTACATTTCTGACAGTCCAATACAAGTGTTAGATACTGCTGTTATATTCTGGTATAAAAAATAACATCCATTTTAGGCAAGATTATACATTTGTCAATACTGCTGTTACATTGTTGGTTGACAAATAAAAAATTTTGGGTGACCGTGAAGTAATTGTATGAAATTCGCCTGTCACACTATTGTGTGACCTCAATAAAACTTTTTATGACACCGGCACTGCCTTACTGTCAGTGAACTTAATTGTTTACTATTGGCAGTTACATTGTCGTCTGACATAAACTATCTGTTAGTTTGGTGGGTGAACGCAAAGAATGAGGAGAGCGTCAAATTAGGGACGTTGCCCTGGTCGTGGTGGAGCTCCTGTTGCAGGGAGAGGACGTGGTCAATCTGTGCCAGCTACACGCACAAGTGAAACACCTTCCTCAGCTGCGAGTAGGCGACAGAACCTTCAGCTTTATTTGGTAGGGCCAAATGCGGCTCTACGAATGGTGAGGCCAGAATAAGTACAGGCAATAGTAAATTGGGTGCCTGACGTCCCTAGACGGGTTCCTCACCCGTGCGGCGATCACGTGCCTAAACCCTGGCTTTCATTAAAATGAGCCCTAGATAGTGAACGGGCCAGTGGGATCGCTAGTCCGCACCAATGACACTAAGAGGAAAAACACCAGGGAGAGGACAGACAATACAGACAAACACATAAACCCAGGTGGGCGACCACAGCAGACCACAAAGGTCCAACAGGGATCCGGAGGGAAACGTTCTGGACCAACAACCAGAGAACGCAGCAACACAGCTCCAGTGGGTCAGTATAGAAGTCCAGGCAGGAAGCTCTATATCTGGCAACCAGAGAAGTGTGAGAGGGGAATATAAGGAGGTTGGGAGTGCTGGACAAGGAACAGCTGAGGAGAAGGAGCTACGGATCCCTGAGTGAGCCAAAAAGGGTTGCAATGCAAACCGAGAAAGCTACCATAAGTAAACAGCCCTATCTTACTACATAGAGCGCACAGCCAACCGCTGCGACTTCCTGACCCCGGGTATAACGGAGTCAGGCGTGGTTCTTGACACCCTCGTGACAGTACCCCCCTCTCTACGAGGGGCCTCCGGACACTCAGGACCAGGTCTCTCAGGATGAGAGGCATGAAAAGCCTGAACTAGCCTGTCGGCGTTTACCTCAGATGCAGGAACCCACATTCTTTCCTCGGGACCGTAACCTCTCCAATGCACCAGATATTGGAGAGAGCGGCGGACCCGATGAGAATTAACAATTTTGGATATCTGAAACTCTAGATTACCATCCACAACAACAGGAGGGGGTGGCAGCGGTGACGGTTCTAGAGGTGGAACATATTTTTTGAGTAACGACTTATGAAAGACGTTATGGATTTTAAAAGTCTGAGGTAGCTCCAGGCGAAAAGCCACGGGGTTGATGATGGCTACAATTTTGTAAGGGCCAATGAACCTAGGACCCAGTTTCCAAGAGGGAACCTTTAATTTAATATTCCTAGTAGACAACCACACCTAGTCATTCACTCCTAGGTCCGGACCTGGCGACCGTCTCTTATCAGCCATGCATTTGTATTTACCTCCCATATTTTTCAAGTTAGCTTGCACCTTCTGCCATACCGATGAAAGAGATGACGAAAACTGTTCCTCTTCGGGAACCCCAGAAGACCCCCCCTCTTTGAAAGTACAGAATTGGGGATGAAAACCATATGCACCAAGAAATGGTGACTTGCCAGTGGATTCCTGACGATGATTATTTATGGCAAACTCAGCTAACGGTAAATATGATGACCACAACTCTTGGTTTTCAGACACAAAACATCTTAGATATGTCTCAAGGTTTTGGTTGGTACGCTCAGTCTGTCCATTCGACTGAGGATGGAAAGCTGAGGAAAACGACAAGTGTACCCCCTAACGGGAACAAAAAGCTTTCCAAAATGTAGAAATAAACTGGGTACCCCGATCCGAAACAACATCAGAAGGGACCCCGTGAAGCTTCACGATTTCACTGATGAATACCTGAGCAAGAGTCTTAGCATTAGGTAGTGCGGGTAACGCAATGAAGTGTACCATTTTGCTAAACCTGTCCACTACTACCAAAATAACTGTTTTACCCACAGACAAAGGTAAGTTAGTGATAAAATCCATTGACAGATGTGTCCATGGTCTATTGGGAATGACGAGTGGTAATAGAGACCCTGCAGGACGTGTATGCAAAACTTTTGCGCGCGCACAAGTAGAACAAGAAGACAAAAAATCCAATACATCCTGACGCAACCTTGGCGACCAAAAACGACGAGACAATAGCTCCAAGGTTGCTTTACTACCCGGGTGCCCAGCAAGTGCCGAATTATGATGTTCCTTTAATAATTCGAAACGCAGGTTCAACGGTGCAAACAAATTCTCTGAGGGGCAAGAGACCGGGGCGTCCCCCTGGGCCTCTAACACCCTCCCCTCCAGAGCAGAGTGTACCGCAGAAACAACCACTCCTCTTTGAAGAATGGGTACCGGATCACTCACATTACCCCCTCCAGGGAAACAACGAGAGTGCATCAGCCTTGGTATTTTTTGCCCCAGAAAGATAGGTAATAACAAAGTTAAACCTGGTAAAAAATAGCGACCACCTAGCTTGTCTAGGAGTGAGACGCTTAGCTGATTCGAGGTACAGAAGATTTTTGTGGTTCGTAATCACAGTGAAGGGGTGGACTGCCCCCTCTAAAAAGTGATGCCATTCTTCAAACGCTAGTTTAATAGCTAATAGTTCCCTATTGCCAATAACGTAGTTCTTTTCTGCTGCAGATAGTTTTTTAGAAAAGAAAGCACAAGGACGCCATTTGCCAGGAGACGGACCCTGAGACAGCACCGCCCCCACTCCCATCTCTGACGCATCGACTTCAACAATAAAAGGCTGAGAGACATCAGGTTGGACTAGTACAGGTGCCGAGGTAAACCTCTCTTTTAGAGAAGAAAAAGCAACTTTAGCGGCATCAGACCATTTAGAAAAATCAGTCCCCTTCCTAGTCATGTCAGTAAGGGGTTTTACAATAACTGAATAATTTTTAATGAATTTTCTATAGAAATTCGCGAAGCCCAAGAACCGTTGCAGTGCTTTGAGGTTCTCAGGAAGATACTAATCTAAAATTGCCTGGACCTTCCTAGGATCCATACGGAAACCTGAAGCAGATAATAAATAATCTAGGAATTGTATCTCCTGAACGGCGAAGACACATTTTTCAATTTTAGCATATAATTTATTCGTCCGTAGGACCTGCAGTACTTGTCTGACATGCACCTCATGTGTTCTCAGATCAGACGAATAAATTAAAATATCATCTAGGTATATTACCACAAACCTGCCGATTAGATGACTAAAAATGTCATTTACGAAATGTTGAAAGACGGCAGGAGCATTGGTCAGACCGAAAGGCATAACTAGATTTTCATAATGCCCCTCAGGGGTGTTAAAAGCTGTCTTCCACTCATCCCCCTCCTTGATACGAATCAGATTGTAGGCCCCCCTAAGATCAAGTTTGGAGAACCACCTAGCACCCGCAATCTGGTTAAACAGGTCAGGAATGAGAGGAAGAGGGTATGGGTCTCGGATGGTTATCCGATTTAATTCGCGAAAATCTAGGCAAGGACGCAGACCCCCATCTTTCTTTTTAACGAAGAAAAACCCTGCAGCCACGGGTGAAGAAGAGGGTCTGATGTGTCCCTTAGCCAAGCTCTCGGAGATATAATCTTTCATGGCTTGTCTCTCTGGACCCGAAAGATTATATAACCTGGTCTTGGGTAATTTTGCGCCGGGAATAAGGTTAACCGGGCAATCATAAGGATGGTGAGGTGGTAACTTCTGACAACCCTTTTCAGAAAAAACGTCCTCAAAATCCGAAATAAATGTAGGTAGGGTAGTTATGGAGGCGACTAAGCAATTGCTATTTAAGCAATTTTCTCTGCAATGCTCACTCCACTCCGATATCTCCCTGGCCTGCCAATCCACCACTGGATTGTGCGCTACCAACCAGGGAAGGCCCAGCACTACCGGAGTGGGAAGCCCCTCCAGAACATAACATGAAAGCATCTCGTTATGGTGGTCCCCTACCCGAAGGTGTAAATTATGAACAATGTGGGTGAGGTTTCTCTGAGACAGAGGAGCAGAATCAATAGCAAATATGGGAATAGGTCTCTGTAGCATACAGAGAGACAAACCCATAGTGCGGGCAAAATGGGCATCTATCAAATTTACCCCTGCTCCACTGTCTAGAAAGAAAGAAATAGTCTCCGTCTTAACACCAAAAACAATAACCGCTGGCAACACAAATTGCGATGTACGTATGGAGGAAACATATACCCCCCGGCTGACATCCTCCACACAGCCTGGGGTTAGTAGTTTTCCGACGGTCTTTTGTTTCTGAGGAAAGAAGGACAGACATTAATGAAATGACCCCTCTCCCCACAAAAAAAACAAACCCCACGCCTACGGCGAACCTCAGGAGGACGGACCGGACGAGTGGTTCCTCCTAGCTGCATAGGCTCGTCTAAGTCCGTACAGACTAATTGCTGCTTGGGAGGGGTCACCAATTGCTCCGGTTTTTTCAACCTGTCCCTAAGGCGTCTATATATACGGATAGAAAGGGACATAACCGCATCAAGGGAAAAGAGGGTCTCATATAATGCAAGCGCATCCTTAACCCTTTCGGATAACCCAGAGCAGAACTGACTCCTGAGAGCCGGGTCGTTCCATTGGGTATCCGTAGCCCACCTACGGAAGTCAGAGCAATACTCCTCTACCGGCCGCTCTCCCTGTAGGAGTCTCCGTAATCTTGATTCAGCCAGTGCGACTCGGTCAGGGTCATCATATATGAGACCCAAGGCCCCCAAAAAACTCATCCACTGACCGAAGAGCCTGGGAATCAGTGGGTAAAGAGAACGCCCAGGACTGCGGGTCCCCCTGCAGCAGGGAAATAACAACCCCCACCCGCTGTTCTTCATTGCAAGAGGAGTAAGGGCGCAGTTTAAAATATAATTTACAGGCCTCACGGAATGTCAAAAACTTGTCCCTTCCCCCAGAAAATCTGTCAGGGAGAGGAACCTTGAGTTCCGCAACAACCTGGTTACCAGTAGCAACCGCTGGGCTTGCGGTCAGTTGTAATTGCTGCTGTTGCTGGAGGACCAACGCCTTCAATCCTGCCACCTCCAAAGACAGGCTATGAAATTGCTTGGACAGAGCAGCAATTGGATCCATACTGGATTCTAAGTAGGTAAAAAAAATTTTTTTTTTTTTTACCTACACAAAATAAGGGCCAGATATAATGTAATGACCGGCGTCACGCACAGGGAGGGAAAAGGAAAAGCCCTGCCCAAGGGAGAGGGAAAGGTGGTGACCCCTGACTCACCTTGCGGCTGGCACCTGACTGCCCTGACGTCCCTAGACGGGTTCCTCACCCGTGCGGCGATCACGTGCCTAAACCCTGGCTTTCACAAAAATGAGCCCTAGATAGTGAACGGGCCAGTGGGATCCCTAGTCCGCACCACTGACACTAAGAGGAAAAACACCAGGGAGAGGACAGACAATACAGACAAACACATAAACCCAGGTGGGCGACCACAGCAGACCACAAAGGTCCAACAGGGATCCGGAGGGAAACGTTCTGGACCAACAACCAGAGAACGCAGCAACACAGCTCCATTAGGTCAGTATAGAAGTCCAGGCAGGAAGCTCTATATCTGGCAACCAGAGAATAGTGAGAGGGGAATATAAGGAGGTTGGGAGTGCTGGACAAGGAACAGCTGAGGAGAAGGAGCTACGATCCCTGAGTGAGCCAAAAAGGGTTGCAAAGCAAACCCAGAAAGCTACCATAAGGAAACAGCCCTATCTTACTACATAGAGCGCGCAGCCAACCGCTGCGACTTCCTGACCCCTGGTATAACGGAGTCAGGCGTGGTTCTTGACACCCTCGTGACACCTGCTGAAAAATCAGAGTTGGCACCTGCAGCCCATGTCCATCTGACTTTTACCTCACCCACTTGAAAATCAGCCTCAACCTCCGGTGAGGTCAGCGACTTTGATCACCCCTAGGCCTATGGGGCCTATACCTATTAGGGGTCCATTTATGTTACAGTTGCCCCCCAATACTGTGTTGTGGGCACATCCATCTGTTGAATCGCAATACAGGCCCAATATACAAATGGAGCCAGGGAGCACCACTGAAATGCAAAGTGGATATGACTTGCCCCTGTGAATTGGCCTGCTAGGCCCTTGATGTTTGCTTTTTTCTGCCAAGGGATCCTAAAGAAGATTTAACCCTTCCAGGACAGGAGACCTTCGTTGTTTTGGCCCTCTGTTGCTGCTGCCAGTTACCCACGGCTCAGTGGAAGCGGCAAGCCACTGAAGTACCACGTGCAGCAAGGCCATCTTGTTTACAGGACCTCCTGCCTGCTTTCTCAGAGTGAAAACCCAGTTGTGCCTGTTTTCATGTTGCACCTTTTAACCCTTTAACCCCCTTTTCAGGTTGATTAAGGGTATTACAGCACTACTTTGATGTGTATGCCATTTAAATAATGTGGACTATTTTATGTGCTGTCATTTTATTATGCAACTGGAATTTAAAGGAATTGGGCCCAGGGATAGACTCAAATGCATATGAGCCTCTGAGATTTTGCTGCTATTTTAAAGTATTGTGCCCAGAGATGGACTCCACCCCGTGCGAGCCTCTGTGATTCTTGCTATGCTTTCTAAAGGTCCCATATCTCTACTTAGCTGTGGATTGAACAAAAAGAAAAGAACCTGGGTACGGACTCATTTTAAATGCTTTGAGCCTCCAAGAACTGTTATTTAATGTTTTTACATTTTCCATGGACTACAACTGTTCTATCATGGACAATTTGCACTTAAGAGTATTATATGGACTATCCTGGTATTTACTGTTACGCTGTGCCAGGTCAGCGCCCCTGTTCCCATTGTTTTATCCTGAGAGAAGAGAACGACGCCCCTTTTCACCATTACTTGCTCCTAATCCAGTGGAACTGCCTAATATATGTATACATATAATGTATATTTTGCAAATGTAGATGTGTTTTCCTGCTTTGCTTTATCGTCCTCATTATAGGTGCAGTATCCAGCTGTGCAGGGACCCTCCATGTTGCGCCGAGGACGGGCAACGTTATAGCGTGGGGGTATGTAGTGTCCCACTAGGTATGGGTGGGCACTACACAAGGGTCAATTGGTGTGCGCGTTACTCCTACTCACAAGGAACAGAAATGTCATATTTAATTCTGCATTTAATGTATGTTTTAATGTGTTGTTACATGCAATGTACCCCTGTGTGATGCAGTAGCAGGCCTAGTTAGGTGTAGTTAGACATCTCAGACACTAGAGGGAGATAGGGAGCCCCTAGTATAAATGTCCAGGCCCAGACAGGGAGAGTGAGTGCAGAGTCAGGAGTCTGAGAAGACAGAGGCCAGTAAGCCTGCTCCTGACATGCAGCTGGATAGCCCTGGCTGCTAGCGATGTCCAGGAGGCTGTTGAGAAACTCCAGCCTGCCTGAGAACAAGAGAGCCTAAGTTAGCTCTGAAGAGATACCCCAGTTGCAGGATTCAACCTCCTGGGCGAAACCTACAGTTATCCACCTGATAGGAGGAGGCGACCCAGGGTAAGCAAAGTGACCCTGATGGGCAGAGGATTTTAGGAATCACAGCAAGGAGTATAATACCTGAGGAAGAAAGTAACCAAGGATATAAGCCACCCTTTTAGGCATCCGGGCCTTGGGAGATATAAAGCCAGAGCAGGAGTTCTATAAGGGACACTGTACATTGATTCTGAGGAAAGGTACAACCTGCTGCTGAGTGCTTGTGGAATTTACCCTCAGTGTAACTTGCATGACTATTGCCTGCCATACTTGTGAATAAGCCCCTTTTTGTGGAACTGTAATATAGAGACTGTGCTACACCTGCTGTACAAAGTTGGATTGTCCAGTAAAGTTTACATTTGGTTCACTGCATATTTGTGTACCTTCATCATTCCAACCACCAACCGGCGTGCCACCGTCCAAAGGCACTGGCGTCACGAATACCACAGGGACCTTGCCCCAGGCACACAAAATACCTGTAACATCCAGGGCACCTCAACTACCATCAGGCCTGGTCCCTCTCTACAGAGCGTGCCCCAGAGGAACTGTGTCTACCTCTCCTTCACTGCCACGCGCCTGCCCAGGGTTCTTCAAATATAGTGAGTACCCTCGATTGCCCATAACTGTGACCTCACTTCGTCATACCCTGCAGGTCTGGCGTGTTGCACACCTACCACAGAGGACAGCTTGTCGTTGCCTCTGGGCAGCCTGGCACACATGAACGATTACATGCTGCAGTGTCTTGGCAACGACAGCCGAGTTGACCACATTCTATCTTGTGCTGATTACTAAGTGGCCACGCTGCTGGATCCCTGTTACAATGACACTGTATCGTCCTTAATTCCAGCACTGGAGAGTGATTGTAAGATGCACAAATACAAGAGCACGTTGGTAGACGCGCTGCTGATGGCATTCCCACCTGACAGCGGGGGCACAGTGGAAGCACAAGGCGAAGGCAGAGGAGGAGGAAGAGGTCGCCAACGCAGCTGGGGCACCACCAGCACCTCAGAAGGCAGGGTTAGCATGGCCGAAATGTGGAAAAGCTTTGTCAGCACGCCACAACAACCAGCACCACCAGCTGATATGGAACATCTTAGCAGGAGGCAGCATTTCAGCAACATTGTGGAGCAGTATGTGTGCACACGCCTACACGTACTGACTGATGGGTCTGCCCCCTTCAACTTCTGGGTCTCCAAATTGGGCACATGGCCTGAGCTTGCTCTTTACGCCTTGGAGGTGCTGGCCTGCCCTGCAGCCATTGTATTGTCTGAACGTTTGTTTAGCACAGCAGGAGAAGGTTATCAAAGAGAAGCGCAGCCGCCTGTCCACAGCCAATGTGGACAAGCTCACGTTCATTACAATGAAACAGGCAGGGATCCCACAGGACTTGTCCGTATCTTGTGCAGAATAGACATGCATACTGGCCTCACCCAGCCATTGTTGTACTCCAGCACACTTTCTCTTTGTTTTATTTTTTTTATTTCCAAATGTTTTGTGGTCTACCTAAATTTAAACAAAAAAAATAAAATAGAAAGCAAAGCAAAAAAAACTGTGTTGGCTACCTCCTCCTCCTCCACTGCTGCTTCCACCTACACCGCCACATCCCCCGCCTCCTCAACCTCCTACTCCATATGGGCCTCCTCCTCCTAGATCAAGATTATAATTTTTTTATTTTTACATATATTATGTTATTTGAAGTCATTTCCCTATCCACATTTGTTTGCAGAACACTTGCCATGCTCTTAACCACATTTTGCTGCCATTTGCAGCCTTCTAGCCCTTTCCATAACTTTTTTAGAGCCATTTTAGTGCTCCAAAGTTCGGGTCCCCATTGATCTCAATGTGTTTCAGGTTTGGAGTCAAGTCCCAAACTCGAACATCGGCCAAACCAGTCGAACCCGAACATCCAGGAGTCCGCTCAACTCTACTGATGACCTATCATGATAATAGGTCATTAATATTAAAAGCCAGGAGAACGCCATTAAGTAATGTTATTTTAGTTTGTCAACGACAGTATAATGTATATTTTGGTCTTACCCAGGGGATGTCCAATTGCTCCAGTTTCCACAAACACAATTTTCTACTGTTTAAGAGTGAGCATTGCAATAATCGTTTTTTAATGCATCAACAACAGTGTAATATATATTTTTGGGTTGCATACAGGGGAAAAATTGAAATACAGTATTAAAAAAATGTGCAAAAAAAAGAGTCCCAGGAGACCTCAGAGCATCATACACCAATTTTCAGCCCAATTGCAATACAATTTTCCTGACCCATCTGTTAGAAAACCCCAAGCAAATTTCAAGAAATTCTATTCACTCTTTTTTAGTCTATTTGCTTTAAAAAAAAAAAAAAAAAAAAAAGACATATGGGAGAATAGATATCTCAAATATGACATATAATGGACTATACTAGGGTTGAGTGAACCCGAACTGTAAAGTTCGGGTTTGTACCGAACTTTAGGATTTTTGGACCCCGGACCTGAACCCGAACGTTTCCGAAAAAGTTCGGGTTAGGTATTCGGCACTTTCTTGGCGCTTTTTAAAAGGCTGCACAGCAGCTAATCAATAAGCAGTTAACTTTCTGACCTTAGAAGCCATCACAGCCATGCCTACTTATGGCCCAGGCTCTATATAAGCTTGAGTCACGTAGCGCTGCACGTCACTCTGCTGTTACAAGTGTAGGGAGAGGATACTGCTGGACTTGTGATTTCAGGGAGAGAATAGGAGAGAATCTAACTCAGCGATCTACAGATAAATAGTTGTGTGGGTGCAGGGCACAATCATTTCACCCTGCCCTGAAGCCATTGACAAAAAAAAAAAAAAAAACTTTGATAATTCTGTTAGTTGGGTGGCAGCGGCGGCGGCCATTTTATGCAAGCTCAGTGCACCAGCACTGCATCGGAGCTTTTGGAACATTGCAAATCACAATTTTTTTTGCAAACTACAACATCTGGATTAGTCACTGTGCAATTTAAGGTAGAAATACACCCATCATTATCTGGGGAATTAAAAAAATACACTTTTTTGCCATAAAACAGTATTTTCCAGATCTGCAAGTGTTAAATTCAAGTTTAATCTATACAGCTTTCATATTCTGTTACAAAAAAAAAAAAAAATATGCTTTTTGGGCAATCTACAACAGCTGGATTAGTCAATGTCAATGTGCAATTTAAGCTAGAAATACAACCATAATTTTCTGTGGTTTGAAAGTGTTACATTCAAGTTAAATATATACAGCTTTCATATTCTGTTACCAAAGAAAGACTTTTTTTTGCAATCTACAACATCTTGATTAGTCAGTGTGCAATTTAAGCTAGAAATACACTTATCATTTTTTGGGGTTTGACCAACACACTTTTTTGACAAAAAACACTATTTTCAGGCCTTGCAGCATTTAAAAAAAATTTAGTTGGCAGCCTTTGATGCAGATGTAATTGTGAGATACACACTTAATACATTTGGGTTACATTCAGAGATTTTAAATACCGACATTTGGTGCACCAATATTGAATTTAGGCCTACACTGGTTCAGCCCATGTGATATATTCCCTCTACATACAGGGGTTTGAGTCAGGGATTTGAAATATAGCCATTTGAAATACAGCCATTTTGAACAAAGAAATATTAAATTCAGGCTTAAACTGGTTCAGACCGTGTGAGATACCCCCTCTACAGACAAGGGTATGAATCAGTCATTTGAAATACAGCCATTTGAAATACAGCCATTTTGGGCAAAGAAATATTTACTTCAGGCCTACACTGGTTCAGACCGTGTGAGATACTCCCTCTACCTACAGGGGTTTGATTCAGGAATTTGAAATACAGCCATTTGAAATACAGCCATTTTGTGCAAAGAAAGATTTAATTTAGGCCTACACTGGTTCAGGCTCTGTGAAATACTCCCTCTACATACAGGGGTTTGAGTCAGGGATTTGAAATACAGCCATTTGAAATACAGCCATTTTGTGCAAAGAAATATTGAATTCAGGCATACACTGGTTCAGACCGTGTGAAATAATCAAAATACAGGGGTTTGATTCAGGGATTTAAAATACAGAAATTTGAAATACTGCCATTTTGTGCAAATAAATATTTAATTTAGGCCTACACTGGTTCAGGCCCTGTGATATACTCCCTCTACATACAGGGGTTTGATTCAGGGATTTGAAATATAGCCATTTGAAATACAACCATTTTGGGCAAAGAAATATTGAATTTAGGCTTACACTGGTTCAGACCGTGTGAGTTACCCCCTCTACATACAGGGGTTTGAATCAGGCATTTGAAATACAGCCATTTTAGGCAAAGAAATCTTTACTTCAGGCCTACACTGGTTCAGACCGTGTGAGATACCCCCTCTAAAGACAGGGGTTTGAATCAGGCATTTGAAATACAGCCATTTTGGGCAAAGAAATATTTACTTCAGGCCTACACTGGTTCAGGCCCTGTGAGATACTCCCTCTACATACAAAAATTTGGGTTTTCATGAGCTATATGCCAAAATCATCAATATTAAAACAATAAAAGGCTTGAACTACTTCAGTTGGTGTGTAATGAATCTAAAATATATGAAAGTTTATATAATGTTTATCAGTACATTACAGAAAATAATGAACTTTATCACAATATGCTAATTTTTTTAGAAGGACCTGTATTTACTTCAGGCCTACAGTGGTTCAGACCGTGTGACATAACCCCTCTACATACAGGGGTTTGATGCAGGCATTTTAAATACATTCATTTGACATGCAGCAGTTTTGGGCAAATAAATATTTACTTCAGGCCTACACTGGTTCAGACCCTGTGAGATACTCCCTCTACATACAGGGGTTTGAATCAGGCATTTGAAATACAACCATTTGACATGAGACAGTTTTGGACAAAGAAATATTTACTTCAGACCTACACTGGTTCAGACCGTGTGAGATACTCCCTCTACATACAGAGGTTTGATTCAGGCATTTTAAATACACCCGTTTGAAATACAGCCATTTTGGGCAAAGAAATATTGAATTCAGGCCTACAATGGTTCAGACCGTGTGAGATTCCCCCTCTACATACAGGGGTTTGATTCAGGCATTTGAAATACACCCATTTAAAATACAGCCATTTTGGGGCAAAGAAATATTTACTTCAGGCCTACAATGGTTCAGACCGTGTGAGATTCCCCCTCTACAGCTACAACATGTTAAGCACTCCTTTTTTCTGAGATTTCTGAGTTTGGTCATCTAATCTAAGCAAACCCCTTCAATTGCTTTTCAATGGCTTTTGTCTCAAGATAATGAAATTAGTTAAGAAATTTGAGTTAACAGAGGGAGAGCTAACCATGGTACTTGCAGTGTTTTGATACAGGCATTTGAAATATAGACATTTGTAATACAGCCATTTTGTGCAAAGAAATATGTAATTTAGGCCTACACTGGGTCAGGCCCTGTGAGACACTCTCTGTACATACAGGGGTTTGATTCAGGGATTTGAAATACAGCCATTTGAAATAAAGCCATTTTGGGCAAAGAAATATTTACTTCAGGCCTACACTGGTTCAGACCCTGTGAGATACTCTCTCTACATTCAGGTGTTTGATTCAGGAATTTGAAATATAGACATTTGAAATACAGCCATTTTGGGCAAAGAAATATTTACTTCAGGCCTACACTGGTTCAGACCGTGTGAAATATCCCCTCTACATACAGGGGTTTGAATCAGGCATTTGAAATACAGCCATTTGAAATACAGCCATTTTGGCAAATAAATATTTACGTAAGGCATACACTGGTTCAAGCCCTGTGAGATACTCCCTCTACATACAGGGGTTTGATTCAGGGATTTGAAATACAGCCATTTAAAATACAGCCATTTTAGGCAAAGAAATATTGAATTCAGGCATACAATGGTTTAGACCGTGTGAGATACTCCCTCTACATACAGGGGTTTGATTCAGGCATTTGAAATACAGCAATTTGAAATGCAGCCATTTTGTGCAAAGAAATATTCACTTCAGGCATACACTGGTTCAGACCGTGTGAGATACCCCCTCTACATACAGTGGTTTGAATCAGGCATTTGAAATACAGCCATTTAACATGCAGCAGTTTTGGAAAAAAAGAAATATTGAATTTAGGCCTTCACTGGTTCAGACTGTGTGAGATACTCCCAGCACATACAGGAGTTTGAATCAGGCATTTGAAAAACAGCCATTTAAAATATAGCCATTTAGTGCTAAGAAGTATTTTATTTAGGCCTACACTGGTTCAGGCCCTGTGAGATACTCCATTAACATACAGGAGTTTTATTCAGGGATTTGAAATGCTGCCATTTGAATTACAGCCATTTTGGGCAAATAAATAATTACTTCAGGCTTACACTGGTTCAGACCGTGTGAGATACTCCCTCTACATATAAGGGTTTGAATCAGGCATTTGAAATACAGCCATTTGAAATACAGCCATTTTGGACAAAGAAATATTTACTTCAGGCTTACACTGGATCAGACCATGTGAGATACCCCCTCTACATACAGGGATTTGAGTCAGGCATTTGAAATACAGCCATTTCAAATACAGCCATTTTGGACAAAGAAATATTTACTTCAGGCCTACTCTGGTTCAGACCATGTGAGATACTCCCTCTACATACAGGTGTTTGAATCAGGAATTTGAAATACAGCCAGTTTGGGCAAATAAATATTTAGGTCAGGCCTACACTGGTTCAGGCACTGTGAGATGCTCCCTCTACATACAGGGGTTTGATTCAGGGATTTGAAATACACCTATTTGAAATACAGCCATTTTGGGCAAATAAATATTTACTTCAGACCTACACTGGTTCAGACCGTGTGAGATACCCCCTCAACATACAGGGGTTTGATGCAGGCACTTGAAATACAGCTATTTGAAATACAGACATTTTGGGCAAAGAAATATTTAATTTAGGCCTACACTGGTTCAGACCATGTGAGAAAGTCCCTCTACATACAGGGGTTTGTTTCAATGATTTGAAATACACCAATTTGAAATTGTCACTGAAGATGTACAGAAAACTAGAAGACACAAAATGAAGATCCGACTGACTGGATCCAAAACTAAGGAACCAAAGGGAGAGCACTGCAACAGACCTGGCTCTCTCCCTAACTGCTCAGCCTATGCAAAAATCTCAATGGTAGATGATCGCATATCCTCGTTCCTCGACTGTATAACACCTGAACACCCTATAATGGTGAGGGGACATGACCACCGGCTCCCTACACTAGATACGGAGGGAGTCAGGGTCACCTGGGATCCAGCAAACAGGAAAACACAAATGAATGAACAAAACTTATCTGTAGAAGACTCAGTAGTAGCATCCAGCATGCACACACTCCAGGAAGTTGTATAAACCGCAAAGTGATGCAGTATGGGAAGGGATTTAAAGGGATGCAATCAGTGCAACTACATGACAGCTGAGAGAGGCTAACAAGATGAGAAAACGAAAGCAAAACAAAAGGAACCTCAGGAGGAGGTTCTGAAAAACGTCTGTCAGAGCTTCTCAGATGTCTGGTGGTGACAGAAATATAGCTATTTTGGGCTAATAAATATTTACTTCAGGCCTACACTGGTTCAGACAGTGTAAGATACCCCCTCTACATACTGGTGTTTGAAGCAGGCATTAGAAATTTGGGGCAAATAAATATTTTATTTAGGCCTACACTGGTTCAGGCCCTGTGAGATACTCCCTCTACATACAGGGGTTTGATTTATGGATTTGAAATACAGCCATTTTGGGCAAATAAATATTTACTTCAGGCCTACACTGGTTCAGACAGTGTGAGATACCCCTTCTACATACAGGGGTTTAATTCAGGGATTTGAAATATAGACATTTGAAATATAGCCAATTTGGGCAAAGAAATATGTAATTTAGGCCTTCACTGGTTCAGACTGTGTGAGATACTCCCTGCACATACAGGAGTTTGAATCAGGCATTTGAAATACAGCCATTTGAAATACAGCCGTTTAGTGCTAAGAAATATTTTATTTAGGCCTACACTGGTTTAGGCCCTGTGAGATACTCCATCTACATACAGGGGTTTGATTCAGGGATTTGAAATACTGCCATTTGAATTACAGCCGTTTTGTGCAAATAAATAATTACTTCAGGCCTACACTGGTTCAGACCCTGTGAGATACTCCCTCTACATATAGGGGTTTGAATCAGGCATTTGAAATACAGCCATTTGACATGCATCAGTTTTGGACAAAGACATATTTACTTCAGGCCTACACTGGATCAGACCGTGTGAGCTACTCCCTCTACATACAGGGATTTGAGTCAGGCATTTGAAATACAGCAATTTGAAATACAGCCATTTTGGACAAAGAAATATTTACTTCAGGCCTACACTGGTTCAGATGATGTGAGATACCCCCTCTACATACAGGTGTTTGAATCAGGAATTTGAAATACAGCCATTTGAAATGCAGCCATTTGAAATACAGCAATTTTGTGCAAAGAAATATTGAATTCAGGCCTACACTGGTTCAGACTGTGTGAGATACTCCCTCCACATACAGGGGTTTGAATCAGGCATTTGAAATAAAGCCATTTGATATACAGCCTTTTTGGGCAAATTAATATTAAATTCAGGTCTACACTGGTTCAGACAGTGTGAGATATTCCCTTTACATACAGGGGTTTGATTCAGGGATTTGAAATACACCCATTTGAAATACAGCCATTTTGGGCAAATAAATATTTACTTCAGACCTACACTGGTTCAGACCGTGTGAGATACCCCATCTACAAACAGGGGTTTGAATCAGGCATTTGAAATATAGATATTTTGGGCAAATAAATATTTACTTCAGGCCTACACTGGTTCAGACAGTGTGAGATACCCCCTCTACATACTGGTGTTTGAAGCAGGCATTTGAAATTTTGGGCAAAGAAATATTTTATTTAGGCCTACACTGGTTCAGGCCCTGTGAGATACTCCCTCTACATACAGGGGTTTGATTTATGGATTTGAAATACAGCCATTTTGGGCAAATAAATATTTACTTCAGGCCTACACTGGTTCAGACAGTGTGAGATACCCCTTCTACATACAGGGGTTTAATTCAGGGATTTGAAATACAGCCATTTGAAATACAGCCATTTTGTGCAAAGATATATTTAATTTAGGCCAACATTTGTTCAGGACCTGTGATATACTCCCTCTACATACAGGGGTTTTATTCAGGCATTTGAAATACAGCCATTTAAAATGCAGCCAATTTGAGCAAAGAAATATTGAATTCAGGCCTACACTGGTTCAGACCGTGTGAGATACTCTCTCCACATACAAGAGTTTGAATCAGGCATTTAAAGTACAGTCATTTGAAATACAGCCATTTTGGGCTAAGAAATATTGAATTCATGCTTACACTGGTTCAGACCGTGTTATATATCCCCTTTACATACAGGGGTTTGTATCAGGCATTTGAAATTCTGCAATTTGAAATACAGCTATTTGGGGCAAAGAAAAATTTACTTCAGGCCTACACTGGTTCAGACCGTGTGAGATACCCCCTCTACATACAGGGGTTTGAATCAGGCATTTGAAATACAGCCGTTTGAAATACAGCCATTTTGTGCAAAGATATATTTAATTTAGGCCTACACTTGTTCAGGCCCTGTGAGATACTCCCTTTACATACAGGGGTTTGATTCAGGTATTTGAAATACAGCCATTTTGGACAAATAAATATTTACTTCAGGCATACACTGGTTCAGACCGTGTGAGATACTCCCTCTACATACAGGAGTTTGAATTAGGCATTTGAAATACAGCCATTTTGTGCAAAGAAATATTTAATTTAGACCTGGTCTGGTTCAGGCCGTGTGAGATACACCATTTACATATTGTCGTTCTATTCTACTATTAATTAAACACCCATATAGGGCAAGATCCTAAATTCGAAAAATAGGAGAACGTCAAATAAAGGGACGTGGCCTAGGTCGTGGTGCTGCTGGTGGAGCACCTGTTGCAGGGAGAGGACGTGATCGATCTGTGCCAGCTACACGCACAAGTGAAACCCCTTCATTAGGTGCGAGTAGGTGACAGAACCTGCATCCATATGCGGCTCTACGAATGGTGAGGCCTTTACAAGTACAGGCGATAGTAGATTTGTTTGCTGACAGTGGATCCATTACCTTCACATTGTCTCCCACCCAGTCTCCTGATGAAAGAACACAGTTGGCACCTGCAGCCGATATCTATCAGTCTTTCACTTCACCACCTTGCAAATCAGCAAGCAGTCTGAGCCCCAAGTCATGCAGCAGTCTCTTCTGCTTTTTTATGACTCTGTTAGCAGGGTTTCCCAGGGCCATCCCCATAGCCCTGCCCCAAAAGTGAAACAGATTGAGTGCCCAACCACTTTTCTTTCAAGATGAGTACATGGGAGGACCTTTGCTGCACTTCTCGGATGATGATGAACACAGGTGCCAACTGCTGGGGCTTTCGAAAGTGTGCAGACCGGAAGGCAGGGGTGAAGACTGGGTGGAAGATTATGTGGAAGACGATGAGGTCCTCGACCCCACATGGAATCAAGGTCATACGAGTGACCTATGTAATGCGGGGGAAGAGGCGGTGGTCGCACAGAGCCACCAGCACAGCAGAAGAGGGAGCAGGGTGCAAAAGCGGAGGGGCCGTCTTCTAGACAGTACGCCCCCTACTGCCCTCCGCAGAAAGGGACCGAGCACACCAAAGCCAGCTCCAAGGAGTTCCCTGGCGTGGCAGTTCTTCAGACAATATGCTGATGACAAGACACAAGTGGTTTGCACGCTGTGCAATTTAAGCCTGAAGCGAGGCATAAACGTTCTCAACCTGAGCACAACCTGCATGACCAGGCATTTAAGTGCAAAGCACGAGCTGCAGTGGTGTAGACACCTCAAAAACCAAGAAAGGTCTCTGGCTCCTCCTGCTTCCTCTTCTGCTGCAGTTGCGGCCTCTTCATCCACCTCTGGAGTGACAGTGCCACCTGGCATCCCGCAAACAGGGGATCTGCCAGCAACACCAACTCCTGGGTCACCAAGCATCTCCACAATGTCCCACGGAAGCGTTCAGCTCTCCATCTCCCAAACGCTGGAGAGGAAGAGGAAGTACCCCCTACCCACCCTCGATCCCTAGCCCTGAATGCCAGCATTTCTAAATTACTGGCCTTTGAAATGCTGTCATTCTGTCTGATGAAGACTGATAGTTTTAAAGGCCTTATGGCGGTGGCTGTCCCACAGTACGTTGTGCCCAGCCGCCACTACTTTTCAAGGCGAGCCATCCCTTCCCTTCATAACCAAGTAGGGGACAAAATCAGGTGTGCACTGTGCAACGCCATCTGTAGCAAGGTGCACCTGACTACGGATATGTGGACCAGTAAGCACGGCCAGGGCCGTTATATCTCCATAACAGCACACTGGGTAAATGCAGTGGCGGCTGGGCCTGAGGCGGATAGCAGTTTTGCTCATGTCCTTCAACCACCGAGGATTGCAGGGCGCTTCGGTTTTCCTCCTGTGGCTTCCTCCTCCTATTTTGCTTCCTCATCCTCTACCAGCTCCTCATCCGGTCAGCGTAACACCTTCACCACCAACTTCAGCACAGCCAGGGGTAAACGACAGCAGTCAGTTTTAAAACTTATCTGTTTGGGGGACAAACCCCACACCGCGCAGGAGCTGTGGACGGGCCTTGAACAACAGACCAATGAGTGGTTTGTGCCAGTCAGCCTCAAGCCGGCTTGGTGGTGTGCGATAATGGGCGAAATCTCGTAGCAGCTCTGGGACTAGCCAGTTTGACGCACATCCCTTGCCTGGCGCATGTGCTGAATTTGGTGGTGCAGAGATTCCTTAAAACTTACCCCGATATGTCAGAGCTGCTGCATAAAGTGTGGGCTGTCTGTGCGCGTTTTCAGCGTTGTCACCCTGCTGCTGCTCGTCTGTCAGCGCTGCAGCATAACTTCGGCCTTCCCGCTCACCGCCTCATATGCGACGTGCCCACAAGGTGGAACTCCACCTTGCACATGCTGGCCAGACTGTGTGAGCAGCAGCAGGCGAAAGTGGAGTTTAAGCTGCAGCACGCACGGGTGAGTCGCTTAGCGGAACAGCACCACTTCTTCACCAATGACTGGGCCTTCATGCGAGACCTGTGTTCCTTGTTGCGCTGTTTCAAGTACTCCACCAACATGGCCAGTGCCAATAATGCCGTTCTCAATGTTACTATCCACTTCTATGCCTCCTTGAAAAAACGCTCCTGGCGATGATGGAGGAGGATGTGGCACAGGAGGAGGAGGAGGAAGAGGGATCATTTCGTAGGGTTTCCGGCCAGTCATTCCCAAGTAGCTCCGAGGGTGGGTTCCTGCACCCACAAACTTAAGGTACACAATTTTCCAGCCAGGGCACAGTTCTGGAGGATGAGATGGTGGAGGATGAGGAAATGGAGGATGAAGAACCATGTTCACAGCAGGGTGGTACCCAGACCAGCTCATGGCCATCACTGGTGCGTGGATGGGGGGATACAGAGGACACAGACGATACACCTTCCACAGAGGACAGCCTTTTGTTGCCTCTGGGCAGCCTGGCACACATGAGCGATTACATGCTGCAGTGTCTCCGCAGCGACCGCTGAGTTGCCCACTTGTGCTGATTACTGGGTGGCCACGCTCTGGATCCCAGTTACAAGGACAACGTACCGTCCTTAATTCCGTCACTGGAGCGTGATCGTAAGATGCTCGAGTACAAGCGCACGCTGGTAGACGTGCTGCTGGTGGCATTCCCACCTGACAGCAAGGGCACAGTGGAAGCACAAGGTGAAGGCAGAGGAAGAGGTCGCCAACGCAGCTGGGGCACCGCCAGCACCTCAGAAGGCAGGGTTAGCATGGCCGAAATGTGGAAAAGCTTTGTCAGCACGCCACAACATCCAGCACCACCAGCTGATATGGAACGTCTTAGCAGGAGGCAGAATTTCACCAATATGCTGGAGCAGTATGGGTACACACGCCTACACGTACTGAATGATGGGTCTGCCCCCTTCAACTTTTGGGTCTCCAAATTGGGCACATGGCCTGAGCTTGGCCTTTACGCCTTGGAGGTGCTGGCCTGCCCTGCAGCCAGTGTATTATCTAAACGTGTGTTTAGCACGGCAGGGGGCGTCATCACAGACAAGAGCAGCTGCCTGTCAACAGCCAATTTGGACAAGCTCACGTTCTTTAAAATTAATCAGGCAGGGATCCCACAGGACTTGTCCGTACCTTGTGCAGAATAGACATGTATATCGGCACTAAGCAGCCATTGTTATACTGCGGCGCATTTGCTCATGTTTGTATTTTGGATATTTCACACTCTTTTGGAGTGTACCTTAATTTCACAAAACTAAATTAAAACCAAAAACCTGTGTTGGCTATCTCGTCCTTCCCCACCGCCGCTTCCACCTACACTGCTATGTCCTACCGCCTCCTCAAACTCCTACTCCATATGGAACTCCACCTCATAAATCCATAATTTTTTTGTACATGTTTTATTTTATATAATTTCACTACTTTGTCATTTACATTTTCTGGTGAAATTAACACATTTTTGGGTGTATAGTACCACTGCTATACCTAGTAGGCCGGTTAATCACTTCCCATCTGGGCCATTTACCCCCTTTCTGACTAGGCCTAATTTTGCAGATCTGACATATCTTACTTTATGTGGTAATAACTTTGGAACGCCTTTACTTATCCAAGTCATTCAGAGATTGTTTTCTCGTGACACATTGTACTTCATGATAGTCATAAATTTGAGTCAATATATTTCACCTTTATTTATGAAAAAATCTCAAATTTACCCAAAAATTTTGATAAATTTGCAATTTTCAAAATTTCTATTTCTCTGCTTTTAAAACAGAAATTGATACCTCATAAAATATTTATTACTTAACATTCCCCATATGTCTACTTTATGTTGGCATCATTTTGGAAATGTAATTTTATTTTTTTAGGACGTTAGAAGACTTTTAAGAAAATTGCCAAAACCCACTTTTTAAGGGCCAGTTCAGGTCTGAAGTCACTTTGTGGGGCCTACATAGAGGATACCCCCATAAATGACCCCATTGTAGAAACTACACCCCTCAAGTTACTTAAAACCGATTTTACTAACTTTGTTAACCCTTTAGGTGTTCCACAAGAATTAAAGACAATTTTAAAATGTCACTTTTTTGGCACATTTTTCCATTTTAATCCAATTTTTTCTTTAACACATCGATGGTTAACAGCCAAACAAAATTAAATATTTATTACCCAGATTCTGCGGTTTACAGAAACACCCCACATGTGGTCATAAACTGCCGTATGGGCACACGGCAGGGCGCAGAAGAAAAGGAACTCCACATGGTTTTTAGATGTGAAGCTCCCCTGATGCACCCTTACAGTAGAAATTCCCAAGAAGTGATCCCATTTTGGAAACTAGGGGATAAGGTGCCAGTTTTATTGGTACTATTTTTGGGTACATATGATTTTTTGATCATTCATTATAACACTTTATGGGGCAAGGTGACCAAAAAATTGGTTGTTTTAGCAAATTTTTTATTTTTTATTTTTACAGCGTTCACCTGAGGGGTTCGGTCAAGTGACATTTTTATAGAGCAGATTGTTACGGATGTGGCGATACCTATTATGTATACTTTTTCTTATTTATTTAAGTTTACACAATAATAGCATTTTTTAAACAAAAAAATTAATTATGTTTTAATGTGTCCATGTTCTGAGAGCTATAGTTTTTTTTATTTTTTGAGATATTTTCTTATGTAGGGGCTCATTTTTTGCGGGATGAGGTGACGGTTTTATTGGTACCATTTTGTAGGACATATGCCTTTTTGATCACTTGGTGTTGCACTTTTTGTGATGTAAGGTGACAAAAATTGCATGTTTTGATACAGTTTATTTATTTATTTTTTTACGGTGTCCACCAGAGGGGTTAGGTCATTTGATATTTTTATAGAGCTGGTTTTTACGGACACGGAAATACCTAATATGTATACTTTTTTCATTTCACTTTAACACAATAATAGCATTTTTGAAACCAAAAAAATGATGTTTTAGTGTCTCCATGTTCTAAGAGCTATATTTTTTTTTTTATATTTTCTTATGTAGGGGCTCATTTTTTGCGGGATGAGGGGCGGTTTTATTGGTACCATTTTGTGGGACATATACGCCTTTTTGATCACTTGGTGTTGCACTTTTTGGGCTGTAAGGTGACAAAAATTGCTTTTTTTGACAGTTATTATTATTATTATAATTTTTTTTTTGGTGTTTATCAGACTGGGTCGATTATGTGATATATTTATAGAGCCAACCGTCACGGACGCGGCAATACCAAATATGTCTATTTTATTTTTTATATTTTTAACATTTTTTTTATTCCTTACTTTTGTTTGTTTACATGTATTTTTTTAACACGTTATTTTTTTTATTTATTTTTTACACTTTTCGTCCACCATAAGGTCATACAAGAGCCCTGGGGGACATTTACTTCAATTTTTCTTTATTTTTTCACTGTTGATTTCTCCTGTAACTGGGGCTGACATAGTAGCCCCAGTAACAGGAGAAATACACCCCCCTTCCCCCCAGAGAGACTGTACAGCACAATACAGCACTGTACAGCCTCAGTGCAGGTCTGATCAAGGTCTCTGAAAGACCTCACATAGCTTCTGCACTCTCCGGTTCAGGTGATCACATGACCGCCTCTAGACTATACACCTGCAGTTTTGAATATTTAGCTGCAAAAAATGTGGTGAAAGACATCAGGCTGATGTCTTTCACCACTTCTGGTGTCTCAACAAGCAGCAATAGAAGTTGGCCCTTTCCTGGTAAAACTATCTTCACAAGTTATTCCAGTGACTGCCTGGAGTGACCATTGGTGTCTGAAATGTATTCAGAACTCAGCACTAGAGTTGAGCGAACACCTGGATGTTCGGGTTCGAGAAGTTCGGCCGAACATCCCGGAAATGTTCGGGTTCGGGATCCGAACCCGATCCGAACTTCGTCCCGAACCCGAACCCCATTGAAGTCAATGGGGACCCGAACTTTTCGGCACTAAAAAGGCTGTAAAACAGCCCAGGAAAGAGCTAGAGGGCTGCAAAAGGCAGCAACATGTAGGTAAATCCCCTGCAAACAAATGTGGATAGGGAAATGAATTAAAATAAAAATTAAATAAATAAAAATTAACCAAAATCAATTGGAGAGAGGTTCCATAGCAGAGAATCTGGCTTCCCGTCACCCACCACTGGAACAGTCCATTCTCAGATATTTAGGCCCCGGCACCCAGGCAGAGGAGAGAGGTCCCGTAACAGAGAATCTGTCTTCATGTCAGCAGAGAATTAGTCTGCATGTCATAGCAGAGAATGAGGCTTCACGTCAGCCACCACTGCAACAGTCCATTGGCATATATTTAGGCCCAGCACCCAGGCAGAGGAGGGAGGTCCCGTAACAGAGAATCTGTCTTCATGTCAGCAGAGAATTAGTCTGCATGTCATAGCAGAGAATGAGGCTTCACGTCAGCCACCACTGCAACAGTCCATTGGCATATATTTAGGCCCAGCACACACACAGGCAGAGGAGAGAGGTCCCGTAACAGAGAATCTGGCTTCATGTCAGCAGAGAATCAGTCTGCATGTCATAGCAGAGAATGAGGCTTCACGTCAGCCACCACTGCAACAGTCCATTGGCATATATTTAGGCCCAGCACCCAGGCAGAGGAGGGAGGTCCCGTAACAGAGAATCTGTCTTCATGTCAGCAGAGAATTAGTCTGCATGTCATAGCAGAGAATGAGGCTTCACGTCAGCCACCACTGCAACAGTCCATTGGCATATATTTAGGCCCAGCACACACACAGGCAGAGGAGAGAGGTCCCGTAACAGAGAATCTGGCTTCATGTCAGCAGAGAATCAGTCTGCATGTCATAGCAGAGAATGAGGCTTCACGTCAGCCACCACTGCAACAGTCCATTGGCATATATTTAGGCCCAGCACACACACAGGCAGAGGAGAGAGGTCCCGTAACAGAGGATCTGGCTTCATGTCAGCAGAGAATCAGTCTGCATGTCATAGCAGAGAATCAGGCTTCACGTCAGCCACCACTGCAACAGTCCATTGTCATAAATTTAGGCCCAGCACCCAGGCAGAGGAGAGAGGTCCCGTAACAGACAATCTGGCTTCATGTCAGCAGAGAATCAGTCTGCATGTCATAGCAGAGAATGAGGCTTCACGTCACCCACCACTGCAACAGTCCATTGGCATATATTTAGGCCTAGCACACAGGCAGAGCAGAGAGGTCCCGTAACAGACAATCTGGCTTCATGACAGCAGAGAATCAGTCTGCATGTCATAGCAGAGAATGAGGCTTCACGTCACCCACCACTGCAACAGTCCATTGGCATATATTTAGGCCTAGCACACAGGCAGAGCAGAGAGGTCCCGTAACAGACAATCTGGCTTCATGTCAGCAGAGAATCAGTCTGCATGTCATAGCAGAGAATGAGGCTTCACGTCACCCACCACTGCAACAGTCCATTGGCATATATTTAGGCCTAGCACACAGGCAGAGCAGAGAGGTCCCGTAACAGACAATCTGGCTTCATGACAGCAGAGAATCAGTCTGCATGTCATAGCAGAGAATGAGGCTTCACGTCACCCACCACTGCAACAGTCCATTGGCATATATTTAGGCCTAGCACACAGGCAGAGCAGAGAGGTCCCGTAACAGACAATCTGGCTTCATGTCAGCAGAGAATCAGTCTGCATGTCATAGCAGAGAATGAGGCTTCACGTCACCCACCACTGCAACAGTCCATTGGCATATATTTAGGCCTAGCACACAGGCAGAGCAGAGAGGTCCCGTAACAGACAATCTGGCTTCATGACAGCAGAGAATCAGTCTGCATGTCATAGCAGAGAATGAGGCTTCACGTCACCCACCACTGCAACAGTCCATTGGCATATATTTAGGCCTAGCACACAGGCAGAGCAGAGAGGTCCCGTAACAGACAATCTGGCTTCATGTCAGCAGAGAATCAGTCTGCATGTCATAGCAGAGAATGAGGCTTCACGTCACCCACCACTGCAACAGTCCATTGGCATATATTTAGGCCTAGCACACAGGCAGAGCAGAGAGGTCCCGTAACAGACGATCTGGCTTCATGTCAGCAGAGAATCAGTCTGCATGTCATAGCAGAGAATGAGGCTTCACGTCACCCACCACTGCAACAGTCCATTGGCATATATTTAGGCCTAGCACACAGGCAGAGCAGAGAGGTCCCGTAACAGACAATCTGGCTTCATGTCAGCAGAGAATCAGTCTGCATGTCATAGCAGAGAATCAGGCTTCACGTCAGCCACCACTGCAACAGTCCATTGTCATAAATTTAGGCCCAGCACCCAGGCAGAGGAGAGAGGTCCCGTAACAGACAATCTGGCTTCATGTCAGCAGAGAATTAGTCTGCATGTCATAGCAGAGAATCAGGCTTCATGTCAGCCACCACTGCAACAGTCCATTGGCATATATTTAGGCCTAGCACACAGGCAGAGGAGAGGTTCATTCAACTTTGGGTAGCCTCGCAATATAATGGTAAAATGAAAATAAAAATAGGATTGAATGAGGAAGTGCCCTGGAGTCCAATAATATATGGTTATGGGGAGGTAGTTAATGTCTAATCTGGACAAGGGACGGACAGGTCCTGTGGGATCCATGCCTGGTTCATTTTTATGAACGTCAGCTTGTCCACATTGGCTGTAGACAGGCGGCTGCGTTTGTCTGTAATGACGCCCCCTGCCGTGCTGAATACACGTTCAGACAAAACGCTGGCTGCCGGGCAGGCCAGCACCTCCAAGGCATAAAAGGCTAGCTCTGGCCACGTGGACAATTTAGAGACCCAGAAGTTGAATGGGGCCGAACCATCAGTCAGTACGTGGAGGGGTGTGCACATGTACTGTTCCACCATGTTAGTGAAATGTTGCCTCCTGCTAACACGTTGCGGTAACGAGAGATTTAGCGGGATATAAATTTGAGGCCTAGTATTTAGGCGCTGGGTGACCGGTATGGATTTAGTGACAGAATTAGACTTGGAAATGCACAGTAGCGTGTGTGTGAAGTTATTCTGAATGACCCTATGTGCACCTTGAATATTATATACCCTTTTAGGGATAGATTTCAAATAGCTCTGATATAGCAGGAACCACTAAATTATGAAATTGCTAAATTGGGAATTGTACTTCAACCCAGAACAAAAAATGTGCTTTGACGGACACTAAATAACTTTCCCAGCCACAACAGGACAGCGGTAACGAGAGATTTAGCGGGATATAAATTTGAGGCCTAGTATTTAGGCGCTGGGTGACCGGTATGGATTTAGTGACAGAATTAGACTTGGAAATGCACAGTAGCGTGTGTGTGTGTGAAGTTATTCTGAATGACCCAATGTGCACCTTGAATATTATATACCCTTTTAGGGATAGATTTCAAATAGCTCTGATATAGCAGAAACCACTAAATTATGAAATTGCTAAATTGGGAATTGTATTTCAACCCAGAACAAGAAATGTGCTTGAACGGACACTAAATAACTCGCCCAGCTACAGCACTAAGGACAGATTTAGCTGGATATAAATTTGAGGCCTAGTATTTAGGCGCTGGGTGACAGGTATGGGTTTAGTGACAGAATTAGACTTGGAAATACACAGTAGCGGGTGTGTGTGAAGTTATTCTGAATGACCCAATGTGCACCTTGAATATTATATACCCTTTTAGGGATAGATTTCAAATAGCTCTGATATAGCAGAAACCACTAAATTATGAAATTGCTAAATTGGGAATTGTATTTCAACCCAGAACAAAAAATGTGCTTTGACGGACACTAAATAACTTTCCCAGCCACAACAGGACAGCGTTAACGAGAGATTTAGCAGGATATAAATTTGAGGCCTAGTATTTAGGCGCTGGGTGACAGGTATGGGTTTAGTGACAGAATTAGACTTAGAAATACACAGTAGCGGGTGTGTGTGAAGTTATTCTGAATGACCCAATGTGCACCTTGAATATTATATACCCTTTTAGGGATAGATTTCAAATAGCTCTGATATAGCAGAAACCACTAAATTATGAAATTGCTAAATTGGGAATTGTATTTCAACCCAGAACAAAAAATGTGCTTTGACGGACACTAAATAACTTTCCCAGCCACAACAGGACAGCGTTAACGAGAGATTTAGCAGGATATAAATTTGAGGCCTAGTATTTAGGCGCTGGGTGACAGGTATGGGTTTAGTGACAGAATTAGACTTAGAAATACACAGTAGCGGGTGTGTGTGAAGTTATTCTGAATGACCCAATGTGCACCTTGAATATTATATACCCTTTTAGGGATAGATTTCAAATAGCTCTGATACAGCAGAAACCACTAAATTATGAAATTGCTAAATTGGGAATTGTATTTCAACCCAGAACAAAAAATGTGCTTTGACGGACACTAAATAACTTTCCCAGCCACAACAGGACAGCGTTAACGAGAGATTTAGCAGGATATAAATTTGAGGCCTAGTATTTAGGCGCTGGGTGACAGGTATGGGTTTAGTGACAGAATTAGACTTAGAAATACACAGTAGCGGGTGTGTGTGAAGTTATTCTGAATGACCCAATGTGCACCTTGAATATTATATACCCTTTTAGGGATAGATTTCAAATAGCTCTGATATAGCAGAAACCACTAAATTTTTAAATTGCTAAATTGGGAATTGTATTTCAACCCAGAACAAAAAATGTGCTTTGACGGACACTAAATAACTTTCCCAGCCACAACAGGACAGCGGTAACGAGAGATTTAGCGGGATATAAATTTGAGGCCTAGTATTTAGGCGCTGGGTGACCGGTATGGATTTAGTGACATAATTAGACTGGGATATGGCCAAAAAATAACCACACTATTGCTGGTTAAATGCACTTGGTGATGGGCGCAGCTTGCCCCTGATGTAGTATATGGCCAAAAAATGAACAGACTATTGCTGGTTAAATGCACTTGGTGTCACAGCTTGACCAACCACACTACTGAGGGTTAAATGCACTTGGTGACGGGCGCAGCTTGCCCCTGATGTAGTATATGGCCAAAAAATGAACAGACTATTGCTGGTTAAATGCACTTGGTGACGGGCGCAGCTTGCCCCTGATTTAGTATATGGCCAAAAAATGAACAGACTATTGCTGGTTAAATGCACTTGGTGTGATAGCTTGACCAACCACACTACTGAGGGTTAAATGCACTTGGTGACGGGCGCAGCTTGCCCCTGATGTAGTATATGGCCAAAAAATGAACAGACTATTGCTGTTTAAATTCACTTGGTGACGGACCGATCTTGCCCCTGATTTAGTATATGGCCAAAAAATGAACAGACTATTGCTGGTTAAATGCACTTGGTGTGATAGCTTGACCAACCACACTACTGAGGGTTAAATGCACTTGGTGACGGGCGCAGCTTGCCCCTGATGTAGTATATGGCCAAAAAATAAACAGACTATTGCTGGTTAAATGCACTTGGTGTGACAGCTTCACCCTGATGTAGGCTTTAGCCAAAAAACAAACGCACCATTGAGGGTTAAATGCACTTGGTGACAGGCGCAGCTTGCCCCTGATGTAGTATATGGCCACAAAATATAAACAGACTATTGCTGGTTAAATGCACTTGGTGTGACAGCTTCACCCTGATGTAGGCTTTAGCCAAAAAACAACCACACCATTGAGGGTTAAATGCACTTGGTCGCAGCTTGTGCTGGCGCACCACAAGACACAAAATGGCCGCCGATCACCCCAGAAAAATGTGACTGACAAACGGTCTGGGCAGCCTAAAAACAGTGAGCAATTGAGGATCAGCAGCTCAATGATCCACAGCTGCAGATCGATCAGTTAATCAAGTCCTTTGGAGGAGTTAATCTGCCTAATCTCGCCCTACTGTCGCAGCCGCAACCTCTCCCTACGCTAATCAGAGCAGAGTGACGGGCGGCGCTATGTGACTCCAGCTTAAATAGAGGCTGGGTCACATGGTGCTCTGGCCAATCACAGCCATGCCAATAGTAGGCATGGCTGTGATGGCCTCTTGGGGCAAGTAGTATGACGCTTGTTGATTGGCTGCTTTGCAGCCTTTCAAAAAGCGCCAAGAAAGCGTCACAAAAGCGCGAAGAAAGCGACGAACACCGAACCCGAACCCGGACTTTTACGAAAATGTCCGGGTTCGGGTCCGTGTCACGGACACCCCAAAATTCGGTACGAACCCGAACTATACAGTTCGAGTTCGCTCATCCCTACTCAGCACCCCCCTTCTAGTGATGAGTTGGACTTACTAGGTACTCCAGTGCCTATGATTTGCACACCTCTATTAGTTGACAGTATACCTTACTGTTCTGCTTCTGCTCCATGCTTAAAGGTGTTTCCAGGATTAGAAAAACATTGTTTTATTCCAGAAACATCTATACAGATGTCTATGGGCTGTTTCTTGTATTGTAGCTCAACTGAACTATAATATCACACACAACCTGCGGACAGGTGTGGTCCTGTTTTTTTTTTTTTTTTTTTTTTAGAAAAAAGGGTCCGTCTTTTTTCTAGTCCTGGAGCACACCTTTAAACCTCTTCTACCCCTACTAAAATGAGATAGCACCCTATTTTTCTATCCTTTTTTTATCCACAAGCTGTGGGTCCAGCATTCGTTAACAGTGGATATAAGGAGAGACTTGCAGGGCATACTGTAGAAAGAACAGTGGACATACTGTAAGAAGAACAGTGAGGAGAGCAGATTGTGAAGGATGGCATGGACGGAATGACAGGGGGGGGGGTAGAAAGCTGTTTACTTGGTAGCTTTGTGAGCACAAAAACAGCTAGTAGAGCAAGTATAATCAGGAATCTTCACTGCTGTTCGCCTTCTTCCAGTCTCAGGGATCCCAGAGCTTACAGATATCTGGGCAGAATAAAACAAGGCAATCTCTGGCAGAGCTGAAAAAAGAGAATGTGTGATGTCCATGTGCATCTATGAACCAGATTTATTGATAAAAAATCAACCCTTTCGGGAGTCGGACTGACCCCTTTCATCAGGTAAGTACACCAAATCTACTTGTGTACTTACCCGACTTAGGGGTCAGTCCAACCCCAAAATATATAGATTTGTCATCAATAAAGCTAGTTCTTCTGTAATGCCAAAAGATTACCCCCAAGCCAGTAGAGGGAGCTGTGTGAGATGTATACAGCAACCTGGAGGAAGCCAGGACCCAGAGGAGAGAGGTAGATATGTGCTGTGTGAGGCAGTGGAAGCTGAGCTGCTGACTGAGCAGGCTCAAAGGGCTCTGGCTCTGTTATCCACAAAGCAGGTCACAGACTTGGCTGAAAGCCGTAATGGGACAGAGGCTGGCAGCTGAACCATGTAGTACACACCACAGATTACCAGGAAGTGCTGAGGGGACCTATTGAGGGCCATCTGCCATAGTGAGACACACATGGAGGCAGCAACGCTGAGCGCAGCATTCCCCAGGACAGGGACTTTATGTTGTTTAAGATGTTTAGACACACTGTCATTTCAGAATCAGCTCCCAGTGTCTTAGTTGTTGTTTAAGAGAAACTATTCATTGCTAAACCCAGAGATTACGTGTGAGGGAAAGGGAGACTCCTCCTACACGAGCATCCGGATGAAGAAAGGGTGAATGTCTGATTATTGTAAACCCTGAGAGACTATGTGTAAGGGATAGAAAGACTCCCCTCACACAAGTGTGCGGCTGAAGACAGGGTAAATGTCTGGTTATTTAGAACCCTGAGAGACAATGTGTAAGGGAGAGGGAGACTCCTCTTACACAGGTGTGCGGCTGAAGACAGGGTAAATGTCTGGTTATTTAGAACCCTGAGAGACAATGTGCAAGGGAGAGGGAGACTCCTCTCACACAGGTGTGCGGCTGAAGACAGGGTAAATGTCTGGTTATTTAGAACCCTGAGAGACAATGTGTAAGGGAGAGGGAGACTCCTCTTACACAGGTGTGCGGCTGAAGACAGGGTAAATGTCTGGTTATTTAGAACCCTGAGAGACTACATGTGAGGGATAGAAAGACTCCTCTCACACAGGTGTGCGGCTGAAGACAGGGTAAATGTCTGGTTATTTAGAACCCTGAGAGACAATGTGTAAGGGAGAGGGAGACTCCCCTCACACAGGTGTGCAGCTGAAGACAGGGTAAATGTCTAGTTATTATAAACCCTGAGACACTACATGTGAGGGAGAGGGAGACTCCTCTCACACAGGTGTGCGGCTGAAGACAGGGTAAATGTCTGGTTATTTAGAACCCTGAGAGACAATGTGCAAGGGAGAGGGAGACTCCTCTCACACAGGTGTGCGGCTGAAGACAGGGTAAATGTCTGGTTATTTAGAACCCTGAGAGACAATGTGTAAGGGAGAGGGAGACTCCCCTCACACAGGTGTGCGGCTGAAGACAGGGTAAATGTCTGGTTATTTAGAACCCTGAGAGACAATGTGTAAGGGAGATGGAGACTCCCCTCACACAGGTGTGCAGCTGAAGACAGGGTAAATGTCTAGTTATTGTAAACCCTGAGACACTACATGTGAGGGAGAGGGAGACTTCCCTTACACAGGTGTGCGGCTGAAGACAGGGTAAATGTCTAGTTATTGTAAACCCTGAGACACTACATGTGAGGGAGAGGGAGACTTCCCTTACACAGGTGTGCGGCTGAAGACAGGGTAAATGTCTAGTTATTATAAACCCTGAGACACTACATGTGAGGGAGAGGGAGACTTCCCTTACACAGGTGTGCGGCTGAAGACAGGGTAAATGTCTAGTTATTATAAACCCTGAGACACTACATGTGAGGGAGAGGGAGACTTCCCTTACACAGGGGTGCAGCTGAAGACAGGGTAAATGTCTAGTTATTGTAAACCCTGAGACACTACATGTGAGGAAGAGGAAGACTTCCCTTACACAGGTGTGCGGCTGAAGACAGGGTAAATGTCTAGTTATTATAAACCCTGAGACACTACATGTGAGGGAGAGGGAGACTTCCCTTACACAGGTGTGCGGCTGAAGACAGGGTAAATGTCTAGTTATTATAAACCCTGAGACACTACATGTGAGGGAGAGGGAGACTTCCCTTATGCAGGTGTGCAGCTGAAGACTAATTCCTGATTCTGTTTTCTTCTGTAAAAATAATTGAAAATCAAGGATCATAAAACAAGATTCAGTGACCCACAGCTTCATGTTTAGTAAAAATTCAAATGCTTTAAGCTTCTAAAGGAAAAACAATAGAATTATACACTCACCTAAAGAATTATTAGGAACACCTGTTCTATTTCTCATTAATGCGATTATCTAGTCAACCAATCACGTGGCAGTTGCTTCAATGCATGTAGGGTTGTGGTCCTGGTCAAGACAATCTCCTGAACTCCAAACTGAATGTCAGAATGGGAAAGAAAGGATTTAAGCAATTTTGAGCGTGGCATGGTTGTTGGTGCGAGACGGGCCGGTCTGAGTATTTCACAATCTGCTCAGTTACTGGGATTTTTACGCACAACCATTTCTAGGGTTTACAAAGAATGGTGTGAAAAGGGAAAAACATCCAGTATGCGGCAGTCCTGTGGGCGAAAAATGCCTTGTTGATGCTAGAGGTCAGAGGAGAATGGGCCGACTGATTCAAGCTGATAGAAGAGCAACGTTGACTGAAATAACCACTCGTTACAATCGAGGTATGCAGCAAAGCATTTGTGAAGCCACAACACGCACAACCTTGAGGTGGATGGGCTACAACAGCAGAAGACCCCACCGGGTACCACTCATCTCCACTACAAATAGG
This sequence comes from Bufo gargarizans, assembly GCF_014858855.1. NCBI lineage: Eukaryota > Metazoa > Chordata > Amphibia > Anura > Bufonidae > Bufo > Bufo gargarizans. The sequence continues at coordinate 87,190,412 of NC_058086.1, read as the reverse complement.
AAAAAGAGGCTACAATTTGCACGAGCTCACCAAAATTGGACTGTTGAAGACTGGAAAAATGGTTTCTTGAACATGACAATGAGTTTACTGTACTAAAATGGTCCCCACAGTCACCAGATCTCAACCCAACAGAGCATCTTTGGGATGTGGTGGAAAGGGAGCTTCGTGCCCTGGATGTGCATCCCTCAAATCTCCATCAACTGCAAGATGCTATCCTATCAATATGGGCCAACATTTCTAAGGAATGCTATCAGCACCTTGTTGAATCAATGCCACGTAGAATTAAGGCAGTTCTGAAGGCAAAAAAGGGTCCAACACTGTATTAGTATGGTGTTCCTAATAATTCTTTAGGTGAGTGTATATTATTAGGTACTGATGATCACATTATCTTTGATTAACACCTACCTGAAAACAATTAGTGCAATGATAAGTATAAGTATAATAGTTATGGTTAGGGCGAAGACTGCAATAGTCATGATGTTAGGTCCTAAAATGAAATAAAAAAATATGTAGATTTATATACCAGTTTCAATATAATTGCAAAGAATCCATCATAATTCAGGTAAACTTACCACTTCCAGGAACATCACTAGGAAGTCTATGATTCTTCCATACAAATGATGGTGCATTGTCTAGTATAGATGTTCCATTAGTCCTAGTGTCAAACTGAAGAAATTCTGTATACTAAACAGAAATAAAGAGGATTTAGTGTATACGGAACATCAATGAAATTTCCTACAAGTTATTTTTATAGCTCTCGGAGTTTAACCTTGATAGTTTATTCTTAGTGTTGTCCAATGTGAAAGTTCCATATAAACCACTCTAAGGGCTCATATACTTGGGCTGTGTACTTGTGCATGGTATTCTGTATCCTATATTTAATATATGTGTTTATGTAAGTTAATGCCTTTCAACAATGACTTTATAATATGCAGACTAGTCTGTTAAATATTTTTGTTGTGACACATATAATTTTCTCCATTATGTGCAATAGATCATATCCAAGGGTAATAAATAAAGTTAGTGGGCAAAATTTACTAAAATCTATGTTTTTTAAAGGGGAAAAATCTGGGAAAAATTAGAAGTCCCCTTCTCCTCTTCCCACCAATAGCTTACTGTATGAAAAAACAGGGAGGAATTTATTAAGCATTTATTGCCATATTTGCACTATAATCTTCAACTAAAAAAAAAAAAAAAAGTAAGAAAAGTGGGTGAGTTTAATCAAGAGGCATGTGACCAATACTGATATACATTATGCATTACGTTTTTAGACAGAAAGTGGTGTCTTACAGTAGTTGGCATAAATTAAATTTTCTGTCTTAGGGCTCTTTCACACTTGCGTTCTTTTCTTCCGGCATAGAGTTCCTGATCAGTTTTATCCTAATGCATTCTGAATGCAGAGAAATCCGTTCAGGATGCATCAGGGTTAGGGATGAGCGAATAGTTCGGGTTCGTACCGAATTTTGGGGTGTCCGTGACACGGACCCGAACCCGGACATTTTCGTCAAAGTCCGGGTTCGGTGTTCGTCGCTTTCTTGGCGCTTTTTGAAAGGCTGCAAAGCAGCCAATCAACAAGCGTCATACTACTTGCCCCAAGAGGCCTTCACAGCCATGCCTACTATTGGCATGGCTGTGATTGGCCAGTGCAGCATGTGACCCAGCCTCTATTTAAGCTGGAGTCACATAGCGCCGCCCGTCACTCTGCTCTGATCAGTATAGGGAGAGGTTGCAGCTGCGATGTTAGGGCGAGATTAGGCAGTGATTAACTCCTCCAAAAGACTTCATTCAGAGATTGATCTGCAGCTGTGGATGATTGAACTGCTGCTATTGAATTGCTCACTGTTTTTAGGCTGCCCAGAGCGTTTTTCAGTCACTTTTTTCTGGGGTGATCGGCGGCCATTTTGTGTCTTGTGGTGCGCCAGCACAAGCTGCCAACAAGTGCATTTAACCCTCAGTAGTGTGGTTGTTTTTTGGCTAAATCCTACATCAGGGTCAAGCTGTCACACCAAGTGCATTTAACCATCAATAGTCTGGTTATTTTTTGGCCATATACTACATCAGGGGCAAGCTGAGCCTGTCACCAAGTGCATTTAACCCTCAATAGTGCGGTTGTTTTTTGGCTAAATCCTACATCAGGGTCAAGCTGTCACACCAAGTGCATTTAACCATCAATAGTCTGGTTATTTTTTGGCCATATACTACATCAGGGGCAAGCTGAGCCTGTCACCAAGTGCATTTAACCCTCAATAGTGCGGTTGTTTTTTGGCTAAATCCTACATCAGGGTCAAGCTGTCACACCAAGTGCATTTAACCATCAATAGTCTGGTTATTTTTTGGCCATATACTACATCAGGGGCAAGCTGAGCCTGTCACCAAGTGCATTTAACCCTCAATAGTGCGGTTGTTTTTTGGCTAAATCCTACATCAGGGTCAAGCTGTCACACCAAGTGCATTTAACCATCAATAGTCTGGTTATTTTTTGGCCATATACGACATCAGGGGCAAGCTGAGCCTTTCACCAAGTGCATTTAACCCTCAATAGTGTGGTAGGTCAAGCTGTCACACCAAGTGCATTTAACCATCAATAGTGTGGTTATTTTTTGGCCATATCCCAGTCTAATTCTGTCCGTAAACGTATACCTGTCACCCAGTGCCTAAATAATAGGCCTCAAATTTGTAGTCAGCTAAATCTGTGGTTATTGCTGTGGCTGGGCAAGTTATTTAGTGTCTGTCAAAGCACAGTTTTTTTTCTGGGTTGAAATACAATTCCCAATTTAGCAATTCTCTAAATTAGTGGTTTCTGCTGTATCAGGCCTACTTTAAATTTATCCCTAAAAGGGAATATTAGATTCAAGGTGCTGATAGGGTCATTCTCAATAACTTCACACACACGCTACTGTGCATATCCCAGTCTAATTCTGTCTGTAAACGTATACCTGTCACCCAGCGCCTAAATAATAGGCCTCAAATTTGTAGTCAGCTAAATCTGTGGTTATTGCTGTGGCTGGGCAAGTTATTTAGTGTCCGTCAAAGCACAGTTTTTGTTCTGGGTTGAAATACAATTCCCAATTTAACAATTCTCTAAATTAGTGGTTTCTGCTGTATCAGGCCTACTTTAAATTTATCCCTAAAAGGGAATATTAGATTCAAGGTGCTGATAGGGTCATTCTCAATAACTTCAGACACATGCTACTGTGCATATCCCAGTTTAATTCTGTCTGTAAACGTATACCTGTCACCCAGCGCCTAAATAATAGGCCTCAAATTTATAGTCAGCTAAATCTGTGGTTACCTAAATAGATAGCCAGATAGTGTTAGGTGTCTTTAACAAAAGGCCTGAATTTGAATTCAATACATTGGGCCAAATAATATTTTTGTTGTTGTGGTGAACGATAACAATGAGGAAAACATCTAGTAAAGGACGCGGACATGGTCGTGGTGGTGTTAGTGGACCCTCTGTTGCTGGGAGAGGACGTGGCCGTTCTGCCACAGCCACACGTCCTAGTGTACCAACTACCTCAGGTCCCAGTAGCCGCCATAATTTACAGCGATATTTGGTGGGGCCCAATGCCGTTCTAAGGATGGTAAGGCCTGAGCAGGTACAGGCATTAGTCAATTGGGTGGCCGACAGTGGATCCAGCACGTTCACATTATCTCCCACCCAGTCTTCTGCAGAAAGCGCACAGATGGCGCCTGAAAACCAAGCCCATCAGTCTGTCACATCACCCCCATGCATACCAGGGAAACTGTCTGAGCCTCAAGTTATGCAGCAGTCTCTTATGCTGTTTGAAGACTCCACTGGCAGGGTTTCCCAAGGACATCCACCTAGCCCTTCCCCAGCGGTGGAAGACATAGAATGCACTGACGCACAACCTCTTATGTTTCCTCATGATGAGGACATGGGAATACCATCTCAGCACGTCTCTGATGATGACGAAACACAGGTGCCAACTGCTGCGTCTTTCTGCAGTGTGCAGACTGAACAGGAGGTCAGGGCGGAAGACTTGGTCGAATACGATGCAGGGGACGATGAGGTCCTAGACCCCACATGGAATGAAGGTCGTGCCACTGACTTTCAGAGTTCGGAGGAAGAGGCAGTGGTGAGACCGAGCCAACAGCGTAGCAAAAGAGGGAGCAGTGGGCAAAAGCAGAACACCCGCCGCCAAGAGACTCCGCCTGCTACTGACTGCCGCCATCTGGGACCGAGCACCCCAAAGGCAGCTTCAAGGAGTTCCCTGGCATGGCACTTCTTCAAACAATGTGCTGACGACAAGACCCGAGTGGTTTGCACGCTGTGCCATCAGAGCCTGAAGCGAGGCATTAACGTTCTGAACCTCAGCACAACCTGCATGACCAGGCACCTGCATGCAAAGCATGAACTGCAGTGGAGTAAACACCTTAAAAACAAGAAAGTCACTCAGGCTCCCCCTGCTGCCTCTTCTGCTGCTGCCGCCTCGGCCTCTTCTGCTGCTGTCGCCTCTGCCTCTTCTGCTGCTGCCGTCTCGGCCTCTTCCTCCACCTCTGGAGGAACGTTGGCACCTGCCGCCCAGCAAACAGGGGATGTACCACCAACACCACCACCTCCGTCACCAAGCATCTCAACCATGTCACACGGCAGCGTTCAGCTCTCCATCTCACAAACATTTGAGAGAAAGCGTAAATTCCCACCTAGCCACCCTCGATCCCTGGCCCTGAATGCCAGCATTTCTAAACTACTGGCCTATGAAATGCTGTCATTTAGGCTGGTGGACACAGACAGCTTCAAACAGCTCATGTCGCTTGCTGTCCCACAGTATGTTGTTCCCAGCCACCACTACTTCTCCAAGAGAGCCGTGCCGTCCCTGCACAACCAAGTATCCGATAAAATCAAGTGTGCACTGCGCAACGCCATCTGTGGCAAGGTCCACCTAACCACAGATACGTGGAAAAGTAAGCACGGCCAGGGACGCTATATCTCCCTAACTGCACACTGGGTAAATGTAGTGGTGGCTGGGCCCCAGGCGGAGAGCTGTTTGGCACACGTCCTTCCGCCACCAAGGATCGCAGGGCAACATTCTTTGCCTCCTGTTGCCACCTCCTCCTACTCAGCTTATTCCTCCTCTTCTTCCACCTGCTCATCCAGTCAGCCACACACCTTCACCACCAACTTCAGCACAGCCCGGGGTAAACGTCAGCAGGCCAATCTGAAACTCATATGTTTGGGGGACAGGCCCCACACGGCACAGGAGTTGTGGCGGGGTATAGAACAACAGACCGACGAGTGTTTTCTGCCGGTGAGCCTCAAGCCCGACCTGGTGGTGTGCGATAATGGGCGAAATCTCGTTGCAGCTCTGGGAATAGCCAGTTTGACGCACATCTCTTGCCTGGCGCATGTGCTGAATTTGGTGGTGCAGAAGTTCATTCACAACTACCCCGACATGTCAGAGCTGCTGCATAAAGTGCGGGCCGTCTGTTCACGCTTCCGGCGTTCACATCCTGCCGCTGCTCGCCTGTCTGCGCTACAGCGTAACTTCGGCCTTCCCGCTCACCGCCACAGCGTAACGTGCCCACCAGATGGAACTCCACCTTGCACATGCTGCACAGACTGTGCGAGCAGCAGCAGGCCATAGTGGAGTTTCAGCTGCAGCACGCACGGGTCGGTCGCACTGCAGAACAGCACCACTTCACCAACAATGACTGGGCCTCCATGCGAGACCTGTGTGCCCTGTTGCGCTGTTTCGAGTACACCACCAACATGGCCAGTGGCGATGACGCTGTTATCAGCGTTACAATACCACTACTATGTCTCCTTGAGAAAACACTTAGGGCGATGATGGAAGAGGAGGTGGCCCAGGAGGAGGAGGAGGAAGAGGGGTCATTTTTAGCACTTTCAGGCCAGTCTCTTAGAAGTGACTCAGAGGGAGGTTTTTTGCAACAGCAGAGGCCAGGTACAAATGTGGCCAGCCAGGGCCCACTACTGGAGGACGAGGATGAGGAGGAGGTGGAGGAGGATGAGGCTGAAGCATGGTCACAGCGGGGTGGCACCCAACGCAGCTCGGGCCCAAAACTGGTGCGTGGCTGGGGGGAAACGCAGGACGATGACGATACGCCTCCCACAGAGGACAGCTTGTCCTTACCTCTGGGCAGCCTGGCACACATGAGCGACTGCATGCGGCAGTGCCTGCGCAACGACAGCAGAGTTGCCCACATTTTAACGTGTGCGGACTACTGGGTTGCCACCCTGCTGGATCCACGGTACAAAGACAATGTGCCCACCTTACTTCCTGCACTGGAGCGTGATAGGAAGATGCGCGAGTACAAGCGCACATTGGTAGACGCGCTACTGAGAGCATTCCCAAATGTGACAGGGGAACAAGTCCAAGGCAGAGGAGGAGCAAGAGGTCGCCAAGGCAGCTGTGTCACGGCCAGCTCCTCTGAGGGCAGGGTTAGCATGGCAGAGATGTGGAAAAGTTTTGTCAACACGCCACAGCTAACTGCACCACCACCTGATACGCAACGTGTTAGCAGGAGGCAACATTTCACTAACATGGTGGAACAGTACGTGTGCACACCCCTCCACGTACTGACTGATGGTTCGGCCCCATTCAACTTCTGGGTCTCTAAATTGTCCACGTGGCCAGAGCTAGCCTTTTATGCCTTGGAGGTGCTGGCCTGCCCGGCGGCCAGCGTTTTGTCTGAACGTGTATTCAGCAGGGCAGGGGGCATCATTACAGACAAACGCAGCCGCCTGTCTACAGCCGATGTGGACAAGCTGACGTTCATAAAAATGAACCAGGCATGGATCCCACAGGACCTGTCCATCCCTTGTGCAGATTAGACATTAACTACCTCCCCTTAACCATATATTATTGTACTCCAGGGCACTTCCTCATTCAATCCTATTTTTATTTTTATTTTACCATTATATTGCGAGGCAACCCAAAGTTGAATGAACCTCTCCTCTGTCTGGGTGCCGGGGCCTAAATATATGACAATGGACTGTTCCAATGTTGGGTGACGTGAAGCATGTTTCTCTGCTATGACATGCAGACTGATTCTCTGCTGACATGAAGCCAGATTCTCTGTTACGGGACCTCTCTCCTCTGCCTGGGTGCCAGGGCCTAAATTTATGACAATGGACTGTTACAGTGGTGGGTGATGTGAAGCATGATTCTCTGCTATGACATGAAGACTGATTCTCTGCTTACATGAAGCCAGATTCTCTGTTATGGGACCTCTCTCCTCTGCCTGGGTGCCGGGGCCTAAATTTATGACAATGGACTGTTACAGTGGTGGGTGACGTGAAGCCTGATTCTATGCTATGACATGAAGACTGATTCTCTGGTGACATGAAGCCAGATTCTGTGTTATGGGACCTCTCTCCTCTGCCTGGGTGCCGGGGCCTAAATTTATGACAATGGACTGTTACAATGGTGGGTGACGTGAAGCCTGATTCTCTGCTATGATATGAAGACTGATTCTCTGCTGACATGAAGCCAGATTCTGTGTTATGGGACCTCTCTCCTCTGCCTGGGTGCCAGGGCCTAAATTTATGACAATGGACTGTTACAGTGGTGGGTGACGTGAAGCCTGATTCTCTGCTATGACATGAAGACTGATTCTCTGGTGACATGAAGCCAGATTCTCTGTTACGGGACCTCTCTCCTCTGCCTGGGTGCCGAAGCCTAAATATCTGAGAATGGACTGTTCCAGTGGTGGGTGACGTGAAGCCAGATTCTCTGCTATGGGACCTCTCTCCAATTGATATTGGTTAATTTTTATTTATTTTATTTTTATTTTTATTCATTTCCCTATCCAAATTTGTTTGCAGGGGATTTACCTACATGTTGCTGCCTTTTGCAGCCCTCTAGCCCTTTCCTGGGATGTTTTACAGCCTTTTTAGTGCTGAAAAGTTCGGGTCCCCATTGACTTCAATGGGGTTCGGGTTCGGGATGAAGTTCGGATCGGGTTCGGATCCTGAACCCGAACATTTCCGGGAAGTTCGGCCGATCTTCTCGAACCCGAACATCCAGGTGTTCAGGTGTTCAGGATGTCTTCAGTTCCGGACCGGAATGTTTTTTGGCCGGAGAAAATACTGCAGCATGCTGCTGTCAAGGAACCATGAACCAGACGTACAACAAGAGATAAGTGGAAATAAGGAGGCTTTATTGGAAATCAAGCTGTAAGGCAAAAGTCCAAACGGATGGCTAAACCGAAGCAGGGTCTTGCGAAGCCAGAGGTCAGGAACCAGAAGGGTAGTCAGACGAAGCCTGGATCAGGAACCAGCAGGGTAGTCAGACGAAGCCAGGATCAGGAACCAGCAGGGTAGTCAGACGAAGCCTGGATCAGGAGCCAGCAGGGTAGTCAGACGAAGCCAGGATCAGGAACCAGAAGCAGCAGCAGTCTTAGAAGCATGTGAACACAGGAGGACCAAGCAAGGAACTGAAGCCACAGACCTCCTATATATATGAGCTAGGCATCCAGCTCCTCCCAGTGGGAAGGAGAAGCCGCAGGGTGGGAGGCTACAAGAAACCCAGAAACCAAGATGGCCGCCAGCACATGTCAAACGAAGGAGAACAGCAAGAAGGTAAGACCATGACAGCTGCGCTTTTTGCTCCGGCCAAAAATCCTGAACACTTGCCGCAAGGCCGGATCCGGAATTAATGCCCATTGAAAGGCATTAATCTGGATCCGGCCTTAAGCTAAACGTCGTTTCGGCGCATTGCCGGATACGACGTTTAGCTTTTTTAGAGTGGTTACCATAGCTGCCAAGACGCTAAAGTCCTGGCAGCCATGGTAAAGTGTAGTGGGGAGCGGGGGAGCAGTATACTTACCGTTCGTGCAGCTCCTGGGGCGCTCCAGAGTGACGTCAGAGCGCCCCACGCGCATGGATGACGTGATCGCATGGTATGTCATCCATGCGCATGGGGCGCTCTGACGTCATTCTGGAGTGCCCCGGGAGCCGCACAGACTGTAAGTATACTGCTCCCCTGCTCCCCACTACTACTATGGCAACCAGGACTTTAATAGCGTCCTGGCTGCCATAGTAACACTGAACGCATTTTGAAGACGGATCCGTCTTCAAATGCTTTCAGTTCACTTGTGTTTTTCCGGATCCGGCGTGTAATTCCGGCAAATGGAGTACACGCCGGATCCGGACAACGCAAGTGTGAAAGAGCCCTTAGAGGGGTTGTGTCACTTCATCAAATAGCATTCATCATGTAGTGAAAATTAATACAAGCCACTTACTAATGTATTGTGATTGTCCATATTGCCTCCTTTGCTGGCTGAATTCATTTTTCCATCTCATTATACACTGCTCGTATCCAGGGGTTATGACCACCTTTCAATCCAGCAACATTGGCCATGCCTGCACACTACTGAAAAAGGAGCCGGCCTCTCTGGTGGCAGCGACCACAAGATTGCACATTTATACACATTTTCGTTACAGCTCCATTATGAATCTGTCACACCCTGCCCTGTGAGTGATCTCAGAAGATCTGTCAGACTGGTTGCACGTGAACCTATCTGACAGATTGCTTTATTGTGGCTTTGGGCAGGATCCCACCCTCTCACAGGTTCTGCTCATTAGTTTGTTAGTTATGCTATTTATTCCTGCCTCTCACTATAGCCCTTGCGGTTTATAGTTTCTCCTGGAGTTTTCTGCTGGTGTTTTGTGGATCTTCTGCTCCCATTCCATCTTCAGTTAAGTCCTGCATTCTGTTGTTTGTTCTGGCTAGTCCTTAGGTAGGCGCAGGTTCCTTCATCCTGTGCAAGGAACAGGTTGTCTTTTCGCCTGCTCCCTAGCTGAGGATTTGCATCAGTTGCAGCAGGGATTAGGTCAGAGTGCATGAACACTTCTACCATTGAGATTTGTTCATGTTGTTAGCAGTCAGAGAAAGGGCTCAGTGATAGTCAGGAGGTGACCGTTCCCTGTTCCCTAGCTGTGGGTCCTAGCCTGTTGTTTTGTGTTATTTTGTTGTGTTATTTTGTTTTGTAGTTTGCTTCCCTTCCCTTACCTTACGTGACATTATAAACCGCCCATACCGTCATTTTATTTTCCTTGCGCCGTGCAAAATGGAAGCTGTTGATACTCTGGTTGATCACATGCAGGAATTATGTTGACCTCCATAATTCAGTTGCACTGTGTCAGAGATATCTGGTATCCGGCGCCGCTGGTGGGAATCAGGTCAGCCTTGAACCAAAGGTCGCTCTCTCACAGATAGGTTTTCCGGGGAAAGTGATAACTCTGTTCGGTTCAGGAAGTCCTGTAAATTATATTTTTGTCTGCGTCCAATTTAATCTGGAGATGAAAATTAAAGAGTGGGGATTATCATTTATCTGCTAAAAGGTGATGCTCAGTCCTGGGCTTTTTCTCTGCCGATTGGTTCGCTGTCCCTCTGATCGATGGACACGTTTTCAGAGCCCTGAGCCTGATTTATGATGACCCGGACCAGATTTCTCTGGCCGAATCTAAGCTGCGTAGCTTGTCTCAGGGGGAACATACAGCTGAGTTATATTGTGCTGAATTTAGAAGATGGGCAACTGACTCGGAGTGGAATGACCCTGCACTCCGTAGTCAGTTCTGTCAGGGGCTGTCTGACAAACTAAAAGGTGCCCTTGGCTTTCCTGAAAATCCCGATTCTTTGGAGGCGGCCATGGCTCTAACTGTAAGGATTGATAGACGTCTGAGGGAGAGATGCAAGGTTCACCTCCGGGTACAGTGACACTTGAACCTGGGACTAGAGAGGAACCTATGCAGTTAGGCCAGGTCTCTTCTTGGCTTAGTAACAGGAACTCTAGAGTGCAGAGAAGACTGTGTTATTTCTGTGGTAAAGAAGGACATTTTGTTAATGTGTGTCCTTTTATTGAGCCTCAAAGTGGTAACAAATAACATAAGGAGGGTTTTTTCAAAAAGAAAACAAGTTCCCTTACTCTTTGTAGTGTGAATGAAGAGTCAGAACAGGTATATTTGTTTTCTACCTGCAGTACCTGTTTCCTCCTGCCTGCCATGGTGGTGCTAGACTCTGAAAATATTGAATTAGAAGTATTTGTTGACAGTGGTGCAGGGGTTAATCTTGTTGATTATCAATTTGTTATATCAGATATCAGTGTTTGCTATAGATTCCGCTCCTCTCTTGCAAAAAAGTCTAACTCATATTGTGCAGAATATTAATTTGAGGATGGATGATTCTCATGTTGAATCTATTTCTTGTTTTGTTCTTAAAGGTTTGCCTACTCCACTGGTTCTGGGTTTACCATGGTTGACCAAACCATTGACTGGCAAACTAGACAAATTGGAGTGATTTTTGTATAGACAACTGTCTCAGCGCATCTATTTCTGGGGTATCCACTAAAGAGTTATCATAAGAAACCTCCGTTTATTTATGATTTTTCGGACGTATTCTCAGAGGGTGCAGATCAGGAATTCCCTCCCCCCCCCCCCTTCCCCCACATGAGAAAATGATTGTCCGATCAATCTTATTCCCGGAGCTAAATTGCCAAAATCTTGGTTATATAATCTTTCCTAACCCGAAAGAGTAGCTATGAGAGAGTATATTGTGGAGAGTTTGGCAAAAGGACATATTAGACCATCTAAATCACCTATGGCAGTGGGCTTCATATTTGTAAAAAAAAACAAAAAACGGGTCCCTAAGACTGTACCTAGATTTCCGGTAACTGAATCTCATTACTGTCCGGGACCCTTATGACCTTCCCTTGAATCCAGATCTATTTGATCAGATTGTCGGTGCCAAGGTGTTTTCTAAGTTGGATTTAAGAGGAGCTTATAATCTGATAAGATTTAGGGAAGGGGACGAATGGAAGACGGATTTCAATACCCCTGAGGGTCACTTCGAGAACCTGGTTATGTCCTTTGGTTTAACTAATGCCCCGGCAGTCTTCCAGTACTTTATCAACGATAATGGTGGGGAGTTTTATCGTTGTTCACCTCGATGACAAACTGATTTACTCACACGATATGGAGACTCATCAGGATTATTTAAGACAAGTATTATTGATCCTTCGGGAAAATAAATTGTATGCTAAGTTGGAAAAATGTGTGTTTGCTGTTCAGGAACTGCAGTTTCTGGGTTATTTACTTTCTGCCTCAGGTTTTCGCATGGTTCCCAAAAAAGTCTGTGCGGTACTAGAATGGGACTGGCCGGAGAATCAGAAAGCTCTGATGTGGTTTTTAGGATTTACTAATTACTACAGGAAGTTCATCCTGAATTATTATACTATTGTCAAACTTTTGATCGATATGACTAGAAAAGGGCGCTGACTTCTCTGTCTGGTCGGAAGAGGCATTACAGGTTTTTTCTGCTATTAAGGAATGTTTTGCTTCCGCTCCCATTCTGATGCAACACGATGTGTCTCAAGTTCAACCCTTCATTGTGGAGGTTGACGCATCAGAAGTGGGAGTAGGAGCAGTTTTGTCGCAGGGTCCCTCTCCTAGCAAATGGCGTCCGTGTGCTTTCTTCTCTAAGAAAATCTCTGCTGCCGAAAAAAATTATGATGTTGGGAATAGAGAGTTGTTGGCCATCAAATTGGCCTTTGAGGAATGGCATCATTGGCTAGAAGGAGCGATTCATCTGATTATGGTAATTACTGACTATAAGAATATGGTTTACCTGTAATCAGCTAAGCGTCTGAACCCTAGGCAGGCCAGATGGTAATTGTTCTTTACCAGGTTTAATTTTGTGGTCACTTATCGTCCTGGGATAAAAAACATCAAAGCGGATGCGTTGTCATGCAGCTTTTCGGGGGGGGGGGGGGGGATTTGGAGGATCCCACTCCGATTTTTGCTAATGGGGTGGTGGTATCTGCTCTTTATCCCGAGCTGGAGGCGGAAGTACTGGGGGCTCAAGGTGAGGCACCTGATTCCTGTCCTACAGGGAAGTTGTTTGTTAGTTCAGAACTGCGACACAAGGTGTTCAAGGAACATCATGATACTGTCCTTGCGGGACACCCTGGGAGTAGATCCAAGGTGGATCTTATTCTCTAGTGATTCTGGTGGCCAGGTTTGCGTTAATGTGTTGAGGGCTATGTAGCAGTTTGTGAGACCTATGCACACGCTAAGGTAGCTCACACTCGGCCATCAGGATCTCTTCTTCCATTGTCCATTCCATCTCATACTTGGACGCATTTGTCCATGGACTTCATTACTGATTTACCTAGTTCCTCTGGGAAAACTGTGATTTTGGTGGTGGTGGACTGCTTTAGTAGGATGGCTCACTTTGTACTATTATCAGGTTTGCCTAATGCTAAAACTGTCGCTCAGGTCTTTATTGATAACATTGTGAAATTACACGGCATCCCCTCTGATGTGGTGTCTAATAGGGGGACACAATTTGTCTCCAGGTTTTGAAAGGCGTTTTGTACTCGTCTGGGTATTCAGTGGTCTTTCTCCTCGGCTTTCCATCCTCATTCGGAGGGACAAACTGAGCGCGCTAACCAGAACCTGGAGACTTATTTGAGGTGTTTTGTCGCTGAGAATCAGATAGAATGGTCCTCGTTTTTGTCCTTGGCTAAGTTAGCTTTGAATAACCATAGACAGAAGTCAACTGATAAGTCACTATTTTTTGGTGCATATGGTTTTCACCCTCAATTTGGTACTTTTTCTGGGACTGAATCTTCTGGTATACCTGAAGAGGAGAGATTCTCTTCTTCGTTGTCTTCTATCTGGCGGAAGATTCAGGTTAATTTAAAAAAGATGGGCGAAAGATATAAACTGATGGCTGACAAGAGACATACGACTGGTCCGGACCTGTGTGTGGGTGATTTGGTGTGGTTGTCCACTACGAACATTAAGTTGAAAGTACCCTCTTGGAACTTGGGCCCAAGATTTATTGGTCCTTACAAAATCTCGGTCATTATTAATCCAGTGGCGTTTCGTCTGGAACGGCTGGAAGATCCATAATGTGTTTCACAGGTCCTGGTTGAAGAAGTATGTTGAACCTGCTGAACCATCTCCTTTGCCTCCTCCTCCTGTCTTTATAGATGGTAATCTGGAGTTTCAGATCTCCAGAATACTCAACTTGCGTGTTCTTCTGGGTTTCCTTCAGTACCTGATGCATTGGAGGGGATACGGTCCTGAGGAAAGAATGTGTGTCCGGCTACCGATGTCAATGCTTGCCGCCTTGTGAACGCCTTTCACAGGGCACACCTGAATAAAGTTGGTCCTGGGTGCCCGGAGGTCATCCGTAGAGGGGGGGGGGGGGGGTAATGTAACGCCCTGCCCTGTGAGTGATCTGAGAAGATCTGTCAGACTTGCTGCATGTGAACCTATCTGACAGATTGCTTTGTTGTGGCTTTGGGCAGGATCCCACCCCTTCACAGATTCTGCTCATTAGTTTCTTAGTGATGCTATTTATTCCAGCCTCTCACTATAGCCCTTGTGGTTTATAGCTTCTCCTGGAGTTCTCTCCTTGTGTTTTTTGGATCTTCTGCTCCCAGTCCATCTTCAGTTAAGTGCTCATTACTTCCCTTGTTTTTTTCTGGCTAGGCCTTAGGTAGACGCGGGTTCCTTCATCCTCTGCAAGGAACCGGTTGTCTTTTTGCCTGCTCCCTAGCTGAGTGTTTGCATCAGTTGCAGCAAAGATTAGGTCCAAGTGCATGAACACTTCTACCATCGAGATTTGTTTATGTTGATAGCAGTCAGGGAAAGGGCTCAGGGATAGTCAGGAGGTGAACTTTCCCTGTTCACTAGCTATGGGGCTTAGCCTGTTTTGTGTTATTTTGTTGTGTTTGGTTTGCTTCCCTTCCCTTACCTCCCCTTACAGAATCATGGAGCAAAACTGGAACAGCACAGCTACTGGTCTGTTTACATGAAGGATACTGGTGAATGAATGGTGGTTTGAATAATCTGCACTGACAATAAGATCCTCTGAGCTAGCGACAGCAGTTTCCTTCTAGCCCTTTTTGCCTCTCACTGACTCTTGAATTCAACACCAATGCTTATTGTAAGTATAAATGTTGCCACAAGTGACCATTTACATTTACAGAGTGTGCTTCTAATAACAATGGTTTTCATAGCAGGATGATGTGACCCTGCATTAACACTGGAACTTTGATATTACAATTATTAGGAAACTGTTATAATAATTCCCCAACTGACAAGCCTTAGGAGGTTACATAGTTGTTAAGGTTGGAAAAAGACAAAAATCCTTCAATTCCAACCTGTAATCCTGCTAATATCGATCCATTGAACTAATCCCTGGCTTCCCAAATTCCCCAACTCACATCAAAAGTTCTCCATGTAAATTAGTATATTGTTGGTCAAATCTAATGTGTATGGGAACTCCTGACTCTCCCTCAACAGATAATGCCAAGGAGAAAATAGCCAGGTGAGGGTGACAAAAGGTGTCTCGCTGCTGCTTTTCCTCTCTCCTTTGAAAAAAAATACACACTGACTTAGCCGAACCAAGCGTGGATGTGTTTCAGGGAGTCTAGATAGATAGCTGTCGGAAGACATATATTGAATGTGTGTGGGAACCCTTATACTGCTCCCATGCAATCATCCTGCTAATGTGTAAAAGCATATATAACAAGATTAATATCCCATTGTCTACATTATCCCATCTGAACATTTATGGCATACCCAGAGGATGTCATGAATGCCAAATTGGTGGTGCTCCCAGGGCCCTGTCACATGCTAACTGGGAATAAAGAGGAGGCAGCACATACTCTTCTTTCTCCATTCACTACAATGGGAATTCAGAAAATAGCCAATAAGCAGGCTCGCCCATTTTCAGAAATCCCACAGCAGTGAGTGTAGAAAGCTGTGCATGTGTGTTCCGCTTTCCACTCTGTGAGTGTGTGATGTGGCCTCATTCTTGATATAGGAGCAGGTCTCAGAGCTAGGACCCTCACCTCTTGGACATTTATGGCATATCCTATGGGACAACCCCTTTAGATGTGGCTAATTGAGAGGGCATTTTTGAGGATATCCAAGATATTTATCTTTAAACTAACTTAGGTTTTGCTGCTGGTGATAGAGATGTGGATATCATTCTTGATCAGTGATGATGTCATGATATTAATGTGAAGCCATTACAATATGGTGCTGGCACCTAGATGTTTACATAGTTTGCATACCAAAGTTAGTAAAATAATGCACAGTGAGCAGATACCAAGTGTTATCTCTTTTCTTGTTTTTTTGTATTCTAGCCAATAGAACAATGCCAAAAGCCTCAGGGAGATGATCCTCTGATGTACTTATAAACTGCTTAACTTTCTGTAATAAATGAGAACTGCTTTGACCCTTGCCTGGTGTCAGTGTGGTTTCTTCCATGCATGTAAAATCCTAGGATTAAGACAAATTAGAGCAGTAGAGCAAATACATTTGGCTCTGATTGAGGAGGGGACTGTGGCCCCAAGAGAAGGTAAGAAAATGTGTTTATCTTGCCTGCCTCTCGTTGCTTTGTTTCATTAAGTCACAGCTGTCTGTTCTGCTGAACGATAGTTACACTGAGTACCAGCCCTCCCTGAGATCGTGAAAACTTAGATCCGATAGTATATTCTAACCCACAGGCGTTCCCATGGTGACTGGGACGCTTGTCGGGGAGCAGTATGCCAAGGTGGAACAGTACACTTAGAAAAAAAAAAAAAGACGAATATTCTAAATAACAAATATATTTGCTATATTGCTATAAATTAGTTTTTTAGAATATTCGTCATATTCTAAAAAAAACTAAGTTATAGCAATATAGCGAATATTTGTAAAATACACATATAGACTGTCATTTAGCTAATCTAGTGCTATAATCATTTTTTATAGTCTAATTTTTTTGGTCTCTTCTGAACTTCAGTTTTGGAAACAATTTACACTATTAAAAAAAATACTATAGCACTATATTAGCTAAATTGCAGTCTATATGTGTTGTGACAGGACCAGGGGGAATGTGGTAGAAGGAGTCTACATTTCACCTAGGTTCCTGTTCTATACGTTCTAAAAAGCAGCCAGGGAATTGACAGCAAGGAAAACTAGGTTTTCTTTTTGCAAGGGTTTTGTTAAAAAAAAACTGTGTGTTTTGTTGATGGAGCTGGGCATAAGGCTCATTTTTATGTAGTTAGGGACTACTGCTTGTTTAGACGTAGTGGCCAGACGGCCAGGTATTTCATTTGTTTTGAACTGTTTTGTTTAATATAATTTTTTTCTGCAAAAGTCAATAAACCTGGCTGAGGCCAGTTGCACCACACTTGCTTGGACTGGACTGTGTTTTATGTGCCTATAGCGCCCGTCTATCCCAGGAGACGGCGGTCCCGTGAGCTAATCCCGTTACATGTGGTGGAGGATGCGTGCACAAAAAATCCAGCAAGTTTTATGTCCTGGGTTAAGTCTGCTGTTCTGGAAAAAACA
Source organism: Bufo gargarizans (assembly GCF_014858855.1). Lineage (NCBI taxonomy): Eukaryota > Metazoa > Chordata > Amphibia > Anura > Bufonidae > Bufo > Bufo gargarizans. Next base: position 87,173,071 of record NC_058086.1, on the reverse strand, counting down.
AACAGTGCAGATATGGAGGAAGTGCTGAAACAGTTGGTCCAGGCTAACATTCAGCTCCAAAAGGCGAATGCTATCCAGCAGGAAACCAATTGGTTGTTCATGGAGACTACGCAAGCTGGTTTCAGAGAACAGCAATCGCTTAATAAAAGTCTGGTGGAGCAGATAGCGGTGCTGGCTGAAAGGCCACATGTCCAGGAGGAATCCATCTCTGTGGGGAGGAGAGTGCAAGCTTCCCTTCAAAAAATGGTAGTAGGGGATGATGTGGAGACCTACCTCACCATTTTTGAAAGGGCCGCTGAAAGAAAGAAACTCCCAGCCGAACAGTGGGTAGACACCCTTGCTCCATTTCTGAGTGGGGAGCCACAGAAAGCCTACTATATTTGACTGAGCAGGATGCCAGACAGTACCCAAAACTGAAAGCAGAAATTCTCGCTCGCTTAGGTGTAACATTTGCGGTCAGAGCCCAGTGAGTGCACAATGGACTTTCCAATTGGATAAACCAGCGAGGTCGCAAATGTATGATCTTTTTCACCTGGCTAAAAAATGGCTACAGCCAGAGGTATCTACAGCCACTCAGGTGGTGGAAAGAGTGGTCCTGGACCGGTTTGTTCGTGCTCTACCAGTTCGGATACAGCACTGTGTGGGACAAGCGGACCCCAGGGATGTGGATCAGCTCGTCGCCCTATTGGAGCGGTATCTGAACACCGAGGAGTATCTCCAAGACCTCTCGCCTACTTGGCCGGCCCCAGGGAGCCAGAAGTCTACTGATCGCGGTAAGACTGTTCCTAATCTAAAGGGGGCGAGGGAGGGCCGTAAAGTGGGCACTGAGACTGATCTATTAGCCAGACCTATTAAGCCAGTTAGCCCTAGACAGCCTTGGGTGATCAAAAAAAATTTTGCTGCCGATGTCAAGGACTGGGCCACGTGGCTGCCAACTGTCCTTTGGCTGATGAGCCTATGGAATGTGACAGTGGGCGGAGGAGATCATTGTTTGCGGGACCTGCCTACTCTGCCCTACCCCAGATATGGAGCGACAAACTTGCAGCTTGGTGATTGAAGGACAATCAGTTCAAGCTCTGGTAGTCTAGTGACTCTTGTGCATGGTAGCCTGGTGGACACTAGGAGGCTGCAAAAGAGACAGATGGGGGTCATCTGCATACATGGGGATACAAAAGAGTACCCCACTGATATAGTCTCTTTTGAAACCCCGTGCAGGAAAGTAACCCATGAAGTGGGGGTTGTAAATAGTCTATTGCATACTGTCATTGTGGGGTGTGATTTTCCTCTGTTTTGGCAAATGTGGAATATGCTTGATAAGTGTTTAAGTGGGTCTGCTGTAGATCCCATTCCCCTGGCTGAACCTGAAAATGTACAAACAGTAGGGGTGACCCAGAGTGAAACCGAGAACTTTCCCTTAGCAGTGCTTGCAGGTGATACTGATGATGTTCCGGAAATTGGTCTTCCTGACTTGCCAGTCTCCAATGATAACTTTTGGGACAGCTCAACTCAGGGACCCTACATTAAACCACGCATGGCAAAGTGTGAAAGTAGTCAATGGGGTGCCTCAAGAAACTGGGGTAGAGAAAATATTTCCCCATTTTTCTATAGAGAATGAACTCTTTTATATAGAGTTGATAAGCAAAATGGACAAGTTGTGGAGCAACTGGTGGTCCCAAAATCGCATCGCCAAAAGGTGATGGATCTAGCCCATTCACATGTGCTAGGAGGGCACTTGGCTTATGAAAAAACCAAAGACCGGATTTTGCAGAGGTTTTATTGGCCATCGGTACATAAAGAGATAAAAGAATACTGTGATTCATGCCCAGAGTGTCAATTACACAACCCGGTAGCAACCTTTAGGAGTCCGTTAGTGCCACTCCCGATTATTGAAACTCCCTTTGAGAGGATTGCAATGGATTTGGTGGGACCTCTTGTTAAGTATGCCAGAGGTCACCAATACATTTTGGTTGTCCTTGATTATGCTACCCGCTATCCTGAAGCAATACCTCTAAGGAAAACCTCTGCAACAGTGATAGCCAAGGAGTTGTTCCAGATGTTTACTAGAGTGGGCATACCTAAAGAAGTACTCACTGACCAGGGGACGCCCTTTATGTCAAAGGTTACAAAAGAGTTATGTAAACTGTTGAAAATAACTCACTTGCGTACCTCAGTTTATCACCCCCAAACGGATGGACTAGTCGAAAGGTTCAACAAAACCTTAAAAGGGATGCTCAGAAAAGTAGTGGCACAGGATGGGAAAGACTGGGATTGTCTTTTACCATACCTTATGTTTTCTGTACGGGAGGTGCCTCAAGCATCTACCGGATTTTCTCCCTTCGAACTAGTGTATGGTCGGCACCCTCAGGGTCTTTTGGATATTGCCAAAGAGACCTGGGAGAGTGAGGCTACACCCTACAAAAGTGTGATTGAACACTTGTCCCAAATGCAGGAAAGGATTGAAAAAGTAATGCCCATTGTAAAAGAACATTTGCTGCAGGCCCAGGAGAGTCAGTCCCGGGTTTACAACAGGTTGGCTAGAGTAAGAAACTTCAACCCTGGGGATAGGGTATTAATCCTTGTCCCCACAGTAGAAAGTACATTTTTGGCCAAATGGCAAGGACCTTATGAAATAGTTGAGAAGGTCGGAGAGGTGAATTACCGGGTTCACCAACCAGGTAGACGTAAGCCCTACCAAATTTATCATGTGAACCTAATCAAACCCTGGAAGGACCAAGAGGTGTTAGCAGCTTACAGCAGTGGAAAAAAGGGATGTAGCATTGAGATACCAGAGGTAAAAATTGCAGACACTTTGTCGGGATCTCAAACCCAAGAGGCAAAGGAGTTTGTACAGAAAAATAAAGATGTCTTTTCTGAGCTACCTGGTCGAACAGATATAATTCAACATGATATTGTAACCGAACCAGGGGTCAGAGTCAACCAAAAGCCTTATAGAATACCTGAGGCTAGACGTAAAGCTGTCTCCCAAGAAGTCCAAACAATGCTTTAGTTAGGGGTTATAGAGGAGTCCCATAGTGACTGGTCTAGTCCTATAGTCTTGGTTCCCAAACCTGATGGCACCATACGTTTCAGGAAACTGAACACTGTCTCAAAGTTTGATGCTTACCCAATGCCTCGAGTGGATGAGCTAATTAATAGGCTTGGTAATGCTAGGTTCTTTACCACATTAGATCTTACAAAAGGTTACTGGCAAGTACCGTTGACTGAAGGGGCCAAAGAAAAAACTGCTTTTAGTGTCCCTGATGGCCATTTTCAGTATGTAGTCCTTCCCTTTGGTTTGCATGGGGCCCCTGCCACATTCCAGAGGATGATGGACAACATTTTAAGACCACATCGTAAATACGCAGCTGCCTATTTAGATTATGTGATAATCCATAGCACGGATTGGGGAAGTCCTCTACCCAGGCTAGAAGCCGTCCTGAATTCTATTAGGGAAGCGGGTTTGACAGTGAATCCCAAAAAATGTGCCATTGGGCAAGAAGAGGCAAAGTACTTGGGGTACACGATTGGGCGAGGAGTTATAAAACCTCAAATAAACAAAGTGGAAGCCATCCAGAGCTGGCCAAGGCCTTTGAACAAAAAACAAGTCAGAGCGTTCCTAGGTTTAACTGGTTATTATAGGCGTTTCATTGAAAATGTTGCCAGCATTGTGAGCCCTTTAACAGACCTTACAAAAGGGAAGGATTCAACCATGGTCAAGCAGGCTCTATGTGCCCACCCAGTGTTAGTCACACCAGATTTTAAAAAGGAGTTCATTGTGCAAACAGATGCCTTAGATGTTGGTATAGGGGCTGTGTTGTCGCAAGTAAGGGCTGGGGAAGAGCATCCAGTAGTGTACCTGAGTAAAAAGTTAAATGAACATGAAAAGAAATACTCCATTGTAGAAAAGGAGTGTTTGGCAATTAAGTGGGCCGTAGAAGCTCTCAGGTATTATTTGGTAGGGAGAACATTCAAACTGGTAACTGACCATGCCCCCCCTTAGGCCTCATGCACACGACCATTTTTCTTTTTAAGGTCCACAAAAACGGGGTCCGTGATCCGTGACCGTTTTTTCGTCCGTGGGTCTTCCTTGATTTTTGTAGGATCCACGGACATGAAAAATGAGAAAAAAACCTAAGTCAAGTTTGCCATTGAAATGATAGGAAAAAACGGACACGGATCACGGACACAGATAACTGACACGGATGACAATCTTGTGTGCATCCGTGTTTTTTCACGGACCCATTGACTTGAATGGGTCTGTGAACCGTTGGCCGTGAAAAAAATAGGACAGGTCATATTTTTTTCATGGCCAGGAAACACGGCTCACGGATGCGGCTGCCAAACGGTGCATTTTCTTTTTTTTTTTTTTTTTTTTCACGGACCCATTGAAAGTCAATGGGTCCGCGAAAAAAAAACTGAAAATGGCAAAACGGCCACGGATGCACACAACGGTGTGCATGAGGCCTTAAATGGATGTGCCAAAACCGTGAGAAAAACAGGCGAGTGACCCGATGGTTCATGTCTCTTCAAGATTATAGTTTTACAGTTGAACATAGGCCCAGGCGTCAGCTGGGAAACGCCGATGCCCTGTCCAGGATAGTAACATAGTACATAAGGCCGAAAAAAGACATTTGTCCATCCAGTTCGGCCTGTCATCCTGCAAGTTGATCCAGAGGAAGGCAAAAAACCCCTGTGAGGTAGAAGCCAATTTTCCTCACTTTAGGGGAATAAAAATTCCTTCCCGACTCCAATCGGGCAATCAGGACGTACTGCTTAAGGGCACAGAGGGTTCCTACCCCAAGGTCGAAACAGGGGGGAGGATATGTGACAGGACCAGGGGGAAAGTGGTAGAAGGATTCTACATTTCACCTAGGTTCCTGTCCTATACGTTATAAAAAGCAGCCAGGGAATTGACAGCAAGGAAAACTAGGTTTTCTCTTTGCAAGGGTTTTGTTAAAAAAAACCTGGTTAGAAGGGCCTGGCTGCTTGGAGCAGGGAGAGATGGGTGGGTCCCTGCTCCAATTAGCCACTCCAGGTATTCAGGGTAACTGTGGCTAATCACCTTGGAACCTGAGTGTGCTATAAAAGGGCAAACGGCTCACTAGCTGATCTCTCTGCTCCTGGGAAGAACCCTGCTGGGTGAGTGAAAAACTGTGTGTTTTGTTGATGGAGCTGGACATAAGGCTCAGTTTCATGTAGTTAGGAACTACTGCCTGTTTAGACGTAGTGGCCAGACGGCCAGGTATTTCATTTGTTTTGAACTGTTTTGTTTAATATTTATTTTTTCTGCAAAAGTCAATAAAACTGGCTGAGGCCAGTTGCACCACACTTGCTTGGACTGGACTGTGTTTTATGTGCCTATAGCACCCGTCTATCCCAGGAGACGGCGGTCCCGTGAGCTAATCCCGTTACAGTGTATTTTACGAATATTCGCTATATTGCTATAACTTTGTTTTTTAGAATATTCATCATATTCTAAAACAAGAATATATAGCAATATAGCGAATACTCGTAAAATACACATAAATACTGTAATTTAGCTAATATAGTGCTATTTTTTATTTATTTTTTATTGTGTACATTTTTTCCAGAACTGAAGTTCAGAAGAGACCAAAAAAATTAGACTATAAAAAAAGATTATAGCACTATATTAGCTAAATTGCAGTCTATATGTGTATTCGCGAATAACGAATATTCGCTATATTGCTATAACTTCGTTTTTTTAGAATATTATGAATATTCTAAAAAACAAAGTTATAGCAATATAGCGAATATTCGTAAAATACACATATTAGCCATAGCCAACCAATAGGAAAGTTGCCTTATACAGTTAAAAGAAAATCGCAATACGCTAATAATTAAATTGCATATTATTCACGATAAATAGAATAATGACTAATATTAGATTTTGACGAATATTCAATTGAATAGTCGCGAAATATCGCAAAATCGAATATGGAACCTCCCGCTCATCACTACTCCTCAGCTAGCAATTAAACGAAGCAAGAGAATTCCCCTGGCAGGGGGGAGCGTGAGGAGCTCTGGGGGATGGGGGGCTACAATAAATTTTTGCCAGCTCTGGACTGGGAAACCCCCAGAGGAGGCGGCAGATGGATTAGTCCTGGCTGGCAGACCAGATATGGGAGCAAGGGAAAAAATTCTGCCAGAGGTGAGCTCTGCTTGGTGGTAAAAAGGGAGAGGTGCCCTTCAATTGGTAGCCCGAGAAGAAGGAAGTAAGCTGGCGCACTGATTATGTGTCTCCCCTGAGAGGAAGGGCTGTCAAGAGTTATGACTGCCATCCCTTTCAGGGAGTGTCTTGTCTTGTCTGTCTGTTTACCATGTGAGGTACCGTGTATCTGTTGCCAGGTGACTATACCACCTCGCAGCTGGTGGTTGAGGTGTATGAAGGGAGACAGCGGGGGCCGCAGCTGTGAGTGGAGTGATGTCATGATATTGGAATGTATGTTAGAAAGTACAATGTCTGCAATACTAAGAGATAATAACAAGGTAGTGTGTGTGTGAGGTACTGAGTGCGTGTATATGGAGCTCCAGAAAATGTTATTTGTTAAGTTCAAATACTTTTGTGTGTTATTGTATGGGAAATGTTTCTTTATGTTTGTCTGTTTCTATGTCTGTTCTACATTAAATGTTATGTCTGTGTGGACCAGGAATTGTTGAAAATTGAAAACTGGCTAGAGGAAGGTCACACAGCCAAGTTTACTGCAAGAGAAATCACCTCTACTGATGTGATGAGGCCAAATTTGGAGTTAAGTCGAAAATGAAAGAAATCGTCACAGAGACAAAAGGAGGTGTGTGCTCTGGCTTTATGCCAAAAAGGAGTGAAATTATTGCAAAGTTTCTCACAGGAGTGAACATAGGATATTCGGCCTTGAATTTAGAACATTTTATTCTAGATATTATGAGAAACAATGCAAGCATCAGCATGAAAATAATTAAGTATAAGAAATTAGGCTGGACAGAAATGTATGATGAACAGACAAGTAATTATTTTTACATGCCGCTGATACTACCCTCCATGATGGTGCTGAGAGACCCTACCACACCCCCAGCAGCCATCTAAACTGAGGTAACTTCCTCACCGGCGAACATCTTAACTAATCCAATTTCCAGACTGGCTGCCATCTTAACTACTGCAATTTCCTGCCCAGCGGCCATCTTAACTGAGGGAACTTCACTCCCTGCCCAGCAGCCATCTTAGTTACTGGCATTTTTCCTGATATGGCTACAAGCATGAAAAAAATGTACATAGATCTAAGTAGCACCACATAGAGTAAGTGCAGGATATACATATACCTATAATTAGTTACTACTTGTAGTATTGTTTAATTGTTTTAATTAGATGAACTGCCTAACTTTTATGTTTTTTTTTTCCTTTACTAGGATGAAATCAGCACTTGGAAGTAACTTCATCTCTATTCATAACAGGTTGTTGTGGTTGGTGCAGATGTTCAGGACTCCAGGTCAAGTGAAGTACGCGGTCCTGGGGGTCCTGTCCATCTGCTAGAATCACAAAAAGAGGGGATTGTGATGGGAATGGTCTCAACTGTGGTAAGCTATAGCTTAAAGGCCAGACAAATTATGTTCTTTCTGTCTTTCATATGATGATGCTGAAGAATGCTAACCTTGAGATAAGATGCTGCAGAAGTAGTAAGGAAGAAATAATGCAGAAAGGCAGTGAAGGACATCAGCAAGCTAATGAAAGGTAAACACATGCCCCCACCTTTCTGATGGTAAACTGAATCCAGAGTAGTGAGAAAAAGCATCAAGTGAAATAAAGGTGGGCTGAAAGAAAACAAGCTCACAGAACAGGCAGAAGTCACGCTGTGAGTAGTGAGGAAAGTGTATAGAGGAGGTGTAGAGAGAAAGTGGGAAGTATTATTTTGGCGGAAATAACCTTGCCACTGGGTTTTGGAGGGGCCTGTTTGCCAGCCTCTTGCCTCAGGATTATGGCCCATATACTAAAATTAGAGGAGAAGGCAGATCGGTCGCACAGCCTAAATCTGTGGAACTGTTTTGGGCAGGAAAGCCATGATTGTGGTCGGTCAAATGTGATTTCCATGGAATTCTGGAATCCCTGCTCGGATCTGGGTGATTTATGGATATGTTGTTCATCCAGATCAGAGATATCTAGGGATGTATAATTTATGGAGATATGTGGGGATTTGGGGTGTTTTCTGTGTTTTGGGGTAAAATTTGTGTTTTCTGCCTATGAGTGATTAAGTTTGCCCATTGTGTTTGGTAATTTTATCACAGGCAGAGCCTATTGTGTTTGGCAATTGTATCATAGGCGGAGCCCATTGTGCTTGATAATTGTATCACAGGCATAGGGGGTTGTGTACAATTGCTGGGAGTGTTTGCATAAAAAGCTGACATGTAGCCCCATTAAAGAGTTCCTGTTTTTATCCTCAACATAGAGCCTAGTCTTATATGTGTGGGAAAAAGGCTGCATCTACACTGGGGAATGCTATACGCTGCATACTCCCCTGGCTATAATCCCTGAGCTCTTTTAAGAGCTTGTTCCTGCATTGCTCTCTGAAGGAAGAGAGGTTCACCCACTGGAACCTTGAAGCCTCATCGTAGGTCCAGGGTGAGTAATAGGCGGCGAGATCCCAACCAAGCTGCGGTGGTTCGTGGGGTTGGCAGTGCTTACAGTGTCAAGTGCAGTGCTTGGAGCTCTCAGGAAGCACTAGGAGCATCCATCAATGGAGGTACCCAGTCGGGGTGCCAGGAGATCTGTTACAGTGGTGGCAGCAGTGGGATGGCGCCCTAGTGTGAGGAGAAGCAGCTTAGAGACACTGTATGTGGATTTACAAAATTGAGGGCAACGCTTGTCCCTGTACAGCGCCCCTGGCTACAGCAGTATGGAATCATTTTGTTACCAAACCGCATCACTAGATGAGGAGGAGGAACTGATCAATCGGGATACAGTCTAGAAAGGCGTCTAGTATGAGGCCCTGGAGGGCGTACATCGTCGGCGGGCGAGAGACTCCCCAGTGAGGGCCAGCGATGGCAGATGCGACTGGCCCTACGGATGCCCCTCCTGGGAGAGCAGCCCCTGGAGGAGTGGTTGAAGGAGCTTGAGCTCCGGGTGTGACAGGAGCTGTGTAGTGATGATCGAGCATGCTCGGCTCGAACACCTGTTCAGCTCGAGCATCTCGATGCTCGGCACATGGCGGTACTCGGTCGAGTACCACATATGGTAGAACTCAATGCTTGAGTCTCCTCCCCGCACGTTTTTTGGCTGCTACGCAGCCAATAAGCGTGCTGGGAGGTACTGGCACACACTGTAATGTCGTAGCCATGACACACCCAATGACACATGTTCGGCTCAGTCTTGGTCAGGGCTGAGCATAGGAAGAGAAAGACATTGTAGGGAGTGTTATTGTAGGATTTTTATTACAAATACTTTTCAGAAACCCAAAAGTCCTTTTAAGGACGATTATGTGTGACAGTGACTAGTGGATGAAAAAAGGAGGGACTGCAAATGAGAAAGGCCTAATACAGTTCCAAGGGAAACTCTGCCTTCCCAGGTTACTCTAACCAACGATGGCACAAGCAACCCATGGGGTGACTCACCAGTCAAAAAACTGCTTTGTGTGATTTAGTATTTGGTACGCCCCAGGGTTCAGCACTAGTGTTGAGCATCTCTATGTTCGGCCGAATACTGCAGGTTCTCTAGTACAATTTAATACAATGAAAGTCAATGGGAGACACGAGCGTCAAAATTAATGGAAACCCCATCAAAATGGTTGGGAAACAGCATTAAGCGGATGGCTGGATGCATCTTGGACTCCTATCTATGACATACAGTAGACAACCACACAAAGGCTAAATTCCAAAAGACAGGTATATGCAAGCCATCAATTTATCCATGAGACAGATGACAGGCTTAGTCAGCATACCTTACAATGGCAGCCCTGTGCACTATGAGAAATTCCAAACCAGCTCTCATCTGACTGAGAGCCAGTAAGCCTCAAAGTTACTTCAGATCTGTTGGATGGCTTTGGTGGACCTGCACACCTAAATCAATATCATAAGGGAGACAAAATAAGTTTCCTGATTGTCCTAACATAATATTCAATAACCTTTCTATACAGTTTTTTTCATGTAAAAATGTATTTGCATAAACATGGACATATGGGAAAGACATGCATTTGTGATGTACACTACTCATGAACAGCGCCATCTATTGGTTTCATAGTCTTATGACAAGAGTAATAGTATTGTCATAAGACTATGAAACCAATAGATGGCGCTGTTCATCTTGTTGGGGCGCTAGTAAGTGGGGCACACTGCTCAACACCGTGTAGCACTCAACCTATAAAAGCCTACGCTAACACTGAGGTGTATATTGGATTGCTGCTATCATTCACACATCTTCTAGCACTTTATCTGCGGTAATATAAGCTTGCTAGGGTGTATCTGAGGACTTTTACCATGCTAGTAATGACTCATGAAAAGCGTCATATATTAGTTTCATAGTCTTATGACAAGACTATGAATCCAATAGATGGCGCTGTTCATGACTCTTTACATTGTGTAGTGTAGATCGCAAATATTCTAATCGCAAATTTTTATCGCAAATTTTCCATGCAAAAGGCTACACTAATAAGCTTTTCATAAGACTATGAAACCAATAGATGGTGCTGTTCATGAGTAGTGTAGATTGCGAATATTCTAATCGTGAATTTTTATCGCAAATTTTCCATGCAAAAGGCTACACTAATAATCTTGTCATAAGACTATAAAACCAATAGATGGCGCTGTTCATGAGTAGTGTAGATCGCAAATTTTCCATGCAAATGTTTTTTGAGCTGAAAACCAAGGCAGATTCTGCTCATTTGCATGTCTTTCCCATATGTCCATGTTTATGCAAATGAGTTTGTACATGACAAAACGGTATAGAAAGGTTATTGAATATTATATTAGGACAATCAGAAAACTTTGTCTCCCTTATGATATTGATCTAGGTGAGCAGGTCCACCCAAGCCATCCAACAGATCTGAAGTAACTTTGAGGCTTACTGGCTCTTAAGTAGGATGAGAGCATGTTTGGAATGTCACAAGGCTGCCATTGTAAGGTATGCTGACTAAGCCTGTCATCTGTCACCTGGATAGATTGATAGCTTGCATATATATCTGGCTTTTGGCATATAGCCTTTGTGTGGTTGTTTATTGTATGTCATAGCTAATAGAAGTCCAAGATGCATCCAGCTATCCTCTTAATGCTGTTTCCAAATCATTTTGATGGGGTTTTCCATCAATTTCTAACCTTTTTTTGTGAACCAGACACCCTCTTCTCTATCGAGCAGGGGGTGCCTAGGGTACTCCTATTGACTTCCATTGTGCTCGGTAGAACACCCAAGCATACCGATGTGTTTGGCCTGAGCACACAAGCACTTTGGTGCTCGATCAACACTATTCAGCTCTGTAGCAGCCAGATATGCTCAAGGATGTATGATTTGTGCCCAGAACAACATGGGCAAGGTGGTTAAGGCAACCCAGAAACACACATCTTGCCCTTTTTATGTGTTTCAACACTTGCAGACTACATTCAACTACTCAAGGTGGGCGTGTATGAGTATGTATTGGTGTGTGATGACTTGTTTTCAAGATGGCCAGAAGCATACCTGGTAACAAAGACCACAGCAAAGAAGATTATGGCCGAAGTTATATGCAGGTATGGGGTACCTGAGACCATTGAAAGTGACAGAGGTGTTCACTTCACAGGTGAAGTGATGCAGTAGATGATGATGGTTTTGGGTGTAGAACGGGCCTTATATGCTTCATACCATCCACAAAGCAGCGGTAAGGTAGGAAAAAAAAGGAACTGAATGGTAGTGATGGACAAACATCATCCGGGACAATTCGCGAACACGCGTTTGCGATCAAATGTTCGTGAACGGCGTGTTCGCGGCGGGCCCTATTCACTTTAATGGCAGGCTAGCCTGAAAAACCTTTAGCTCATATTTGCAGCCAGTAAACACTTACTAGAAGTACACAAATAGTCCCACAACATGGACAGTGATATACCAGAGGGGGATCATTGGCTAAAATTCCCACAAAAAATATGTATTTTAATCAGGGGCCATTTTTATGCATCTTAAAGGGAAACTCTCAAAAATGTGCCCTGCTGAAGCCTAGATAATTTTTATTTTATTTTTATTTTATTTTTACCATGAAACTGCATGATGAACGGACGCAACTGTACGGCATCAGTCTGTGGCATCTGTTAACACATACATTTTTGGTATGCATTAAATGGATGGCAAAAATAGGATGTGAACCCAGCCCTAGTGTCAGAATAAGCACCAGTACACAGCGAAGCAGCGTGGTGGAGAGGGGAGACCGCCATGTACTGACAGAGCGCTACCTGGTCCTGGTAGTCAGGGATGACGACTGTGTTTCCCAAGGATCATTTTCTACTAGAAAATACTGGGCAAAGTACAGGGTGGGCCATTTATATGGATGCACCTTAATAAAATGGGAATGGTTGGTGATATTAACTTCCTGTTTGTGGCACATTAGTATATGTGAGGGGGGGAACTTTTCAAGATGGGTTGTGACCATGGCGGCCATTTTGAAGTCGGACATTTTGAATCCAACTTTTGTTTTTTCAATAGGAAGAGGGTCATGTGACACATCAAACTTATTGGGAATTTCACAAGAAAAACAACGGTGTGCTTGGTTTTAACGTAACTTTATTCTTGAGTTATTTACAAGTTTCTGACCACTTATAAAATGTGTTCAATGTGCTGCCCATTGTGTTGGATTGTCAATGCAACCCTCTTCTCCCACATGTGGTCCTCACAGGTGTTGAATTCCTCCAAGATCCATGTCTCATTTATTTAAAAAAAATGTGAGGTAGTCCACACTGTCGTAAGCTAGGTGAGTGCGCTTATAAGTCACGATCCCCCCTGCTGCGCTGAACGTCCTTTCAGACAGGACACTCGATGAGGGGCAAGCTAAGACTTCCATGGCAAATTGTGCCAGCTCTGGCCCCAGGTCAACCCTGCACACCTAGTAGCCAAGGGGTTCCTCGTTTTTCAGAGCGTCCACATCGGCCGTTAACCCAATGTAGTCGGTCTAGGTGTTCCCTGTATAATACACTATGAGCTATATAATATAAAGATATTAGCCCTATCCCCGAATAATAATACAATTAGGTGGTCATTTATTATATAGAAATACGTCTATGTTAGGCGTATTTCTGACACAGGATTGTGGCGCAAAGGTCCGTAGCACCGCAATCTACATATTTTTCCAGCTCATGCCATGTCAAAAAAAGGATGGCATGGGCAGGGAAAGGGATACAGTTATGCCATCCAGTTATTGGATACCACTGGCATACATTGACCGGATAACAGCTCTGTACAGTGACCGGATAACACCGCCATACAGTGACCGGATAAAAGGGTATAAGAGGGCCCAGTAGAGGGAATGACTAGGTGCACTGTACAGGGTGTGGTAAGAGGGCACAATGCATGTTAGAAGGAGGAACAGTACGGGGTGGGGGGCACAGGCACATGACCCTGTGACATTAAAAGGTCCTTATGGTGAATGTGGCTCATACGCCACCATAATGAGAGGCAGAGGATTGAGACAAGGGTGATATTATGTGGTTAGAGATAAAAAAAATTACTGTCTGCCAGTACAGGCCCCAAAAATTAGGCAATAGGCATTCACCTGCCAGAACAGAACTTTGGATTCTGTGGCTGGAGGTACATTAGGCGGTCACAGTATAAAAATTTTACTGTAGGCCAGTACAGGCCCTAAAAATTAGGCAATAGGCATTCACCTGACAGCAAAGAACTTTGGATTCTGTGGCTGGAGGTATATTAGGCAGTCACACGACAGTCACATGATAAATATTTAACTGTCGGCCAGTACAAGCCCCAAAAATTAGGCAATAGGCATTAACCTGACAGCAAAGAACTTTGGATTCTCTGGCTGGAGGTACATTAGGCGGTCACAGGATAAATATGTAACTGTCAGCCAGCACAGGCCACAAAAATTTGCCAATAGGCATTGACCTGACAGCAAAGAACTTTGGATTCTGTGGCTGGAGGTAAATTAGGCAGTAACAGGATAAGGGTCCATTCACACGTACGTAGCGTGTGTTGCAAAACACGGACACCGGCAATGTGCGCACTGCATTTTGCGTACCGCACATCGCCGGCACTAATAGAATATGCCTATTCTTGTCCACAATTGTGGACAAGAATAGCACATGTTCTATTTTTTTTTCAGGAACGGAATTGCGGAGCTAGAAGTGCGGGTACGCAATTCCGTATCTAGAAAGCACATTGTGCGGCCCCATAGAAATGAATGGGTCCGCAATTCCGTCCTGCAAAATGCGGAATGAAATTGTGGACGTCTGATTGGGGCCTAAATATGTAACTGTCAGCCAGTACAGGTCCCAAAAATTAGGCATTTACCTGACATAAAAGGCCTTTTATGCCGCTGTGTGTGTGTGTGTGTGTGTATATATATATATATATATATATATATATATATATATATATATATATGTCGAGGACCATTCTTTGTTCTGGGTGGTTGCGGGTATGTGTGGGCTGGCATGAGGAAATTTAATTACATGTGGTCCTCACAGGTGTTGATCTCCTCCGAGAGCCATGTCTCATTCATTTTAAAAAATGTGAGGTAGTCCACACTGTCGTAAGCTAGGTGAGTGCGCTTATCGGTCACGATCTCCCCTGCTGCGCTGAATGTCCTTTTAGACAGAACACTCGATGAGGGGCAAGCTAAGACTTACATGGCAAATTGTGCCAGCTCTGGCCCCAGGTCAAGCCTGCACACCCAGTAGCCAATGGGTTCCTCGCTTTTCAGAGCGTCCACATCGGCCGTTAACCCAATGTAGTCGGTCTAGGTGTTCCCTGAGGCTGGATCCGGAAGGCAGCTGTCGATGGGTTGTATACAAGAATGATCTCATATCCGAAGTGACCAACACATCTTTAAACCGCCCTCTTTTTACAGGTACGGTAGGATAGGATTGGTACATGCACCAGTTTCACTGTGGGTGGAAATTCCTCTGACAGTGCCCGCAACAGCAGAATGCAGCATCTCTTGCAGCAAGGCCTAGAAATGTTGCATTCTAACAGCTCTCTGTGATGCCGGTAACATGTCTGCCATTTTGTGTTTGTACCTGGGGTCTAAATACATTAACAGAAAGGCTTGAGGTGTGTGTGTGTGTGTGTGTGTGTGTGTGTGTATATATATATATATATATATATATATATATACCTTAAACAAGTGACCACACTGCTGGCGCCAGTCTATCTGCCCCAAATGTAGATGATATTAGGGTTTCCCTATGTGTGATCAAGAATCATACAAGTTGTATTTAGTACATAAGAGAAACTAATATACCTGTACAGGTCTATGACCCTGGACCGGTGTCTGTGGTTTCCCTAAGGAATTCTGGATGCCACTGGCCCACACTTGGTCCACAATTAGATAGCGTTATAGGAAACTAGGCATGAAAAACACTTTAAAATGAATGTCTCTCACTTCACCAGGGAAGAATTTTGTGGGATAAAGTTCAAGACACCCACAAAACTACTTTCCTTATCTGGGTCGCTTGTAGGATCTTTGGAAGAAACAGCAGTCCCTCGAACAGTACTTCTTGTCAATTCCTGTATTGTAAAAGACAGGTGTGGCTCAACACATTTCGGGGTTATTCAGAACCCCTTCCTCAGGAGCAGCAATAAAAAAACTATGGCAAACAATGGTTTATATACATATGCACCGTACTGGTGCAGAGATTGCAAAAGAGAGCCAGGAAATATGCCAATGGCCTTACTTCCAGTACAGGAAGTAATGCGCTCCACAGCGGAACGCACTCGTTTGTCTGAATGTAAAAAAGTATTTATACATAAACATAGAGCTTTCTTATAAAACTCCCTTTTAGACATCATAGATAACGCTTCTCTCACATTAAGGGCAAATGCAGAGGCAAAGGAGAAAGGTCTGGTGAGAGCACTGCGGCTGCACACAGGAAGTGGACCAACTTTCGGTCCGTGGAGCGCATAGCTGGAACGTACCGGGATTTGTGCGCATGCGCTCCACAGAAATGCCGGAAGGAGGCAAGGAACACAAGTGCAGGCCGCCAGCCAGCGGTCCCCTGTAGAGCTTCCCGTTTTTCTTTTCTCCCTTCATTATTAACCCTATAGGGACACAGCCTTATTTCACCTTAAGGAACGGGCCATTTTTTGCAAATCTGACCACTGTCACTTTAAGTGCTGATAACTTTAAAACGCTTTGACTTATCCAGGCCGTTCTGAGATTGTTTTTTTCGTCACATATTGTACACTGGTAAAATGAAGTAAAAAAAATATATTTTTTTGCACAAAATAATACCAAATTTACCAAAAAATTGCAAAAATTTGCAAATTTCAAAGTTTCAGCATTTTGGGAATGATATTTTATTTTTTGGCGATGTTACAAGGCTTAGAGGTTTAGAAGCAAATTTTGAAAATTTTCAGAAATCTTCAAAATCCCACTTTTTATGGACCAGTTCAGGTTTGAAGTCATATTGTGAGGCTTAGATAATAGAAACTACACCCCTCAAGGTATTCAAAACTGATTTTTCATACGTCGTTAACCCTTTAGGTGTTGCACAAGAGTTATTGGCAAATGGGGATGAAATTTGAGAATTTTATTTTTTTGTCTAATTTTCAATTTTAACCCATTTTTATCATTAACAAAGCAAGGGTTAACAGCCAAACAAGACTGTATCTTTATCTGCCGTTTACAGAAACGCCCAAAATGTGGCCGTAAACTATTGTACAGCCACACAGCGGGGCGTAGAGTGAAAGGTGCGCCGTTTGGTTTTTGGAAGGCTGATTTTTATGGACTGGTTTATTTACACCATGTCCCATTTGAAGCCCCCTGATGCACCCCTAGAGCAGAAACTCCCTAAAAGTGACCCCATCTCAGAAAGTACACCCCTCAAGGTATTCAAAACTGATTTTACATGCGTCGTTAACCCTTTAGGTGTTGCACAAGAGTTATTGGCAAATGGGGATGAAATTAGAATTTTTTTTTTACACCGTGTCCTGTTTCAACCCCCCTGATGCACCCCTGGAGAAGAAACTCCCTAAAAGTGACCCTATTTTGGAAACTACGGGATAAGGTGGCATTTTTTGGGGGACTATTTTTAGGGTACATATGATTTTTGGTTGCTTTATATTACATTTTTGTGAGGCAAGGTTACCAAAAACTGAAATTCTGAAATTTCATCTCCATTTGCCATTAACTGTTGAACACTTAAAGGGTTAATAAAGTTTGTATAATCAGTTTTGAATACCTTGAGGGGTGTAGTTTCTTAGATGGGGTCACTTTTAGGGAGTTTTTACTCTAGGGGGGCATCAGGGGGGCTTCAAAAGGGACATGGTGTCAATAAAAAGGCCATCAAAATCGGCCTTCCAGAAACCATGTCGGTCCTTTCCTTTTGCGGCCTCCCTTTTACTGATACAGCAGTTTCCGACCACAAATATGGCATTTCTGTAAACTGCAGTATCAGGGTAATAAATATTAACTTTTGTTTGGTTGTTAACCCTTGTTTTGTTACCGTAAAAAACGGATTGAAATGAAAAAGTGCCAAAAATTGATTCTTATGGACGCGGCAATACCCAATAAGTCTACTTTTTTTTTTTTTTCTTTTTTTTTTTACAATTATTTAGGTTTTTGACTATTATTCTTTTTGATACAAAAATAAATTTTTGGTATCTTTAAAGTCTAGGTGTAATTTTTTTATTTATTTTTTATCCGATTATCTTATATGGGGGCTAATTTTTTGCGGGACGAGCGGACGTTTTTTTTGGCACTATTTTGGGGGCTATATGACTTTTTTATTGCTTGCTATTAAATTTTTTGTTATGTTTGGTGACAAAAAAATTATTTTTTTGCACCTTTTATTTTTTTTTGGACCATGTTAATCTGGGGGTTTGGATCATGGGGTATTTTTATAGAGGATTCTTACGGACGCGGCGATACCTAATAAGTCTTTTTATTTAGGTTTTAGACTATATTATACTCTTTGATACCAAAAAAATTATTTTGTATCTCTAAAGTCTAAGTGTCATATTTTTTTTTTTTTTTTCTCACCTGATTGTTTTTTGGGCGGGACGAGCGGAACTTTTTGTTATGTAAGGTGACCGTGTTAATCTGGGGCGGTTAGGTCATGGGGTATTTTTATAGAGGAGATTATTACCGACGCGGCAATACCTAATATGTCTACTTTTAATAAATTATTTTAGTTCTTTTTGGTGTCAAGTCTGAGAACCAGTTTTTTTTTATCCGATGTCAGTCCTAAATTGGGATATAAACTTTTTTGTACCATGCCCGGGTTTTGCGCTTGGCGTTATATGGCTTGAGGACTTGCATCAGAGAGATCAACTCCTCCCATATACCGATTGTAGGCGACGATACAATCGGGCTTGAGGACCGTTGCTGCGGTACCTCACACAGGGACAGGGGTGATGCCGTTACCATGAATTGTGGACAGCATAAGGACATCCCTCTTGTCCTTATACCTGACCAGCAACAGGTCTCCAGTGGTAAGGGCACGGGTCTTACCCCTGGGGAATAGGTACCTGGAGGGGGAGGGCAGGGAGGCCGCGTTGATTTTTTTCGCACGGTCCCACAAGTGAACGTGGCTCTGGCGGCAAGGGACTGGAACAAGGGGATACTGGTATAAAAGTTATCCACGTACAGGTGGTAACCCTTTTCCAGCAGTGGGTACATAAGGTCCCACACAAGTTTCCCGGTAACACCCAGAGTGGGGGGACATTCTGGGGGTTGAATCCGGGAATCTCGCCCCTCGTATATACGAAATTTGTAAGTGTACCCTGAGGTACTCTCTCAAATTTTGTATAGCTTCACGCCATACCTCGCCCGCTTGGAGGGCACATACTGGCAGAAAATGAGTCTCCCCTTGAACGCAATGAGAGACTCATCAACCGCGACCTCTCTTCCAGGTACATAGGCCTCCATGAATTTGGCCCCAAAGTGATCGATGACCGGCCGTATCTTATACAGACGGTCATGGGCAGGATCATCTCGGGGGGGACATGCTGCATTATCGGAATAATGCAGACATTTCCGGATGGTCTCAAACCGGGAGCGTGTCATGGCCGTACTGTAAAGTGGGGTCTGGTAGAGGACGTCCCCACTCCAGTACAGCCTGACACTGGGTTTCTTGACCAGGCCCATATGCAGCACGAGGCCCCAAAATGTCCTCATTTCGGCTGCACTGACCGGCGTCCAGCCACCGGGCCTGGCCAAAAAGGAGCCCGGGTGTTGAGCGACGAACTGTTGGGCGTACAGATTCATCTGCTCCACCATCAGATTTACCAGTGGGTCACTGAAAAAATGACAAAAAAAGTCATATTCAGTGTAGCCCACTGTGGAAATCTGGATTCCTGATTGGCCTACAAAATCAGGAATCACGGGCTCGTATCGCTCTGGGCTACACCAGACAAGTTCACCGGCAGGGTGCTCCGGTGGATTTAACTGGTGGGCCGGGAAACCAGTACGAGCCCCAGAGCTGCTCGTACTAGGCTGGGCCACAGGGTCCCTAACATGGCGGTCCCCTTGCTCCGCCTGGCGGCGTCTCCGCCGCTTTGGGGGCTCATCATCATCGCTAGATGATGAGGAGGATGCGGGTGACAACAGGAATGTTGGGTCATTCTTATCCTCACTGGGACTCTTGGAGTCGGAGGCAAGCTGGGCGTATGCCTCCTCGGCCGAGAACGTCCGGCGGGCCATAGGGGAGTGTGTGTCTGCGTGTGTATGTGCGTGTGTGGAAATCTTTATTTTGTGTGCGTGTGTGTGGGGGCACGGGTGTTCACGAACTCACCCTAAAACTAACAGAAAAAATAAATAAAAAATAAATAAAAAAGGCCAAAAAATGTGAAAAAAAAATTCTAAACCGCTGATCAACCGCCCAAAGTTGATCAGCGGTGGGCCTAACCCAAACTTTCCCTATGCTGTCCCTATGTACCTGATGGGGTGCTGGGGGCAGAGTTCGGGTCCTGGGGGCACAGATCGGGGTGCTGGCAGCGACGGCAGACACGTGCAGGCAGCTCCTCTCTCCTCTGGCTCCGGAACACAAAAGGAGGAGGAGAGGAGCGCCTGCCTCTTTTGAATCTGCCGCCGGACCGCCCACTGACCAATCAGAAAGCAATCCTGAGTGGTGATGTCACCATCACCACTCAGGATCGCTGGATGGTGATTGGTGGAGTGAAATCACACCACCATCACCATCCTGTTCCGGTTTATCGGGTCTTCAGAGACCCGAATAACCCGGAAACGCAGAAAACCGCAGGTCTGAATTGACCTGCGGTTTTCTGCGATCGCCTGCATGGGGGGTCACAGGACCCCCCGGCGCATTTGCCCCAGGTGCGGCGGTGATCGGAACCATTCATGACGTACTGGTACGTCATGTGTCCTTAAGAGGTTAAAGAATAGGAATATATATTGTGGGTAGCATACGGGCATAGAAGCACAGACAACGGGAATGGGGATTTCTAGAGCCATAAGGGCTTCATAAGAACATCTATAAATAAATAGATAACGGGGGGTAAAAAAGACATATAAAAGAGGGATAGATTAAAATTGTATGATCAAAAATATAAATATACACAAAAATGCAGATTAACTTAAAACTGCAGATGGACATAAATTGATTAGAACTCATATAGAATATATATTGTGCTGATAAGAATTGTAACAGATATATTATCTAAAATATATAGATAATGGGTTATCACTAGGTGTACGCCTATTCATATAGGTATAAATCGTATACACCATATCCAAGTAAGACCTATGGCAAAAAAATAAAAAAAAATTAAATATATATATATATATATATATATATATATATATATATATATTAGGTATGTTTTATATATTTTATCTATATCAAGAAGTACATATAAACCTGTAATTCTACGTATAATGTTTGGAATTTAGCCTTGATCATAAAAATAATATTAATTTGCTTGTACGTGTATATTTATATAAAAAATAAAGATAGAATAACACTGTCATGGTTTGAATCTCTCTGTGACAATGGCCATACCCATCTGCCTTCCATCCAAGCTCTTGAACTAATCCCTGCTTACCTCATTTGCATAGCCAATCAGAGGGGGTTTTACAATTTACCAATTGAAAGAGGTGTTCCAACTGTCAATATAAATATATGTGATGCATTTTATAAAGAATTAGTCAGTTTGAACTCACATACAGCCTGATTGGTGTTAGTTCTGTGAGAATTAAAACAACATGAGCGGTCGTTTGCGGCCAGATCATCAACGGCGGAACCAGCAGATATTGTGGTCACATCAGGGAGTGCCGTGAGAGCAGAATAGAGCAAGCAGGGGCTCATTACATTGGTGGCAGCAGTGGGATTGGCTCTCCAATTACTGGGACACTCCAAATCACAACTAGGAATGACCAGCTACGCAGCCTGCAGGAAAGACACGCTGAAAGATTTAATTGAGAGCCGAGGAGGGATCGCTGGGACAAAGAACAAGGCCACCTTGATCAGTGAGTTAGCTGAGATGGATCAGAGGGATGGTGATGCTGGACCTCGATCCGTAGAAGACTTGTTTCAGCAACAAGTTAGAGAGCGGTTGGTATTCTATGGTGCCAACCCATCCGAGACTGCCATACAGAATGCCATCAGAGACATCCAGCTGCAGGATGAGCGGCAAGAGAGAGAATTGGAGCGACAACATGAGTGGAGAATGGCGGAAATACGGCGATCAGAGACAGCACCTGTCCGTAAGTTGCCCTTTCGCACATTCAAATTATTTAAGGAAGGAGAGTAGAAAATAGAGTCCCTCCAGGACTTTGAGAGACTGTGCCAGATACATAAAGTGCCTGTAACGGGGTGCCGAAGGCGCACTCGGTCTCACATCAGCCGCAGACCTGCTGCTTAGCTTCGGGAGCGAGGATCTGTGTTTGACCTCGTTCCCAGGGCGGCTTTTTTTGCTCTTTGGTCTGCCTTGAGCGCCGAGCTGATCACTCGGTGCTCGACTGGTCGGTCTGTCAGTCATGTGATGCTGGCCACGTCACATGACCCTCACTCCCCACTATAAATACAGGAAGCCTGCTGGCCACAGGTTGCCTGTTAATTTCTAGGTTCCTGGCTATTTGTTGGACTTCTGAATACTCACCTGATCCTGTTCCCTGCTCCTCCTGTACTGCGCATCCGTCCTGGTATTGTGACCTCGGCTCCCACCTGACTACTCTTTGCGGACTCCTCTGGTACTTCTCTACTCTCCTGGTATTTGACCCCGGCTTCTCCTGACCATTCTTTGCTTAACCCTTAACTGAGTAGCTCTCTTGGTTCTGACCTGGTTCGTTCACGTTCCGTATTTTGTCTTGTCTGTCTTCCCTGCACATATCCTAAGTAAGGGACTGCCGTCTAGTTGTCTCCTGTCATCAGGACTCGTGAGGCAAGTAGGCAGGACCAGGGGTGAGGGTGGAGCGCAGTGGTCACTATCCTCCCCCCTGTGTGTGTGTGTGGACGTGACCGTTACAGTGCCATCCCAAGATCGGGTCGCCTTACTGGCGAGTAACCTAACTGGCAAAGCTGCGGATGCGTATCGGGCCATGGAGGATAAAAGAAGCCCTGCTAGCCCGATTTGCCATTTCCCCTGAAGCCAGCCAGATTAAGTTTTGAGAATCCCGGAAACAAGGTAACTTAACCCACGTGGAGTGGGCACATCGTCTGCAGCGGAACCTCAAGGGCTGGTTCCAGGGAAGCCATGCTCATACCATAGAGGACATCACCCAGCTAGTTCTCTTAGAGCAGTTCTTTGACCACACCCCTCCGATAGTACGGGATTGGGTGCGGGATAAGCAGCCACAGACGGTACAGCAAGCAGCGACTTTGGCCGATGAATATCTGGACTCTCGGAGATCCATTGGAGGCCAGCACTATCCACTACCTCGGTCCAGTGTACCAACCTCGAGCCCAACTCCAGTATCTTAGTGGGCTGCCTCTAGACCCTTAGCCCGATCAAAACCTTGTACCGGGACTAAGTGCTATACATGTAATCAGACGGGTCATCTGCAGCGTTATTGCCCTAATCGATCCCTGAGGTACCAAGAGACTGCACAGTTATCCAGGTCGGCGACTTATTGCCTCCAGAACTAGGCCAACCCTTTAGATGTTCAGGAAGAGTTTGGTGAGCTGTTCGAGGCTGATCCCATCCAGGCCGCAGCTGAAGATAATCGGCAGCACCATCGTCAGGCGGTATGGGTTAATGGGCAGCCGGCCCAGAGACTTTGTGATTCCAGGGCTACGATTGCCCTTATTCAGCTTCACATGGTTCCTCAGTCGGCCCGAACCGGCAAGACTGTGGCAGTCAGGGTAGCAGGGGGCAAGGTGCTGTGTTTATCCACCGCCAGCGTTCACCTGGATTGGGGCTCAGGGAAGCAACAAGTGCGACTAGGGATACTCTGTGAGTTACCCACAGAAGTACTTTTGGGGAACGACTTGGGGCATTTGACTTCTTCATTTTCACCAGAGACCGCCATGGCCGTGACCACCCGACAACAAAGCCATCTACAAGTCAACTCCACTCCTATGGGGACCCAGGTAAGACCAAATGCTCCCACGTTACCCCGACTTGACAACCCCATGTCCTGGGATTCTCCTTCCGACGTTGGGCAAGAAACCCGGAGAGACCCTACTTTAGCATGCTATCGGGACAGGGCGGGCAAGGATCCAGGGGAGTTAGGGGAAGACAGAATAGAGTGGGAGGGAGGGCTTCTTTATCGTTACACTGAAGGTGTGGGCAACGGGAAGCGCGAGGGCCCCGACAAACATCTAGTCAAACCCCAGAAGTACAGACAGAAGCTATTGAGGCTGGCTCACGATATCCCCTTGGCCGGACATTTAGGGATAGCTAAGACCCGGAGTCGGTTGTCTCGTCCTTTCTTCTGGCCTAGGTTACATGCAAATGTACGAGTATACTGCCGGACCTGTGAGACTTGCCAGAGGGTAGGAAAGGCGAGGGATCATCGAAAAGCCTCTCTGCACCCCATGCCGATAATTAGGGAACCCTTTAGCCGGATAGCAGTAGACATTATTGGCCCACTGGCCTGCCCCAGTGCCACTGGGAAGAAGTATATTCTTACAGTGGTGGATTACGCAACCCGCTACCCGGAAGCTATTCCCCTATCCAATATCCAGGCTGACACGGTAGCTGATGCCTTACTGCGGGTGTTTTACTAGGGTAGGATTTCCCCAGGAGATATTGTCTGATCAAGGAAATCAGTTCACCGCCGAGCTGACCCAGCAGCTCTGGCGCCTCTATGGTTCTAAAACCCTTCCCAGCGCACCCTACCACCCCCAAACGAACGGGCTGTGTGAGAGATTTAACGGGACCCTAAAACAGCTACTTTGGGCCTTCGTGGAGAGTAGGAAGGATTGGGAAAAATATTTTCCCCACCTACTGTTCCCCTTCAGGGAGGTACCTCAAGAGTCCGCAGCGTTTTCACCATTTGAGCTGTTGTATGGGCGAAGGGTTAGGAGACCCTTAGACTTGGTGAGGGCCCAGTGGGAAGGGGGAGAGGATCCTGAAGGCCTCCCCATCCTTAGTTATGCCTTGGAACTCAGGGATCGACTGCAGGAACTTACCGAGCTAGTCCATGAGAATATGCAATCAGCCCAGAGTCAGCAAAAGGTTTGGTATGATCGATCTGCTCGGAATCGCACTTTTTGTGTTGGACAGAAGGTCCTAGTACTAAAACCCTTGAAGCAAAATAAATTACAGGCCTCCTGGCAGGGCCCCTATTAGGTGGTAAAACAGCTGTGCGACACCACCTACGTGGTCGCCAGCTGTGCAGACACAAGAATTAAGAGGACATTCCACATCAATATGATGAAGGCCTATCAAGAGAGGGCTGAGGCAGTAGCCGCCATATGCGCTCCTGCCACCGGGGACTCTGAATACCTGCCGATGCTGGAGCTTCCTGCAATCAGTAACCGTTCTGGGGGGGTGGAAGATGTTCAGTTAGGAGATGGGTTAGGACCCCAGGAACAAGAACAGGTCAGGGAATTACTCCAGGAAAGGAAAAAGATGTTCTGAACACTCACTTGGCAGTGCACAAGGTGGAGACCCTCGGGCAGAAGCCCCTGAGACAATCAGCCTATAGGATTCCCAGAGCTGTGCAAGAAGGGATGAGAGCAGAGATTAGGGAGATGCTTGAGTTAGGGGTGATCGAACCAT
Organism: Bufo gargarizans; assembly: GCF_014858855.1. Taxonomy (NCBI): domain Eukaryota; kingdom Metazoa; phylum Chordata; class Amphibia; order Anura; family Bufonidae; genus Bufo; species Bufo gargarizans. The sequence continues at coordinate 87,147,777 of NC_058086.1, read as the reverse complement.
CAGCAAGCCTCTGGGCTTCCCCTGTAGTATTAGTCCCAAAACAGGATGGCACGACACGATTTTGTGTGGACTATAGGCGTCTGAATGACTGTACTGTGACAGACGCCTACCCCATGCCCCGAGTGGACTAATTGTTGGACAAAATAGCTCAGGGACATAATCTGACGACTATTGACCTGTGTAAGGGCTACTGGCAGATTCCCCTGGAGGCGGACGCCATTCCAAAGTCGCCCTTCATCACCCCGTTTGGCCTTTACCAGTTCCGCGTAATGCCATTCGGGATGAAAAATGCTCCGGTTACCTTCCAACGAATGATGGATCAACGCCTCGGTGGTCTGCAGGATTTTGCATGCGCATATCTTGATGACATCGCAAACTATAGCCAGACATGGGAGGAGCATCTCAGACACCTGGGCATAGTGCTAGACAGAATCAGAGTTGCAGGCCTGACCCTGAAGCCAGACAAGTGTAATATTGGGATGTCTGATGTACAATATTTGGGACATAGAGTGGGATGTGGGAAGCAGAGGCCGGAACCTGCAAAAATCAAGACCATCCTAAACTGGTCGGTTCCCAGAACCAAGGCCCAGGTACTTGCATTTTTAGGGACAGCCGGGTACTACAGAAAGTTTGTACCCCACTATAGTGACATAGCCAAACCACTGACGAACCTGACTAAAAAGAATCTCCCTAGACAGGTCCTGTGGTCCCCAGAGTGCGAAACAGCATTTCAACAGTTGAAAACCACCCTAACACAAGCTCCCATACTGGCGGCACCCGATCCTAACAAACGCTTTGTCGTACATACAGACGCCTCCACGTTCGGACTGGATCCATACAAAGTCAAGTTGGTTACGACAGGAAGGAGCACCAGGTGGCGTATCTCAGCCGCAAGTTGTTACCCCGTGAAGTTGGATATGCCGCCATGGAAAAATGTTTGGCTTTAGTCTGGGCTTTAAAGAAATTGCAGCCCTACGTATATGGACGCTCTTTTACCATCATGACGGACCACAATCCCTTGATATGGCTAAACCGGGTGGCGGGAGAGAATGGCCGATTACTAAGGTGGAGCCTGGCTTTGCAACCCTACAATTTCACCATACAATATCGGCCACGGCCTCAAAACGGGAATGTGGATGAATTATCCCGGCAAACAGACCTGAAATCTTAAGACTACTTTTCCAACATCCTCGAGTTGATCCGGTGAGGGTCCCACTGTGGCTGTTGGACTGTTTCCCGGGAGGGGGGGTAATGTCATGGTTTGAATCTCTCTGTGACAATAGCCACACCCATCTTCCTCCCAGCCAAGCTCTTGAACTAATCCCTGCTTACCTAATTTGCTTAGCCAATCAGAGGGGGGGGGGGGGGGGGGTTACAATTTACCAATTGAAAGAGGTGTTCCAACTGTCAATATAAATATATGTGATGCATTCAATAAATAATTTTGTCAGTTTGAACTCACATACAGCCTGTTAGTTCTGTGAGAATTAAAACGACACGAGCGGTCGTTTGAGGCCAGATCATCAACGGTGGAACCAGCAGATATTGTGGTCACATCAGGGAGTGCCATGAGAGCAGAATAGAGCAAGCAGGGGCTCATTACAAACACTATATCTATTTTTTCGATATTTTCTTTCAAACCTTCTTCTAAAAAACTAATAGTTGGTATGTTCCAGGGCCTCATTAAGGCCAAAAGGGGACAGGCTATTTACCGTAGACGATATATCCAGTACATCTCCTTTCTGGATAGTTGCTGATAGGAGGATGGAACCCATTTCAGTGGGGTAACTTTTAGGAGCGAAGAATTACTCTCATGGTGTTCATAAAAGTTTCTAGAAATGCTGTGTGTCATAATATTACGGTTAATATTTGAATGATGCTTGTTCATTCGTTCCCTCAGTATTTGGGTGGTCCTACTGACATATTGTAATTTGCATGGACATTCTAATAGATGCATCACATTCCTAGTTGCACAATTAATTTTATGTCTAAGGGTGCATTTCTCACCAGACCCTGCAATGTTTATTTCTTTCCTATTATGAATTATCCTACTACAACATTTGCACCTTTTTAATGTGACATTTGAAAGCTCCTTTCATGTTCTTTTGTGGGTCAACCGGAAATCCCCTAAAGGTCTGAGTGTCTTGTTTAAAATTTGGGCAGGAGGGGGCAATAATATTTTACTGAGTTTGCCCTGCTGGAGCTGGAGGTAAGACACTCTTCAGAATTGGGTCTTTTAGAAGAATGTTCCAATGTTTTGTCAGTATTTTTCTAAGCCCAGAGGCTGAACGGAAAAAAATAAATCTCATTACCTGATTTCCTGTATGCTCAATATAAGGCCTCATGCACACGACCGTTTTTTTTTGTGGTCCGCAAAAAACGGGTTCAGTAGTTCCGTGATCCGTGTCCGTTTTTTCTTCCGTGGGTCTTCCTTGAATTTTGGAGGATCCACAGACATGAAGGAAAGTCATTTTGGTGTCCGCCTGGCCGTGCGGAGCCAAACGGCGCATTGCTTAATGATCTGTCACTTACCAGTAGGAGGAGCTCCCGGCCGGTCACAGACAGCGCAGCAGGCAAGTATGATGCTTCTAATATTGCTAAGTAACCATGGCAACCAGGACTGCAGTAGCGTCCTGGTTGCCATGGTTACCGATTGGAGCTCCAGCGATTAAACTGGGACTCCGATCGGAACTCTCCGCAGCCACCAATGATCGGGGGGAGGGGGGAGGCCGCACACTGGCCACCAATGAAATTAATACAATAGAGGGAGGGAGGGGGGGCCGGGGGGAGGCCGCACACTGGCCACTAATGAAATTAATACAATAGAGGGAGGGAGGGGGGCCAGGGGAGGGGCGCACACTGTCCACCAATGAAATGAATACAATAAGGGGAGGGAGAGGGGCCGGGGGGGCTGCACTGGCCACCAATGAAAATAATTCAATAGAGGGGGGGGGCCCGCACTGGCCACCAATGAAATTAAAACTGGGGAGGGAGGGGGGTCTGCCCCCTGCTGCCTGTCAGCCTCTGATCTCTTACACGGGGCTATGATACGCACAATTAACCCCTCAGGTGCCGCATCTGAGGGGTTAATTGTGCGGCTCACAGCCCCTTGTAAGAGATCGGGTGCTGCCAGGCAGCAGGGGGCAGTTATGTCCACAGTTCGTAGTATATTCTAACTTGAAGCGTCCCCATCACCATGGGAACGCCTCTGTGTTAAAATATACTGTCGGATCAGATTTTTCACGAAGTGAAAACTTAGATCTGAAAAAGGTCATATTTTTGAATAGGTCATATTTTTTTGATGGACAGGAAACACGGATCACGGACGCGGATGAACAACAGTGCATTTTCCACGTTTTCAATGGACCCATTGAAAGTCAATGGGTCAGCAGAAAATCACAGAAAACGGAACAACGGACACAGATGCACACAACGGTCATGTGCATGAGGCCTAAGGAAAATAGCAGAAACTCCTAATGCTGGCCATACATGTAATGATTGTGGAGACCCTCAAATGCCAGGGCAGTACAAACACCCTGCAAATGACCCCATTTTGGAAAGAAGACACCCTAACGTCTTTGCTGATGGGCATAGTGAGTTCATAGAAGTTTCTATTTTTTGTCACAAGTTAGCGGAAAATTATGTTTTTTTTTGTTTTGTTTTTTTTCTTACAAAGTCTCATATTCCACTAACTTGTGACAAAAAATAAAAACTTCCATGAACTCACTATGCCCATCACGAAATACCTTGGGGTGTCTTCTTTCCAAAATGGGGTCACATGTGAGGTATATATTCTGCCCTGGCATTTTAGGGTCCCTAAAGCGTGAGAAGAAGTCTAAAAAATGCCCTCCTAAAATAAATTTGTGCCCCTTTGCGCACCTAGGCTGCAAAAAAGTGTCACACATGTGGTATCGCCGTACTCAGGAGAAGTTGGGCAACTTGTGACAAAATATAAAAAACTTCTATGAACTCACTATGCCCATCAGCGAATACCTTAGGATGTCTTCTTTCCAAAATGGGGTCACTTGTGGGGTAGTTATACTGTCCTGGCATTTTAGGGGCCCTAATGCGTGAGAAGTAGTTTGAAATCCAAATGTGTAAAAAATGCCCTGTGAAATCCTAAAGGTGCTTTTTAGAATTTGTGCCCCTTTGCCCACCTAGGCTGCAAAAAAATTTCACACATGTGGTAACGCCATACTCAGGAGAAGTTGGGCAATGTGTTTTGGGGTGTTTTTTTACATATACCCATGCTGGATGAGCGAAATATCTCTCTAAAATGACAACTTTGTATAAAAAAAAATGTGAAAAGTTGACTTTTAGAGATATTTCTCTCACCCAGCATGGGTATATGTAAAAATACACCCCAAAACACGTTGCCCAACTTCTCCTGAGTACGGCGATACCACATGTGTGACACTTTTTTGCAGCCTAGGTGGGCAAAGGGGCACAAATTCTAAAAGCACCTTTAGGATTTCACAGGGCATTTTTTACACATTTTGGATTTCAAACTACTTCTCACACATTAGGGCCCCTAAAATGCCAAGGCAGTATAACTACCCCACAAGTGACCCCATTTTGGAAAGAAGACACCCCAAGGTATTTCATGATGGGCATAGTGAGTTTATGGAAGTTTTTATTTTTTGTCACAAGTTAGTGGAATATGAGACTTTGTAAGAAAAAAAAAATCATAATTCTCCGCTAACTTGTGACAAAAAATAAAAACTTCCATGAACTCACTATGCCCATCAGCGAATACCTTAGGGTGTCTACTTTCCGAAATGGGGTCATTTGAGGGGTTGTCACAACCAGACAGCTGAGAAGCTCTGACAGAGGCCTTTCAGAACCTCCTCCTTGAGTTTTCTTTGTTGTGGTATTCAATTCCTCATCTCGTTAGCCTCTCTCAGCTGTCATGTAGTTGGACTGATTGCTTCCCTTTAAATTCCTCCCCATAATGCTTTACTGGGCGGCTTATACTTCTTCCTGGAGTGTGTGTGCATGCTGATCCTATTTCCCAGTCTGCTACTAAGTTAAGTGCTGTACATTTATCTGTTATTTTCTGTTTGCTGGATCCCAGGTGACCCTGACTCCCTCCGTGTCTGGTGTAGGGAGCCGGTGGTCGTGTCCCCTCACTATTGTAGGGTGTTCAGGTGTTATATAGTCAAGGTACGTGGATATGCAACCATCCACCTTTGGGATTTTTGAATAGGCTGAGCAGCCAGGAAAAGTGCCAGGTCTTGTGCAGGGGTCTCCCTTTTGGTTCCTTAGCTTTGGATCCAGTGAGTCATATATGCATGTTGCATTGTCTTGTTTTCTGTACACCGTCCGTGACAGGGGTGTTTCTACTGTCTGGGCATTGTAGAACCTCAGGAAACATGACAGGTGCTCAGAAAGTCAGAACTGCTTCAAAATGCGGAAATTCACATTTTAGTACCATAGTTTGTAAACGCTATAACTTTTGCGCAAACCAATAAATATGCACTTATTGCTTTTTCTTTGTCAAAGACATGTAGAACAATACATTTAGATAAAAATTTATATAGAAATGTAGTTTTATTTGAAAAATTTTACGACAGAAAGTGAAAAATGTTATTTTTTGGCAAAAAAACAGTAAATTTTGATTAATAGCAAAAAAGTAAAAATGTCAGCAGCAATGAAATACCACCAAATGAAAGCTCTATTAGTGAGAATAAAAGGAGGTAAAATTCATTTGGGTGGTAAGTTGTATGACCGTGAAAGTAGTGTAGTGCAGAATTGTAAAAAGTGGTCTGGTCATTAAGGGTGTTTAAGCTAGGGGGGCTGAGGTGGTTAAGAATGTATATATCGAAACACGTTTTTTTATTAATCATCCGGCAATACACGTTATATAAAAATAACATTAACTACATTTTTCTTTAAATTGTGTCAAAGTGTCTATTTGAAGCCTATTTTTCTCCTGTATACTCAAAAGTGCCAATCTTAACTGTAAATACTGAAACCATAATAATCTCTGTTCTTTTTTTTTCTTTGTGCTAATTCTACATATGAAATAATATCTCCATTACTTACTACCTGTGTCAAATATACAATATTACTTTTTTGCCAATATTGTTCCTTAACTAGTGTATCTAAAGTTTTAAAGTGGTGATTATACCATAAAGGAGTGCAACCTAGTGAACCTTTCACTCCACACCATAATTTAATAGCCTGCCATGACTTCACAAAAAGATTCCTGGCTAATCTAAATTCCCTATCGGAGTTGATCAATTGATCAGACTCCAAGAGAGTAAAAAAAAATATCATATGGAGATCTATTAACTTATTTATCAATGGCATCAAGTTAAGCGGAATGAAATCTTCCACCCTACGGGAGACTGTGATGCCGAGATACTCAAAAGAATTAACAATTTTCAAGGTGTTCAATGGGCTATCCTTGGGAAATGATCATTTATCTAAGGGTGTCATTGTTGTATCTAATGGCATAATCATAGTTTTATCCCAATTTACATCCAGACACGAGGCTTGGCCAAAAGAGTTTATCGTTTCCATAATGGTTGAGAGAGCAAGTTTTGTCTGTTGGACATAAAATAAGACATCATCAGCATCTAAAGAAATGCGGTTTTACATTCCCAAAACCCCGAACCCTAATATCCTCGGATCTTGTCTAACCGCTTTGATCTGGATGTACAATTAATGTCATAACACTAGACATCATTTTAGAATAAAGTTTAACATCTGTGTTAAGGAGGGAAATCGGTCTATAAGATCCCAGCTCACTAGGGTCCTTACCCTTCTTTAATATTACTATTATCACGGCCTCGATCAATGTTTCTGGGAGAACTCCCTCTTTTATTGAATCAGAGACTGTTCTCCCCAAGTGGGGAAAAACAATCTCCCCGTATTTACGATAGAACTCGTACGGGAATCCATCCGGTCCGGGGGCAGAGTTACCTGAGCAGGCCTTCATTGCATCTTCTATCTCGTGGAGAGACAAATCCATCTCCAATCGTTCCTTTTGCCCATCTGTAAGAACCGGAAGGGGGATAGAATCCAAGTGCGAGCGAGTCAATCTCTGCCTCTGAGAGGACACTCTCTGATTCATACAATTCACTGAAATATGTTATAAATACTTCCAATATTCCCTCCTGATATTCCACAATCGTACCATCTGGCGTACGCATACTACAAATCTCTTTCTTTGAGTCCTGGCTTGCTATTATTCTAGCCAGCATCTTCCCAGGGTGACCTGCCTCCAAAAAATATTTTTGTCCTCTAAAGAACAGTTTCTGTTGTGCCTTATTCAGAAGAAAGTCATAGAGAGCCTGGCTTGTCCTCTGCATAATCTCTCTATCTTCATCTCTTTTCGCCTTAGCATACCTAGCCATTCTTCCCAGGACGTCCTCTAGTTTCTTTCTCCTTCGTCACATAGTGCTTACTCAAATTTGCAAGTGTACTAATAAAGATCCCTCTCATAAATGCTTTAAATGCATCCCAAATATACTGAGATTTAGCTGAGGCATAATTCCTATCCCAGAAAGAGATGATTTCCTCTTCTATCTGATTGTGGCTATCTATTATCAATAGCCAGTGGGGATTTAATCTAAATGGAGGTTTCACTTTAAAATAATTCCCTGCCATACATAGCTCTACTAAGATAGGGACATGGTCTGAAACCGATCTGGCCTCAAATTTCATACGTCTAACACAATTTTGATGACCTCTATTTATCAGGGTTAGGTGTCTTGGTTAACAGTGATTTTCACCAGCCTCAGTTGTAGGAGTGAGGACGCGATGACGTGACGCTGGCCGTAATATGTCCTTAGCGTTTGTTCGCTTCGCGGTCCTGAATAAGCAGCCACTGACCCCTATATACCGTGGTTTGTCTCCTGGACTCTGGGTTGGCTTCCGTTGCTCCTGGAAGGGGTGAGAGCGCTGTGTGTTGGGTGCTCCCCCCCCCCCCCCTGGATTTGAGGCTTCCTCAGATCCTCACGGATATGTGTGGCTCCTGGATACTGAAGTTGCAGTGAGGATGCCGCTTGAAGTTGGTCCATTGAGGGCGAGGGCGCTGTGCATTGGGCGCCCCCCCCCCCCCCGGATCCATCTGCTGTGGCGACGGGCTCCCCTTGTCTGTGGCTGTGCCTCCTTCTTGCCTCCTGCTCTCGCCTCTTGTTCGGTGGTCGGTGTCTCTACTCCTTGTTGTTGTTCTGCCCGGCTCTCTCCCTCTGGTTGGATGGACTATTCCGTCTGGATCTTCTGGACCCCTCTGCCTGGACATTAGGTTTGGAACTTTTGTCTTTGTTGGTCCGAGGTCCCCTGAAGATTGGAGCCAGAATTTGAAGACCTGGGTTTGGTGTGATCGATCTGTGTCACCCTCCCTTGTCTGGATTGGTATCTTTTTTACTTTGGCTGCTGGACTTTGTGCTCCCCTTTGTTTTTCACCCCCCTGAGTTAATAGTATTTTTTTTAAAAAAATTTCCACCCTTTAATTAACTGTTAACTATCAGTGTACATAAAATAGAGAAAGAAAAAGAGAAATAGAGGGGGAGAAAAGGGAAAAAGGGAGAAAAAAATAAAAAAAAGTACCCGAAAAGGGAGGAAAGGGAAAAAAAACTAAAAATTTAAAAAAGGAGGGAAAAAAATGGGGGTGGAGAAGAAGTTAAATAAAAAAAAAAAAAGGGAGGAAAATTGGCTCCTAAACAGAATAGACGTTCAACAGACTTGACGCTGTTCAAGCCAGGGCAGAAACAAATAGAATCTGCTAAAATTGATCAACTCTTAAGGTCACTGAACTTAAACACCAGGTCTGGTCAAAAGGGGAAGCAAGATATTGAAGCAAAAAAAAAACTATAGCTCTGAGTTTAGATCAGAGGATCCACACGAGGGAGACCCGGATAACGGAGATGGGGAGAAGCAGGAAAAAAAAGGGCCCCTCTCCATTAGAGGAGATTTTACTGATTGTTAAAAATAATGGAACAGCGATAGAAAACATTTCTGTACAACTGGGGTCAGTATAGACAGATATACTTATTATAAAAGATGATATGACAAAGATTTGTGATAGAACTAAGAAATTGGAAATTACAGTGAACAAATTGGAACAAGAAGTGAAAATGTTAAAGGCTGAGAACAGTACAGTAAAACAAGACTATAACTACCTGATAAAAAAAAACAGTGGACCTAGAGGATGGGTCAAGAAGATGCAATGTACGAATCTTGGGTCTAATAGAAAGCCCTGATGAAAAACTATTTTTTGATAGGAACATTACAATCTATAATTTTTGATAACTTCGGCAAGGAATATTTTTCACCTTCTGTTTCTAATTGAAAGGGCTCATCGAATTCCCGGTGGTAAATCGATTCCAGGGAAGCCACCAAGAACTGTAATAATTAAGATGCTTGCAGCCTGTGATAGAGACATGATCCTAAGATGTGCACAAGATGTATCTCCGATTTTCTACAATGGGTGTAAACGTTTTTTTTTTCCAGACTTTTCAAAAGAAGTTCAAGATAAGAGACGTACCTTTCAGGATGTAAATAATGTCTTCAGAGCAAGGACATTAAGTATTCTTTTTTGTACCCAGCCAAATTAAGAAACAGTACTTTTTTTTGACACTCCAGGTGTGGCAACTGATTGGTTAGATAGGACTGTTGACTGAAACATGTTTTCCCCCTTGGGATTTTAATTTTTTGTGCTGGAGACCCTGTTGGGGGAGTGGGGGAGAGATGGTCCTAGTTAAGAGGTCTGTTTTTTTTGCTGGATCCATTTTTCCAGATGACACCGGAGAGACGGATCCTGCATCTCAATGCAGGATCCTGATCTGTCTGACAAATGCCATCAGTTTGCGTTCTTATTGCTGGATCTGGCGGGCAGTTCCGGCGACGAACTGCCTGCCGGAATCCTTTGCCGCAAATGTGAAAGTACTCTTAAAGTTTCAAAAAGCCATGGCAGAGACTGGTACGCCATGAACAGAATGCCTGCTGGCCGCCTTCTTTTTAGTAAGGTCCTTTTTGGGTCAGCCCCTAGGACAGTATTTCCCACAGCAGCTCCAGATACAACATGGTTGTCTGATCATGTGATCAGTTTGCACAAGCATTGACTAAAATACATTCTTGAGTTTTTGAATCACGTCCAGATCCTGATAAAGTACCAGGAACGCACTTGGTACTTGGGATTGGGTGTTGGTAAAAAGACATATTAGAAGAGTCCTCAAACCCTGTTTTGATGGTCCAGTCCAAGTGTTGTAGACCACAAGGCAAGCACATCAGTGAAACTCAAAGGAAAGCCTAAGTGGATCTACGCGAGTCATTGCAAGAAAATGTTGAGTCTGGATACTTGAAACGATGGTGTTTCTTGTTGCCCCTTGTGTGACTGGTGATCCTGACTCAAAGAATATGTATTTCAAATGAGATAGTAAAAATAGGTTTCTGGGCCATGAAAAAGTTGTGTAAAAGGAAGAACAAAGCTGTTGCAGTCCGATACTTCCAGCCCAGTGACCCATGGTTAGTATTGCCCAAAGATTCTCAGTATTAATAGTTTTTATGTTCATAATAATCGAGAAGTTGAAGACTGAAACCCAAATAAGCATCCACCACTCAGCATTGCCCCCATATATTCTGTATTAGGGATAGGTGAGAATCTGACTTCCCCTTGTATAGGTCCATTACGAGGGAATCTATCCAATAGGCATAGGTTGTCTCCAAAGTGGTGAAACAACCAACAGGTACAATGGAACAGATTGCAGAACCTACTTAGATTAGGGACAGCGTCCGGACAATTGGAATGGCTTCAAAGGGGGGGCTGATAGAGATGTGGATATCATTCTTGATCAGTGTTGAGGATGTCATGACATTAATGTGAATCCATTACAATATGGTGCTGGCACCTAGATGTTTACATAATTTGCAGGTTAGTAAAATAATACACAATGCGCAGATGCCAAGTGTTATCTCTTTTCTTGTTTTTGTATTCTAGCCAATGGAACAATGCCATGAGCCTCAGGGGGGATGCCCCCTCTGATGTACTTATAAACTGCTTAACTTCCTGTAATAAATGAGAACTGCTTTGACCTTTGCCTGGTGTCAGTGTGGTTTATTCCATGCATGCATACCCCAGTTAAAACTGTATTTTACTTACATTATTGGTTGTCACTGAGCTGTACAATAGAGTTAGATTTACATCTCGATCACCCATTTCATCCAGTATTATTTCACCTGAAGAACCTATTCATGAAAAATTCTTAGAGTAAGTTTATATTTTTTATTTGCATTCACAGTTTTCATGTTCCATTTGTAATATTCAAGTCATTTGCTTTCTAAATATGTGGAGTACACTAAACATTTAATTGAGCAGTGGAGCTGTGGATTTATGCCCACCTAGTGCAGATTTGACTTGTCCTTCTAACATTTTCTTGATAGGCCACTTGCAGACAGCCATAGTATGACTCCATGGGGAAATTTACCAAAGTGGTCTAAAGTAGAACTGGCTTAGTTGCCCATAGCAACCAATCATCACATTCCACCATGATTTTTCCAAAGGAGCTATGAAAAATGAAAGGTGGATTCTGATTGGTTGCTGTCGCCAACTAAGCAAATTCTACACCAATTTGAAAAATATCTTCCCTCCCCCCCCATTTTTTCTATCTATCTATCCTACAAAGCAGGAAAACCTTTCACCAAAGACCTTTGGGAAAGGTTTCCCTGTTTTGTTATTTTGGGACCCTATTCCTTTCTTGGTACAAAGTATACCTCTATAGTATATGTGTTATGTGTAATTATTTGCTGGTGGTGCATGTATTGCAATTTTTTTATTTAGATCATCATACTCATGCCTTTTTTCAAGAGGAGAGGCATAAATGATTGTAAATTTGTAATGTATATCTCCGTTCACATAGCTGCACCGTTATGTAAACTAACCTTGGATGGAAACGTTACTAAACAGGTGGAGAAAATCGACTTGACTTTGATTTTTAATGCTTTTTAATGCATGTCCAAACAGTAGAACCCCATCCAAGTATCCAGCAGCATAATCATCTTTTAACTAAAATATATTGATAAAAAATACAATTAATATATACTTTAACAGTTGACAAGTTTCCCCTAAACTTTTAACTCCTAATGCTGTATTTTAAAATCCACATATTTCAAATCTATATTGTAGAACCATTAAGATAACCAAGTTATCTAAAAACAAGAGGATATAACAGTATAAATGTAGTCCAAAAATAATCATTGCATTACACAGCTATATCTATCAAATATGTAAATATAAGGTGCACAGCTCCAGGTCCGTCTTTAGGAAGGGGTAAAAGAGGCAGCTGCACTGGGGCCAGTTGCTCCTGGGGGGCCCAAAGCAGCTGCTTCTTGAGTCCTGCTGGCCACTGCCCTAGGTGTAAGGCTGTCAGCTACACAGGGGGGCGCTGCCATGCCCACTCCAGGCAGCAAACTGTGAGAGCTGTAATTCTCTTAGGAGAAAGGATCTTAGATGACATCATCACCATGTGACCAGTAACCTAGCAATATTACTGGTCACATGGCTATGAGGTAATCAAAGGTCCTTTCTTTCTACCAGGAGTGTTGCTGCAGGAGAAGTTTGCCTTAACTGTGGAGTTTTTTGTGAAGATTACATCAGGAAAAGGTGATAGGGGCTGTTATGCTAATATACTGTAAACTACTGTATAGTGTGGGGTGCTGTATATTGTGGGGGGGGGGCAGTATACTGTTCGGTTCTGTATACTGTGGGGTGCTGTATACTGTGGCGGGCTGTATACTGTGGTGTGCTATACTGCTCTACTGTATACTGTGGGGGGCTGTATACTCTGGGGGCTGTATATTGTTGGGTGCTGTATACTGTGGGTGGCTGTATACTGCGGTGTGCGATACTGCTCTACTGTATACTGTGTGGTGCTGTATACTGTAGGGTGCTATACTACTTTACTGTATACTGTGGGGTGTTGTATACTGTGGGGTACTGTATACGGTGGGTGCTGTATACTGTGGCTATATATTGTGAGGTGCTGTATTGTGAGGTGCTGTATACTGTGGGGGCTGTATACTGTGGTGTGCTATACTGCTCTACTGTATACTTTGGGGTGCTGTATACTGTGGGGTGCTATACTGCTCTAGTATATACTGTGGGGTACTGTATACTGTGGGGTGTTGTATACTGTGGGGTGCTATACTGCTCTACTGTATACTGTGGGGTGCTGTATATTGTGGTGTGCTATACTGCACTACTGTAAACTTTGGGGTGCTGTATACTGTGGGTGCTATACTGCTCTAGTATATACTGTGTGGTGTTGTACACTGTGGGGTACTGTATACGGTGGGGTGCTGTATACTGTGGCAATATATTGTGAGGTGCTGTATTGTGAGGTGCTGTATACTGTGGGGGCTGTATACTGTGGTGTGCTATACTGCTCTACTGTATACTTTGGGGTGCTGTATACTGTGGGGTGCTATACTGCTCTAGTATATACTGTGGGGTGTTGTATACTGTGGGGTGCTATACTGCTCTACTGTATACTATGGGGTGCTGTATATTGTGGGGTGCTATACTGCTCTACTGTATACTGTGGGGTGCTGTATACTGCAAGGTGCTGTATTCTGTATAGTTTGGGGGCTGTATACCGTGAGGTGCTGTATACTGTGGGGTGCTGTATATTGTGGAGTGCTATACTGCTCTACTGTATACTGTGGGGTGGTGTATACTGTGAGGTGCTGTATACTGTATAGTTTGGGGTGCTGTATACTGTGAGGTGCTGTATATTGTATAATTTGGGGTGCTGTATACTGTGAGGTGCTTTATACTGTGAGGTGCTGTATATTGTGGGGTGCTATACTGTGAGATGCTGTATACTGTAGGGTGCTGTATACTGCAGAGTGCTATACTGCTCTACTGTACACTTTGGGGTGCTGTATACTGTGGGGCGCTATACTGCTCTACTGTACACTTTGGGGTGCTGTATACTGGGGGGTGCTGTATACTGTATAATGTGGGGTGCTATACTATATACTGTATGCTGTGGGTTGCTGTATACTATAGGGTGCTATATTGCATACTGTGGGGTGCTGTATACTATAGGGTTCTATACTGCTTGTATATTGTTGGGTGCTGTATACTATAGGGTGCTATACTGCATACTGTGGGGTGCTGTATGCTATAGGGTGCTATACTGCATACTGTGGGGTGCTGTATACTATAGGATGCTATACTGCATACTGTGGGGTGCTGTATACTATAGGGTGCTATACTGTATACTGTGGGGTGCACTGTAACGCTAGGGTGAGCCAATCCCCTGTCTCCTTCCTGCAGAGTGGTGCCCACTTCCAGCCTGAGCCCAGCTGCCCAGAGCACTGATCCTGAGCCACTGGAGTCTTCAGAACTGGAAGTATTTACAGTCATTCACTGTACTCTACCAGGTGTGTGGATTTTTCGTGTTAAAAAGCCTAGAACATGGGTTGATGACTGGAATAGATCATGAGTGTCAGTGTCATTGTTAGTATACAGCATTTGGTGCCCCAGATCTCCAGTACTATGAACTTTATCCACAACCTCAGAATGAGTATGAAGTTGAAAACTGCAATGAAGCCCATAAGCCATTGACCCTTTACCCCATGGCTCAGCCTTGAGGGTCATAGCCCAGTTTAGACTTGTGGCTTATGAGAAGGCAGGTCTCCAGTGTAGGCAGGTGTGAAGACTTGAAGGCACCTGCCTGCAACACTCAGGAAAGGCAGGAAGAAGACTTTGGCCTGCACTGATGTGTGAGATCTGGAAACAAGGTTAAAGATGACCTGTCACTAGTTTAAAAACTAAAAACGAACTATATCAGCGCCCAGGGGTCCCCCTGCACTTACTAGTATGTCTGGGCGCCGCTCCGTTCGCCCGGTATAGGCTCCGGTGTCTGCAGCTCCCTTTTTGTACTGGGCAGAGTTTTTGTATTACGGTTGTCTCTTGCTGCAGCGCTGGCCAATCGTAGCGCACAGCTCATAGCCTGGACTCCCAGGCTACATACGACTTTTTTGATCATAGTTTGTTTTTTATTGCGTTCACCATGTGGGGAAAGTAACATGACCGGGACTCAACATCAAACATTTGTAGGGAATTTTATTTTTATTTTTTTAAATCAGTGATAAATGTGTTTTTTTTAATTTTTAAATTTGTTTACCCTTTTTTTTTATTTATTTTTGACCCAGACCCATTTGGTTCTTGAAGATCCAGTGGAAATGATGTCTGTATAAGGCTACTTTCACACTAGCGTTCGGGCGGATCCGTTCAGAACGGATCCGCCCATAATAATGCAGACGGAGGCTCCGTTCAGTACGGATCCGTCTGCATTATTTTAGCAAAAAAAAGCTAAGTGTGGAAATAGCCTGGGACGGATCCGTCCAGACTTTCAATGTAAAGTCAATGGGGGACGGATCCGCTTGAAGATTGAGCCCCATTGTGGCATCTTCAAACGGATCCGTCCCCATTGACTTACATTGTAAGTCTGGACGGATCCGCACGCCTCCGCACGGCCAGGCGGACACCCGAACGCTGCAAGCAGCGTTCAGCTGTCCGCCTGTCCGTGCGGAGGCGAGCGGAGCGGAGGCTGAACGCCACCAGACTGATGCAGTCTGAGCGGATCCGCCTCCATTCAGACTGCATCAGGGGTGGACGGCTGCGTTCGGGTCCGCTCGTGAGCTCCTTCAAACGGAGCTCACGAACGGAATACCGAACGCTAGTGTGAAAGCAGCCTAATACAGTACAGTACACTATATAGTGTACTGTACTGTCTTTTCACTTTACACAGTCTGATCAGACTGCTGCTCTTTAGCAGAAGTCTGATCAGTACCATGGACAGTCGGAAGCCTGTGAAGGCGTCCGGTTGCCATGGTAACCACCCGCACTGCACGCACCGCCCACCCCCCTCCCCACCGCACAGCTTCCCAGCACATCACAAAGAGGGCTGCGGGGGGGATGTAAACATAAAAAAAAAAGCATTTTTAAGTTTCTGATCAGAAACAAGAAACTTCCGAAAGGCCTGCGGTTTGCAGCGATCGCCGGAACGGGGGAGTCACAGAACCCCCCCTTGGCATTGACTCAGGGTGCCTGCTGATTGATTTCAGCAGGCACCCAGTTCCGATCACCGCCCACCGTGCGGTGATCGGAACTACACAGGGCGTACAGGACTGTTGAAGTGGTGGCTGACGTGAAGCCTGATTCTCTGCTATGACATGCAGACTGATTCTCTGCTGACATGAAGCCAGATCCTCTGTTACGGGACCTCTCTCCTCTGCCTGTGTGCTGGGCCTAAATATATGCCAATGGACTGTTGCAGTGGTGGCTGACGTGAAGCCTGATTCTCTGCTATGACATGCAGACTGATTCTCTGCTGACATGAAGCCAGATCCTCTGTTACGGGACCTCTCTCCTCTGCCTGGGTGCTGGGCCTAAATATATGACAATGGACTATTGCACTGGTGGCTGACGTGAAGCCTGATTCTCTGCTATGACATGCAGACTGATTCTCTGCTGACATGAAGCCAGATCCTCTGTTACGGGACCTCTCTCCTCTGCCTGGGTGCTGGGCCTAAATATATGACAATGGACTGTTGCACTGGTGGCTGACGTGAAGCCTGATTCTCTGCTATGACATGCAGACTGATTCTCTGCTGACATGAAGACAGATTCTCTGTTACGGGACCTCTCTCCTCTGCCTGGGTGCTGGGCCTAAATATATGACAATGGACTGTTGCAGTGGTGGCTGACATGAAGCCTGATTCTCTGCTATGACATGCAGACTGATTCTCTGCTGACATGAAGCCAGATTCTCTGTTACGGGACCTCTTTCCTCTGCCTGGGTGCCGGGGCCTAAATATCTGAGAATGGACTGTTCCAGTGGTGGGTGACGTGAAGCCAGATTCTCTGCTATGGGACCTCTCTCCAATTGATATTGGTTAATTTTTATTTATTTTATTTTTATTTTAATTCATTTCCCTATCCACATTTGTTTGCATGGGATTTACCTACATGTTGCTGCCCTTTGCAGCCCTCTAGCCCTTTCCTGGGCTGTTTTACAGCCTTTTTAATGCCGAAAAGTTCGGGTCCCCATTGACTTTAATGGGGTTCGGGTTCGGGACGAAGTTCGGATCGGGTTCGGATCCCGAACCCGAACATTCCCGGGAAGTTCGGCCGAACTTCTCGAACCCGAACATCCAGGTGTCCGCTCAACTCTAGTGGTGATAACTTTAAAACACTTTGACTTATCAAGGCCATTCTGAGATTGTTTTTTTTTTTTTGTCACATACTGTACTTCATGAAATTTGTAAAATGGAGTAAAAAATAATCATTTTTATTTATAAAAAAATACCAAATTTTCCAAAAATTGGAAAAGATTGTAAATTTCAAAGTTTCAATTTCTCTACTTCCATAATACATAGTAATACCTACAAAAATAGTTATTACTTTACATTCCCTATATGTCAACTTCATGTTAGGATCATTTTGGGAATAACATTTTATATTTGGGGGACATTATAAGGCTTAGAAGTTTAGAAGTTAATCTTGAAATTTCTCAGAAATTTTCAAAAAACAACTTTTTAAAGACCAGTTCAGGTCTGAAGTCACTTTGTGAGGCTTACATAATAGAAACCATCCAAAAATGACCCTATTCTAGAAGCTAAACCCCTAAAGGTATTCAAAACTGATTTTTACAAATGTTGTCCCATTTGAAGCCCCTCTGATGCACCCCTAGAGTAGAAACTCCATAAAAGTAACCCCATCTAAGAAACTACACCCCTCAAGGTATTCAAAACTGATTTTACAAACGTCGTTAACCCTTTAGGTGTTCCACAAGAATTCATGGAAAATAGAGATACAATTTCAAAATGTCACTTTTTTTGCAGATTTTCCATTTTCATATTTTTTTTCCAGTTACAAAGCAAGGCTTAACAGCTAAACAAAACTCATTTTTTATGGCCCTGATTCTGTAGTTTACAGAAGCACCCCATATGTGGTCGTAAACTGCTGTACGGGCACATGGCAGGGCGCAGAAGGAAAGGAATGCCATATGATTTTTGGAAGGCAGATTTTGCTGGACTGGTTTTTTGATACCATGTCCCATTTGAAGCTCCCCTGATGCACCCCTAGAGTAGAAACTCCAAAAAAGTGACCCCATTTTAGAAACTACGGGATAGGGTGGAAGTTTTGTTGGTACTAGTTTAGGGTACATATGATTTTTGGTTGCTCTATATTACACTTTTTGTGAGGCAAGGTAACAAGAAATAGCTGTTTTGGCACAGTTTTTTTGTTGTTGCTATTTACAACATTCATCTGACAGTTTAGATCATGTGGTATTTTTATAGAGCAGAATATGTATAAAAAAATATTATTTCTGTAAGTTTTACATAATGATTTCATTTTTGAAACAAAAAAAATGTTTTAGTTTCTCCATAGTCTGAGAGCCATAGTTTTTTCAGTTTTTGGGCGATTATCTTGGGTAGGATATGATTTTTGCGGGATGAGACGGTTTGATTGGCACTATTGTGGGGTGCATATGACTTTTTGATCGCTTGCTATTACACTTTTTGTGATGTAAGGTGACAAAAAATTGCTTATTTAGCACAGTTTTTATTTTTTATGCTGTTCATCTGAGGGTCATGTGATATGTTTATAGAGCCGGTCGATATAATTTTTTTTACTTTATTTGGGGAAAATTACATTTTTGTTTATTTTTAAAAAAAAATTGGGGGCAAACTTTTTTTTTCCATTTTTTTATTTTTTTATTTTTTTACTTTGGGACTTTTGGGGGTCTAATCCTTTACAATGCATTCCAATACTTCTGTATTGGAATGCATTGGCTGTATAAGTAATACTGTGTGTATTACTCATACAGCTTCCAGCCTGTGAAATCCAGGGGCTGGATCGTACAGGCACGTCACAGGAAGGCAGTGGTGATGCCTCAGGAAGGCATTGCGCTGCCTTCCATGCCATCGGGTCCCCCCTACAGCCCCATGGGGACCCGATGGCACCGCCGCCGCCCTCAACATGAAAAGACGCAAACCGCGCATTTAGCCAAGGTGCCTGCTCAATGATTGCCGCACGGTGGTGATCGGAAATACACAGGGCGTACAGGTACGCCCTGTTTCCTTAAGTACCAGGACATCAGGGCCTACCTGTACACCCTGTGTCTTAAAGAGGTTAAGCTAGAAATACAGCTCTAATTTTCTTGGTTTTGAAAAACAACCATTTTTGTGCAAATTATACAATTTTACAGCCCTTGCTGCATCTGCACGAGTGAAATTCAAGCGTTATATACTGCTGTCATATTCTGTTAGTAAAAAAACACCCTTTTTGGGCAAAATACTTAATATTGAGGCCCTTGCTACATCTGTGATTGTTAAAAACACACTTGAAATACTTGAATAATTATCTGGCTTTGAAAAAAACAATTTTTGGCAATAATCTTCATCTTGGGCCTCTGCCGCATTAGTCAGTGTGCAATTTAAGCTAAAAATACAGCTATAATTTTCTTGGTTTTAAAAAACACCCATTTTGGACAAAATACACAATTTTACAGCCCTTGCTGCATCTGCACGTGTGAAATTCAAGCGTTATATACGGCTGTCATATTCTGTTAGTAAAAATAAAAAATAACATTTGGGGGCAAAATACTTAATATTGCAGCCTTTGCTGTATCTGTCATTTTAAGATACACACCCTTTACATACTGTTGTTGTATTCTACTATTTAAAAAAAACACCCATTTAGGGCAAAAAAAGAATTTTGCAGCCTTTTCTGCATATGTCATTGTGAGATACACCCTTTAGATACTGTAGTTCTATTCTGCTATAAATAAAACACCCATTTTGGGCAAAAATCTTTAATTGCGGCCTAGTCTGCATCTGTACGTGTGAGATACACCCTTTAGATACGGTGGTTCTATTCTGCTATTAAAAAAACACCCATTTAGGGCAAGATCCTAAATTTTAGAAATATGAGGAAAGCGTCAGGGAGAGGACGTGGTCGCCAGCTACACGCACAAATTTAACACCTTCTTCGGGTGCGATTAGGCGACAGAACCTGCAGCGTTAGTTAGTCAGGCCTAATGCGGCTCTACGAATGGTGAGGCCAGAATGAGTACAAGTGATAGTAGATTGGGTTGCTGACAGTGCCTTCAGTTCCTTCACATTGTCTCCCACCCAGTCTCCTGCTGAAAGATCAGAGTTGGCACCTGCAGCTGATGTCCATCAGTCTTTCACCTCACCCCCTTGCAAATCAGCCAAGCAGTCTGAGCCCCAAGTCATGCAGCAGTCTCTTCTGCTTTTTGATTACTCTGTTAGCAGGGTTTCCCAGGTCCATCCACCTATCCCTGTCCTAGAACACTGGGTGGAAGATGATGTGGAGGACGATGACGTCCTCGACCCCACATGGAATCAAGGTCATGCAAGTGACCTGTGTAGTTTGGAGGAAGAGGCGATGGTCGCACAGAGCCACCAGCACAGCAGAAGAGGGAGCAGGGTACAAAAGGATGCAGCAAGGGACCAAGCACACCAAAGCCAGCTCCAAGGAGTTCCCTAGCGTGGCAGTTCTTCAGACAATGTGCTGACGACAAGACACGAGTGGTTTGCACGATGTGCAATCAGAGCCTGAAGCGAGGCATAAACGTTCTCAACCTGAGCACAACCTGCATTCTCAACCTGAGCACAACCTGCATGACAAGGCATCTACGTGCAAAACACGAGCTGCAGTGTAGTAGACACCTCAAAAACCAAGAAAGGTCTCTGGCTCCTCCTGCTTCCTCTTCTGCAGTCTCAGCCTCTTCATCCACCTCTGTAGTGACAGTGCCACCTGCCACAGAGGATCTACCAGCAACACCACCATCTGGGTCACCAAGCATTTCCACAATGTCCCACGGAAGCGTTCAGCTCTCCATCTCCCAAACAGTGGAGCGGAAGAGGAAGTACCCCCCTACCCACCCGCAATCCCTGGCCCTGAATTCCAGCATTTCAAAATTGCTGAACTTTGAAATGCTGTCATTCCGTCTGGTGGAGACGGAAAGTTTCAAAAGCATTATGGCGGTGGCTGTCCCACAGTATGTCGTGCCCAGCCAGGTGTGCCATCCCTTCCCTGCACAACCAAGTGGGGGACAAAATCAGGTGTGCACTGCGCAACGCCATCTGTGGCAAGGTGCACCTCACTATGAATACGTGGACCAGTAAGCATGGTCAGGGCCGTTATATCTTCATAACAGCACACTGGATACATACAGTGGCGGCTGGGCCTGAGTTGGATAGCAGTTTGCCGCATATCCTTCCACCACCAAGGATTGCAGGGCACTTCAGTTTGTCTCCTGTTGCTTCCTCCTCCTACTCTGCTTCCTCATCCTCTACAGGCTCCTCATCCATTCAGCGTAACACCTTCACCACCAACTTCAGCACAGCCAGGGGTAAACGACAGCAGGCAGTTTTAAAACTTGTTCTGTTTGGGGGACAAACTCCACACTGTGCAGGAGCTGTGAACGGGCCTTGAACAACAGAACGATGAGTGGTTGGTGCTAGTGAGCCTCAAGCACAGCCTGGTGGTGTGCGATAATGGGCGAAATCTCGTAGCAGCTCTGGGACTAGCCGGTTTGACGCACATTCCTTGCCTGGCGCATGTGCTGAATTTGGTGGTGCAGAGATTCCTTAAAAATTACCCCGATATGTCAGAGCTGCTGCATAAAGTGCGGGCCATCTGTCCGCGCTTTTGGCGTTCTCACCCTGCTGCTTCTCGTCTGTCAGTGCTGCAGCGTATCTTCAGCCTTTCTTGCTCACCGCCTCATATGCGATGTGCCCACAAGGTGGAACTCCACCTTGCACATGCTGGCCAGACTGTGTGAGCAGCAGCAGGCGATAGTGGAGTTTCAGCTGCAGCACGCATGAGTCGCTCTGCAGTACAGCACCACTTCACCACCAATGACTAGGCCTCCATGAGAGACCTGTGTTCCTTGTTGCGCTGTTTCGCGTACTCCACCAACATGGCCAGTGCTGATAAGGCCATTCTCAGCGTTACTATCCCACTTCTATGCCTCCTTGAAAAAACGCTGTGGTGATGATGGAAGAGGATATGGCTTAGGAGGAGGAAGAGGGATCATTTCATAGGGTTTCCGGCCAGTCATTCAAAAGTGTCTCCAAGGGTGGGTTCCTGCACCCACAAATGCCAGGTACACAATAGTCCAGCCAGGGAACAGTTCTGGAGGATGACGAGGTGGAGGATGAGGAGGAGGAGATGGAGGAGGAGGCACCCATACCAGCTCATGGCCATCACTTGTGCATGGCTGGGGTGATAAAGAGGACACAGACAATACACCTCCCACAGAGGATAGATATTTGTTGACTCTGGGCAGCCTGGCACACATGATCGATTACATGCTGCAGTGCCTCCGCAATGACCGCCGAGTTGCCCACATTCTAACTTGTGCTGATTACTGGGTGGCCACGCTGCTGGATCCCTGTTACAAGGACAACGTACAGTCCTTAATTCCCTCACTGGAGCGTGATCATAAGATGCGCGAGTAGAAGCGCATGCTGGTAGACTAGCTGCTGGTGGCATTCCCACCTGACAGCTGGGGCACAGTGGAAGCACAAGGCGAAGGCAGAGGAGGAGGAAGAGGTCGCCAACACAGCTGGGGCACCACCAGCACCTCAGAAGGCAGGGTTAGCATGGCCGAAATGTGGAAAAGCTTTGTCAGCACACCACAACAACCAGCTGATATGGAACGTCTTTGCAGGAGGTAGCATTTCACCAACATGGTGGAGCAGTATGTGTGCACACGCCTACACGTACTGAATGACGGGCCTGTCCCCTTCAACAGCCAGTGTATTATCTGAATGTGTGTTTAGCATGGCAGGGGGCGTTATCACAGACAAGCGCAGCCGCCTGTCCACAGCCAATGTGGACAAGCTCACGTTCATTAAAATGAACCAGGCATGGATCCCACAGGACTTGTCCGTACCTTGTGCAGAATAGACGTATACTGGCCTTAACCAGCCATTGTTATACTACAGTGCAATTGCTCATATTTTGGATATTTCACACTCTTTTGGAGTGTACCCTAATAAAAAAAAAAATAATTAAAACCAAAAACCAGTGTTGGCTACCTCCTCCTCCTCCTCCACCACTGCTTCCAGCTACACCTCTACATCCACCCCCTCCTCAAACTCCTACTACATATGGACCTCTACCTCATAAATCAAATGTATTTATTTTTTTGTACGTATTTTATTTTATGTCATTTCACTAATTTGTCTGTAAAATTTTCAGGTGAAATTCACCAATTTTTGGGTGTGATATACCACTGCTCTACCTAGTTGACAGCTTAATAAATTTCACTAATTTGTCTGTTACATTTTTTCATGTGACATTCAACAATTTTTGGCTGTGATAGACCCCTGTTCTACCTAGTAGACAGGTTAATACATTTCACAAATTTTTCTGTTACATTCTTGGGTGACAATTTACAATTTTTGCAGTGAATAAACCCCTGCTCTGCCAAATTGACAGGGACCGAAATTTAAAAAAATTATCTGTTCCATTAGTGGGTAACATTAACCCATTTCTGGTGATGAAAAACCCCTGCTCTGCATAGGTGACAGGGACTTAAATTTCTAAAATTCGCCTTTAATTGGCCTTTTCATTCGATCCTTCTGCTTTAATAACTTGTCCCATATTTCCGCTTCATCCCATTGCAGCCATTGACCTCCCTTGGATGAGATCTCCCTTTCTCACACTCACTCTCTGGCGTGGAACCCTGAGTCACCGATAACCGTGATCAACATGGTAGGCTCAGAAAATAACATTAAAAGTTGATAGACAAGATATCCAAATGGATTGTGGATGTCACAGGGACGTGCGATCAGACAGAAGTTATCTAGAGTCAACAAAGCGGCAGCAGGGCCTCTCCTGTCTAACGTTTCCTAATCCAAAATACTGCAGTGACATTCCCTGTAATTTTTTATTAATCATTACAATAAAAGGGCATCTTAAGAGTCCTGTATTGTTATACCCGATTGTTCCACCCGATCAGATTTCATCCATTGACCTCCCTTGGATGTGGTATCCCTTTCTCAGCTCCCTCTCCGGCCTGGAACCCTGATTCACCATTACCCGTGATCACCATGGTAGGCGAATAAAAGAACATCGAAAGTTGATAGAGCAGATATCCAATTGGATCGTGAACATCACGGGGACGTGAGACATGGTGGGGCAATATGTGTGCACACGCCTACATGAACTGACTGATAGTTCTGCCCCCTGCAACTTCTGGGTCTCCAAATTGGGCACATGGCCTGAGCTTGCCCTTTATGCCTTGGAGGTGCTGGCCTGCCCTGCAGCCAGTGCATTGTCTGAACGTGTGTTTAGCATGACTGGAGGGGGTTATCACAGGTTATATTTCCTAATGATTTGGGTTCTACCCTAATTTAAAAAAATACAAATACATTTAAAATCAAAAAGCAGTGTAGGCTACTTCCTCCTCCTCCACCGCTGCTTCCACCTACACTGCCACATCCACCTCCTCCTCCTCAACCTCCTACTCCATATGGACCTCCTCCTCCTAGATCAAGATTATATATTTTTTTATTTTTACGTATTTTATGTTATTTAAAGTCATTTCCCTTGCCATGCTCTTAACCACATTTTGATTCCATTTGCAGCCCTGTAGCCCTTTCCATGACATTTTTACAGCCATTTTAGTGCTCAAAAGTTTGGGTCCCCATTGACTTCAGTTCGGGTCAAGTTCAGGTCCCGAACTCAAACTTTTTTGTGAAGTTCGGCCGAACCCATTGAACCCGAACATTCAGGTGTCAGCTGTACTCTAGTCATTAGTACTAGAGTCTTGGAAAACCCCTTTAAATTATGCATTTGTTCTTATTTTTTGAAGTCCTATAGCAACGTCTTTGAAACATGGAATATAGTCGAAATAAAAAAAGATCTTTCTAAGGAAAGATGTCTCCAAACTATTGACTGGAACTGTTATTTGTGTTAGACTATTGCCACAGGAGCTTCTTTCCTGTTTACTGTATATAGCGTGGGTCTACTGCTAAAGAATGCATATATTTATGATTTTAAGTACAAATTCCTTTTTCATTGCAACTATTTAAATTAACAATAGATCATTAAAACTCAATGTTCCTGAGATCTGTCCTTGGGGATTGAATCACTATACAGATTATACTGGAAAATCTCACAATTTGGGAGAAAATATATTAATCCCCTATGCTACAAATATAATGCCAAAAAGTTTCAAATCTTTTGTGCAAAAGTTGCTTTGTGCAAAAATTTTGACCTTTCTGCCTCAACGCCATGCTTGCCACTTTTCAGAAAAGTAGCCAGGGTTTGGCCTATGCAGCCTGACAAATTTATGTGCCAGAAAACTTAGTACAGTACACCAGAAACCGACATCACCTCCTAGGTGACCTAGATTACATTTCTGGTTCATGGACCTACTAAGATACAACAAAATTATTAAGAAGCTTTCACATCCAACAGCGCACTTTGCACAAAGACCAGTGTATGAAATGCCAGTCTTACTACATCTTAGTAAATCTGTTCCTGGGTGGTTTTATATTAAAGTATAAGTATGTGCTGAGAGCTTTCCTGTCACATACACTGAAAGTAGTTTACAAACACAATGTGAGCAGGCACTTCAAAGTACAAGGCATTGTTGGTTTTCATTTACACAGATATTTATTTCGATTTATGTTTTTAAAAATGCAGTGGTTATGGAGTGAATGTTCAATGAACTATAGTACAGGGGGCAGTGGGCAGTCTGTGAACCCTTGAATACTGTCCAATATAAAAATGTGTTCTTTGTATCAACAATGTGTCAGTTGGTCACTTTGGTACAAAATCTGTTCCTGGTGTTAGGATGCTCATATACATAATATTTTTTGTCCCATCTGACAGAAGGAAAATAATCAATAAAATGTTAAATTATTCATTTGTTTAATAACAATCATTGTAATTTAAAAGTAATGTAACTTGTGACCTATATTGAACTATATGGAAAACTGGTAATTGGTTTCAATGCCCCCTAAATGTCAACCGAAGATATGGAATACTATGGATTAAAGGGGATATTTTGGTAATTATAACTGCTAGATCGGTGAGTAATCAGACCGCCACTGATCTAGCAGTTATCGCTTATCCAATATATAGGAAATAACTTGGGCTATAAGTAGATAACTAAAACAAATCAAACATATAATTTTGAGTAACACTCTGCTAAAAAGGTGTAAAACACTTCCTAAAGTTGAGGTCAGGAGGACAGGAGCTTCTTTAGGGTCCTGAACAGTTCACACATTGTACAGCAAAAACAAAGTGCAGTCATCTACTCTGCAAAGGAAAAAGTAGCCCGCCTACAGCGATAGTATGACAAGATGAACAAGCAAGTGGATTGTCTTTTTTTAATTACCCACAAGTCACAAAAGATTCTGAAAGTCGTCCCACATCTATGCATGTTTTGGCACGCCGGATTATGTTGGCTGATACTGCTTGCAGTTCTTCAGCAGTGATGTTGCAGAAGAAAAATGTCCTGCTTTTTCCAAGATGGGGCAATATGCCACAACTCACAGAACTCACTGGAACGGGTTACGAACTGTTTACGGAGGAGCGACCTGTGAGCAAGGGGTTATGGCCACCACGTTCCCCAGACTTATCCACATGCAATTTTTATCTGTGGGAAAATTGAAAACAATCCACATCCCCTGGATGAACGCAAGGAAAATAACACTATCCGCAGCATCACTACTAAAGAGCTGCAAGCAGTATCAGCCAACATGATTAGAGATGAGGGAACATGGTGAAGTTCTGGCCAGGTCGGCCAAACTTCAGGTCAAAGTTCGGGTTCAGGACCCGAACTTAACCTGAACTCGAACCCGGACCCTATTAAAGTCAATGGGGACCCGAACTTCACTTTATTATTTTCCATTATACCATGGTTATAACGGAAAATAATAGCATTCTTAAGACAGAATGCTAAGTAAAATGGACATTGAGGGGTTAAACATAATTAAAAAAAACTCACCTCATCCATTTGATCGCGCAGCATTCATTGCACCACGCTCACTACATGGTGAGTGCGGTGATGTCACCGCAGGTCCTTTTACAGGTCCTGAAGAAGGAAGATGTGCACAATCAAGTGGATGAGGTGAGGTTTTTTTTATTTTTAACCCCTTAATGTCCATTTTATTTAGCATTCTCTCTTAAGAATGCTATTATTTTCCATTATAACCATGTTATAACGAAAAATAAATAAATCACCCAAACACCGAGCCCTAACTTCAGTGGAAACGTCCAGGTTCGGGTCCAGGTACCCAAACTCGCAAAGTTTTGCTCAACCCTAAACTTGATCCGACGTGTCCAAAGATGCATAGATGTAAACGGGACCACTTTCAGAATCTTTTGTGGGTAATAAAAAAAAATCCACTTGCTTGTTTATCTTGTCGTACTATCACTGGAGGCTTTTTCATGGGCCACCCTGTAGTATACAGTACTAGTTCTGTGAATAGTGTGAGAAGGCACATGGTGCCATAGTAGACTATAGATACGTGTCACCGAGGTGCCTGGCCTCGGTGAAATGAACCGGTAACATTTTGTCAGTAATCCTAGGTTACTGACACTTGTTAGTAGTAGTTTAGTTGCTGGCTGCAGTTGATCCGGGCCAGGTTCCATTGGAGTAGTCAAAGATCAGGGTGGGATGACTACTCCTACGTTTCGAGACCAGGTTTTGGCTGGCCTATATAAGCTAGGAAGCCCAGGAGAGCTGGAGGTGTGGTTCCTATTCGGGATGTTTGATAGACTAGGAGTTCAGCTATGTGCAGTATTTCAACTGAGAAGCCTGCTATTGCCAAGTCTTTTCCCCCTCAAGCAGGTGGTGGAAACCAAGAACTACAGTCAGATCACTTCACATGGACTGTGTTTTTTGTGTGTTTACATGCTGAAGTAAGCAAGTATTTTTTTTAATCCGTTTGGACAAAATAATAAGACTATTGTTTGAACTATATCTGAAGTCACCATTTAAGCTGATCATCACAATAGTCAGTGACCTACCTGTTGAGTTACGTTAGAACTGTTAGATATTCCACTAAAATTTGACTGAGGCAGGGTTAACACCAATACATTCTTCATATAGGGCAGAGAGGTTTTATTCTCAAAATACTCGGGACTATGTGAAGAAAAGTAAAGACATTCATTAATTTCAGTAAGCTATCCTTTATGTTGCATCAGAATATGTTGAATTTCAAAATACAAAGCAAATTTATGACAATAATAAGAGTGTATAGAGAATATATATATTTATGAGTCTAATTCTTTCAAATATTATTCTCTGTATGTGATATATGAATTTAAAGACAAAAGCTAGTGAATGAAAAAAATATATATTTACATAAATTAAATGCATACTACAACCACATAGAACCCAATCAATGCCATCCCTACCACCATTTGAATCTAAAATCGAAAGTCATTTTAATATTCTATCTTTAATTGTCTGCAAAATTACTCAAAACCACCAATTTTGGTACATATTAGAACAGAAGCAAGATAGAGAAGGGAGAATTTCTTGATTTTTTTTTTTTAGCTCTGATTAGAACGTATTGGTCGTCAGATTCAATTTGGGTACTTACTGAGGTCTCCAAGTACTTTATTCAGCCCCTTTCGAGCTCTTTAATGCCACAAAAGTAATGCCAAACTGACAGCAACATACTGTATATAGTTATGGGTAAGCACGTAGTAGCTTGCAGTAACAGCCGGTTTAAAAACACACTGCACTATTACAGTTGTTATGTTTTTTTTTTTTT
This sequence comes from Bufo gargarizans, assembly GCF_014858855.1. Classification (NCBI taxonomy): domain Eukaryota; kingdom Metazoa; phylum Chordata; class Amphibia; order Anura; family Bufonidae; genus Bufo; species Bufo gargarizans. Next base: position 87,118,977 of record NC_058086.1, on the reverse strand, counting down.
TTAAATGGTCCAAAAACTATCCATTGTGGGGGAAGATGTCTGCTGGTGTTTACACACACATGGCGGTATCTGAAGAAAAAATGCCTTGTTTATAACAAGCAGTCCAAAAAGTATTGCTTTTTGGGGAGTATCAAGAAGTTTTGTGTTATGTGCCTGTGACAGTGTGCCTGAGTTCTGAGAAAGCGAAGAAGGAACGGCTTTTGTTTTTACAAAAGCAGAGTAAAAATGTACCCATTTTTTGGGAGCAGCAGTACAGTATGGAACTTAACAGACAAGGCAAGATATGTGCCTGTGAAGGGGTAGTAGTGGCAGCAGGGACAACAGTACAGGATGGCACGTGATGAACAGGCAGACAATGGCAGTGGTGTCATTGGGTCAGTGATAAATAGCCTTTGTCAACATTGGCAGATCTATTCATTGGCATCAGCTGGAGCATGGATCTATGCCTAATTCAGTTTTAAAAATGTTTTGTTTTCCACACTTGTGAAGGACAAATTTGGTGTGACTACCCACTCAGAGAGTACATTGGAGCCTGGACAAGACAGTACACCAATGGATAACTAGACCAGTCCCTGCCATTGGTCCAATAAGCTGACCCAGAAGTCCACGGGTCAGGGCTCAGGGTATGTGCTGGAGAAATTGTACAGTCCAGATAAGAGTGAACCTGATTGGTCATGCGGTGCATATCCATTTGCTATGTGCATCAGGTTGGTGAGGACGTTAAAGTGGTTGTGTCACTTCAGCAAATGGCATTCATTATGTATAGGAAGTTGATACAAGCTATTTACTAATGTATTGTTATTATCCATATTGCCTCCCTTGCTGGCTGGGTTCATTCCATCACATTATACAATGCTTGTTTCCATGACCACAGTGCAATCCAGCAGCAGATGTTGTGCTTGCACACTATAGGAAAAAATCTTTAGCCTATGAGAGCTCTGACAGTCCTGGCCACCAGAGAGGCTGGTGCTTGTTCTTATAGTGTACAAGCACAGCCACCGCTGCTGGATTGCAGGGTGGTCATAACCATGGAAATGTGCAGTGTATAATGTGATAGAAAAATGAATCCAGACAGCAAAGGAAGCAATATGGATAGTAACAATACATAAATAAGTGGTTTGTATTAACTTTCTCTACATAATCAATGCCACTTGCTGAAGTGAGACAACACCTTTAAAAATCTGTTTAATCATGTTCAACCAACTGTATTGGTTGGTACTGCTACTTCTGCTACCTGTTGTAATTGTAGCGCTGGAAGAGGTGGTGGAGTGTGGATTCAGCAGAGGGTGGAGAAAAGCCTCCAAGTCAGACACACAGGGTGCAGGTGTCTTCTTGGTGAAAGCTGTGGCAAGCTGGGTACGGCGCATATTCTGGTAAAAACTATTTTGCCTCTCTTTCTGTTTATCACCATGTGTGAGTAAAAAGGAGAGATGGCTATTTTGGCGGCTTGGTATGCTCCATTGATCAGTTGACTGGTGACAGTGGAATCCACTAGTGGTATGGCAAGAACTGCCCCTCCAGCAACTTGGCCCGGTGGGAGTTCAGTCGGCACATGGGCAGATCACTGAGCATGGATTGTTGTTTCCTGCCAACACATTCCACTATGGATAACTGACAATGACACACAGGAGATGCAGACAGAACGGGAGGAATAGTAGGTGATGATCTTGATAATGATATAAACAAAGCTATATTCGTGGATGTGCCCTGGCTACCAGAATGTTGACAGGAAGATGGAGGATGGCCTAACTTGCATTGTTGGCCAGTTAGATTTTTCCATGTGAGCAGTGGATGGCACCTCAAGTGCTAAACAAGGGTTGCTCCTAAGGCAAGTCAGGTGCTGTTATCCATGCTAAATCGAAATTTCAACAATTTCTTAGAAAAACTGTTCAGGTGAACAGAGTTTACTACAATTTAAAGGGGTTTCCAAGATTTTTATACCTAGATAGGTCATCAGTATCTAATTAGTAGACACCCTGGACCCAGACGATCAGTTGTTTGCTAAGGCATCGGTGCTCACAGTAGCACCGCAGACTTTTCTCATCTTACCAAGGACAGTACTGTACCATTTATGTTTGTCACTATGCCCACACTATGTGTTGTGGCTTCCTGTCTTGCGAGGACATCGTCTGGGCTAATCCCTTATGGGAGAGAGGCGATCCTGTGACCAGTAATCTGAATGAGTTCCTTCAAAACAGTTTTAATACCACTTCTGCCACCTCTTCCCTGTTGCAACTTCAACCAGGGTGATCTGTCAGGCAATATGCCATACAATTCCATACCCTGTCCTCTGAGGTGACCTGGAACAATGAAGCTTTAGTGGCAGCATTCTGGGAGGGCCTATCAGCTCATATTAAAAATGAAAAGGCGGGTTGTGATATCTTGGCTACCCTGGAGGGTTTTATTTCTCTGGCTCACAGTATTAATCTCTGGTTCCAGGAATATATTTTGATTTCTCCAAAGCATTTGACACTGTACCACATGAAAGGTTAGTATATAAAATGAGATTGCTTGGACTGGGGGAAAATGTCTGTATGTGGGTAAGTAACTGGCTCAGTGAGAGAAAACAGACGGTGGTTATTAATGGTACACACTCAGATTGGGTCACTGTCACTAGTAGGGTACCACACAGGTCAGTATTGGGCCCTATTCTCTTCAATAAATTGAATAATGATCTTGTAAAAGGCTTGCACAGTAAAATATCAATTTTTGCAGATGACACTAAACTGTGTAAAGTAATTAACACGGAAGAGGACAGTATACTACTACAGAGGGATCTGGAAAGATTAGAGGCTTGATGAAGAGATAAAACTCCTGCTTCGGCACTACGAAACCCGTAGTCTTCTTGTGTTAAAGAATCTTCTTTATTCCATTAAATATTATATGTTTATTTAAGTGGACAGATTGTACCACGTGGACTTAGACTGCATTTTAAAAATTCCTTTAAAGAGGACATTGATTTTTGTATGCTTTCTTATTGGAATGTGCAAAAGGTTTGATCACGAGATTAATTGAAAAAAGGAAATCTCTATATCTTATCTGAACGACAGGATCAATGAATGCCACATGGAACTGAATAAACACAGATCCCATGTTTTATTCATTAAGTTCGACCGTATGATTATCATGAGAATTTTATCATATGAAAAGGAAATTATAAGTAAAAAAACCGGGAAGCTAGCAAGGGACAGACTAGATCTTACTACTAATAATATCAAATATTGGTTAATAAACCAGAACCAACCACTAGAGAAGGGAATAACTTAGACATACAGTTGCAAGAAAAAGTATGTGAACCCTTTGAAATTATATGGATTTCTGCACAAATTGGTCATAAAATTTGATCTGATCTTCATCTAAGTCACAACAATAGACAATCACAGTCTGCTTAAACTAATAACACACAAAGAATTAAATGTTACCATGTTTTTATTGAACACACCATGTAAACATTCACAGTGCAGGTGGAAAAATTATGTGAACCCCTAGACTAATGACATCTCCAAGAGCTAATTGGAGTGAGGTGTCAGCCAACTGGAGTCCAATCAATGAGATAAGATTGGAGGTGTTGGTTACAGCTGCCCTGCCCTATAGAAAACACACACTAGTTCTGGGTTTGCTTTTCACAAGAAGCATCGCCTGATATGAATGATGCCTCACACAAAAGAGCTCTCAGAAGACCTACAATTAAGAATTATTGACTTGCATAAAGTTGGTAAGGGATAACCCTTACCAACTTTATGCAAGTCAATAATTCTTAATTATAAAAGTATCTCCAAAAGCCTTGCTGTTCATCAGTCCACGGTAAGACAAATTATCTGTAAATGGAGAAAGTTCAGATCTGCTGCTTCTCTCCCTAGGAGTGTCCGTCCTATAAAGATGACTGCAAGAGCACAGCGCAGACTGCTCAATGAGGTAAAAAAGAATCCTAGAGTGTCAGCTAAAGACTTACAAAAGTCTCTGGCATATGCTAACATCCCTGTTAGCAAATCTATGATACGTAAAACACTAAACAAGAATTGATTTCATGGGAGGATACCACATCAGAAGCCACTGCTGTCCAAAAAAAACATTGCTGCACATTTACAGTTTGCACAAGATCACCTGGATGTTCCACAGCAGTAATGGCAAAATATTCTGTGGACAGATGAAACCAAAGTTGAGTTGTTTGGAAGAAACACACAACACTATGTGTGGAGAAAAAGAGGCACAGCACACCAACCATCAAAACCTCATCCCAACTGTGAAGTATGGTGGTAAGAACATCATGGTTTGGGGCAGATTTGCTGCATCAGGGCCTGGACGGATTGCTATCATAGAAGTAAAAATGAATTCCCAAGTTTATCAAGACATTTTGCAGGAGAACTTAAGGCCATCAGTCCACCAGCTGAAGCTTAACAGAAGATGGGTGTTGCAACAGGACAACGACCCAAAGCATAGAAGTAAATCAACAACAGAATGGCTTAAACAGAAGAAAATACACCTTCTGGAGTGGCCCAGTCAGAGTCCTGACCTCAACCCGATTGAGATGCTGTGGCATGACTCCAAGAAAGCGATTCACACTAGACATCCCAAGAATATTGCTGAACTGAAACAGTTCTGTAAAAAGGAATGGTTAAGAATTAGTGCTGACCATTGTGCTCGTCTGATCTGCAACTACAGGAAATATTTGTTTGAAGTTATTGCTGCCAAAAGAGGTTCAACCAGTTATTAAATCCAAGGGATCATATACTTTTTCCACCTGCATTGTGAATATTTACATGGTGTGTTCAATAAAAACATGGTAACATTTAATTATTTGTGTGTTATTAGTTTAAGCAGACTGTGATTGTGTATTGTTGTGACTTAGATGAAGATCAGATCACATTTTATGACCAATTTGTGCAGAAATCCATATCATTCCAAAGGGTTCACATACTTTTTCTTGCAACTGTATATCTACAAGAACAAAACGACACTAGTACACCCAACAATCAAACCCATAAATATAAGAACACTAGCCACAAGTATAAACCAACCCACACAAAAGGTTACACATATGTCAACAGCAATAGATGCAATAAAAATCAAGGACCGCATACAAATCGTAGATCACAAAAACCTAAACCAAAAGAACAACACACCAAACCGGACATAATGAAAGATCAAACAAACCATACAATATGAGAATTCCGCATTAGACCAAAGTGAACACACCTGTCAATCCAATGTCACGAAGAGTGTGCAACCCACTCAACAATACAAATAATTTCATTAATACATCTAGTCTAGAATTCCACACTCCATTACCCTCTCTGGATAATACAACCAAACCCTCCAACAAACAGACTACATGTAAAAATCCTGCCTCCATTTTTGGTATAGAGATCATGGCCGAATGTGCACCCCTTAATTTACCACCAACACAGTTCTCTGTCGACCCGGACTCCCCCTCCGAATCCACACTCACATCTCCAATATTTTCCATAGCCTCTGATTTAGAAGCAGATTCACTCATCACCAGTCACAGCCATACCCTACCAAAAGATCACCTATGGGCGACCCATAACGGATTAGAACCTAGACCGCATGGGCCTCTCTCTCATCAATCACCAACCAATAATTCCGGTCTAGCTGCCCTAGCTGATCACCCCAATACTGAACCCTCCACCTCGGTATCTTTTTTAGCATTACCCCCCCCCCCCCCCACCCCACTGACCACCACATCCAATTCTGAAAAGTCCAAAAACCACCACAATTTTTTTTTTTTTTATCCATTAGGCTGCAGACCAGTAAAAATAAAAAATATAGAAGAGGAGCTAGGGGGCTAGGGGGGTTACTAGCAAAAAAATAAACAAGAGACAACAATATGAGAAGACTAAATCAGGCCCCTGGCATCTTCAAGGTATCCAGCTTGGGTCGAACACCTCAGGAGCACAATGGAAGTCAGGGGGAGAACCCGAGCATTAAACCAGTCACCCCCTGCTCTGAAGAGGGCAGGGTGTCTGGTTCATAAGAAAAGGTCAGAAATTGATGGAAACACCATCAGAATGGTTCAGGAACAGCATGGGGAGGATGTGTGGATGCATCTTGGACTCCCAGGTAGCTGCTGGGAATGATGTTGTCCGAGAAGTACGCCACTTTTACAGACTGACAATAATACGCACAAAACCAAAGATAAAATTGATTTTAGAGGAAAAATTGTTAGGAAACATTCTTTCCTGTATATCTACTTGTATATAAAGTGCAAGTGCTGCCAAAAATTACAAGGAAGAAGCACTCCGATACAACCTTTATATCACATAATGGAGGGCCTCATTCACATTGTGGTAAAATTGTTCAGGTAGTCGGGCTCCTACACTCATAAAGCCTATGCACTAAGTGAAAGGGCTTCTAAAAAATTACAAGGAATCGGCACTCAAATACATCCTTTATTACACATAAAGGAGGGCATCATTGCCCCTTGAAAAATTATGATTGATGGCCTGCTGGTGACCCTCAAAAACATTAGGAGCAAGGGCCTGCTGGTGACCCTCTAAACATTATGGGCGAGGGCCTGCTGCTGAGCTGACAATCTAAAACATTAGGGGTGAGGGTCTGCTGCAGTGCCTGCTGCTTTGCTAACCATTCAATAAATTATAGGCGAGGGCCTGCTGGTGAGCTCACCCTGTAAAACATTATGGTTGAGGGCCTGCTGGTGAGCTGACCATCAAAAACATTATATGCGAGGGCCTGCTGTTGAGCTGACTCTCTAAAAGATTGTAGGTGAGGGTTTGCTTGTGAGCTGACCCTCTAAAAGATTGTAGGTGAGAGTTTGCTGGTGAGCTGACCCTGTAAAACATTATGGTTGAGGGCCTGCTGGCGAGCTGACCCTCAAAAACATTATTTGCGAGGGCCTTCAGGTAAGCTGACCATCTAAAAGATTGTAGGTGAGGGCCTGCTGGTGAGCTGACCCTCAAAAACATTATATGTGAGGGCCTGCAGGTCAGCTGACCTTCTAAAAGATTGTAGGTGAGGGCCTGCTGGTGAGCTGACCCTGTAAAACATTATATGCGAGGGCCTGCAGGTGAGCTTACCCTGTAAAACATTGTAGGTGAGGGTTTGCTGGTGAGCTGACCCTCTAAAACATTATATGCAAGGGCCTGCAGGTGAGCTGACCTTTCAAAAGATTGTAGGTGAGGGCCTGATGGTGAGCTGACCCTCTAAAACATTACATGCGAGGGCCTGCAGGTGAGCTGACCCACTAAGATTGTAGGTGAGGGCCTGCTGGTGAGCTGACCCTGTAAAACATTATATGCGAGGGCCTGCAGGTGAGCTGACCCTGTAAAACATTGTAGGTGAGGGTTTGCTGGTGAGCTGACCCTGTAAAACATTATATGCGAGGGCCTGCAGGTGAGCTGACCTTTCAAAAGATTGTAGGTGAGGGCCTGATGTTGAGCTGACCCTCTAAAACATTAAATGCGAGGGCCTGCAGGTGAGCTGACCCACTAAGATTGTAGGTGAGGGCCTGCTCTAAAACATGACCCTCTAAAACATTATATGAGCTGACCCTCTACAACATTAGGAGTGAGGGCAGACTAATAAGAATGTTGATATGGTGAAAGAGGAGGAGGACGAGAAAAGGAAGATTAAACCATATACCCTTTTTTGTGGTGGAAGAGGTGCATGGGAATACAGTGTATTCAGTACATTATAAAAAACACATTTAAAGTGCCTTTATGTTCAGCTGCTTTTTTCTGGTGGAGTAGAGAAGTTAGGGGCAATCCAGGCCTTGTTCATTTTTATAAGAGTCAACCTTTCAGAATTTTCAGTTGACAGGCGGATGCGCTTATCAGTTATTATGCCCCCAGCAGTGTAGACCGCCAGTTCATGCCATGTGTCCAGCTTGGACACCCAGTAGTTGTAAGGCACAGAGGGATCATTGAGGATGCTGACACGGTCTGCTACGTACTCCTTCACCATCTTCCAAAATATTTCCCTCCTTGTGACACTAGGCCACGCATCAGGGTGAGGGTGCTGTCGGGATGTTATTAAACTGTCCCAGGCTTTGGAGAGTGTTGCCCTGCCTCTGTTGGAACTGCTGTGTGTTCCCCTCGTCTCCACTCCTCGGTTGCCCAAGGAACTACGTACTCTGCTGCCAGCGTTGTCAGCTGGAAATTTTTGGAGCAATTTTTCCATAAGGACCTTCTGGTATTGCACCATTTTGCTTGTCCTCTCCACCACAGGAATGAGAAATGAGAAGTTCTCTTTGTAGCGGGGGTCGAACAACCAGTAATCGGTGATGTCCAAAATGCGTAAACCGGGGGGGTCACTGGAATGGCAGCCTAACATGAAGTCAGCCATGTGTGCCAACAGGCAAGACTTTGCTGTTGTCATCAGGAGGATGACTCTCACTCTCCTCATCCTTTTCCTCCTATTCTGCCCATCCACGCTGAACAGATGGAATTAAACTTCCATGGGTACTACCCTCTGTAGCAGAGGCAACCGTCTCCTGCTCCTCCTCCTCCTCATCATCATCATTATTCAATTTGTGCTGTGAAGACGAACTGAGGGTGGTCTGACTGTCACCCTGTGTAATGTCTTCCCCCATTTCCACCTCGTCGGCCTTAATTGTGAGCAGCGAGTATTTGAGTAGACACAGAAGTGGGATGGTGATGCTGATAATAGCGTTATCGCCGCTCACCATCTGTGTTGAATCCTCAAAGTTTCTTAAAACCTCACAGAGGTCAGACATCCATGCCCATTTTATTCTTCATGATAGTTTTTTATTCCCCCCCTGTAATTTATCCATAATTTAGCCACAACTATGTATTATACAAGTGTAATTTATCCATCATTTATTCATAACTATGTATTATATAACTGTATATTTCTACATAATGTACATCCCCTAATTTAGGTGCCCCGTGTTCTGATTCCTCCCCTTGTATTATCCACCAAGATCCAACTCTCAGCAAATGGAGCCAGCGCAAGCCGCGGACTCGGCGATGTACCACGTGACGAATCTGAGTCACGTGCCTGAGCCTCTGCTGGCCTCCTTTCTGCCCACTGTCCAAGACATACCATGGCGACAATCATCGGAACTATCGCGATCACGTGATTCAGCCCAGCTCCACCCCCACCACACCACTCTTCCACAACAACATACAAGTCCTCTATGGAAACCGTCATGTGGTCTAAATACTCATTTGAATAATCAATACAACAACCTCTCTAAGTGCATTTAATAAACAAAGTAAATCCACACCAGTCACTTTAACCACTTAAGGACCACAGGTTTATACCCCCGTAGTGACCAGGCCCTTCTTTACAAATCGGCACTTCACAACTTTAACGGTTTATTGCTCGGTCATGCAACTTGGCACCCAAATGTATTTTGCCTCCTTTTCTTCTGACAAATACAGCTTTCTTTTGGTGGTATTTGATCGCTACTGAGATTTTTCGTTTTTCTGATATAAATCAAAATAGACCACAATTTTCTAAAAAAAAGTGTATTTTTAACTTTTTCTGGTAAAATTGTTCAAATATAATTACATTTCTATACAAGTTTGTGTCAGAATTTATTGTGCTACATGTCTTTGATAAAAAAAATCCAATAAGTGTATATTTATTAGTTTGCACAAAAGTTATAGTTTTTACAAACTACGGTACAAAAATGTTTATATCCGTATTTTGAAGCAGCTCTGACTTTCTGAGCACCTGTCATGTTTCTTGAGGTGCTAGAATGCCAGGATAGTATAAATACCCCCCAAATGACCCCATTTTAGAAAGAAGACACCCCAAAGTATTTGCGGAAGGGCATGGTGAGTTCATGTATGATTAAATTTTTTTTCACAAGTTAGCGGAAAATGACACTTTCTGAGGAAAAAAAATAAATAATAAAGTTTCCATTTCTGCTAACTTCTGGCAAAAATAAATAAATCTCCCACGGACTCACTATGCCCCTCAGTGAATACCTTGGGGTGTCTACTTTCCGAAATGGGGTCATTTGTGGGGTGTGTTTACATTTTGGGCGGGGCTAAATTGTGAGCAACCCTATAAAGCCTAATGGTACTCGTTGGACTTTCGGCACCTTTACGCACCTAGGCTGCAAAAAAAAGTGTCACACATGTGGTATCGCCGTACTCAGAAGATGTAGAGCAATGTGGTTTGGGGTGTATTTTTACATATACCCATGCTGGGTGAGAGAAATATCTCTCTAAATTGTTTTTAAAAGTTGTTATTTACAGAGATATTTCTCACACATAGTATGGGTATATATAAAAATACCCCCCAAAACACATTGCCCTACTTCTTCTGAGTACGACGATACCACATGTGTGACACTTTTTTGCAGTCTAGGTGCACAAAGGGGCCCAAATTCCAATGAGTACCTTTAGGATTTCACAGGGCATTTTTATGCATTTGAACTCCAAACTACTTCTCACGCTTTAGGGCCCCTAAAATGCCAGGGCAGTATAAATACCCCACAAGTGACCACATTTTGGAAAGAAGACACCCCAAGGTATTCTATGAGGGGCATGGCAAGTTCATAGAAGATTTTTTTTTTTGGCACAAGTTAGCGGAAAATGATTTTTTTTTCTTACAAAGTCTCATATTCCACTAACGTGACAAAAAATAAAATTTTACATGAACTCGTCATGCCCCTAACGGAATACCTTGGGGTGTCTTCTTTCCAAAATGGGGTCACTTGTGGGGTATTTACACTGCCCTGGAATTTTAGGGGCCCTAAAGCGTGAGAAGTAGTTTGGAGTTCAAATGCATAAAAATGCCCTGTGAAATTCTAAAAGTACTCATTGGAATTTGGGCCCCTTTGTGCACCTAGGCTGCAAAAAAGTGTCACACGTGGTATTGCCCCAAAACACATTGCCCTACTTCTCCTGAGTACAGCAATACCACATGAGTGACACTTTTTTGCAGCCAAGATGCGCAAAGGGGACAATGAGTACCTTTTAGGAGGGCATTTTTAGGCATTTGGATTCCAGACTTCTTCTCACGCTTTAGGGCCCCTAAAATGCTAGGGCAGGATAAATACCCCACATGTGACCCCATTTTGGAAAGAAGACACCCCAAGGTATTCCGTGAGGGGCATGGCGAGTTCATAGAAGATATTTTTTTTTCCCACAAGTTAGCGGATATTGATTTTTTAAAAGTTTTTTCTCACAAAGTCTCCCTTTCCGCTAACTCGTGAAAAAAAGTTCAATCTTTCATGGACTTAATATGCCCCTCAGCGAATACCTTGGGGTGTTTTCTTTCCAAATGGGGTAATTTGTGGGGTGTTTGTACTGCCCTGGCATTTGAGGGTCTCCGCAATCATTACATGTATGGCCAGCATTAGGAGTTTCTGCTATTCTCCTTATATTGAGCATACTGCTGGTAATGAGATTTTTTTTTTCTGTTCAGCCTCTGGGGTGAAAGAAAAAATTAACGACACAGATTTCTTCATTCGCATCGATCAATGTGGATGAAAAAATCTCTGTCAAAAAATGTGCAAAAAAAAAAGAGGGGAAAGGACATAGGAGTGCTTGCGAAGTAAAGCTGCGATCGCTAATAAAGATCCAAAAAAGCTCAAAAGTGATCTTTATAGCACCACAGCAATTTTACTGTGTTTTGCAGTGATCAGAAAAAAATAATATTTTGGCACTGCGGTGGGGCGGACTAAACGCAAGTGTGCGCACAAGATCAGGCCTGATCGGGCGAACACTGTGTTTTTTGTAGAGCCTAAGGTGACCCTAATGTACTGATATAGATCTGATTGCGATCAGTCTTGATCACTTATAGATACTATATAGCAGTGTTTCCCAACCAGTGTGCCTCCAGCTGTTGTAAAACTACAACTCCCAGCATGCCCGGACAACATTTGGCTGTGCGGGCATGCTGGGAGTTGTAGTTTTGTAACAGCTGGAGGCACACTGGTTGGGAAACACTGCTATATAGTACTAGTGCTGATTAGCGACAGCGATGATGCTAATCAGCAACTAATCAGTAGCTGCGGTGCGGTGGGCTGGGCGCTAACTACCTAACAAGTAGGGGACCCTTAGGCCCCATTCACACGTCTGCAATTCTGTTCCGCATTTTGCAGAACGGAATTGCGGACCCATTCATTTCTATGGGGACAGACTTTGTCCCGCCCGGATCCGGAATTGCGGATCTGCACTTCCAGGTCCGCACTTCCGTTCCGCAAAAATATAGAACATGTCCTATTCTTGTCCACAATTGCAGACAAGAAAAGGCATTTTCTATATAGTTCTGGCAATGTGCGGATCTGCAAAATGCGGAAAGCACATTGCCGGTGTCCGTGTTTTGCGGATTGGCAAAACACATACGGACGTCTGAATGGAGCCTTTCAGGGGGGTGATCAATGACAGGGGGTGATCAGGGAGTCTATATGGGGTGATCGGGGGTTAATAAGGGGTTAATAAGTGACGGGGGGGGGGGTGTAGTGCCGAAGCAGGATTTTCATCTCTTCCTCCTGAAGACAGGCCTTTGTCTAATAAGTCTACAATAGGGTTGTGCCTATATTAGCACAACCCAATAAAGTGAGCCTCCATTGTACATCACATATACGTCAAAGAATGTACTTCCCTATTGTGCCCCTTTCTTATCGAGCTCTAGGCACGTCCATACCTTAAAGATTGGAGGCTTTTGCAGAGAAGTGACAAATGTAAGGTTATGCACATGGGAAGGAATAATGCAAGTCATTAGTACATACTAAATGGTAAAACACTGGGTAACAGTGACATGGAAAAGGACCTAGGAATTTTAGGGAACAGCAAACTAAACTGTAGAAACCTGTGTCAGGCAGCTTCTGCCAAGGCCAATATGATAATGTTTGCATCAAAAGGAGCATAGATGCCTGTGAGGAGAACATAGTCCTGCCACTCTACAAATCACTAGTTAGACCACACATGGAGTACTGTGTACAGTTCTGGGCTCCTGTGAACAAGGCACACATAACAGAGCTGGAAAGGGTTCAAAGGAGGGCAACTAAAGTAATAACTGGAATGGGTGGACTACAGTACCCTGAAAGATGATCAAAATTAGGGTTATTCACTTTAGAAAAAAAGACGACTGAGGGGAGATCTAATAACTATGTATAAATCTATCAGGAGTCAGTACAGAGATCTCTTCCATCATCTATTCATCCCCAGGACTGTGACTGTGACGAGGTGAAATCCTCTGTGTCTGGAGGAAAGAAGGTTTGTACACAAACATAGAAGAGGATTCTTTACGGTAAGAGCAGTGAGACTATGGAACTCTCTGCCTGAGGAGGTGGTGATGGTGAGTACAATAAAGGAATTCAAGAGGGGCCTGGATGTATTTCTGGAGTGTAATAATATTACAGGCTTTAGCTACTCGAGATGGGTCGTTGATCCAGGGAGTTATTCTGATTAGCTCCTCAGCTGGTGCCTTCTTTCCAGAGATGTCTGATTTCTTCTCCTTCGTCTGAACCAGAACCCATGCAAGTGGACAGACTCAAATTGTATGAACATCTGCATAGGCATTCAAACAACTTATGTCTGTGTTGTGATACCAAGGGGCTGTATGTCTGCACTTGTGCTCACAAGACTCTCAATCATACCATAAGATAGATGGTCCTAGGTGAAAAACAGTTCTCTCCAAAATAGACTTTACTAGTATCTTTGTTTTTCAGTAGTACACAGTTTACCATCAAGGGCTTCCTGCTTCAGGCATTGGTGAACCAGTACTGTATACCCATCAAGTGTTTGAAAAAGTCCTTTGTCATGACCTGTGTCACTGAAAAGGCTGTCTCTGAGATCATCTAGTACATTACTGTGCCTTTGGAGCTTTAAGTGGATGTGCTGCATACAGAGAAAATTTCCCTGCATGTTCTGCCTGTGTCTACTTGTACACTTCTGCTTGGATTGCATTAGTTTGCCTACAAAATCTGTTTCTTGAATGCAGCTCTGTGCATAGTCATTGTTGGGGTTCTGCCTGTCACTCCTGATGCCAGTTTTCTGTGCAGCCTGTCCAGAATCCACCTGTACTCATCTGCAAGATCTAACTTTTGCATATGCCTGTTATACCAACATTTTCATCAGGAAGAAGGATGAAAACCTGCCTCCACATCACCCTGATGATAGTCCTAATAATCTGGTCACCTAGGGTTGAGTTTACCATCTGTATTTGAAACTCAAGCAAAATCTGAACATGTCAGAGTAAACTTTGAGAGAGTTGTTATCCAAAAATAAATTGATATAGCGAATCAAAAGGTGATGCCTGAACACATCTTCAATCATACCAATATTGTTGCCCTTGCCCTTCTAAGGACATATCTGCAACACTCCAGTTCAACGAAGAGAGGCTGTAAGGATATGAAAGGGAAGGAGGGGTACTGTTATAATAATGGTTCATGGCCACCACTGTGCTGTGTGCACAGGTGCCAGCTTTCTATGTGTGAATTAGGGACATTGTTTATTATATCTTTGCTCAGTTTCAGCACTGCTAGGGTAATCTTCTGTTCTGTGAGTTGCTGCATGGCTTTTTAGATTAGGTAATCAGATGATCCTGTATATAGCCATCTGTTTCCTTTGCTCCTAGGCTAAAGAACTGGTCTCTACAAATCTTGTTATGTTATTATCCATTTTTCTGCCTATATACTGACCTTGCCTGGTTCCTGGACCCTGATCCTGTGCCACCTGATAAATTGTTTCATGGACTCACATACTCTGCCTGCCTGACCTCAGCCAGTTTCTGACTATGTGTATTGTGGGATCCCTTGGTGCTTTGAACCAATGTCTCTGACCCTTGTGGGTCAGTTGCTAACTACACAACTACACTGCAACCATTTGAAGAGGTAGCAGCCGGGTGGCTCCCCTACAGCAAAGCCCAGATTGCTTTATAGGGGTTAAAGAGTGAAAACCAGAGGACTGACAGCAGTACAACGCTCTTAGGAATATCCAAACCGGCTAGTTGGCACAGTGGTTCCACAACCATTGTACATTACACTAAAAAAAAACATAATAATCTACAAATACATATTTAAATGCAAATTAGAATGTGTACTAAATTAAGCTTATTTATATCACACAATGAGTTAAGACATACTTGAAAATATCAATGAGAATGATGACCATTTCTTCAGGAATTTTCACTTTGTTTGTTATATTCTCAACAGTACCAGGTGAGCCACACATCAGCAGAACTATAGCAAGAAAAAAATAGTTTCAATGTTATTTTTTGTTTTATGTAGCTATTGCATTTTGGTTTGTTAAAAATTGTTACTGTATTTTTGCTCTATAAGACGCACCTGACCATTAGACGCACCTAGGTTAGTAAATAAGAAAAAAAAAAAATTCATCAGACCTCAGATAAAAGCCCTAATCTTCATCAGACATTCGATCAAACGTCCAATGTTCTTTAGACCTCAGATCAGACCCCCAATCTTTATCAGATCCCAAATCAGACTCCCAATCTTCACCAGACCCCCAATCGTCATCAAACCACAGATCAGAACCCAAACTTCATCATACCTCAGATCTGACCCCCTATCTTCATCAGACCCCAATCTTCTTCAGACCTCAGATCAGACCCCCCCCCCCAATCTTCATCAGACTTCAGATCAGACCCCTATGCTTCATCAGACCCCTATGCTTTATAAGGTGCATGGACATTTTCATATAAAACAAAACAATATGGTAAATTACTGTTGTTTTAACTTCACAAAACCGCATTCTTAAACATGTCATAACTTCACAAATCCACATTCTAAGACATGTAACAAAAGACAGATCATGGATTGTGTAGTGTTGCATTCAAAAAAGTGTTTAACCTTAAATTATGGTGTCTATTATAATAATTGTATTCAATTAACACACAAAAGAAATATAGACATAGGTGGAGATTCATCTGGTGTAAAGTACAACTGGCTTAGTTGCCCATAGAAACCAGATTCCTCCTTTTATTTTTTTTAGAGCTCCTTTGGAAATTGAAAGGTGAAATCTGGTTGCTATGGGCAACCATACCAGTTTTCCTTTGCATGACTTTTTATAAATCTCCCCCAAAATATACACTGAACAAAAATCTAAATGCAACACTTTTGGTTTTGCTTCCATTTTGCATGATCTGAAACATTTACATACACAAAAGACCCATTACTCTCAAATATTGTTCACAATGTGTTATCAGTACATCAAACTGGCCTCAAAACAGCGGACCACATGTAAACACACCAGTCCAGGACCTCCACATCCAGCATGTTCACCTCCATGATCGTCTGAGACCAGCCACCCGGACTGCTGCAGCAACAATCAGTTTGCATTACAAAAGAATTTCTGCACAAACTGTCAGAAACCGTCTCAGGGAAGCCCATCTGCATGCTCATCGTCCTCATCGGGGTCTGGACCTGACTGCAATTTGTCGTCGTAACCGACTTGAGTGGGCAAATGCTCACATTCAATGGCATCTGGCACGTTGGAGAGGTGTTCTGTTCACGGATGAGTCCCCGTTTTCACTGTTCAGGGCAGATGGCAGACAGCATGTGTGGCGTGAGCGGTTTGCTGACTTCAACATTGTGGGTCGAGTGGCCCATGGTGCCAGTGGAGTTATGGTATGGGCAGGCGTATGTTATGGACAACAAACACAGGTGCATTTTATTGATGGCATTTTGAATACACAGAGATACCATGACGAGATCCTGAGGCCCATTGTTGTGCCAATCATCCACGACCATCACCTCATGCTGCAGCATGATAATGCATAGCTCCATATTGTAAGGATCTGTACCCAACTCCTGGAAGCTGAAAACATCCCAGTTCTTGCATGGCCAGCATACTCACCAGAGATGTCACCCAATGAGCATGTTTGAGATGCTCTGGATCGATGTATACAACAGCATGTTCCTGCCAATATTCAGCAACTTCGCACAGCTATTGAAGAGGAGTGGACCAACATTTCTCAGGCCACAATCAACAACCTGATCAACTCTATGCGACGGAGATGTGTTGCACTGCCTGAGGCAAATGGTAGCCACACCAGATACTGACTGGTTTTCTGACCCCCTCCCTCTAAATAAGGCAAAACTGTGCACATTTCAGAGTGTCTATTGATTGTGGGCAGTCTAAGTCACACCTGTGCAATATTCATGCTGTCTAATCAGCACCTTGATATGCCACACCTGTGAGGTCGGATGGATTATCTTTGCAAAGTAGAAGCGCTCACTAAGACAGAATTAGACAGATTTGTGAACAATATTTGAGAGTATGCATCTTTTGTGCATATAGAAAATGTTTCAGACCTTTGAGTTCAGCTCATGCAAAATGGGAGCAAAACCAAAAGTGTTGCATTTATATTTTTGTTCAGTGTACAGTATATAGTTTGGTAATAGGATATAGTGCTTCAACTTCTAAATTTACACAGGATTTAGGTTTAAACTGCCTGAGACAAATGTTAATATAACATGCTAAATAAATGTGAGTATTCAAATACGAGTATTAAAACAGACACTAAAATCTAAGTTGAACACTTATTTGAATGCAATGCCACACACTCCAGGATCTGTCTATTATGACATTACAAAAATAAATATATCACCAGTCCGCAATAATGCTATGCAGCAGGTCCGAAAAGTGATGTGGGTTCAATCACGTTATAAAAAGGTACAATATATGGGGTTCGGACCACGCTTCTGGTCCAGGTCAGTATGCAAGTTCTTAATCCTTCTTACTTCCTCGTTTACAGAGAGCCGAGGGCTGCAAATATCCCTCAAATAGATATCCTGCAACCAATGGAATTATAATAGTGTGAGTCCGTATGTAAGAGTAACGCTGCAGCAGACGCTGGGAATTTTATGCATTTTAAAAATTGTCTTTTAAGAGAGTTGTCTTAAAATTTGCAGGAATCTGAAGAAAAGGAATACAGATTTGTCCGAGGTATACACCATTTGAGTCCGTGTGGGGATCTAACCAGATTGCATAGAAACGTGGCTGTTCCAACAGAACAAGAACAACCTACCATGGAGGGATTGCAGTCACGCCCTGTCTTTTTCGCATTGTGTGAGTATAGTCAGTGCAAAGGAGGTTACTCTTACATACGGACTCACACTATTATAATTCCATTGGTTGCAGGATATCTATTTGAGGGATATTTGCAGCCCTCGGCTCTCTGTAAACGAGGAAGTAAGAAGGATTAAGAACTAGCATACTGACCTGGACCAGAAGCGCGGTCCGAACCCCATATATTGTACCTGTCTATTATGACATGTCTAAGGCCTCTTTTTGGTCAGTGCTTGATCAGTGATTTCAACATAGAGATAAGTATATATAACGTATAATGGAAAGATTTGTACAATTTGCAGAATTTAGATGACATTTCTAAATTTCACTTTTTTTGCAGATTTTCCATTTTAATCCATTTTTTTCTTTATCACATCAAGGGTGAACAGCCAAACAAAACTCAATATTTATTACCCTGATTCTGCGGTTTACAGAAAAAACCCACATACTGTATGGTCGTAAACCGATGTAAGGGCACACGGCAGGGCGCAGAAGAAAAGGAGCTCTGTATGGTTTTTGCAAGGCATATTTTGCTGAACTGGTTTTTAGAAGCCATGTCCCATTTGAATCCCCCTTAAGGCACCCGTACAGTAGAAACTCCCAAAAAGTGACCCCATTTTGGAAACTAGGGGTGCCAGTTTTATTGGTACCAGTTTGGGGTACAATACATATGATTTTTAATTGCTCTATATTACATTTTTGTGAGGCAAGGCAACAAAAAAATGGCAGTTTTAGCACTGTTTTTATTTTTTACAACATTCATTTGACAGGGTAGATCATGTGCTATTTTTAGAGAGCAGGTTGTTACAGATGCAATTATATCAAATATGTCTACTTTGTTTATTTTAGTTTTACATAAAGAATTTTTGGAAAAGAAATTATGTTTTTGTGTCTCTATTTTCTGAACGCCATATTTTTATTTCTGCCGATTGTCTTGTGAAGGGGCTAGTTTTTTGCAGGAAGAGTTAATGTTTTTATTTGTATTATTTTTGGGTATATATGATTTTTTGATCATTCATTATTACACTTTATGGGGCAAGGTGACTAAAAACTTGGTTGTTTTTAGCACAGTATTTATTTATTTATTTTTGCAGCGTTCACCTGAGGGGTTAGGTCATGTGACATTTTTATAGAGCAGATCATCATGGATGTGGCAATACCTAATATGTATACTTTTTATTATTTATTTAAGTTTTACACAATAATAGCATTTTTGAAACCAAAAAAATGATGTGTTAGTGTCTCCATAGTCAGTGTTCACCTGAGGGGTTAGGTCATGTGATATTTTTATAGAGCTGGCTGTGATGGACGCAGCGATACCTAATATGTATACTTTTTTTTTTCACTTTAACACAGCAATAGCATTTTTGAAACCAAAAAAATGATGTTTTAATGTCTCCATGTTCTAAGCTATAGTTATAGCTATAGTTTTTTAATTTTTTTGAGTGATTTTCTTATGTAGGGGCTCACTTTTTTGTGGCATGAGGCTACGTCAATTAAACTAATAAAACCGTCAACTCAGGCTACGTCTACACATTTTGTTGCACTAATGTCGCGCGACAATTTTTATAATGGCAGTCTATGGTGTCGCACTGCAACAGTCGCAGAAAAATCCATTTAAAATCCATCATCGACCGTAAATGTAATTAAATACCAATAAGATGGAAGCCTTTATTATTCCACTGACAGCTTGCCAACTAGTACCATCCAGTCTACACCCCTTATGGGGAGCCAGGTCTTAATGAAGGTCATCCTCATTTTTAGCTGGCTATACTTCTTTTAAATCATCCTTCTTGGTCTCCTAGAAAAGTCAGCAAGATGCAGAGAGAGGAGAAGCTGGGTTTTCCTTATGACATAATCTCATCGATATAACATAATGTGGAAAAGCAGATGGCAGAAGAAGGGCTTCTACCTGTAGGGCAGGAGAGCGCTGGGGTTGGAGAAGTGGGTATGCCAGAGCTGATTAATATTCATTGTTTACTGTCAAATACCCTGCAGGAGATTGCAGGCCAGAACAGCAATTATATACATATTGTCCCCCCAACCTAATAAGCCAAAACTCCATACCAACAACAGCCCCTGTTTAAAGGTGCCAGACTAAAGGACTGTCTTCATTATTAAACGAAAGGAGCTGCGGGCTGATTGGCCGTGCAATTCTTCACTGCAGCATGACTGCAACCCGCCCTCAGCATGGCCGTTCCGTGTGGCCGTTCCCTAAGGCAGAGTGGTCTGGGTTTACCTGATTTATAGTGATTTATGACAAATTAATTCAGAACTAATCAAATTTCTTGTCTAACTTTGGGGAAGTCAAATCAAATTTTTCAAAATGCGGCAACATAACTCTGTAATAAAGCATATACTGTAGGGAATCGGAGGTATAGGGACAGTAGCAATTTAAATGTATGTGTGTCCTGTTAGGATACTTCTCAGTGAGCAGGTCAAAGAGATAAGAAAAAGAACGAAGAGCAGGCCCTGCTCTAGAAAATACTTTTAATGAAAAACTCAGCGGCTATACAAAAGTTTAATTACATGCAATTACAAAAGTATTCACTTCCAGGTGCTGGTTTGAAAACTAGAATATTTTTTGCGGGACAACCCCTTTAAATAAAAAAGAGTGTCCTGGAGTCCTTTGTCCTGTTTTCTACAGGTTTTGTCCATGCCTGGATGTAATATTGGCTCTATGAAACTAGGAGAAAGCTTTGAGTTTTGAAAAGCATATCCAGTAAGCTGCATGCTTTGTCATGGAACATCACTGCTGGCAGCCATAATTGACTGTTATGGTCATGGAACATGAAGTCATAGCATATGTCATAGCATCACACTGTGTGCAAATCAAAGAGTATTGCGGAACTAGTATTACTAGCAACAGGGAACATGAGGAAATCTTATAGGTGTGCTGTTTTGGAGGGGGAAGTGGAAGCAAAAAATGCAATAATGGGGATGTCTACAGTAGAGAAAACAATCTTCATTTTAATTATTGAATACTATATAGTTAAATTTAATGTCATACCATTGCTTTTTCGATATGAATTTTCAAGGACTTTTACCACGTCAGTTTCATTCTTCAAGATTTCTCTGAAGCTGACCGCACCAGTGAAATAGGACACAGTTAGCTCTAAGGCATTAATGTACCTGCGAGAAAAGTATAGGACACACATTAATACATTTATAAAACAAATACTGGAATACTAGACAGCTCACTTGAGAAGCAAGGATATGTGATAGTATTAGATATAATCATTGAGTACTTCAAGGAATATATTATAAAATAAAAAGTATGCTTATTCTATTTATATGTGTGAAAGAGGTCTCTCTCATGCTATCCATAGTGGTAAGATAATCTTAAAAAATGTCTATTATAGTGCCCCTTGGTCTGCCCCTAAAAGAATAATGGTTATGCATGGCTATAGTTCTTTAAAATTAATATTTTTGCAAACATAAATGTATTAATAGATATTACTAGTGAGTACCTCAAGAATGTATGTCTATTAAGCAAGATCCAATGTAAAATATACACTGAGAAATAAAAAATGTAAAAATAAAAACATTAAATATGAATATTCCAGGAGTGTATATGCTGCGGCCCAGCAGCTTGTTAGAATTACATGGATTCAAATATATGTATAAAATATATAATTAGCACAAGTCCAATATTATGCCAAGAGGGGAGACTGAAATAACCTTGCAATGTCCAATACAGTGCACATGTCTCTTATTCAACGGTATATAAGTCGATTGTAAACTGAGGTTAATGAAATACACTTTGTATTACTGTATATAATCTGAAACATTTTATTCACTTGTGGAGCTGCAGAGTTGATATGTAGTCAGCTGAACTGTCTCTTATTGCTGAGCTGCAATGACATCAAGAGTGCTGCTAACTGAGTTCGCTCACCACAGACGATTTCAGGTGGGCGGTCGGCTGTGTAGATATTTAGTGTAACTTACCACTCTTTACACCTGTGTGAGAGCTTGTTTATAGCTGGAAGCACTGGTTCCTGAACACTTATTTTTGGGTGGAGATCATCAGTAGTGATGAGCGGCAGGGGCAATATTTGAATTTGCGATATTTCACAAATATTTGTGCGAATATTCGTCATATATTCCTGAATTCGATAATTCGCGATCTCGTCATTATTTTCTTGATTGCAAAAATCGGAAATTGGAAAATTAGCGATAAAAATTAGCGATTGAAATTCGCGATCAACACTACTTCTAAAGTCAAATATATTGCAGCCTTCTCATTGGTCCACAAGCAAGAAGCAGTGAGAGATCATGGATACTGATGAAAAAAAATCTAGAATATTCGCGATTTCGAAGATATAGCACTATATTCTAGATATTCGCAAATTCTCAAAGTGCCAATAATCGCGATACAAATTTGCGATTAGAATGTTCGCGATCAACACCAATCATCAGCTGTTGCCAGAACCATGTGCATGCATTGTAGTATTGTTTGGTCGGCTGGGCTCTATGGTTCCATGCCTGATTCTAGTTGTATTCAGCTGCAGTACTGGTTATCTGCCAACTCAGCTGGTGAGTGGTGGTCAGTAGGGATGAGCGAACCCGAACTGTATAGTTCGGGTTCGTACCGAATTTTGGAGTGTCCGTGACACGGACCCATACCCGAACATTTTCGTAAAAGTCCGGGTTCGGGTTCGGTGTTCGTCGCTTTCTTGGCGCTTTTTGAAAGGCTGCAAGGCAGCCAATCAACAAGCGTCATACTACTTGCCCCAAGAGGCCATCACAGCCATGCCTACTATTGGCATGGCTGTGAATGGCCAGTGCAGCATGTGACCCAGCCTCTGTTTAAGCTGGAGTCACGTAGCGCCGCACGTCACTCTGCTCTGATCAGTGTAGGGAGAGGTTGCAGCTGCGACTGTTAGGGCAAGATTAGGCAGTGATTAACTCATCAAAAACACTTAATTCAGTGATCAATCTACAGCTGTGGATCATTGAACTTCTGCTATTCAATTGCTCACAGTTTTTAGGCTGCCCAGAGCGTTTTTCAGTCACTTTTTTCTGGGGTGATCGGCAGCCATTTTGTGTCTTGTGGTGCGCCAGCACAAGCTGCCACCAAGTCCATTTAACCATCAATAGTGTGGTTATTTTTTTTGCTATATCCTACATCAGGGGCTTGGCTATGCTTGCTATTTTATTGAGAGGTGAAATACAATTGCCAAAATAGCAGTACCCTAAATCTGGTGTTTCAGCTGTGGCTAGCCAATTGTAATACTGTCTGCTCTCTGGTAAAGGATATATTTTTTTCTGGGTTGAAATACAATTCCCAAATTAGCAATTCCCTAAATCAGTGGTTTCCCGCAGTAGCAGGCCAAGTTTAAAACTATCCATAAAAGGGTATATTACATTGAAAGTACTGATAGGGTCCTCCTCAATAACTTCACACGCTACCGTGCATCTCCAAGTCTAATTCTGTCCGTAAACATATACCTGTCATCCAGGGCCTAAATACTAGGCCTACAATTTATATTCAGCTAAATCTGTGGTTATTGCTGTGGCTGGTCAAGTTATTTAGTGTCCGTCAAAGCACAGTTTTTGTTCTGGGTTGAAATACAATTCCCAACTTAGCAATTCCCTAAATCGGTGGTTTCTGCTGTATCAGGCTAAGTTTAAATCTATCCATAAAAGGGTATATTACATTGAAGGTGCTGATAGGGTCATCCTCAATAACTTCACACGCAACCGTGCATTTCCAAGTCTAATTCTGTCCGTAAACGTATACCTGTCATCCAGGGCCTAAATACTAGGCCTACAATTTATATTCAGCTAAATCTGTGGTTACTGCTGTGCCTGTATTAGTGTAATACGGTACCTAAATAGATAGCCAGATAGTGTTAGGTGCCTATAAAAAAAGGCCTGAATTTGAATTCAATACATTGGGCCAAATAATGTTTTTCTTATTGTTGTAAACGGTAACAATGAGGAAAACATCTATTAAGGGACACGGACATGGTCGTGGTGGTGTTTGTGGACCCTCTGGTTCTGGGAGAGGACATGGCCGTTCTGCCACAGCCACACGTCCTAGTGTACCAACTACCTCAGGTCCCAGTAGACGCCAGAATTTACAGCGATATTTGGTGGGACCCAATGCCGTTCTAAGGATGGTAAGGCCTGGGCAGGTGCAGGCATTAGTCAATTGGGTGGCCGACAGTGGATCCAGCACGTTCACATTATCTCCCACCCAGTCTTCTGCAGAAAGCTCACAGATGGCGCCTGAAAACCAAGCCCATCAGTCTGTCACATCACACCCATGCATATCAGGGAAACTGCCTGAGCCTCAAGTTATGCAGCAGTCTCTTATGCTGTTTGAAGACTCTGCTGGCAGGGTTTCCCAAGGGCATCCACCTAGCCCTTCCCCAGCGGTGGAAGACATAGAATGCACTGACGCACAACCACTTATGTTTCCTGATGATGAGGACATGGGAATACCACCTCAGCACGTCTCTGATGATGAAACACAGGTGCCAACTGCTGCGTCTTTCTGCAGTGTGCAGACTGAACAGGAGGTCAGGGAGGAATACTGGGTGGAAGACGATGCAGGTGACGATGAGGTCCTAGACCCCACATGGAATGAAGGTCATGCCACTGACTTTCAGAGTTCGGAGGAAGAGGCAGTGGTGAGACCGAGCCAACAGCGTAGCAAAAGAAGGAGCAATGGTCAAAAGCAGAACACCCGCCGCCAAGAGACTCTGCCTGCTACTGACTGCCGCCATCTGGGACTGAGCACCCCAAAGGCAGCTTCAAGGAGTTCCCTGGCGTGGCAGTTCTTTAAACAATGTGCTGATGACAAGACCCGAGTGGTTTGCACGCTGTGCCATCAGAGCCTGAAGCGAGGCATTAACGTTCTGAACCTTGGCACAACCTGCATGACCAGGCACCTGCATGCAAAGCATGAACTGCAGTGGAGTAAACACCTTAAAAACAAGGAACTCACTCAGACTCCCCCTGCTATCTCTTCTGCTGCTGCCACCTCGGCCTTTTCCTCCGCCTCTGGAGGAACATTGGCACCTGCCACCCAGCAAACAGAGGATGTACCACCAACACCACCACCTCAGTCACCAAGCATCTCAACCATGTCACACGGCAGCGTTCAGCTCTCCATCTCACAAACATTTGAGAGAAAGCGTAAATTCCCACCTAGCCACCCTCGATCCCTGGCCCTGAATGCCAGCATTTCTAAACTACTGGCCTATGAAATGCTGTCATTCAGGCTGGTGGACACAGACAGCTTCATGAGCTTCAACAGCTCATGTCGCTTGCTGTCCCACAGTATGTTGTTCCCAGCCGCCACTACTTCTCCAAGAGAGCCGTGCCTTCCCTGCACAACCAAGTATCCGATAAAATCAAGTGTGCACTGCGCAACGCCATCTGTGGCAAGGTCCACCTAACCACAGATACGTGGACCAGTAAGCACGGCCAGGGACGCTATATCTCCCTAACTGCACACTGGGTAAATGTAGTGGCGGCTGGGCCCCAGGCGGAGAGCTGTTTGGCGCACGTCCTTCCGCCGCCAAGGATCGCAGGGCAACATTCTTTGCCTCCTGTAGCCTCCTCCTCCTACTCGGCTTCCTCCTCCTCTTCTTCCACCTGCTCATCCAGTCAGCCACACACCTTCACCACCAACTTCAGCACAGCCCGGGGTAAACGTCAGCAGGCCATTCTGAAACTCATATGTTTGGGGGACAGGTCCCACACCGCACAGGAGTTGTGGCGGGGTATTGAACAACCGACCGACGAGTGGTTGCTGCCGGTTAGCCTCAAGCCCGGCCTGGTGGTGTGCGATAATGGGCGAAATCTCGTTGCAGCTCTGGGTCTAGCCGGTTTGACGCATATACCTTGCCTGGCGCATGTGCTGAATTTGGTGGTGCAGAAGTTCATTCACAACTACCCCGACATGTCAGAGGTGCTGCATAAAGTGCGGGCCGTCTGTGCACGCTTCCGGCGTTCGCATCCTGCCGCTGCTCACCTGTCTGCGCTACAGCGCAACTTCGGCCTTCCCGCTCACCGCCTCATATGCGACGTGCCCACCAGGTGGAACTCCACCTTGCACATGCTGGACAGACTGTGCAAGCGACAGTAGGCCATAGTGGAGTTTCAGCTGCAGCATGCACGGGTCAGTCGCACTGCGGAACAGCACCACTTCACCACCAATGCGAGACCTGTGTGCCCTGTTGCGCTGTTTCGAGTACTGCACCAACATGGCCAGTGGCGATGACGCCGTTTTTAGCGTTACAATACCACTTCTATGTCTCCTTGAGAAAACACTTAGGGCGATGATGGAAGAGGAGGTGGCCCAGGAGGAGGAGGAGGAGGAGGAGGAAGAGGGGTCATTTTTAGCACTTTCAGGCCAGTCTCTTAGAAGTGACTCAGAGGGAGGTTTTTTGCAACAGGCCAGGTACAAATGTGGCCAGCCAGGGCCCACTACTGGAGGACGAGGATGAGGAGGAGGTGGAGGAGGATGAGGATGAAGCATGTTCACAGCGGGGGGCACCCAACGCAGCTCGGGCCCATCACTGGTGCGTGGCTGGGGGGAAACGCAGGACGATGACGATACGCCTCCCACAGAGGACAGCTTGTCCTTACCTCTGGGCAGCCTGGCACACCTGAGCGACTACATGCTGCAGTGCCTGTGCAACGACAGCAGAGTTGCCCACATTTTGACGTGTGCAGACTACTGGGTTGCCACCCTGCTGGATCCACGGTACAAAGACAATGTGCCCACCTTACTTCCTGCACTGGAGCGTGATAGGAAGATGCGCGAGTACAAGCGCACGTTGGTAGACGCGCTACTGAGAGCATTCACAAATGTCACAGGGGAACAAGTGGAAGCCCAAGGAGAAGGCAGAGGAGGAGCAAGAGGTCGCCAACGCAGCTGTGTCACGGCCAACTCCTCTGAGGGCAGGGTTAGCATGGCAGAGATGTGGAAAAGTTTTGTCACCACGCCACAGCTAACTGCACCAGCACCTGATACGGAACGTGTTAGCAGGTGGTTACCTGGGCTTTGGCTCCTCTTTCCCCCAGCACAAAACCTGCTGCCTCTTCTTCCCATAGACTCAGCTTCTCATCCGATACTTTGGTAGGGAGTAAGATTCACTCTACTCTCATGCTCATTATCCGCTCATATGCAGTTTATCTTATCTTCTGCAGCCGTCTCATCTGCAGGTCATCTATGGTGGCACACCCATGGGAATATAGACTCCTTTTCCTCCCACCTCTGCTATTCAGCAGTCTTATTTATTTCGGTGGCCCAACCACTTCGTCCCACCTCTCTCTCTTTCCAAGCCCTTTGGGCCTCTTTTGCTGCAAATCGCCATCTTCTAATTTATGCAGCCATGGTGACAACTGCTCGATGCCCGTACCCTGTGACTCTTAGTCAGGCCTGGTCTATGGCTTAGTCACTGGAGCCCTCCTCCATCCATCAAACACCTGCAAAAGAAGACTCTCTCTTCTGCTGCACTTGGACTCCTTGTTACAGCCTCATTTAGAATCTTAGTTTATATATAAAATTACTGTGACGCACTGTTAAAGCACAGTCTTATACAGTATATTGCCGTCTGTATCTTGTTGAACTGCTGACATATTCGCAGTTAATCGCTTATTTTATATATAGAATTACTGTGCCTCAGTATTAAAGGGTGGTCTCATCTGCATCCTTTTGAACTGCTGACACATTTGCAGTTACTCTCTTATTTATTATTTAGAACTATTGTGCCGCACTATTAAAGATCGGTCTAATATATGGCTGCATTTATCTTGTTCAACTACTGATACAATCTGTGTTAATCTTTTAGTTGATCTATAGAATTACTCTGCCTTAGTATTAAAGGGTGATCTAATGTATAGCTGTCTGCATCTTGTTGAACTGCTGACACATTCATAGTAAATATGTTACATTATTGGTACAGATACTGTACACTATGGCCAACAGACAGCTGCATGGGCCCTCCAAAGGAACAAATGCATTTCCCACTGGCCTGCATCTCCTCTCCAGCGGTAAGGGCTTGTCAAAGTCAACAGAAGGAAGCTGTCTTTCTTTTTATGTCACTATGGAAATGTCCTATGACTAGTGTTGAGCGAATAGAAGTCCACAATTTGCTGCAAAGCTGAATTTACTCATGCTTAGGGTACTTTCACACTAGCGTTTTTCTTTTCCGGCACTGAATTCCGTCAAAAGGGCTCAATGCCAGAAAATAACTGATCAGTTATATCCCCATGCATTCTGAATGGAGATCAATCCGTTCAAGATGCATCAGGATGTCTTCAGTTCAGTCTTTTTGACTGATCAGGCAAAAGATAAAACCGCAGCATGCTACGGTTTTATTTCTGGCCCAACAAACTGAAGACTGAAGATCCTGGATCTGGCATTTTTTTCCATAGGAATGTATTAGTGGAATGTAAAATACCAGAATGCCAGATCTGTCCTGTTTTGCCGGATGATACCGGAAAGACGGATCCGGCATTTTAATGCATTTTTCTGACTGATCAGGCATTTTTAAGACTGATCAGGATCCTGATCAGTCTTAAAAATGCCATCAGTTGGCATACGCTGTGCCGGATCACTCTGCCACAAGTGTTAAAGTAGCCTTAGTTGTAGTGAATCGATTTAACCTGAAATAGTGCAAAAAAAACAAAAAGAATCATACTTACCTGCTCCGCCATCTTGCTTGAAGATCTCGTCCGAAATCCCAAGCTAGGTTATGTATGATGTCAGCATGCCAGCCGGAGTGATGTCATCATCTTGTCAGTAGTGATGGACAAAATGTTCGCGAACCGCACGTTCGCGGTGGGCCCCATTCACTTTAATGGCAGTAGAACCTGAAAAACTTTCAGGTCTTATTTGCAGCCACCAAATACTTACTAGAAGTGCACAAATGGCACAAAGGGGGATCAATGGCAAAAATTCCCGCCAAAAATATGTATTTTAATCCGGGGCCATTTTTATGCGTCTTAAAGGGAAACTCTTAAAAATGTGCCCTGCTGAAGCCTAGAATTTTTTTTTACTGTAGGCCACTAGAGTACAGGCACCAAAGATTAGGCATTCACCTGACAGAGAAGAACTTGAGATTATGTGTCCGGAGGTACATTAGGCATTCACTTGATAAAATCTTTACTGTTCTTTAATTTTGTTCTTGTTGGTGGCGGATATGTGTGGGCTGGTATGAAGAAATTCAATTACACGTGGTCGTCACAGTTGTTAAATTCCTCAGAGATCCATGCCTCATTCATTTTCAGAAATGTGAGGTAGTCCACACTGTCATGAGCTAGGCTAGTGCGCTTATCAGCCACGATTCCATCAGCTGCGCTGAACGTCCTTTTGGACAGGACACGTGACGAGGGGCAAGCCAAGAGTTCCATGGCAAATTGTGCCAGCTCTGGCCACAGGTCAAGCCTGCACATCCAGTAGTCATGGGGTTCCTCACTTCTCAGAGCATCCACATCGGGTGTTAACCCGATGTAGTTGGAAACCTGTTGGTCTAGTTGTTCCCTGAGGCTGGATCCAGAGGGCGTCTGTCGAGGAGTTGGCTGCAAGAATGATCTCATATCCAAAGTGACCAACACATCTTCAAACCGCCCTCTTCTTTCAGGCGTGGAAGGATTTTTTACCAGCACCTGTTTCGCTGTGGGTGGAAAATCCTCTGACAACGCCTGCAACAGCAGAATGCAGCATCTCTCGCAGCAAGGCCTGGAAATGCTGCATTCTGCCAGTCCTGTGTGATGCTGGTAACATGTCCGCCATTTTGCATTTGTACTGGGGGTCTAAGTACGTTGCCACCCAGTACTGGTCCTTGCCTTTTATGCTTTTTATATGGGGGTCCCTCTTCAAACACTGGAGCATGAAGGCCCCTATTTGCACTAAATTGGAAGTGGTGGAGCGCCCTGGCTCCTGTTCATCGCCCAGGAGAATGTCGTCCTCAGTCTCCTCCCCCCAGCCACAGACAACACCAGGGATCCCTGAAAAGTTCAGTCCCCCTGAAAGCCTTCTCTTCTCTCTCCTCTTCTACCGCCCCAGCCACCATCCTCCTCTGACTCCTCTTCAGACTCCTGCTGACTTGTTTCAGATGGATTAGCCCCCCCTGGGAATTCATTCAGCATTGCGACTTCCTCATCTTCGAGCTCCTGCTCCTCGACGGCTTGATCAATTACGCAATGCATGCTCCAGAAAGAAGGCAAAATGTACTATGTCACTGATGGTGCCCTGGCTGTGACTGACCAGTTTGGTGATCTTATCAAATAGCCGCAGTAGTCTGCATGCGTCGCGCATGAGCAGCCACAGGTCGGGATGAAAAGAAAACAAGCTCCCCAGAACCTGTCCTGCTGCAGAGTTTGTACAGGTAGTCGTTAACGGCACGTTGCTGCTGGAGCAGTCTATCAAGCATATACAAGGTGGAGTTCCAGCGCGTCGGGCTGTCACAAATCAGATGTCTGACAGGCATGTGGTGTTACCGCTGAACGTCAGCAAGGCGAGCCATGGCCGTGTAAGATCTTCTAAAATGGCCAGAGATTTCCCTGGCCTGCCGCAAGATATCCTGGACCCCGGGGTATTTTGCAAGGAATTGCTGCACGACTAAGTTCAGTGTGTCATTTTGCCCTGTTTCAGTGCGCTCTGAAGATTGGCACCGTTGACGCACACCACTTTACCAACTGTCAAATTGAGTGGGGTTAGCCACTGATCAGCCTGTGACGGCAGAGCTAAAAGGAGTGCAGGACCGGTGTGGCTCTTGGCTTCCAGGCACAACTGCTGCAGCACAGCATGGCAACGTCTCACCTGGCACGTCGAATAGGTTCTGGGGAGCTTGGGGCGTGCAGCAGAATAGCAGTGAAAAATAAGGAGTCAGCCGAGGACGAGATGGAGGATGGAGTAGGAGGAGAAGAAAAAGAGGCAGGCCTAAATGCAATCCGTAGCGGTAACATCAAATCCACACGGTGCCATGGGTTACATGCTTGACGGCTGTCAGAAGGTTCACCCAGTGGGCCGTAAAAGTTATGTACCTTCCCTGCCCATGTTTGCTAGACCATGTGTCTGTAGTCAGATGTATCTTGGCACCGACACTGGCCATATAGCTCTGGGATGCCCTTCTGGGAGAAATATTTCCTTCTGGGGACCTTCCATTGTGGTGTGGCAATTGCCACAAATTTTCTAAAGGTCTCCGAGTCCACCAGTTTTTAATGACAGTAGTTGGCGGGCTAGTTCCAACAAGCCAGCGATCAGCCATTGGGCTATCCGGCGTCATCAACTTCTTCTGCTCGAACATTTGGGCCACGGAAGCCTGCCTTCTGCCAGATGAACGCGACGGCGGCATGGTGGAAGACGGAGTGGAGGACAAATGGGAGGAGAGAGAAGAAGGAGAAGAGGCAGGACTTGGAGCGCTGGGAGTGTGGCTTTGTGGGTTCTGATGGCGTTGCTCGCACTGGGGGCGGTGATGGGAGGCCAGGTGCCTTTTTAAGGCGGTCGTCCCTAGGTAAGTGTTGGGCTTACCGCGACTTATGCGTTGACAGCACAGGCTACAGATGGCAACACTATTGTTAGCAGCTGACACATTAAAAAAAGCCCACACTGTGGAGCCATGTGCCGGCTTTCTAGAGTGCAAGATGTGACCGTGTATGGTGGATGGCTCACTCCAGATACATTTGCAGTCTTCTTTTTGCCTCCTGTGCACTGCGAGTTCTGCCTGCTTCTCCTCCTTCTTCCTATAGAGATCTCGGAGTAGACAGTAACAGTGGGGACCACCCTCCTTGGGCTCATCTGGGTACTGTCATCTGACCGCTGGGTGGCGGCCGTTGCTACCTCTCTCTTCCTCATCCGATGCCAAGAATGGCTGCACATTGGTAAGGTGGGAATGGATGGGAAAATAATTCCTCTGACTCGAGTGGAGGGGGTGGAGGTGTCTTTGGGGGTGAACAAAGCAGAGAGTGAGAAGGGTGCAGAAACAGAGGATGAGTAGGGTGCAGAAGCGGAAGTCTGAGTGAGCCACTCAACCAACTCTAATCGCACGCACTTTTTCCAACTTCCCACTTAGGCTCCGGCCTGGTGCACCTGCCCGACCCCTATCACCCCTGCGGAATGGCCTGCCTCTTCCTCTGCCTGTCATTTTCAAAATGACCCTGTGCCAAAGTCCCTAGAGAAGAGCAGTATTTGTGGAAGCAGGTATATCGCAGGCCTCAATCAGTATTTGGTGGAAACAGCTATAGCAATCCCCTTAATCAGTATTTTGTGGAAGCAAGTGTATCACAGGACTCAATCAATATTTGGTGGAAGCAGGTATATCACACCCCTCAATCTGTATTTTGTGGAAGCAGGTATATCACACCCCTCAGTCAGTATTTTGGGGAAGCAGGCATATAGAACCCCTAATCAATATTTGGTGGAAGCAGGTATATTTCACCCATCAATCAGTATTTTGTGGAAGCAGGTATCTCGCAGGCCTCAATCAGTATTTGGTGGAAGCAGTTATATAGAGCCCCTTAATCAGTATTTTGTGGAAGCAGGTATATCGCACCCCTCTATCAGTATTTGGTGGAAGCATATAGATCAAACCCCTTAATCAGTATTTTATGGAAGCAGGCATATTGCACCCCTTAATCAGTATTTTGTGGAAGCGGGTATATCAAATCCCTTAATCAGTAGTGATGAGCGGCAGGGGCAATATTCGAATTCGCGATATTTCGCAAATATTTGGGCGAATATTCGCTATATATTCAAGAATTCGCGAATTCATGATCTCCAGGTATTATTTTCTTGATTGCGAAAATTCGCATAAAAGTTGCATACAATTCTTCGCATAAAAATTCGCATTAACTGGTATTTTCACAAAAATCAAATATTCACAATTACGAATATATTTTGCGAAATGCGAAATATTCTCGAATTCTCGAAGTGCCGATATTCGCGATTAAAATTCGCAATTCGAATATTCGTGATCAACACTACAGGGAGTGCAGAATTATTAGGCAAGTTGTATTTTTGAGGATTAATTTTATTATTGAACAACAACCATGTTCTCAATGAACCCCAAAAACTCATTAATATCAAAGCTGAATATTTTTGGAAGTAGTTTTTAGTTTGTTTTTAGTTTTAGCTATTTTAGGGGGATATCTGTGTGTGCAGGTGACTATTACTGTGCATAATTATTAGGCAACTTAACAAAAAACAAATATATACCCATTTCAATTATTAATTTTTACCAGTGAAACCAATATAACATCTCAACATTCACAAATATACATTTCTGACATTCAAAAGCAAAACAAAAACAAATCAGTGACCAATATAGCCACCTTTCTTTGCAAGGACACTCAAAAGCCTGCCATCCATGTATTCTGTCAGTGTTTTGATCTGTTCACCATCAACATTGCGTGCAGCAGCAACCACAGCCTCCCAGACACTGTTCAGAGAGGTGTACTGTTTTCCCTCCTTGTAAATCTCACATTTGATGATGGACCACAGGTTCTCAATGGGGTTCAGATCAGGTGAACAAGGAGGCCATGTCATTAGATTTTCTTCTTTTATACCCTTTCTTGCCAGCCACGCTGTGGAGTACTTGGACGCGTGTGATGGAGCATTGTCCTGCATGAAAATCATGTTTTTCTTGAAGGATGCAGACTTCTTCCTGTACCACTGCTTGAAGAAGGTGTCCTCCAGAAACTGGCAGTAGGACTGGGAGTTGAGCTTGACTCCATCCTCAACCCGAAAAGGCCCCACAAGCTCATCTTTGATGATACCAGCCCAAACCAGTACTCCACCTCCACCTTGCTGGCGTCTGAGTCGGACTGGAGCGCTCTGCCCTTTACCAATCCAGCCACGAGCCCATCCATCTGGCCCATCAAGACTCACTCTCATTTCATCAGTCCATAAAACCTTAGAAAAATCAGTCTTGAGATATTTCTTGGCCCAGTCTTGACGTTTCAGCTTGTGTGTCTTGTTCAGTGGTGGTCGTCTTTCAGCCTTTCTTACCTTAGCCATGTCTCTGAGTATTGCACACCTTGTGCTTTTGGGCACTCCAGTTATGTTGCAGCTCTGAAATATGGCCAAACTGGTGGCAAGTGGCATCTTGGCAGCTGCACGCTTGACTTTTCTCAGTTCATGGGCAGTTATTTTGCGCCTTGGTTTTTCCACACGCTTCTTGCGACCCTGTTGACTATTTTGAATGAAACGCTTGATTGTTCGATGATCACGCTTCAGAAGCTTTGCAATTTTAAGAGTGCTGCATCCCTCTGCAAGATATCTCACTATTTTTGACTTTTCTGAGCCTGTCAAGTCCTTCTTTTGACCCATTTTGCCAAAGGAAAGGAAGTTGCCTAATAATTATGCACACCTGATATAGGGTGTTGATGTCATTAGACCACACCCCTTCTCATTACAGAGATGCACATCACCTAATATGCTTAATTGGTAGTAGGCTTTGGAGTAAGACAACATGCATAAAGAGGATGATGTGGTCAAAATACTAATTTGCCTAATAACTCTGCACTCCCTGTATTAATCAGTATTTTGTGGAAGCCGGTGTATCGCAGGCCTCTATCAATATTTGGTGGAAGCAGGTATATCACACCCCTCAGTCAGTATTTTGGGGAAGCAGGCATATAGAACCCCTAATCAATATTTGGTGGAAGCAGGTATATTTCACCCATCAATCAGTATTTTGTGGAAGCAGGTATCTCGCAGGCCTCAATCAGTATTTGGTGGAAGCAGTTATATAGAGCCCCTTAATCAGTATTTTGTGGAAGCAGGTACATCGCAGGCTTCAATAACTATTTGGTGGAAGCAGGTATATCAATCCCCTTAATCAGTATTTTGTGGAAGCAGGTATATCGCACCCCTCTATCAGTATTTGGTGGAAGCATATAGATCAAACCCCTTAATCAGTATTTTATGGAAGCAGGTATATTGCACCCCTTAATCAGTATTTTGTGGAAGCAGGTATATCAAATCCCTTAATCAGTAGTGATGAGCGGCAGGGGCAATATTCGAATTTGCGATATTTCGCGAATATTTGGGTGAATATTCGCTATATATTCGAGAATTCGCGAATTCATTATCTTCAGGTATTTTCTTGATTGCGAAAATTCGCATAAAATTTGCATACAATTTTTCGCATAAAAATTTGCATGAACTGGTATTTTCACAAAAATCGAATATTCGCAATTACGAATATATTTTGCGAAATATTCTCGAATTCTCGAAGTGCCGATATTCGCAATTAAAATTCGCAATTCGAATATTCATGATCAACACTATTAATCAGTATTTTGTGGAAGCCGGTGTATCGCAGGCCTCTATCAATATTTGGTGGAAGCAGGCATATCAATCCCCTTAATCAGTATTTTGTGGAAGCAGGTGTATCGCAGGGCTCAAACAATATTTGGTGGAAGCATATATATCAATCCCCTTAATCAGTATTTTGTGGAAGCAGGTATATAGAACCCCTTAATTAATATTTGGTGGAAGCAGGTATATCACACTCCTCAATCAGTATTTTGTGGAAGCAGGTATATAAAAACCTCTTAATCAGTATTTTGTGGAAGCAGGTATATAGAACCCCTTAATCAATATTTGGTGGAAGCAGGAATATTGCACCCCTCAATCAATATTTGGTGGAAGCAGGTATATCGCAGGCCTCAATCAATATTTGATGGAAGCAGGTATATCAAACCCCTCAATCATTTTTTGGGGGGCAACAGGTATATCACACCTGTTGCAAATAGCTGTTCCAATAGCGCTTGTCCCTCTATATACCTGCAGTAGCGCAGCAGAACTGCACACAACTGCTGCACAATACAAATGCACTATATACTTTCTAAGTTAGAAAGTATATTATAGGTATATCACACCCCTCAATCAGTTTTTGGGGGGGAAACAGGTATATCACACCAGTTGCAAATAGTTACTCCAATAGTGTTTGTCCCTCTATATAGCTGCGGTATCGCAGCAGAACAGCACATAACTGCTGCACAATACAAATGCACTTTAATATACTTTCTATGTTAGAAAGTATATTATAAGTATATTACACTCCTCAGTATAACACACCTATCGATAGGACACCTATACCAGTCCTTAAAAGGACTTTTGTGGCCCTATTAGCTAGCGTTTGGTGTCCCTAACAGTCTATCCATGCTCCACAAAGCAACCTCTCCCTACACTGGCAAAACACAGAATGTAAAATGGCTGCCAGATCAGGTTCTGTTATGGGGTGGGGGTGTCCCTGTGCTGAAACGTCTTAATTGGCTGTCCTGTCCCACCTGATGTGTGTATCATGTGTCAAAGTTGGGCGCAATGCAAAAAAATATGGCACCGGTGGACATCGCCATATGTTTGCATTTTCGGCGAATTGCGAACGCGCAAAGTTTGCCGCAAATCGATCGTCGGGCAAACCGCAAGGCCCTCTATACTTGTCAGATTTCGCACCAGATCTTCAAGCAAGATGACTCATCTCTACCCATGACCATTTTTCTCTCTTCTTTTAACAGTTGGTTGGATCCAACTGCTGGTTACCTGCTGCACCATGAGGTACTGTTCATATATGGTTTCAGAATGCAAGGGTTAAAGTTAAGTATAACTTTAATTATTAGGTAAAATGTATATAGTGATTAACTGTTGGCCCCATGTGGCCACTTTATGTAATTCTCGTACAAAGGGACATTTTTAGGCCACAACAGCAATAATTTGCATATTGTGCCATTCACCTAACCAGCCACACCTCATACCAGCAATAGCCCCTGTTTGGCTATTATATTATATGGCAGCTACTAGTTTTCAGGCCTCAGTCCCTTAAAGCAATAATCTTGTGGTCATGTTTGATCCATCCACCATGTTCGGCCCATTTAGGCTTTATTGACAAAAAAAGGAGAATCGTGTGTTTTTTATTTTTTTCCATTACAGCTATTAGTATAGATGATGGTGATTGATCATGTGATGGGCCATGTGATGAGCGCAGTGACGTCACCAAAGGTCCTTTTCCTCCCAGGTCATCAAAGAAGAAAAGAAGCCGGGCTGCGCGAGCAAGTGGATGAGGTGAGTTAAATTTTTTTGATTTTTTTTAACCCCTTCATCCCTAATTTACTTAGCATTCTGTATTAAGAATGCTATTATTTTCCCTTATAACCATGTCATAAGGGAAAATAATAAAATCTATACAACACCTAACCCAAACCCGAACTTCTTTGAAGAAGGTCTGGATACCAAACAAGCCGATTTTTCTCACGCACGTTTAAAACGCAATAAAACGCTTTGCACTTGCGGGGAAAAATTGTGTATTTTCCCGCAACGCACCAGCATCTTTTACCGCACGTCACCCGCAACGCCCATGTAAACCCAGCCTAACAAATAATGTTTTGAACTTTCAAGCTCCATAGCTCAACATCCTTCATTTTATAGTCATCTTGATCATCTCATACATAAATTGGACTTGTTATGTAACTGGATTGTTACTGTTTTGCTCCTAAAATTCTAAATTGTAATTTTTATTATTTAGTAAATCCACCTTTGGCTTTCAACACTGCCTGAATCTTTCTGGGCATACTCTCAATAAGATACAAGCATGTTTCAAACTAAATCTGTTCCCAGGTCTCTTCTACACCTTCCTAATGTTCGTGCATACTGGTCGACTCACTTGGTTACGAATACAGCTTTTTCTTCAACTATACCCACAAGTGTTTGATTGGGTTGAGGTCTAAGGACTGTAGGGGACAATCTAGCACTCAATGTATGTTTTGTGTCGTTGTCCTGCTGGAACACTATGTCATCCTTTTCATACCTATGGTACTCAAGTGTATGAAGTAACTCGTCTTGTAGGATACTCATATATAGTTCAACATTGAGACCACCATTGATTCTGGTCAAGTATCCAATGCCTTTGGCTGCAAAATAACCCCATATCATCAGGCCTACTCTACCAAACTTGACAGTTCCTTCAATTTCTCTGTTAGCCCCCTTATCCCTTGTTTCTTCCAGACCCATTTTCAGCTCAGTCTATTGTATGTCGTCTCATCGCTCCAAATCAACCATTCCAAATCTTCTGCTGTCCACTGTTTGTACTTTTTTTACAAACTCGAGCTGATGCTTCTTATGATGATATTGAAGTCAAGGCTTCTTCACCATTTTTCCGGACCCAATCCAGTCTTGTGTAATACGTGTATTAGGGAATGTGAGAACAGGTTGTGTAATGTGTAGTATACAAGAAGAAAAAGATTGTTCCACCACCAGGAGCAAAATAGTAACAATGCAGTTATATGACAAGAATCTGCATAAGTTTGAAGGCTGGCTGAAGGCTAGCCTGGATTTGTGGGAGGAGCCGGTACCTTCATAATCCGCTCGGCTCACAGGGGCATCACGTCGGCTGGTCACGGACGTCCTCTCTACTTCCAGGTCAGTGATGTAATCAACGAGCGTTCCACGAGACGGAGCTTTACAGACGCCGGTTTCTATCACTTCATCCTGCCAGAGTTTACAGGATTTACTACCGGATCGCTGTGGGAAGGTGAGGGAGGGTAGGAGGGAGGGAGGGGGAGGTATGCTGGAGGAATGTTTTCTCCTCGTCTTTCACCCTCCACATGTAATTCCGGGTAAAGTTCTAGGGGGCAGCATTGCCATACGCATGGCTCATATGTCTGCTCTGTAATTATCTGCCGCAAAATTCAAAGGTCATTTCCTTAATTCATGTGAGGGGTTGAAAGTCACCTGGGCTATTGATTGACAGGGCTCTGGTAACTGCGTTTACCAGGTGCCGTTTTTTGGGGTTGCTTGCATGTTTCACCAGGTTGGTCACATCATTCGTCATTTACATACAGCACATGCTTATCTTAGCCGGTATTTTGCTCACATCGGTCAGTTTTCCACAATTCCTATTCTTATACATTACCTGCCATGTCTGTAGGTTCATTAGCCCACAGTATTCGTTTATAATTGATCTGTCACATCGCAGATTTACACTCGGGCTCGCTTCATACGCCAGTGGAAACAACTGTCTCAGCCTTCTGACTTTGAGGAGTTCGCGTCCTTGCCTCCATCTCCAGGCAGAGGGTCCGAACAAGGTAGCATCCCATCTCTTAGGTCATGGACAGTGCCAAAGCTGACGGCTGAACTTCTGAGAAGAGGCATTCTGTTCGCGGCTACAGCCAGAAAGGCGGAACTGTTCAAGTTACTTTTCCCTAGTACACCACCAGCCAGGCCTGCTACGAGCAGTGACAAGACTTCCATCAACACTTCGTTGGTGCAGATACATGCAGTGTTGAACACGCTCACGAATTCCATTCAGGATTTACATACCCGGATGGAGGTGATGGAGATGCGTTGTCACCCCCCCCCCCCCCCCCCCCAAGTAGTCGGGCCGGCCAGTGTTGCGGCACCTCCGGCTGTGGTGGAAGGTACTACGCCTACTTTACTAGCGACAGCTAATCTGTCACAGGGTGGGGCGGTACCTTCGGTAGTGCCAGTTTATTTAGTTAGGCCTAGTATTAAGAGGGATATTTTGGAGGGCAAGGATGTCAATCTGGCATCCTTGTTGTAACGGATCTCCTGGCACCCCGACCGGGTATCTCCGTCGATAGATGCTCCTAGTGCTTCCCGAGGACTCCAAGGACTCCACTTGACACCGTATGCACTGCAGACCCCACAAACCGCCGAAGGTTGGTTGAGGTCTCACCGTCTCCTACCCACCCTGGACCTACGACAAGGCTCCAGGCTCCAGTGGGTCAACCTCTCCTACATCCAGAGAGCAGGAACAGCTCTTACAAGAACTAGTAGTTATGCCAGTGTCACGGCTGAGGACGGGGAAAATCCTCAGCCGTGCGATGCCAGATGATGTTAACCCCTGCTCGGCCAGGACGACAGAATTAGGGAGCAGGTCACCTCCTAATCGCATCCCTAATCTGACCCTAACTCCTAGCTGCATGGGCCGACCTTTAAGGTAGGAGGACCCATGCTCAGGAACCTCGGATCCCTAACTCACCCTCCGACCGGTCCCTGGACTAGGAGTCAGGGTAAGACGGCCAAGCTGCAGGGAAAAGGGGAAACACAAACAGATCTATGGATATGGCAGGTGAACTGAACCAGTTCCACCTACCTGCCACAGCCTCGCTGACTGGATCCCTGTGGTGGCAAGCTGAAGATCCCAACGCATCCACACACAGAGACCCAGATCCATAGCTGCACAGAAAAACAAGGAAAACATCAAATAGACATCACACATAAACTTGACATAAACTTAATGTGACATAAATCTTATGACCACAAGGGTGGCCCCCACTGGCAGGTGGAGAACACAGGAGGCTGCTCCAGCTAAGCATGGCTGAAGCAACCCTCAGACATGTGCTACACACTGAGGCTTTATAGGCCCAAGTAGCCACACCCAACAAACACACATACTGGGAAGGGAGTTAACCCTTCCAGCACCAGGGAAGGGAAACACAAACTTAAAGGGAAAGTGTCCAACCCAAGAACACACTGTGGCTGTTGCCGCAGGCAACGACATGGGTGGCAACCATGTCCTGGGAGTCAGCCTGAAGGCCGGGACACTGCCACCACATGTACACATACAACCAAACGTTGCCACGGGCAACCACAGTGAAGGGAAGATGACAGTGCACACCAAACATAAAACAGAGTGCACACCAGACATACAAAAGTGCATACATACATGCACACAACTCCAAGGCAACCGCACACATACCTGTTGTCCACGGCAACCGCAGCTGAGGCAAACAGCAAAATGCCTCCAGCTGCGGTTGACACAACAACCCAAACCGCGGGCAACTGTATGCGGCTCCCAAGGAGTCACGGCCATAAACATGGTCGTGACAGCCAGGGGAGTAAAGCAAATCTTCAGCGTATAGTAATCCCCCAGTGTCGATCAGTTACCCAAACACCAGCCTCAACTTGCTAAAGGGTAAAACAGGAACTCTTTATTTGGACACACACGCATTGATTTATTTACAGTATTGAAACCTTCCCAGCAATTGTACCCAAAATCCCCATCCCTCTGTCTGTAACGCAATTAACAAAATACACTGAGCATTGTCTGTGACGCAATTAACTAAAACACTGGCATTGTCTGAGACGCAATCAACAAAATGCAATTACCAAACGTAAGGGGCTAACTTAATCACTCACAGACAGAAAATACACATTTTTCCCAAAACACCTCAAAACCCCACATATCCCCACAATGTATGCATCCATGGATAGCTCTGATCTGGGTGAACAACATATCCAAAAATCACCCAGATCCGAGCAGGGGTTCCCGAATTCCATGGAAGTCGCATTTGGCCGGCCGCAAGCATGGCTTTCCTGCCCAAAACAGTTCCACAGATTTAGGCTGTGAGGCCGGTCTGTCTTCTCCTTCAAAGTTAGTATATGGGCCATAATCCTGAGGCAAGAGGCTGGCAAACAGGCCCCTCCAAAACCCAATGGCGAGGTTGGTTTCGTCACACTTGTTAATAGCATCCCATGACGTAGAAGAGAACAAATCCTTTGGCTGTAGCGAGGTGTCGGTGGTGCTCAAGACCAAGGACCCCAGGCTTAGTCGCAAGCTGTCACTGGTTGAATTTGTGCTGGCTTTCAGTCTTTTCAGAGACGTGTTGTGTTCCACCAGCCCCCACATGATAGACGAACTGGACACTTACCTTTATAGGGTGGTGGATCTGGCACATAAGTACGGGGGATCAGCGTTCTATGACTATCACAGGTCCTTCTCGGCCAAAGCGGCAGCCATTTGGTCCCAGTTTCAGGTAGTCACAAACTGGAGCAACATTGACATGGTGTGCGCCACATGTCCGTCTCCTGCCCATACTACCACTTGGTGTCCATTGGCTGACCTTACAGCTGTTCCCAGTACCTCCAGAGGCGTAACCAACCCGGGTTCTAGACAGTTCAGTATGACAAACTGGGGAGACCGATTCATTTCTTAGGGAAAGCTCAGCTGTGTAACAATTTCAATTACGCTATTTGCAACTACAGTCAGTGCAGGTTATTGCATGTCTGTTCCATGTGTTTCAGGGCACATCCGGTCACGGTGTGCACCTTAAAGTCCTCGGCATGACTAAACCGGGTGGACCTAGAGCTATTAGATTGGCTACTGCGGCTTCACCCGGTTCAACTGTTCCGTTCATTCTTGGTGGAAGGGTTTTCCCGGGGGTTTCACACTGGGCTCATTACCTTGCCACAGCAGACTTTCAAATGCCCTAATCTACAGTCTGCTTTCAAATATGCAGGTCTAGTGGACGAACTGTTAAGGAGTGAGCTGGAGAAGGGCTTAGTCATAGGTCCTTTTCAGTCCCCTCCTTTTCACACATGGAGGGTGAGCCCGGTGGGGGGGGGGGGGGGGGTGCAGGGGAAGTATTCAAATAAATTTCGGTTGATTTATGATTTGTCTGCTCCTCATTCTTCCCACGTCCCAAGTCTCAAATAATTGATTCCGTCAGAGGAATTTTCTTTGAAATATGCTTCTGTGGACCAGGCTATCCAGGTCATTCTTCAGACAGGTAGGGGTGCTTGGCTGTCTAAAGCAGATATTTCTGATGCGTTCAAATTACTGCCCATTAGACCATCTCTCTGGCAGTGGCATGGCATCAAGTGGAGAGATGAATATTATTTTGCCACTAAATTGACGTTTGGTTCCAAAAGTAGCCCCAGTCTTATTGACAAGTTAGCGCAGGCTCTGGAGTGGATTTTGTTGGAAGTACTGGATTGCCAGAACATCATTCATTACCTTGTCGATTTTCTGTTGATTGAAAGCACCTCACAGGTGCCCGTTGAGTTGCAAGTTCTTTTGCAAGTTTTCAAGGAGTTAAATATTCCGGTTGCTAGCCACAAAACAGAGGGGCCTGCACAAGTGATCACGTTTTTTAGGGATCTCCTTAAATTCACGCGAGATGTCGGCTAGTCTGCCCCAAGAGAAGCTCAACAGGATCAAGTCAGGTGTCCGTTCCTTGGTCATTTCACAGGTTTGTACCAAGAGAGAGTTACAGTCTCTGTTGGGCATGTTAAACTTTGCCATGAGGATCATTCCTCAGGGTAGATCGTTTATTTCAAGATTGTTAGTTTTATTGCAAGAAACCAGTGATTTGGACTCATCAGTTCATCTTAATGCCAACGCCCGGGCGGATCTGTTCATGTGGGATAGATTTCTCAGTGGGTGGAATGGCATTTCGATGTTTGTTCCGAGGGCCACCATCAATTCTCCACACGTGTTTTCTGATGCGGCAGCCTCGGTAGGTTTCGCTGCCATATTTGGCTCACATTGGTTGGCCGGCTTATGGCCCACGGAGGTACTACAGATGCCGGGTTTTTCTCAGACTTCGGCATTGTTTGAGATCTATCCTATCGTAGCAGCTGCTGTAGTTTGGGGTCGGGTCACACAGTGGTTTTCCACACTGACAACATGGCGACTGCAGAGATCATAAACAAGGGTAGATCCAAATCTTTACTCATCATGTCTTTCATGTGCAGATTGACCTGGATAGCTCTGGAGTAGGGGTTTCATTTCCATGGCTTGTTTTTGGAAGGGGTGAGCAATGTTGAAGCCGATGCTTTGTCTCGTTTAGATTTTTCACGCTTTTTCTTACAGAATCCAGAGGCGGATACAGTGGGCACCCCGGTACCGGACTGGCGGCTGCTGGTATTGGATTAGAATCTCTGATGGTGGTCGCCAGTTCGCTCATTACGAAATCTTTGTCTGGCAGTACGTTGAGGGCGTAAGTGTTTTTCTCTAAATTTCAGTTGACTTGTCCTAGGGGTGACACTGGTCAGGTCAAATACATGGTGGCCTTTGTGTCATACTGTCACTCAGTTCTGGCCCTATCCCACAATACGATAAGGCAATATTTGGCGGGGGTGCAGCATTTTTTGGCACTTCAATAGCCGGATAGACCTTCCATGTTTGCTGCTCACCCGATCAATGCCATCCTCAGGGGTATCCAGAAGAGTCAGGTCACAGTCAAGTCGATCCGTCGGCTTGTCACGGGGGACATCTTTCGCAGACTGTCAGAAGTTATTTTGCTGTCACCGTTCGGAGTTCTTCCCAGTCTGGTGATCAAATCATCCATGTATTTAGCGTTCTACGGGTTTTTGAGGCCAGGGGAGGTAACACAGGCTGGACAGGGGGTGGTGGCTCTCTGGAAGGACGATTTAGTCAAGGTGGGTGGTAGCTATCAGTTGCAGTTGCCTTACGACAAAACCAGGCAGGTGGGTCCCGGCAATTTAGTCAAATTCTTTCAGACCACGAACGCATGGTGTCCAGTGACAGTTTTGGACAATCTTTTTTTGGCTCTTAGTCTGCACATCTCAACTGACCCCTTACTCCCGTTTCCCATCAGTCCACTGTCATCTAGCCAATTTGTCAAGCA
This sequence comes from Bufo gargarizans, assembly GCF_014858855.1. Lineage (NCBI taxonomy): Eukaryota > Metazoa > Chordata > Amphibia > Anura > Bufonidae > Bufo > Bufo gargarizans. The sequence continues at coordinate 87,074,623 of NC_058086.1, read as the reverse complement.
CATTCGCATCCTGTTGACCAACATGGGTTTGAATCCTGCACAATTTTCGGGGCATTATTTCCTCATTGGGGCAGCATCCGCGGCTTCCAAGCAGGGGGTCCCAGCACACATCATTAAACATCTGAGGCGCTGGAGTTCGGGATGCTTTGTCCGATATATTCCGGAACCACAGGCAGAGCTGGTCTGAGCTTTCAGCAAGTTGGTAGAGTAGCAGGTTAGGCCAGTCCTTCCCTTATCAGTTGGTTTTTGTCCCCTTTTAGGCATACTGACCTGGTAAGGCCAAGGCACACCACAGGCCAGTTGGGGAGGGGGGTGGCGGCAGGGCGACTCCTACTCGAATAGGTTCGGACCACAAGTTTGAAGGCTGGCTGAAGGCTAGCCTGGATTTGTGGGAAGAGCCGGTACCTTCATAAACGGCTCGGCTCACGGGGCATCACGTCGGCTGGTCACGGACGTCCCCCGCCCACCCATTCCCCACATATTCATTCAGTCATCATTTCATTACAATCAGAGTATGCCCCCTTTTAGGCATACTGACCTGATAAGGCCAAGGCACACCACAGGCCAGTTGGGGAGGGGGCTGGCGGCAGGGCGATTCCTACTCGAATAGGTTCAGACCACAACTCCAATTTATGTATGAGATAGCCAAGATAATTGTCTACAAAATGATGGTAGTTTCACTTTTCAAAGCTGTAGTGGATGGTGAGTAGAGATGAGCGAATCGAACCTGATGAAGTATAATTCGATCCGAATTTCAGGAAAAATTTGATTTGCACCGAATACGAATTTCCTCACGATTCGTGGTAATAAATCGCCTTTTTTCCTAAAATGGCTGCTGCACGTGTGAGGACATGGAGCAAGGAACTCTGGGAAGGTGGGGTCACCCATAATGCCATGCATTCAGCCAATCAGCAGTCAGCCAGCCCTGTGATGTCACAGCCCTATAAATAGCCTCAGCTATCTTGGATTGTGCCATTTTCCAATGTACTTAGTGCTGAGAGAGAAGTCAGCAGGCTCTAGGGACAGTGCAAGAGAAAACTTCATTGTGCTAAAAAAAACCTTTTTGCAAGTGCAGGGAAACATTATTCAAGGAGTAGAGAAAGGATAGGGAGTAGGGTTGAGCGAACCCGAACTTTAGGATTTTTGGACCCCGGACCCAAACATTTCAGTAAAAGTTTGGGTTCAGGTTCGGTGTTTGCGCTTTCTTGGCGCTTTTTCCAATCAACAAGCGGTTAACTGTCTGACCTTAGAAGCTTTCACAGCCATGTCTACTATTGGCATGGCTGTGATTGGCCAGAGCAGCATGTGACCCAGCCTCTATATAAGTTAGAGTCACATAGCGCTGCACGTCACTCTGCTGTTACAAGTGTAGGGAGAGGATGCTGCTGGACTTGTGATTTCAGGGAGAGGATATGAGAGAATCTAACTCAGCGACAGTGGCGTACCAAGGGGGGGCGGGTGCCACTCACAAGGGTGGTGCCATGACGGAGTCACCCCTCCATCCACTGCTGCACCGCGACGCGACTCCGGAGGCGCGCAACATGCTACACAGGAATTTTGGATCCAACAGGGCAGCCATAGAAATGATTGGGGTCGCGGTGCGACTGGCATGTTTGCCATGGTAGTGGTTGGCTATTCTGAGGTCGCAGGATACAAGAGGCGCTGGCAGCCCCATCCATCTCTAAGCCTTCCTCCGGGTCACGTGACCTATGCCAGCCTTATGCGCTGAGAGCCTGGGAGCAGCGTCTGAAGCTTCACTTGCTGGATGTGGACGGAGTCTGCGGAGAGCGGGTTTACACGCCCCCTTGGGGCGGAGCTTCGAGGGTCAGCTGTCGGAAGAGGAAGTGCTGTTCTCCTCCCCACATGGAGTTAACTCTTCATGTCCTGGAACAGCAGCAGCGCTCTATGTTGGATTCTCTGCCTGGTGAGGAAACCCGTGTTTCTCGGTCTGTCCCTTCATCCTCTGATTTATTTTCTCTGCTAAATCTGCTGTTTCTAATCCTGTTACTGAATGGGTTAATAAGGGATTGGGGTAGCACAGGCACTTCCTTTGGGTTACCATGCCTTTGGGTTACCATGGGGGGGGGGTGCCAAACAAAGGGTTCGCCCCGGGTGCCAAATGCTCTAGGTACGCCCCTGCTCAGCGATATAACTAGAAATAGTTGTGTGGGTGCAGGGCACAATCGTTTTACCCTGCAATAACCCCATTTACCCAAAAAAAAATCTTTTATAACTGTGTTAGCTAGGTGGGCGGTGGCGGCGGCCATTTTATGCAAGCTCAGTGCACCAGCACTGCATCTGAGCTTTTGGGACATTGTAAATCACAAATTTTTTGGGGCAATCTGCAACATCAGGATTAGTCAGTGTACAATTTAAGCTAGAAATACACCCATCATTTTCTGGGGTTTAAAAAACACACTTATTTGTAAAAAAAAATATTTTCCTGATCTGCAAGTGTTAAATTCAAGTTTAATATATATACAGCTTTCATATTCTGTTACCCAAAAAAACATTTTTGGGGAAATCTACAGCATCTGTATTAGTCAGTGTGAAATTTAAGCTAGAAATACACGCATCATTTTCTGGGGTTTGAAAAGCACATTTTTTTGTCAAAAAACTGTATTTTCCTGATCTGCAAGTGTTAAATTCAAGTTTAATAATATATACAGCTTTCATATTCTGTTACCCCAAAAATATTTTTTTAGGAATCTCCAACCTCTGGATTAGTCAGAGTGCAATTTAAGCTAGAAATACACCAATCATTTTCTGGGGTTAGAAAAACACACTTTTTTTCAAAAAACAGTATTTTCCTGATCTTCAAGTGTAAAATTCAAGTTTAATATATTTTTCATATTCTGTTACCAAAAAAACACTTTTTTAGCAATCTACAACAACTGGATTAGGCCTCTTTCACACTACAGTTTTTTGCGTTCCGTATACGGTCCGTTTTTTGCGTTCCGTATACGGTCCGTATACGGAACCATTCATTTCAATGGTTCCGCAAAAAAACTGAATGTGTTCCGTATGCATTCCGTTTCCGTATTTCCGTTTTTCCGTTCCGTTGAAAAGATAGAACATGTCCTATATTTGGCCGCAAATCACAGTCCGTGGCTCCATTCAAGTCAATGGGTCCGCAAAAAAAACGGAACACATACGGAAATGCATCCGTATGTCTTCCGTATCCGTTCCGTTTTTTGCGGAACCATCTATTGAAAATGTTATGCCCAGCCCAATTTTTAATATGAAATTATTGTTTACTGTATTTGCCATACGGAAAAACGGAACGGAACAACGAAACGGAAACGGAACCACAACGGAAGCAAAAAACGGAACAACGGATCCGTGAAAAACGGAACGCAAAACACTGAATTCAACATACTGTAGTGTGAAAGAGGCCTTAGTCAGTGTGCAATTTAAACTAGAAATACACCAATCAATTTCTGGGGCTTGAAAAACACACTTTTTTGACAAAAAACACTATTTTCAGGCCTTGCAGCATCAGCACATGTGAAATTACAGGCTTATATACTGCTGTCAAATTCAGTTGTTCAACAAATACTCGTTTCTGCACCCAAAATTTTGTTGGCAGCCTTTGAAGCATATGTCATTGTGAGATACACCCTTATTAATTCAGAGATTTAAAATACCACCATTTGGTACACCAATATTGAATTCAGACCTACACTGGTTCAGGCCGTGTAAGATACACCCTCTACATACAGGGGCTTGATTCAGGAATTTGAAATACAGCCATTTGAAATACAGCCATTTTGCGCAAATAAATATTTAATTCAGGCCTACACTGGTTCAGGCCCTGTGAGATACACCCTCTACATACAGGGGTTTGATTCAGGCATTTGAAATAAAGCCATTTGGTGCACCAATTTTGAATTCAGGCCTACACTGTTTCAGGCCCTGTGAGATACACCCTCTACATACAGGGGTTTGATACAGCCATTTGAAATACAGCCATTTTGTGCAAATAATTATTTAATTTAGGCCTACACTGGTTCAGGCCCTGTGAGATACACCATCTACATACAGGGGTTTTAATCAGGCATTTAAAATACAGCGATTTGAAATACAGCCATTTAGGGCAAATAAATATTTAATTCAGGCCTACACTGGTTCAGGCCGTGTGAGCTACACCCTCTACATACAGGGGTTTGATTCAGGCATTTGAAATACAGCCATTTGAAATGCAGCCATTTTGGGCAAATAAATATTTAATTTAAGCCTACACTGGTTCAGGCCCTGTGAGATACACCCTCTACATACAGGGGTTTTAATCAGGCATTTAAAATACAGCGATTTGAAATACAGCCATTTAGGGCAAATAAATATTTAATTTAAGCCTACACTGGTTCAGGCCCTGTGAGATACACCCTCTTCATACAGGGGTTTGAGTCAGGCATTTGAAATACAGCCTTTTTGTGCAAAGAAATCTTGAATTCAGGCCTACACTGGTTCAGGCCCTGAGAGATACACCCTCTACATACAGGGGTTTGATTCAGGCATTTGAAATACAGCCATTTAGTGTACCAATATTGAATTCAGGCCTACACTGGTTCAGGCCGTGTGATATACCCCCTCTATAAATAGGGGTTTGATTCAGGCATTTAAAATACAGCCATTTGAAATACAGCCATTTAGGGCAAATAAATATTTAATTCAGGCCTATACTGATTCAGGCCCTGTGAGATACACACTCTACATACAGGGGTTTGATTCAAGCATTTGAAATACAGCCATTTGGTGCACCAATATTGAATTCAGGCCTACACTGGTTCAGGCCCTGTGAGATACACCATCTACATACAGGGGTTTTAATCAGGCATTTGAAATACAGCGATTTGAAATACAGCCATTTTGTTCAAAGAAAGCTTTAATTCCGGCCTATACTGGTTCAGGCCCTGTGAGATACACCCTCTACATACAGGGGTTCGATTCAGGCATTTGAAATACAGTCATTTGGTGCACCAATCTTGAATTCAGGCTTACGCTGGTTCAGGCTGTGTGTGATACACCCTCTACATACAGTGGTTTTATTCAGGCATTTGAAATGCAGCCATTTGAAATACAGCCATTTAGGGCAAATAAATATTTAATTCAGGCCTATACTGATTCAGGCCCTGTGAGATACACACTCTACATACAGGGGTTTGATTCAGGCATTTGAAATACAGCCATTTGGTGCACCAATATTGAATTCAGGCCTACACTGGTTCAGGCCGTGTGAGCTACACCCTCTACATACAGGGGTTTGATTCAGGCATTTGAAATACAGCCATTTGAAATGCAGCCATTTTGGGCAAATAAATATTTAATTTAAGCCTACACTGGTTCAGGCCGTGTGAGCTACACCCTCTACATACAGGGGTTTGAGTCAGGCATTTGAAATACAGCCATTTGAAATACAGCCTTTTTGTGCAAAGAAATCTTGAATTCAGGCCTACACTGGTTCAGGCCCTGAGAGATACACCCTCTACATACAGGGGTTTGATTCAGGCATTTGAAATACAGCCATTTAGTGTACCAATATTGAATGCAGGCCTACACTGGTTCAGGCCGTGTGATATAAACCCTCTATAAATCGGGGTTTGATTCAGGCATTTAAAATACAGCCATTTGAAATACAGCCATTTTGTGCAAAGAAATATTTAATTTAGGCCTACACTGGTTCAGGCCCTGTGAGATACACCCTCTACATGCAGGGGTTTGATTCAGGCATTTGAAATACAGACATTTGGTGCACCAATATTGAATTCAGGCCTACAGTGGTTCAGGCCTTGTGAGATACACCCTCTACATACAGGGGTTTGATTCAGGCATTTGAAATACAGCCATTTGAAATACAGCCATTTTGTGCAAATAAATTTTTAATTTAGGCCTACACTGGTTCAGGTCCTGTGAGAAACACCCTCTACATACAGGGGTTTAATTCAGGCATTTTAAATATATCCATTTGAAATAAAGCCATTTTGTGCAAAGAAATCTTTAATTCAGTCCTACACTCGTTCAGGCCCTGTGAAATACACCCCCTACATACAGGGGTTTGATTTAGGCATTTAAAATACAGCCATTTGAAATACAGCCATTTTGGGGAAAGAAATATTTAATTTAGGCCTACACTATTTCAGGCCCTGTGAGATACACCCTCTTCATACAGGGGTTTGATTCAGGCATTTGAAATACAGCCATTTGGTGCACCAATATTGAATTTAGGCATACACTGGTTCAGGCCTTGTGAGATACACCCTCTACATACAGGGGTTTGATTCAGGCATTTGAAATACAGCCATTTTGTGCAAATAAATATTTAATTTAGGCCTACACTGGTTCAGGCCCTGTGAGAAACACCCTCTACATACAGGGGTTTAATTCAGGCATTTGAAATACAGCCATTTTGGGCAAAGAAATCTATAACCAATATTGAATTCAGGCCTACACTGGTTCAGGTTGTGTGAGATACACCCTGTACATACAGGGGTTTGATTCAGGCATTTGAAATACAGCCATTTGGTGCACCAATATTAAATTCAGGCCTACACTGGTTCAGGCCTTGTGAGATACACCATCTACATACAGGGGTTTGATTCAGGCATTTGAAATAAAGCCATTTCAAATACAGCCATTTTGTGCAAAGAAATATTTAATTTAGGCCTACACTGGTTCAGGCCCTGTGAGAAACACCCTCTACATACAGGGTTTAATTCAGGCATTTGAAATACAGCCATTTTGGGCAAAGAAATCTATAATTCAGGCCTACAGTGGTTCAGGCCGTGTGAGATACACCCTTTACATATACAGTATGGGTTTGATTCACGCATTTTAAATACAGCCATTTGGGGCAAAATAATCTTTAATTGAGGCCTAGTCTGTTTCAGACCTTGTGAGATACACCCTTTACATACTATTCTACTATTAATTAAACACCCATTTAGGGCAAGATCCTAAATTCGAAAAAAAAAGAGGAGAGCTTCAAATAAGGGACTTGCCCCAGGTTGTGGTGCTGCTGGTGGTGCGCCTGTTGCAGGGAGAGGACATGGTCGATCTGTTCCAGCTACACGCACAAGTAAAACCCGTTTCTCAGATGTGAGTAGGTGACAAAACCTGTATTTGGTCGGGCCTAATGCTGCTCTATGAATGGTGAGCCTGAACAAGTACAGGCGATAGTAGATTGGGTTTCTGACAGTGGATCCAGTTCCTTCACATTGTCTCCCACCCAGTCTCCTGCTGAAAGATCACAGTTGGCACTTGCAGCCGATGTCCATCAGTCTTTCACCTCACCCCCTTGCAAATCAGCCAAGCAGCCTGAGCCCCTAGTCATGCAGCAGTCTCTTCTGCTATTTGATGACTCTGTTAGCAGGGTTTCCCAGGGCCATCCACCTAGCCCTGCCGCAGAAGTGGAAGAGATTGAGTGCACTGATGCCCAACCACTTATCTTTCAAGATGAGTACATGGGAGGACCATCGCAACATGTCTCGGATGATGACGAAACATGATTCAGGCATTTGAAATACAGCCATTTGGTGCACCAATTTTGAATTCAGGTCTACACTGTTTCAGGCCCTGTGAGATACACCCTCTACATACAGGGGTTTGATACAGCCATTTTGTGCAAATAATTATTTAATTTAGGCCTACACTGGTTCAGGCCCTGTGAGATACACCATCTACATACAGGGGTTTTAATCAGGCATTTGAAATACAGCGATTTGAAATACAGCCATTTTGTTCAAAGAAATCTTTAATTCCGGCCTATACTGGTTCAGGCCCTGTGAGATACACCCTCTACATACAGGGGTTCGATTCAGGCATTTGAAATACAGTCACTTGGTGCACCAATCTTGAATTCAGGCCTACGCTGGTTCAGGCTGTGTATGATACACCCTCTACATACAGTGGTTTTATTCAGGCAGTTGAAATGCAGCCATTTGAAATACAGCCATTTAGGGCAAAGAAATATTTAATTCAGGCCTATACTGATTCAGGCCCTGTGAGATACACCATCTACATACAGGGGTTTGATTCAGGCATTTGAAATACTGTTATTTTGTGCAAAGAAATATTTAATTTAGGCCTACACTGGTTCAGGCCCTGTGAGAAACACCCTCTACATACAGGGTTTAATTCAGGCATTTGAAATACAGCCATTTTGGGCAAAGAAATCTATAATTCAGGCCTACAGTGGTTCAGGCCGTGTGAGATACACCCTTTACATATACAGTATGGGTTTGATTCACGCATTTTAAATACAGCCATTTGGGGCAAAATAATCTTTAATTGAGGCCTAGTCTGTTTCAGACCTTGTGAGATACACCCTTTACATACTATTCTACTATTAATTAAACACCCATTTAGGGCAAGATCCTAAATTCGAAAAAAAAAGAGGAGAGCTTCAAATAAGGGACTTGCCCCAGGTTGTGGTGCTGCTGGTGGTGCGCCTGTTGCAGGGAGAGGACATGGTCGATCTGTTCCAGCTACACGCACAAGTAAAACCCGTTTCTCAGATGTGAGTAGGTGACAAAACCTGTATTTGGTCGGGCCTAATGCTGCTCTATGAATGGTGAGCCTGAACAAGTACAGGCGATAGTAGATTGGGTTTCTGACAGTGGATCCAGTTCCTTCACATTGTCTCCCACCCAGTCTCCTGCTGAAAGATCACAGTTGGCACTTGCAGCCGATGTCCATCAGTCTTTCACCTCACCCCCTTGCAAATCAGCCAAGCAGCCTGAGCCCCTAGTCATGCAGCAGTCTCTTCTGCTATTTGATGACTCTGTTAGCAGGGTTTCCCAGGGCCATCCACCTAGCCCTGCCGCAGAAGTGGAAGAGATTGAGTGCACTGATGCCCAACCACTTATCTTTCAAGATGAGTACATGGGAGGACCATCGCAACATGTCTCGGATGATGACGAAACATGATTCAGGCATTTGAAATACAGCCATTTGGTGCACCAATTTTGAATTCAGGTCTACACTGTTTCAGGCCCTGTGAGATACACCCTCTACATACAGGGGTTTGATACAGCCATTTTGTGCAAATAATTATTTAATTTAGGCCTACACTGGTTCAGGCCCTGTGAGATACACCATCTACATACAGGGGTTTTAATCAGGCATTTGAAATACAGCGATTTGAAATACAGCCATTTTGTTCAAAGAAATCTTTAATTCCGGCCTATACTGGTTCAGGCCCTGTGAGATACACCCTCTACATACAGGGGTTCGATTCAGGCATTTGAAATACAGTCACTTGGTGCACCAATCTTGAATTCAGGCCTACGCTGGTTCAGGCTGTGTATGATACACCCTCTACATACAGTGGTTTTATTCAGGCAGTTGAAATGCAGCCATTTGAAATACAGCCATTTAGGGCAAAGAAATATTTAATTCAGGCCTATACTGATTCAGGCCCTGTGAGATACACCATCTACATACAGGGGTTTGATTCAGGCATTTGAAATACAGCCATTTGAAATACAGCCATTTTGTGCAAAGAAATATTTAATTTAGGCCTACTACTGGTTCAGGCCCTGTGAGAAACACCCTCTACATACAGGGTTTAATTCAGGCATTTGAAATACAGCCATTTTGGGCAAAGAAATCTATAATTCAGGCCTACAGTGGTTCAGGCCGTGTGAGATACACCCTTTACATATACAGTATGGGTTTGATTCACGCATTTTAAATACAGCCATTTGGGGCAAAATAATCTTTAATTGAGGCCTAGTCTGTTTCAGACCTTGTGAGATACACCCTTTACATACTATTCTACTATTAATTAAACACCCATTTAGGGCAAGATCCTAAATTCGAAAAAAAAAGAGGAGAGCTTCAAATAAGGGACTTGCCCCAGGTTGTGGTGCTGCTGGTGGTGCGCCTGTTGCAGGGAGAGGACATGGTCGATCTGTTCCAGCTACACGCACAAGTAAAACCCGTTTCTCAGATGTGAGTAGGTGACAAAACCTGTATTTGGTCGGGCCTAATGCTGCTCTATGAATGGTGAGCCTGAACAAGTACAGGCGATAGTAGATTGGGTTTCTGACAGTGGATCCAGTTCCTTCACATTGTCTCCCACCCAGTCTCCTGCTGAAAGATCACAGTTGGCACTTGCAGCCGATGTCCATCAGTCTTTCACCTCACCCCCTTGCAAATCAGCCAAGCAGCCTGAGCCCCTAGTCATGCAGCAGTCTCTTCTGCTATTTGATGACTCTGTTAGCAGGGTTTCCCAGGGCCATCCACCTAGCCCTGCCGCAGAAGTGGAAGAGATTGAGTGCACTGATGCCCAACCACTTATCTTTCAAGATGAGTACATGGGAGGACCATCGCAACATGTCTCGGATGATGACGAAACATGATTCAGGCATTTGAAATACAGCCATTTGGTGCACCAATTTTGAATTCAGGTCTACACTGTTTCAGGCCCTGTGAGATACACCCTCTACATACAGGGGTTTGATACAGCCATTTGAAATACAGCCATTTTGTGCAAATAATTATTTAATTTAGGCCTACACTGGTTCAGGCCCTGTGAGATACACCATCTACATACAGGGGTTTTAATCAGGCATTTGAAATACAGCGATTTGAAATACAGCCATTTTGTTCAAAGAAATCTTTAATTCCGGCCTATACTGGTTCAGGCCCTGTGAGATACACCCTCTACATACAGGGGTTCGATTCAGGCATTTGAAATACAGTCACTTGGTGCACCAATCTTGAATTCAGGCCTACGCTGGTTCAGGCTGTGTATGATACACCCTCTACATACAGTGGTTTTATTCAGGCAGTTGAAATGCAGCCATTTGAAATACAGCCATTTAGGGCAAAGAAATATTTAATTCAGGCCTATACTGATTCAGGCCCTGTGAGATACACACTCTACATACAGGGGTTTGATTCAGGCATTTGAAATACAGCCATTTGGTGCACCAATTTTGAATTCAGGCCTACACTGGTTCAGGCCGTGTGATATACACCCTCTATAAATAGGGGTTTGATTCAGGCATTTGAAATACAGCCTTTTGAAATACAGCCATTTTGTGCAAAGAAATATTTAATTTAGGCCTACACTGGTTCAGGCCCTGTGAGATACACCCTCTACATGCAGGGGTTTGATTCAGGCATTTGAAATACAGCCATTTGAAATACAGCCATTTTGTGCAAATAAATATTTAATTTAGGCCTACACTGGTTCAGGCCCTGTGAGAAACACCCTCTACATACAGGGGTTTAATTCAGGCATTTTAAATATATCCATTTGAAATAAAGCCATTTTGTGCAAATAAATCTTTAATTCAGTCCTACACTCGTTCAGGCCCTGTGAAATACACCCCCTACATACAGGGGTTTGATTTAGGCATTTAAAATACAGCCATTTGAAATACAGCCATTTTGGGGAAAGAAATATTTAATTTAGGCCTACATTGGTTCAGGCCCTGTGAGATACACCCTCTTCATACAGGGGTTTGATTCAGGCATTTGAAATACAGCCATTTGGTGCACCAATATTGAATTCAGGCTTACACTGGTTCAGGCCTTGTGAGATACACCCTCTACATGCAGGGGTTTGATTCAGGCATTTGAAATACAGCCATTTGAAATACAGCCATTTTGGGCAAAGAAGTCTCTAATTCAGGCCTACAGTGGTTCAGGCCGTGTGAGATACACCCTTTACATATACAGTATGGGTTTGATTCACGCATTTTAAATACAGCCATTTTGGGCAAAATAATCTTTAATTGAGGCCTAGTCTGTTTCAGACCTTGTGAGATACACCCTTTACATACTATTCTACTATTAATTAAACACCCATTTAGGGCAAGATCCTAAATTCGAAAAAAAAAAGAGGAGAGCTTCAAATAAGGGACTTGCCCCAGGTTGTGGTGCTGCTGGTGGTGCGCCTGTTGCAGGGAGAGGACATGGTCGATCTGTTCCAGCTACACGCACAAGTGAAACCCATTTCTCAGATGTGAGTAGGCGACAAAACCTGTATTTGGTCGGGCCTAATGCTGCTCTATGAATGATGAGCCTGAACAAGTACAGGCGATAGTAGATTGGGTTTCTGACAGTGGATCCAGTTCCTTCACATTGTCTCCCACCCAGTCTCCTGCTGCAAGATCACAGTTGGCACCTGCAGCCGATGTCCATCAGTCTTTCACCTTACCCCCTTGCAAATCAGCCAAGCAGCCTGAGCCCCTAGTCATGCAGCAGTCTCTTCTGCTATTTGATGACTCTGTTAGCAGGGTTTCCCAGGGCCATCCACCTAGCCCTGCCGCAGAAGTGGAAGAGATTGAGTGCACTGATGCCCAACCACTTATCTTTCAAGATCAGTACATGGGAGGACCATCGCAACACGTCTCGGATGATGACAAAACACAGGTGCACACTGCTAGGAGCTTTAGAAAGTGTGCATACTAGAGATGTCGCAAACATAACATTTTCCATTCGCAAATGGGAATTTCCGCAAATGTTCGCGAACGCCATAGACTTCAATAGGCAGGCTAATTTTAAAACCCACAGGGACTCTTTCTGGCCACAATAGTGATGGAAAAGTTGTTTCAAGGGGACTAACACATGGACTGTGGCATGCCGGAGAGGGATCCATGGCAAAACTCCCATGGAAAATTACGTAGTTGACACAGAGTCGGGTTTTAATCCATAATGGGCATAAATCACCTAACATTCCTAAATTGTTTGGAATAACGTGCTTTAAAACATCAGGTATGATGTTCTATCGATCAGGTAGTGTAAGAGTTACGCCCGCTTCACAGTGACAGACCAAACTCCCCGTTTAACGCACCGCAAACAACCGCAAACAGCCCATTTGCACAACCTCAAACTCCTCATTTGCACAAGGTTGGTTACCAAGCTAGCCATGTCCCGTTCCTTGTCCTCACTGACGTCATTGAAGGTCTCTTCCTCCACCCAGCCACGTACAAAACCAAGGGTCCCCGAAAGGGGACAACAAGCCCCCTGGGACGCCTGCTGTGGTTGGTCTTCCACCTCCTCAAAGCCACATTCCTCCTCTGACTCCTCTTCTTCAAACTCCTCTCTCTGCGTTGCCGCAGGTCCAGCAATCGACGACTCCAAGGCTGCTTCTGGTGGTGATGGTGACCACAACTCTTCCACTTCATGCTCATCTACGGCCTGCTCCAGCACTCTTCACATGGCACGCTCCAGAAAAAAATGCATATGGGATGAGGTTGATGATGTTGCCAGGTTTGCCACCTCCGCAAAAGGACGCATGAGCCTACAGCCATTGTGCATGAGCGTTCAGTAACGCGGCCCAAAAATACCCAGCTCCGCAGAGGCTGTCCTCTTTTTTTTAAATAAAAAAAAGAATCTGTTCTTACCAGTTTAATCTCTGTTTTGTCCCCTATCAGGGGCCGGTGTATGGAATTGATTTTAGGAACCGGGAGATGGAAAAAGATGCTTGGTCGTTCCTCTTACTTCCAATCTGGAGCACTGCGCGTGCGCCGTGCAATCCCAATATGAGTGGTATGTTAAGTAGTACTATTCCTATCAGTTTAATCCCTGTTACGTCCCCTATCAGTGGCCGGTGTATGGAATAGATTTTAGGAACCGGGAGATGGAAAAAGATGCTTGGTCGTTCCTCTTACTTCCAATTTGGAGCACTGCGCGTGCGCCGTGCAATCCCAATATGAGTGGTATGTTAAGTAGTACTATTCCTATCAGTTTAATCCCTGTTACGTCCCCTATCAGTGGCCGGTGTATGGAATAGATTTTAGGAACCGGGAGATGGAAAAAAATACTTGGTCGGTCCTCTTACTTCCAATTTGGGGCACTGCGCGTGTGCCGTGCAATGTACTGTGCAATCCCAATATGAGTGGTATGTTAAGTAGTACTATTCCTATCAGTTTAATCCCTGTTACGTCCCCTATCAGGGGACGTGTATGGAATAGATTTTAGGAACCGGAAGATGGAAAAAGATGCTTGGTTGGTCCTCCTACTTCCAATTTAGGGCACTGCGCGTGCGCCGTGCAATGTACTGTGCCAGCACATATGAGTGGTGTGTTAAGTAGTACTGTTCCTATCAGTTTAATCCCTGTTATGTCCCCTATCAGGGGACATGTATGGAATAGATTTTAGGAACAGGGAGATGGAAAAAAATGCTTGGTTGGTCCTGTTACTTCCAACTTGGGGCACTGCGCGTGTGCAGTACAATGTACTGTGCTACCCTATATGAGTGGTATGTTAAGTAGTACTATTCCTATCAGTTTAATCCCTGTTACGTTCCCTATAGAGATGTCGCAAACATAAAATTTTCCGTTCGCGAACGGCGAACACAAATTTCGGGAACGGGCGAACCGGGCGACCCGCCATTGACTTCAATAGGCAGGCAAATTTTCTTTCTTTCTAGCCACAGTAGTGATGGAAAAGTTGTTTCAAGGGGACTAACACCTGGACTGTGGCATGCCGGAGGGAGATCCATAGCAAAACTCCCATTGAAAATTACATAGTTGACGCAGAGTTGGATTTTAATCCATAAAGGGCATAAATCACCTAACAATCCTAAAATATTTTAAACAACGTGGTTTAAAACATCCAGTGTGTGTATACGATCAGGTATGATGTTGTATCGACCAGGTAGTGTAAGGGTTACGCCCGCTTCACAGACATTGACAGACCAAACTCCCCTTTTAATGCACCGCAAACACCCGCAAACAGTCCATTTGCCCAACCGCAAACTCACCATTTGCACAAGGTTGGATATCAAGCTAGCCATGTCCCGTTGATGTCATTGAAGGTTTCTTCCTCCACCCAGCCACGTACAGCACCAAGGGTCCCCGAAAGGTGAATTGAATAGATTTTTCGAACAGGGAGATGGTTAGAAAAACACTGGCTCCCTCCCCTTTGTTTGAATCCACGGTCACTGCGTCTGCGCCATGCAATTTACTGTCACACCCGATATGAGTGGTATTTTCTGTAGTTCTCTTCTCATAAGTTTAATCCCTGTTACGTCCCCAATCTGGGGTCCATTTATTGAATGGATTTTTCGAACGGGGAGATGGTTAAAAAAACGCTGGCTCCCTCCCCTTTGTTTGAATCCGCGGTCACTGCGTCTGGGCCGTGCAATTTACTGTCACACTCGATATGAGTGGTATTTTCTGTAGTACTATTCTCATCAATTTAATCCCTGTTACGTCCCATATCAGGGATTGCCTTTTGTGAAAAAAAGATTTAGGCCGGGTACCTTCGACTGCCTGCACAGTGACAGACCAAACTCTGATACACCAAACTGAATTGATTTTAGGAACCGGGAGATGGAAAAAGCAGCTTGGTCGGTCCTCTTACTCCCAAGTTGGGGCACTGCGCGTGCACAGAGCAATGTGCTGTGACACCCTATATGAGTGGTGTCTTAACTAGTACTATTCCTATCAGTTTAATACCTGTTACGTCCCCTATCCGGGGACGTGTGTCGAATTGTTTAACCATTGTCGAATTAACGAACCATTACGACATCCTGCAATAATTTCGTTCTGAGCTTTGTACTTGGAATTGTTGGGGATTTTTTAAATTGTCTGCATTATTTCTAATAAACTATTAAGAGACTTTATTATGATTTTTTTTATTTAATGTTTTAAAAACCCATACAACTTAAAAAATTAAAAATAATAATTATATAAAATGTTTTTTTTCTATGAAAAATTATCCAGCCAATCGTTTTTGGTCTGATCATAATTAAGCAACGGCCTTATCATCTGGGGTGTGGCAACATTGCCAACACACTCATAGAGGTGATGATCGCTTCATTGTGATAAGCAAGCCCCTTCACCACAACAAGGTAACGATCACAAAGGGGAATTGACACATGTATGTGCCTTTTTTTGTTTTGTTTTGTTTTTGCAGCCACAGTGCAGCACCAGAGGCCAAAAAAATTTGGCATGTACACATGCCTGAAAAATAATGTTATTGTTGCAGCCGCTGTAGCAGCGACCAGAAAAATTGATGTTTTCAAGGCAGAAAGGTGACTAAAACATTGCGGCTTGAACCCTAGTTGGTGGCGGAGAATTCACGAAAGTCATCCGGTATGCAGACATTAAATACAGCAGCGTGGGGACCATTTTGAGGCCAAGGCATGTCATCAGGCCTTTCGTTAGTCAAACGTATCCCCCACTGTCAGTCCCTTCGGGATCCATGCCTCATTCATCTTAAAGGGCTTCTGTCACCCCATTAAACCGTTTTTTTTTCTTTACTAATAATCCCTACACTGCGATCTCATCATACATAAGCTAATTAATGATTTTCGTTCAGTAGCACCTGACTGGCATGTTGTTTCGCAAATCAAGCACCTCACTGGCATGTTGTTTCGGCGCTGAATGTCTGAAAAGTGCACCATGGCCATGTAGGAACGCCTGAAATGGCCACACACCTTCCTGGCCTGCTTAAGGACGTCCTGTAAGCCTGGGTACTTAGACACAAAGCGTTGTACGATGAGATTTAACACATGTGCCATGCACAGCACATGTGACAACTTGCCCAAATTCAATGCCGCCAACAAATTGCTTCCATTGTCACACACCACTTTACTGATCTCTAGAATCTAGGAATTTTAATAAACAGCAAACTAAGCTGCAAAAACTAGTGTCAGGCAGCTGCTGCCATGGCCAATAAGATAATGGGTTGCATCAGAAGGGCCATAGATTCCCGTGATAAGAACATAGTCCTACCACTTTATAAATCGCTAGTCAGACCACACATGGAGTACTGTGTATAGTTCTGGGCTCCTGTAAACAAGGCAGACATAGCAGAGCTGGAGAAGGTCCAGAGGAGGGCATCTAAAGTAATAACTGGAATGGGGCAACTACAGTACCCTTAAAGATTAATAAAATTAGGGCTATTCACTTTAGAAAAAAGACGACTGAGGGGAGATCTAATTAATATGTATAAATATATCAGGGGTCAGTACAGAGATCTATCCCATCAGCTATTTATCCCCAGGACTGTGACTGTGACGAGGGGACATCCTCTGCGTCTGGAGGAAAGAAGGTTTGTACACAAACATAGAAGAGGATTCTTTACGGTAAGAGCAGTGAGACTATGGAACTCTCTGCCTGAGGAGGTAGTGATGGTAAGTACAATAAAGGAATTCAAGAGGGGCCTGGATGTATTTCTGGAGCTTAATAATATTTCAGGCCATAGCTACTAGAGAGGGGTCGTTGATCCAAGGAGTTATTCCGATTGCCTGATTGGAGTCGGGAAGGAATTTTTTATTCCCCTAAAGTGGGGAAAATTGGCTTCTACCTCACAGGTTTTTTGTTTTTTTTTGCCTTCTTCTGGATCAACTTGCAGGATAACAGGCCGAACTGGATGGACAAATGTCTTTTTTCGGCCTTATGTTACTATGTTAGTTGCTGCTGGGTCAGCCGCTGATCCACCTGTGCGTTCAGGGCGGACAGGAGTGCTGGTCCGGTGTGGCTCTCTGCTTTCAGGCAAGTCAAACGGGAGAAACGGGAGAAAAAGAGAGCTCACCTGGCTTGTCGAGGACGCAGTCGCTTGGCACTGCGGAGATATTCGAGGTTGCGATGGTCGGTGTACACCACCACAGGGTTTTCGGCTCCTTCCAGCAAATGTCTCCATTCCTCCAGGGCGTCCTTGATGGCGAGCAGCTCCCTCTCACCCATATCATAGTTGCGTTCGGCCCCGGTGAGTTTGCGGGAATAAAAGGCAACGGGATGGAGAAGCTGCTTCTCCCCTTGGACCTGGGAGAGAACAGCCCCGACAGCTGCTCGGACAAACCGATGCGGAACTGGTCAATCAAGGCCACCTCGTTCAAGCCCGTATCCGGGGCTACCTCACGGAATTCCATGATGTAATCCTCCACTGGACGTCTGCCCTGGCGGAGGGTGCGCAAGGTACCCCTGGCGGTTGAAGAAAGCAGGGGGTCATCATAAAGTCTTTGCATAGCTGCGGCAAAGGACTTCCAAGATGCCAGCACTGGGTCATCGGCTAGTAGGAGTTGGTGCGCCCAGGTCTGGGGAGCCCCTGAGAGCAAGGAAATTGCTGTGCGTACCTTGACGAAGTCCGTGGCATATGTACGTGGCTTTAGGGAAAACAACAGCTCGCAGGAGATGATGAAGGAGCGGTACTTCCTCCGATCTTCTGAAAACTGCTCAGGGAGGCTGACTGACGGCTCGCTAGAGACCACTTCCAGGGTGCGTGCCGGCGTAGGGGGAGGCGAGGGTGGTAGCGTGGTGCGCTCTGCGATGCGCTGCTCCTGTGTGGCAACCCTCTGCAGCAGGTGCTCATGACTCGCTTGCATCTCCTGGAAGGCCTGCGTCATGAGGTTAAGTTGCTGGGTCATGGCCGTCATGGGATCCACTGCTTTTGTGGGTTCCATGGTGAAGGCTGAGTTATTCTGTCAGAACCTCCCAGGGAGCCAGTAGTGGGATGAGGAACCCACTGGCAGTAAGCAGCTGACAGCCCAGAATGCGGTACACGTTTAGGGATAATCCAAGAGGGGTAGTCAATGTCCAATCCGGGTCGAGACAGGCAGCGAAGGTTCAAGGCGGAAGACAGTCCAGGGGTCAGTAGCCGGGAAGGATACAAAGAAACAACAGGCAATAGAAGGATCTGCAGGGAGGCTAGGTGTTCACCTCACCATAAGGTGGAATAACTCAGCAATGAACCAGAGCTCAGGCCAGGTCTTTATAGCCAGGTAAGGTAGGAACCACCCTCCCCAGGAACCAATGGCAGGAGAGGAAGGTGGAAGGTGTGTACTGGGAATCTCCCTCAGCAAGGCTCACACCTGACAGCCAGATAATGCAGGAACTCTATGCACCCGGAAATGTGCGAGCAGCCTGTGTACTGCGCACACGCCGTGCACCCGCACCTCGGGCACCAGGTGTTCTACCGAGCTGAAGGGGAACCCGTGCCCTGCGCCGTGCCCGTGGTCCCAGAGTAGGGGTAACACCCCCTGCTTCCTGACACAGAGATGCCATGACTTCCTTTTCAATCACTGAGTAGAGGTTTGGGATTGCCTTTTTTGAAAAAAAAAATGTTGTCCGAGTACCTTCCACTGTGGAGTCCCAATAGCGACAAATTTTTGGAAGGCCTCAGACTCCACCAGCTGGTATGGTAAAAGCTGGCGGGCTAAGAGTTCCGTCAAGCCAGCTGTCAGACGACGGGCAAGGTGGTGACTCTGTGACATTGGCTTCTTACGCTCAAACATTTCCTTTACAGACACCTGACTGTGGGCAGATGAGATGTAACTGCTGAAGGTGAGAGGCGGAGTGGCGGTTGGTTGAGAGGGGGCAAGGAGGACAGCAGTAGTTGACGTGGCTGAAGATGCTGGACCAGGAGGAGGATGGTGGCTTTGAGTTTGTGTGCTGCTTGTACTCATGTGTTGATCCCATTGGCATATGTGATGTGAGATCATGTGCCTTTGCAAAGCAGTTGTACCGAGGTGGGTGTTGGACTTCCCACGACTCAGTTTCTTTTGGCACAGGTTGCAAATGGCATTGCTGTTATCAGAGGCAGACACACAAAAAAATGCCACACTGCTGAGCTTTGCAATGAAGGCATTCTGGTGGTGGCAACAGCATGAGTTGATTGGCGTGCTGTCTGGCTGACCCCGGGTGCCGATACATGCTGTCTGACTGTGCCACTAGCTCCTTGGGATGACCTCCCCCTGCTTCCAACTCGTCTCCTCCTTCTCTCTGTCTCCTCTTCTGAACTTTCCCCCTCTTCTTCTCTTCGAGCACTCACGTGGCATCCACGGACACATCGTCATCATCAACCACTTGACTTGTATCTGACACCTCAGCAAAGGAAGCAGCAGCGGGTACAACATTATCATCATCATCACACTGTACGTCCATGTGTGTAATGCTGCCTGACTGAGACATATCCCTGTTATCTACATCCTCTGGCAATAATGGTTGCCCATCACTAATTTCATCCAACTGATGTGTAAATAACTTCTCTGAGGGATCAAGTGAAGCGGCTGTGGTGGTAGTGGTGGTGGTGGTGGCGGTCAGGAGAGTGGTAACTTGAGAGCAGGTGACCAAAGCTAAGCTGGAGGAGGATGGTGCGTCAAGGCTCTTAGCGGAAGCTTTTGAAGATTGGGCGTCCTGTGTAAGCCAGTCAACAATTTTCTCCAAATTTTTTGGGTTCATGGTACGTGGCCTCTGAACACTGGGCATTATTCCAGGGCCAGTGGAAATCACAGCACCACGACCACGATGGCCCCTGCGGGGTGGCCTGCCTCTGCCTGTCATTTTTTTTTAGATAAGTGGTACTATGCGTGCAAGGTACTGTGCCACCCTATGTAAGTGTTGGGCAGTAGGCACAGTACACACTGTCAGTGTGTGCCTGACACACACTGGCTTGCAACTGGGATTATATCACAAATAAATAGATTTTTTTTTATCTGCAAGGTATTTGTGAGTGACACCCTGTAACAGTATGAGTGGTGGCCCAGCCAGTTGCCACAGTACAGTCTGTGGGCCAGACACACACTGGCTTGCAACTGGGATTATATCACAGAAAAATAATAAATAGATTTTTTTTATCTGCAAGGTATTTGTGAGTGACACCCTGTAACGGTATGAGTGGTGGCCTAGCCAGTGGCCACAGTTCAGTCTGTGGGCCAGACACACACTGGCTTGCAACTGGGATTATATCACAGAAAAATAATAAATTGATTTTTTTTAAATCTGCAAGGTATTTGTGAGTGACACCCTGTAACGGTATCAGTGGTAGCCTAGCCAGTGGCCACAGTACAGTGTGTGGGCCAGACACACACTGGCTTGCAACTGCGATTATTACACAGAAAAATAATAAATTGAATTTTTTTCTCTGCAAGGTATTTGTGAGTGAGACCCTGTAACGGTATAAGTGGTGGCCTAGCCAGTGGCCACAGTACATTCTGTGGGCCAGACACACACTGGCTTGCAACTGCAATTATATCACAGAAAAATAATAAATAGATTTTTTTTTATCTGCAAGGTATTTGTGAGTGACACCCTGTAACAGTATGAGTGGTGGCCCAGCCAGTTGCCACAGTACAGTCTGTGGGCCAGACACACACTGGCTTGCAACTGGGATTATATCACAGAAAAATAATAAATAGATTTTTTTTATCTGCAAGATATTTGTGAGTGACACCCTGTAACAGTATGAGTGGTGGCCTAGCAAGTGGCCACAGTACAGTCTGTGGGCCAGACACACACTGGCTTGCAACTGGGATTATATCACAGAATATAATAAATTGATTTTTTTTTTTATCTGCAAGGTATTTGTGAGTGACACCCTGTAACGGTATGAGTGGTGGCCTAGCAAGTGCACACAGTACTGTCTCTGGGCCGCACAGTCACTCACTGGCTTGCAACTGAGATTATATCACAAATAAATAATATAAATTGACTTTTTTTTATCTGCAAGGTATTGTCCGTGACACCCTGTATGAATGGTGTGCACACAGTACTGTTTCTGGGCCACACAGTCACTCACTGGCTTGCAACTGCGATTATATCACAGATAAATAATATAAATTTACTTTTTTTATCTGCAAGGTATTGTCTGTGACACCCTGTATGAATGGTGTGCACACTACTGTCTGTGACTGAGCCTGCAGCCTCTCACACACTGGCAGGCAACTGCAATATATATATAAATATATATATATATACACATATATATATATATATATATATATATATATAAAAAGCAGACTGATGTACCAGCCCTAAAAAAAGCATTTTGGGGTGCTGTCAGGACGCTGTCCTTACAGCAGATGAGTCTGTGGACACAGAACACTGCCCTAGCTAACGCTTTCCCTATTAGAACAGCAGCAGCAGCACTGTCCCTCCTCTCACTAAGAAAGCAGCTTCCGAATGAATCTAAAATGGATGCTGTCCAGGAGGTGGGAGGGTCTGGGAGGGAGGGTCTGCTGCTGATTGGCTGGAATGTGTCTGCTGACTGTGAGGTACAGGGCCAAAGTTTGCTTAATGATGATGTATAGGGGGCAGACTGAACATCGCATATGTTCGCCCACCGCGGCGAGCGCGAACAGGCTATGTTCGCCAAGAACTGTTCTCCGGCGAATAGTTAGGGACATCAATAGTCCCGTATCAGGTGTCGGTCTATGGGATAGATTTTAGGAACCGGGAGATGGAAAAAGATGCTTGGTTAGGTCCTCCTACTTATAATTTGGGGCACGGTGTGTGCGCCGTGCAGTGTACTGTGCCACCAGATATGAGTGATGTGTTAAGTAGTACTATTCCTATCAGTTTAATCCCTGTTACATCCCCTATCAGGGGACGTGTATCGAATAGATTGTAGACAACTGCAAAGAGTTGTCAATAGTTGACACATTGATGACATAAATTTTATTCCTCTATGCGTCAATCTTGGTGTAGTGATGACTGTGCTCGTGCGCACGTTTGGGAGATTGCAGGTGATGGTGGTTTTTCAAAGCCTATGGTCGTGCTGAGGTAGTTCAGTGACAGTTAAGTGACCCAGAAAACAATGATTCTGCAGTGTGGGACCATTGTTGGCCTAGTAGGCTTTAATGATCACCTTAGATGATCACAAAGAAAATTAATGTTTGTACGATCAGATTACACACATATGCCATGCACGGCACATGTGTCAACTTGCCCAAATTCAATGCCGCCAACAAATTGCTTCCGTTGTCACACACCACTTTGCCGATCTCCAGTTGGTGCGGAGTCAGCCACTGATCCACCTGTGCGTTCAGGATGGACAGGAGTGCTGGTCCGGTGTGACTCTCTGCTTTCAGGCAAGTCAACCCCATCCCAGCGGGATGTGGAATAGCCCCTGGGGAGCTGGGGGGGTGCAGTTGATGTGGAGCAAGACGCAGCAGCAGAAGAGGACTCAGCCAAGGAGGTTAGCGAATAGGATGGAGTAGGAGGAGTAGAGGAGGCGGCAGCAGGCCTGCCTGCAAGTCTTGGCGGTGTCACCAACTCCTCTACAGAGCCACACATTCCATGCTTGGCAGCCGTCAGCAGGTTTACCCAATGCACAGTGTACGTGATATACCTGCCCTGACCGTGCTTTGCAGACCAGGTATTAGTGGTCAGATGGACCCTTGCCCAAACACTGTGTGCCAGACATGCCATGACTTCCTTTTCCACAATAGAGTACAGGTTGGGGATTGCCTTTTCTGAAAAGAAATTTCGGCCAGGTACCTTCCACTGCGGTGTCCCAATAGCTACAAATTTTTTGAAGGCCTCAGACTCCACAAGCTTGTATGGTAAAAGCTGGAGGGCTAAGGCCTCTTTCAGACGGGTGTTGCGGGAAAAGGTGCTGGTGCGTTGCGGGAACATGCACATTGTAATGCGTTTTGCACTCGCGTGAGAAAAATCGTCATGTTTGGTACCCATACCCGAACTTCTTCACAGAAGTTCGGGCTTGGAATCGGTGTTCTGTAGATTGTATTATTTTCCCTTATAACATGGTTATAAGGGAAAATAATAGCATTCTGAATACAGAATGCATAGTAAAATAGCGCTGGAGGGGTTAAAAAAATTAATTAATAATTTAACTCACCTTAATCCACTTGATCGCGCAGCGGCATCTCTTCTGTCTTCTTTCTTTGCTGTGTGCAGAAACAGGACCTGTGGTGACGTCACTCCAGTCATCACATGGTCCATCACCTGATCCATCACATGATCCATCACCATGGTAAAAGATCATATGATGGATTATGTGATGACCGGAGTGATGTCACCACAGGTCCTGTTACTGCACACAGCACAGAAGACAGACAGAAGAGATGCCGGGCTGCGCGAGCAAGTGGATTAAGGTTAAATTTATTTTATTTTTAACCCCTTCAGCGATATTGTAACCATGTTATAAGGGAAAATAATAATGATCGGGTCTCCATCCCGATCGTCTCCTAGCAACCGTGCGTGAAAATCGCACCGCATCTGCACTTGCTTGCGGATGCTTGAAATTTTTACGCAACCCCATTAATTTCTATTTGGCCTGCGTTACGTGAAAAACGCACAAAATAGAGCATGCTGCGATTTTCACGGAACGCATAAACGATGCGTGAAAATCACCGCTCATGTGAACAGCCCCATAGAAATGAATGGGTCGGGATTCAGTGCAGGTGCAATGCGTTCAACTCACGCATTGCACCCGCACGGAATACTCACCCGTGTGAAAGGGACCTAAGAGTTCCGACAAGCCAGCTGTCAGATGCTGTCAGATGCTGCCTGACTGAGACATATCCCTGTTATCTACATCCTCTGGCAATAATGGTTGTGCATCACTCATTTCTTCCAACTGATGTGTAAATAACTCCTCTGACAGATCAAGTAAAGCAGCTGTGGTACTAGTGTTGGTGGTGGCGGCAGGTGGGCAAGTGGTAACTTGAGAGGTGCCCGAAGCTGAGCTGGAGGAGGATGGTGTGTCAAGGTTCCGAGCGGAAGCTGTAGAAGATTGGGTGTCCTGTGTTAGCCAGTCAACTATGTCCTCAGAACTTTTCGTGTTCAGGGTACGTGGCCTCTGAACACTGGGCATTATTCTAGGGCCAAAGGGAATCACAGCACCACGACCACAATAGCCCCTGCGAGGTGGCCTGCCTCTGCCTGTTTTTTTTTTTTTTTAGATTAGTTGTACTATGCGTGCAAGCTACTGTGTGTTGTCACTGTTCACTGGCAGTAGTTGGCACAGTACACGCTGACACTGTAGGCCTGACACACACGCTTGCAGCCAAGTAACTGCAATTATATTACAGTCAAAATTGCAGTTTTTTTTTTTTTTTTATGTAATCTACTTTGACACCAGATATGAGTGGTGTCACTGTTCACTGGCAGTAGTTGGCACTGTAAACGCTGACGCTGTAGGCCTGACACACACACTTGCAGCCAAGTAACTGCAATTATATTACAGTCAAAATTGCAGTTTTTATTTTTTAAATGTAATCTACTTTGACACCAGATATGAGTGGTGTCACTATTCACTGGCAGTAGTTGCCGCAGTACACACTGACGCTGTAGGCCTGACACACACGCTTGCAGCCAAGTAACTGCAATTATATTACAGTCAAAATTGCTTTTTTTTTTTTTTTTATGTAATATACTTTGACACCAGATATGAGTGGTGTCACTGTTCACTGGCAGTAGTTGGCACAGTACACGCTGACGCTATAGGCCAGACACACACGTTTGCAGCCAAGTAACTGCAATTACAAACCGGATTCCCAAAAAGTTGGGACACTATACAAATCGTGAATAAAAACTGAATGCAATGATGTGGAGGTGCCAACTTCTAATATTTTATTCAGAATAGAACATAAATCACGGAACAAAAGTTTAAACTGAGAAAATGCACCATCTTAAGGGAAAAATATGTTGAATCAGAATTTCATGGTGTAAACAAATCCCCAAAAAGTTGGGACAAGACCATTTTCACCACTGTGTGGCATCTCCCCTTCTTCTTACAACACTCAACAGACGTCTGGGGACCGAGGAGACCAGTTTCTCAAGTTTAGAAATAGGAATGCTCTCCCATTCTTGTCTAATACAGGCCTCTAACTGTTCAATCGTCTTGGGCCTTCTTTGTTGCACCTTCCTCTTTATGATGCGCCAAATGTTCTCTATAGGTGAAAGATCTGGACTGCAGACTGGCCATTTCAGTACCCGGATCCTTCTCCTACGCAGCCATGATGTTGTGATTGATGCAGAATGTGGTCTGGCATTATCTTGTGGAAAAATGCAGGGTCGTCCCTGAAAAAGATGACGTCTGGATGGGAGCATATGTTGTTCTCGAACCTGAATATATTTTTCTGCATTGATGGTGCCTTTCCAGACATGCAAGCTGCCCATGCCATACGCACTTATGCAACCCCATACCATCAGAGATGCAGGCTTCTGAACTGAGCGTTGATAACAACTTGGGTTGTCCTTGTCCTCTTTGGTCCGGATGACATGGCGTCCCAGATTTCCAAAAAGAACTTTGAATCATGACTCGTCTGACCACAGAACAGTCTTCCATTTTGCCACACTCCATTTTAAATGATCCCTGGCCCAGTGAAAACGCCTGAGCTTGTGGATCTTGCTTAGAAATGGCTTCTTCTTTGCACTGTAGAGTTTCAGCTGGCAACGGCGGATGGCACAGTGGATTGTGTTCACTGACAATGGTTTCTGGAAGTATTCCTGAGCCCATTCTGTGATTTCCTTTACAGTAGCATTCCTGTTTGTGGTGCAGTGTTGTTTAAGGGCCCGGAGATCACAGGCATCCAGTATGGTTTTACGGCCTTGACCCTTACGCACAGAGATTGTTCCAGATTTTCTGAATCTTGGGATGATGTTATGCACAGTTGATGATGATAGATGCAAAGTCTTTGCAATTTTTCGCTGGGTAACACCTTTCTGATATTGCTCCACTATCTTTCTTCTCAACATTGTGGGAATTGGTGATCCTCTACCCATCTTGGCTTCTGAGAGACACTGCCACTCTGAGAAGCTCTTTTTATACCCAATCATGTTGCCAATTGACCTAATTAGTGTTAATTGGTCTTCCAGCTCTTCGTTATGCTCAAATTTACTTTTTCCAGCCTCTTATTGCTACTTGTCCCAACTTTTTGGGGATTTGTTGACACCGTGAAAATTTTAATCAAAGTATTTTTCCTTTAAAATTATACATTTACTCAGATTAAACGTTTGCTCTGTCATCTACATTCTATTACAAATAAAATATTGACATTTGCCATCTCCACATCATTGCATTCAGTTTTTATTCACAATTTGTTTAGTGTCCCAACTTTTTTGGAATCTGGTTTGTAATTTTACACTTAGATGCCGCCACCATGTATGAACATGGCATCTGAGGGGGTACAATGACGGGGGTGGAACTATCGCAGCTCCCTGTCATTGCACCCGCTACTTACAAAAAAATCAGCTTCTGTAAAATTTGGCGAATCAGCCAAATCGAACTTTTAAGAAATTCGCTCATCTCTAAAATTGACATTCAACAAAAACAAAACAATAACAAAACAAGTCGCAATTTACTACTGGAAATGTCGCAAATATGCTTCAAATGTCACAAATATGTTACAAAAGTCGCAAGTGTGCTCTCTCAAGGTTGGCTGAAATGGCGCATTTCTGCTTTAAAAAAAATCACATTTTAGTGCTATTGGCATTAAAATTCAGCAAATCGAGAGAAATAGGTGGATAATCAAGTTTATATTTTAAAAAGTCACATTTTTAAAGAGTCATGCGCCTTCTGATATATAAGGTGAAACAAATCACCACTTTTGATTTGTAATGTTAGTGTCACCACCAGACATCTGAGAAGCTCTGACAGACGTTCTTCAGAACCTCCTCCTTGAGGTTCCTTTTGTTTTGCTTTCGTTTTCTCATCTCGTTAGCCTCTCTCAGCTGTCATGTAGTTGCACTGATTGCATCCCTTTAAATCCCTTCCCATACTGCATCACTTTGCGGTTTATACAACTTCCTGGAGTGTGTGCATGCTGGATGCTACTACTGAGTCTTCTACAGATAAGTTTTGTTCATTCATTTGTGTTTTCCTGTTTGCTGGATCCCAGGTGACCCTGACTCCCTCCGTATCAAGTGTAGGGACCCGGTGGTCGTGTCCCCTCACTATTATAGGGTGTTCAGGTGTTATATAGTCGAGGAACGAGGATATGCGATCATCTACCATTGAGATTTTTGCATAGGCTGAGCAGTTAGGGAGAGAGCCGGGTCTGTTGCAGGGCTCTCCCTTTGGTTCCTTAGTTTTGGATCCAGTCAGTCGGATCTTCATTTTGTGTCTTCTAGTTTTCTGTACACCTTCCGTGACAGTTAGTATTTGTTTGTCTCAAACTACACCATTATTGATAAATGGCCCCCATTCTCTAATCACAATTATTTCTAATAGATTATGTGAGGAGAGCAGCACTGAGACAGAGACGACATTTTACTGTAAATTGTACATATGCGTATGAAATAACATCTTCTCACTGATAAATATAACTGTACACTGTTTTTGCTTACCAGTAGCAGGATTCTTTGTGACCATCCCTTTTATAGATGTAAACAGAATTCCACACTGGCTTGTACCCATCAAATTTCCAAAACTCATAAAAAAAGTACGTTATCTTCCTAGCTGGGATTAAAATGCGGGTGAGAAATTTTTTGTAGTCACAAGACAAACCAAAGCTTCCAGCTGAAATTACTGGGACAGCAAACTTCTTTTTCAACCTGTTAAGGGAACACATCACAGAAATCTGAATCTGAATCTAAAAATACATAATGATTACATCTAAATACATATGTTCTATCTGACCACTACATTGCAAAGCAAGTGATGTATAGAATGCTGAATGCATTAAAGACAAATATGAATTGATTGCTTAGAAGAATTTGTGTCCCAAATGTCAAGTAACCCCCTCCCCCCCCCCACCACCACCACCCACGTTAACAGCCACCTCTTTTAACAGCCCAGAACCAAATAGCATGGTATAGAGGTTAATAATGCATTGTTTAATGGACAAAACACTAAGGCTGAGTTCACAAGGGCGAGATTTCCGTGCGGGTGCAATGCGGGAGGTGAACGCATTGCACCCGCACTGATTCTGGACCCATTCATATCTATGGGACTGTGCACATGAGCTGTGATTTTCACACATCTCTTATGCGTTGCGTGAAAATCGCAGCATGCTCTTTATTGTGCGTTTATCAAGCAACGCAGGCCCCATAGAAGTGAATGGGGCTGAGTGAAAATCGCAAGCATCCGCAAGCAAGTGCGGATGCGGTGCGATTTTCACGCATGGTTGCTAGGTGACAGTCTATTCATTGTATTATTTTCCCTTATAACATGGTTATAAGGGAAAATAATAGCATTCTGAATGCAGAATGCTTAGTAGGTGATCAATTGAGGGTTAAAAAAAATATAAAAATTAACTCACCTTCTCCTCTTGATCGTGTAGTTCCCGGTCTCTTCTTTACTTCTTTAATGAGGAACTACCGGCTAGGACCTGTTGTGACGTCAGATCACATGCTCCAATCACATGGTCCATCCTTCATCATTAAAGAAGTAAAGAAGAGACCGGGAACTACGCGATCAAGAGGAGAGGGTGAGTTAATTTTATTTATTTTTTTAACCCTCAATTGATCACCTACTAAGCATTCTGTATTCAGAATGCTATTATTTTCCCTTATAACCATGTTATAAGGGAAAATAATAACATCTAAACACCACCGAACCCAAACCTGAACTTCTGTGAAGAAGTTCGGGTCTGGGTACCACAGTCGGTTTTTTATCACGCGCGTGCAAAACACATTGCGGGTTTGCCGCAATACACCGGGACGCATCCGGACCTAATCCGGACATGCCCGTGTTAACCCAGCCTAACAGAGATAACAGCCCCAGATAGACTGAGAATGTAACAACTTTCCTGGCTGTACTCATCTTCCTGGAGATGTTTGGTGAAGCTAAAATACATTTTGATAATAAACTTTTTTTATATAGTGCCGCCATATTCCACAGCGCTTTAACATCCTGAGGGTTCATGTACAAATCAAAAGATATCACAAGGTAATAAATAAAACACCAGGAGTGAGAGTTCTGCTTATATAGTTTATAATCTATGATAGAATGGATGTGACACAAAAGGTTGGTTGTGTGACAAAGAAGTCCAGCCACCTACGTACCAAATAGAGTTGTGCAGGCCAAGCTTTATGAGCTATTGCATTCGGTGTGGCAATTATTGTCAGAAGAAGGTGTTCAGTTCAGAATAAGGGTTAGGGAACGGGAGTTGCTAGGGGAAGAGTCAGTTTACCGAACATTATAAGCCTGCCTGCCTGAAAAGAAGTGTTTTTAAGGCATGCTTGAAGCTAAGGAAGTCGGGAATTAACCTAATTGTCCAGGGAAGTGCATTCCAGAGAGCAGGTGAAGCGCAAGAAAAGTCTTGAAGACGGAAGTAAGAGGTTTGAATTATGGAGGATGTTAATCTTAGATCATTGGCAGAAAGGAGAGCACAAGTAGAGTGGTGTACAGAAATGAAGGAAGAGATGTATGGAGGTGCAGCACTGTGGAGAGCTTTATAGGCGGGGATGAGAAGTTTGAACTGTATTCTGTGTTGAATGGGCAACCAGTGAAGTGACTGGAACAGGCTAGTAGCATTAGTATAGTGGGTGGACAGATAGAGGAGCCTGGCTGTTGCATTTAGGACAGACTGAACGGGGGACAGTTTAGTGAAGGGAAGACCAACTAGTAATGAATTACAGTATTTAAGACGAGAATGAATCAATGCAACAAGAGTTTTGGCTGCTTCCATCATGAGAAAAGGATGGATTCTGGAGATGTTCTTGAGGTGCAGATGGGGGTGCATGGGATTAAATATGGAGAACAAAGGAAAGATCTGAGGCAAGCATGACCCTAAGACAGTGGGCGTGCTGCACAGGAGTTATGATTTTACCACAGACCAAAATTGAAATATCAAATTTAGGTGGGTTAGTAGATGGGGGAAAGACAAGAAGTTCCATTTTGAGAGGTTCAGTTTTAGATACAGAGAGGACATGATGTTAGAGACAGCTGACAGACAATCACTTATTTTGTAAAGCAGGGGTGTTGTCAGGGGATGAAGTGTATAGTTGGGTGTCATCAGCATAGAGGTGGTACTAAAAGATGTAGTTCCGGTGAATAGTAAACTAAAGGAGCATCCAGAGAGATAGGGAGAACCAGGAGAGAGCAGTGTTCTTCAGGCCAACTGAGTGGAGCATGGTGAGGAGGAGTTTGTGGTCTACCATATCAAATAATGCAGAGAGATACAGAAGAATCAGTGAAGAATAGTTGTAATTGTGAAATGTATCAAAGAGTCGTGTTGTGTTATTTGAGGGTGAGCAGATGAAACGGGTGAAATAGTTCTGCTTGACAATGTGGAGGGTCGTCTTGTAGGTTTTAAGAATACATTTATAACAGAGGAAATCTGCAGGTATTCGTGATTTTCTATATAAGCGTTTGGCACACCTAGAGCTGAACTGGAGAAAAGGTGTTTCAGGTTTGTGCCAGTGCTGCCGCATTCTATGTCGGAAAGGTCAGATTATAATTGGAGCTGCTTCATCCAGGGTGGTTTGGAGGGTATAGTGATAATGATTGGCAGATTAATCCAGACAAGAGAGGGAAGAGTTTGAGGCGAAAGATGATTATAGAGTGTCAATAAGTTGCTGGGATTTAAAGGGGTATTCCCATTACCCACTTTAGCATTATCTTCAACTGCCTTTCTGGTCCTGCTTCCCCTGCTGTGCTTGTTATGTGGGCGGGGCAATGTTATCACATGATGATATGCAGAGCTCTGGATGCGTGTTCCCGATGCTGCCATACAGTATAGTGTGATGTGCTGAGTATATATAGTATATAGACAGTACTCATATCTTACACTTCTGAACCACAGGGGATCTTTTACATCCATATAACACTATACTTTCTGAGCTCTCATTCTCCCCAGCTCATCCTTTGCCTGCTGCCTAACACTGCTTGATCACGTCCAGGTACATAACCCAGCAGCTGTACATATATCACTAAGTATGTCAGCTACCTGGTGAGCACTGAAGCAGAAATGCAGTGCAGAGAGCTGGATGTCAAAGGCTCCCTTCCCCGACTATAGTCGGCTCCTTGTATCAGCTTCCCCTCTGCTCCTCCGCTGCGGCGTACATACAAATAACAGTGTGATAACATCAAAGCACACTGACAGCCCTGACAAGGGCTCTACTGTTCTTATTTTTTTACTTAACTGCCAAGCAGAGCTTAAAAACTGCGTCCTACTGAAGTAGATGCAGAGAGGTGGCGGAGCTACTGCGCATGATCATATCAGGCACACACCTGAGAATCTAGCCAGGTTTATCACTAATGCTCAAGCCCAGCCATCATTGCAAGATGGCAAAGGTGGCCGTATCCCATGGAAACCAATTATAAACAAGCCAGGGCACAAATGAGGAAAATAAGGAAAATGGTGCAAAAAATAAGGTATTTTCAGATTTCATCAACTTTACACAAGGTGTTAAGATGAGAATACCCCTTTAATGGTGTGTAGGTTGCTGTATGTGTGAAAGGTAGGAATGTCACAAGAAGAGTTAGAGTTCTTTATAGTAAAGGAAATAAGATTGTGGTCAGAAAGCGGAAAGGGTGAGTTGACAAAGTCAGAGATTGAGCAGAGGCAGAAAAAAGACTAGATCAAGTGTATTGCCATCTTTGTGCATGGAGGAGGAAGTGAGTTGTGAAAGTCCAAGAGAGGAGGTTATAGAAAAAAAGTTAGAGGCTGATGGAGACACAGGATCGTAAATGGGAATGGTAAAATCACCCATAAGAGTCGGTAATTCAGATGATAGGCAGCAGGGAAGCCAGGCAATGAAGTGATATAGGAACTGGTGGGGGGAGCCTGGGGGTTACAGACGACAGACACTCAAAGGGGGAGTGAGCGGAAGAGTCTGATAGTGTGAACCTCAAAATAAGGGAGTGTGTGAGAGGGAACTCTTGAAACATACACTTTAGAAAGTAGTATGCTTACTCTTCTACCATGCCTGCTATCAGGTCTAGGGTTATGGGAAAAGTGTAGCCCACCATAAGATAGAGCCAGCCTGTCCCCTTCCCCACCCATGCCAATCCCACTTTTTTAGACCTGGCATGAGCTGGGAGCAGTCGAAAATATGCTGTGCAAAGGAGCTTTGCACCACAATCCACGCCAGAAATTCGCCTAATTTAGGCGCATTTCTGTTTGAAAAAGGACCTTTTATATCTACATTTATAGGGCGTTTGATCATAGAACTACTTTAACTCATTAACCTATTAATTAGTTAAGCAAGGCACATGAGAATAGATGCTACGTGTAGGTGAACAAAGAGATTATATTCATACTTGCTAAGTCTCCTGGAATTTCAGGGAGACTTACAAAAAAAGGGGAGACTTCCTGGACGAGCATGAAGGTTTCTCAGGCGCTGCATCCTGTCTTCTGACCCAGAGAATTATGAGCATTTCCTTATTTGACCCTAATGTCATCACATTACGCAGCAGTGTCTTGGAATGAAGAGGACTACTGTACATCAATGAGATCAAGTAAGTGACAGTTGTGTGAAAACAGTTTGGGGTTTGGAGTCTCTTTTTATTTTGGGGTCTGAATTGATCTTGGATCTGCCTTCAATTTGGGGTCTGGCCTGAATTTATATTGAGGTTTGTTCTAAGCTCAGTATTCATTTCACAGTCTGTGGGTGGTGTATGTACTTTTTCTGGTGTGTGTTGAAAGGGTTATATATATGACTTGTGACCCAGAGGCATTCGTTGGGGGGGGGGGGGGGTTGGGACCTACAGAATGGGTGGGACCCATAGTAAACTAAATGTTCCATGCACCTATTCATGTTATATCTCTGATTTAAGTTCTCAAGAGTAACCAAGTATGTATGTGCTTACTTAAAGGAGTTGGTCACTCTCTGGTTACTTGTGACCAATGAGTATGTA
This sequence comes from Bufo gargarizans, assembly GCF_014858855.1. NCBI lineage: Eukaryota > Metazoa > Chordata > Amphibia > Anura > Bufonidae > Bufo > Bufo gargarizans. The sequence goes on along the minus strand of NC_058086.1, from coordinate 87,041,170 downwards.
AGATGACTAAATGGCACTATCATACTGTGCAACCGTTCTTTCATATTCTGGGCCATTTGCTGTACTTCATAAGTCACGTTCCCTTGTTAGGCAAATATTGTGTGCCATCCCCATAATGGTCCTGTTCATAAGATGGCCTCTTTTAAAGGGTTACATCACTCAGTCTCCTCCATTCAGACACACTGCACTCTACTAAACTCCCAACATGGCAGGTACAGTGTATTTGAATGGAGGAGACATCACATGGAAGTGATTTGCTGGTCGAATAAACATCCATCAGCAGCCATTTTATGGACAAGACCTAGGACAGCACAAAAGACTTGGCAAACAAGGGGGCATACCTGAAATATTAAAATGGTGCAGAATATCAGCCAAGGCTATATTAGTAAGTGCCATATAATCATCTTACAAACACATTGGTCAATGGTAACTGGAACGTGGCCAACCTCTTTAAAGGGCTTCTGTCACCCCACTAAAGTCATTTTTTTTTGGGGGGGGCTAGTTACATTCCTTATAGTGCGATATATGAGAATATAATGTTGTTACTTTCATTCGGCCGTTTCTTCTAAAAACAAAGTTTTATAATATGCAAATCAGGTCTCTACCAGCAAGTAGGGCGTCTACTTGCTGGTAGCCGCCGCAAAAAACCGCCCCCTCGTCGTGTTGATTGACAGGGCCAGCCGCGATCTCCTCCTCCGGCCGGCCCTGTCAGCATTTCAAAAATCACTCGCCTCTGTTCATTCGGCGCAGGCGTTCTGATATGAGGAGGCTCGTCTCCTCAGAACTCCCTCAGTGCGCCTGCGCCGATGACATCACCGAAAGAGAAGACGTCATCGGCGCAGGCGCACTGAGGGAGTTCTGAGGAGACGAGCCTCCTCATGTCAGAGCGCCTGCACCGAATGAACAGAGGCACGTGATTTTTAAAATGCTGACAGGGCCGGCCGGAGGAGGAGATCGCGGCTGGCCCTGTCAATCAACACGACGAGGGGGCGGTTTTTTGCGGCGGCTACCAGCAAGTAGACGCCCTACTTGCTGGTAGAGACCTGATTTGTATATTATAAAACTTTGTTTTTATAAGAAACGGCCGAATGAAAGTAAGTAACAACATTATATTCTCATATATCGCACTATAAGGAATGAAACTAGCCCAAAAAAAAAAATATGACTTTAGTGGGGTGACAGAAGCCCTTTAAGTATTCCTTCAGAATTAAGCATATACTTTACTGCTTCAAAACTGGGTGTTACTAGTTAGTGGTGTCCCCCTGGACAGAATGACACTGTGACAATAACAAGGGGAATGGTAACTTCCAGTTGCCAATTTATTAATACATTTTTAATATAAATAACAGGGGAACGGAATGACACGAGATATAAGAAAATACTCCAGAATAATTTTTTTATTGCTACAGTTTTTCCCAGTGAAACTAATGGGAAACCACAGTAAAACCATGGCATAACAAGATCAATAGCACATACTGTGGTTTTATAGAGGTTTTCTGAGAGTTTGTTAACTGATGAACTATCCTCTGGATAGGTCATCAGTGTCTGATTGGTGGGGGTCCAACACCCCAGACCCCCAGCTGATCAGCTGTTTGAGAAGGCAGCGGAGCTCATAGTAGCGACGCAGATTTCTCCAGTTTTGCCTAGGCTAGTGATATCGTGTTCATCAGTCACATGGCCTAGGTGCAGTTTAGCCCCTGTGAAAGGAGCTGAGCTGCGATACCAAGCACAGCCGCTATACAATGTACGGCTCTAGGCTTGGTGAGCAGAGAGAAGGCTACGGCACTACTGAGCTAAGCTGCCTTTTCAAAGAGCTGGAACCCTCCGCTGATCAGATCAAAAACTGATGGCCTATAGGTCATCAGTAACAAACTCTTGGAAAACCACTTTAAAAAGGCTGGTAAAACTAAAGGTGTTTATGGCATACAGTTCTATTGTTATGTAATTTATGGCATTTACTTACGAGAGCATCTGGTAAGTGGCATATGTACAAGTTGGACCAAGAATGGCACATCCCAGATATCGCTCTTTCTGCAAAATTAAAAAAGTCACAGTATTATATGTCACTGAAACTCTACATAGGGGAAATTATATATATATATTTTTTTTTTTAAAGATTTACCATGAGATACTTCAGTTTCTCTACACCTTCACAGCCACTGGATAGACATCCTGGGGTCATATAGAGATCTGTGGTATACACTTGGTAGTCAACATATAATTTTTTTCCTGTGAATACATACCAAAAAATGTGCCGTTATTAATTTTATCAACCCTTCTGAATAACTATGAAATGTATGAATTCTATTTGGTTTCTATCACTAATACACAATGGCTGCAGCCAGGGGTAGGAGTAAACTTTTTTTAACAATAGGTTACCCATTTGATTGTGTAAGGTGCTGCTCTGTATCATGCTGCAGCAAATTATTCCTACTGTCGTAGCATACAAATATCGTACTCCCATAAAATAATGATATTTCACACTCCCTGAGTGTACTCCCTGAAAGTAATGGCACCACATGCAGAGACCCCTTAAAATAATGTCAACCCCCGTAAATAATAGTGCCACACATGATATCAAAAATTCTGAATATCATAATGTACCCCATTTACCTCTTGAATATAATGCCACCTTTTACTGTGTCACCTGAAAATAGGAGTCACATACAAAACCTCCTGAATTTAATGGTGTTCTTCACTGTACCACCGGGACACACCATTCTTGAGGCAAATTGAGCCTCTGGTCTCAGGTTGCAGCAAGAACTACAACAGAACCATGATGTACAATAATTTCGTATAGATGTATGTGGGAGAGGCTTAACCTTTGGAAATGATCATGTGTGTATGTCACATGACTGTCTGTCTAAAATTCTTAAGCCTCTAAAAGACTCCACATAGTAGAAGAACCAGTAGCAGCATGTAAGTCAATAAGCGTGTGTGTCTATCTATGTGTGTTTATGCTTGTCGGTGTGTGTGAGTGTGCATCTATGTGTGTGTCTATATGTGTTTGTATGCATGTGTGTCTATCTGTGTGTGTGTGTCTGTATATATGTCTGTGTGTATATGTGTGTGCCTCTGTGTATCTGTGTGTCTATGTGTATGTGTCTATTTATCTGTGTCTTGGGCTACTAAATGCACAGTATGCATCAGGCAGCCTGAGAATAGGTATGGCCATCTTGGCAGAAAAATAGCCTGGAAATTGGGGCTCTACAGCTAAAAATATGAAAAGGAGGGCACCAGGTAAGGGCTCATGCACACAGCCATTGCAATTTTTGTGGTCCGAAAATTGTGGATTCGCAAAACACGGATACCAGCAATGCATTTTCCACATTTTGCGGAAAGGAACATCTTACCGTCTATAGAACTGTCCTATATTTGTCTATAAAATGAAAAAGAATAGGACATATGGATGTGGTCAGCACACGCGTGTGCTGTCCGAATCTTTTGCGGCCCCATTGAAGTCAATGGGTCCGCATCTGATCCGCAAAAAATACAGATCAGATGCGGACCAAAAGCACGGTCTTGTGCATGAGCCCTAAGTGTGCATTTATACTGACTTTTTTTTTTTCTCTACCAGGAGATAGGCAAACATGGCGCCCGCTCACACGTGCAGCAGGAGTCATGGCCGGCAGGTCTCTGTTGTTTCAAACAGCAGAGACCTGCCGCTAATTACCATGACTGGCAATAATGACTGGTAATTAAAGGCTTTAGATGCCGTGATCAAGTGAGATCACGGCATCTAAATGGTCAAAAACCAGGAAGCTCGAGTTTCCGGGCTTCCTACCGCCACCCCCTGTGGCCAATGGGGATGTCGGTAGTTTTTGTTTTGTTTTTATACATTTTTATTAAATAGTTGAATAGGAACAATTTCTTCATAGATTCATACATAATAGATACAATAGTCTTTTTCAAATTTAAAATCATCAATAATTCATTTTACAAGATACAATTTTTTAAGGGTATACATACAGTCCTTAATTATAGAAACAACCTGCAAAACATCCCCCCCAACCAACATAACATAAAAAAGGGAAGAAAACCCAATTCCCAAAACCTCTCTTTCTTCCCACCATCCTCTCCCAATTCAACCCTCTAGTCATCTTTTTTAATCCATCTCTCCCACATCTTATCAAATTTCAGTACTTTTTTCTGTGATTTATAATAAATTTTTTCACAGGCTATCGAAGACTTAACTGTGCTCTCCCACATTTTGATTGTTGGAACCGATCTCTCTATCCAGTTCTTCATAATACATCTCCTTGCTTAAAACAATAATTTTTCTACTAGCTCTTGCGTTCTAGCATTACCTTTATCCCCTATACTGCCCAATATGCATGCTTCAATGCTCTTAAGAATATCAATCTGATGATAATTCCTTATTTGCATAAGTACCGCATTCCAGAATGCTTTTATGTAGTAGCATTCCCATAATACATGCACATCGTCAAATCCTATTTCTCCACATTATTGACATTTTTGAAATATCTTATTTTTTTTTATATTTCATTAGTTTTGCTGGAGAATAGTACAATTGATGGACCACAAAAGATTGTGTCAGTCTATGAGCAGGGTTTATGGATATTTTCTTTAGTTCCATTAAGATTTTTTTTTCCAGCCTTCAGGGTCCAAAGAGTCTACTATCCCTTCCCATTTTTCCTCCAACTGTAGTGAGGTCTTTTTTATTTTTTGTTGTAATAAAGTATTACATAATTGATACCCTTTTCTTCCCTTCTGTCAACTTAGTAACCTTTTTTAAAGGTTGTGAAAATTCTGATAAACCTGTCCTACCTGACGAAATCTAATTGCATGCCTTAATTGAGTAAAGTAAAAGAATCCTTTGTCCATAAAACCAAATCTATCCTTGAGTTCTTGAAACCCTATCACTTCACCATTATTCCAGATTTGTCCAAACCTGTATATCCCATGTTTCTGCCAAAGTATCTTATCTAGTGCGCTTAGTTCTTTTAAAAAGAGATTTTTCTATAACAGGGTATCTTCACGTATTTCTTTATTGTCCCATAGTTTTTTGACTGCCATCCGTGTTTTATACATCAGTTTCATAGTGTGAGATTTTCTAACTTGCTCTTGCAAGTGGATACCTGCCTCCAATACCTGACATATCCCGCTATTAAGCAAATATTTATCTATAGCCTTGATTATAGACCTATACACAGGGGTTTTACCCCATTCCAAACAATTCTTTAACTAGCCTACCAAAAATTATAGATTCAGGTCAGGAACTGACAGTCCACCCAATGCAATACTTTTACCCCCAAATACTTTACATATTCAATCTTTTTAGGCTAGGTCTACATGACGACATGTGTCACGCAACAATAAGTCGCGCGACAGATAGGGCACAACTACACTGCATTATTTGTTGCGCGACAATTTTTATAATTACAATTTATTATCTGTATTTATTAGTGTTGATCAAGCACCTAAGTGCTTGTATGCTCAAGTAGAAGACTTTGCGATGCTCGGGTGTTCTACCGAGCACAATGGAAGAACCCCAGGCACCCCCTGCTCTGAAGAGGGGAGGGTGTCGGGACTCTAGTTCGGCTTAGGAGTCCCTGCTCTGACTCCATATATAGCTATGTCCATATATGGAGTCAGTGCTTGGGGACACCCCAGTGTATTTAAATCTAATTTAGCTTGTATTTCAGAAAGGTTTCTGCCAGGATTCGAACTCACAACCTTCTGTATTAGAGGCAAGGTACTTAACCACTCAGCTATAATAGCTGACTAGCCAGTTACTTTAAAAAATTCAAATAAAAATTAATTAATATATTGGGGTTGGGTCCTCAGTGACAGATATATATCGCCAATATTTGGGTTATGGTGCCTTTAAGAAAGCACTACCTGGGATCCGGTACCCACAGGGTTATCTCACTCTCCTGATAAGAGGAAAAGGAAGTGAGTGAGACTGTGTATGGTGTGGTGGACACACTGCTGTGTGTGGCTATGAGAAGAGCTGGAATCTGTGGACACGTGGAAAGTTTGGCAGGAAAGCTGGCTGAAAACTATCACAGACCAAAAAAAAAACCTGGGTAAAAATACCTTTATTTTGAACGGACTGTTCTACTGTTTATGTTATGCTGAACTAAGAAGACTTTAAGTTTTTTTTTATTTTTTACCATGGCTGCTGGAAGTGGTACCTATTTTAGTTTTTTGGACAATAAACACCTGTTTTCTTCACCCCTGGGCTGGCTCATGCACCTAGTTTATTGGAGTGATCTTCCCCCCGTATTATAATTGGTGTTGGATGCGGGCATAGAGCATGAAAGCCACAAAAGCCGTTAAAAACATAAAAAGCGACATTTAAAGAAAGAGACAGTACCCTGTTTGGCATGTCTTGGGTGAAATCTCTGCGAGCTGCAGGAAAAGACATGGAGGAGGTTATAAAAGCCCTGCTGCAAGCCACAGCAACTCAGCAGCAAGCTTCGGTGGCCCAGTAGCAGGCCACAGTAGAGGCAACCTGCTGCCATGAGGAAGCAATGGCGGCCTAGCAAGAGACAAGCCTTGTTCTCATTGCTCAGCTTATGGCACATCAGGAAGCTAAACAAGCCCAGGTACCGGCGTTAAAGGAGGCTGTACAACCGTTGGCTCAAGGACAAGTGCAAGCGACCACTGCCCCTGAGACCCAAGTTGCTGTAAGAGCCAGCCACATATTACACAAACTGACATCCGGTGATGACGTTGAGGCCTTCCTATTGACTTTCGAGAGAGTAGCAGAGAGAGAGGGGTGGCCTCAGGACCAATGGGCCAGCATCATTGCACCCTTTCTTACGGTTGACCCTCAACAGGCCTATTTTGACCTGCCAGTCAAACTCGTTAAAACCTATGAACAGGTAAAGTCGGAGATCCTGGCTCGACTGGGGGTAACTACTGGTGTTCTGGCCCAAAGAGTGCACCGCTGGGGTTACCAATCTGGCTGTCCACCAAGAGCCCAAATGCATGACCTGGTGCAGATAGTAAAAAAGTAGCTGCAGCCTGAGAAATTTACAGGCCTGCAAATTGTGGAACGGGTGGCCATCGACCAGTACCTGCGATCGCTGCTGCATGACCTGCAGCGCTGGGTAAGCCATGGGGACCCTGCAATTGCAATTCAGTTGGTGGAACTGGTAGAGCGGTACACCGTAGTGGAGGACTTGCTCAGACCCGCCAAGCACCAGGAAACCTCATCAAGGGCAGTACGATCAGTTACCACACCAAGGAGGGGAGCCATCCCAGATTCTGGACCAGATTTCCCTAAAACAGTGTCCTCCGAACCGCGGAGACTAACCACTGTAAGAAGAAAGGGGGACATACAGTGTTGGCGTTGTCGAGCCTATGGCCATGCCTGGACCCAATGCCCTCTTCAGGACGAGCCCATGAATTGCGGTTCAGGGCGGAGAGTCTCCCTGTACGCACAGCAAGCATGTGTCACACATCTTGACCTAACTGCCGATCAGTTTGAGTGTAAAATTTGGGTGAACCATCTCCCGGCCAAAGGCCTCTTGGACTCCGGCAGCATGGTGACGCCAGAATGATCAGGAGACTTGGCCCCGTAAGTAAGACTCTTTGGGTTGTTTGTATTCATTGGGACACTAGGGAATACCCCTTAATACCAGTGACTGTTGCCCATGGCTGTACTTCCGTGAGCCAAGAAGTTGGAATAGTGAACAGCCTGATCCATGATGTTATTATGGGGCAAGACTGTCCGATATATAATGGCTGGGTTGTTATGGAAACCTGAAGTAAAATGTATGTGGAGGATAATGGCCATGTCATTGACCAAGCTTCTATTGTCTAATGCATTTTTTGGGACTATCTCAGGAATGGTACATCCTAGAGAGCTGAGACCTGGTATAAAACCTTCCCGGACACCTGATGTACCTCTGTGCCAAATTTTGTGATTGTAAATGCGACGGTGCAAATTCCTTTAGCGGACATACATACACACACACACATACACTTGGCTTTATATATTAGATATGTATAAACACACACAGTATATAAACACATGCCAGCACTCCTACTAACCCTGATACTCATATATTACATACCTATCTTAAGCCCAGCAAACATAGCAGTCGCCCATGAATATTGTAGTGAGCTCACTTTCTGCTGTGTCTTTACCGATTCAGTGTGGTCCCGATAGCTGGAAGAGTTAATCCCTAACTCTGCAGGTCACTAGTTAGGAGGTCAAGGCAGTGAAGCTCTGCTGAACTTGCAGGGCCCCTCTCTCTCTAATGGCGGTCTGCTGCTGTAATGATCCTAGATGCATCAGGCAGTGAAGCAGCAGAGTGAAGACTGGAGGACAGATCAGGCCATAGTGCCAAAAATTCAGCTGGTCAATAAGAGCAGGGAACACAGTATCTCTCTGCTTATTGACCAGCTCTGTATCTAACAGAGGAATTGGGCAGATGGCAGCAGCTGCAGGGGCCAGTAGGAAGGGAACTGTTCATTTAGTTCAGAAAGGGGGAGGGGCCATTTAGCTTGGCCTGGCCCTTCACACTCTCGGGCCCCATAGCATCAGCCTATATGGGTGGTACGCCAGTGTCCCTGAGTACAGGGAGTGCAGAATTATTAGGCTAGTTTTATTTTTTTAGGATTAATTTTATTATTGAACAACAACCATGTTCTCAACGAACCCAAAAAACTCATTAATATCAAAGCTGAATATTTTTGGAAGTAGTTTTTAGTTTGTTTTTAGTTTTAGCTATTTTAGGGGGATATCTGTGTGTGCAGGTGACTATTACTGTGCATAATTATTAGGCAACTTAACAAAAAACAAATATATACCCATTTCAATTATTTATTTTTACCAGTGAAACCAATATAACATCTCAACATTCACAAATATACATTTCTGACATTCAAAAACAAAACAAAAACAAATCAGTGACCAATATAGCCACCTTTCTTTGCAAGGACGCTCAAAAGCCTGCCATCCATGGATTCTGTCAGTGTTTTGATCTGTTCACCATCAACATTGTGTGCAGAAGCAACCACAGCCTCCCAGACACTGTTCAGAGAGGTGTACTGTTTTCCCTCCTTGTAAATCTCACATTTGATGATGGACCACAGGTTCTCAATGGGGTTCAGATCAGGTGAACAAGGAGGCCATGTCATTAGATTTTCTTCTTTTATACCCTTTCTTGCCAGCCATGTTGTGGAGTACTTGGACGCGTGTGATGGAGCATTGTCCTGCATGAAAATCATGTTTTTCTTACCTTGCAGACTTCTTCCTGTACCACTGCTTGAAGAAGGTCTCTTCCAGAAACTGGCAGTAGGACTGGGAGTTGAGCTTGACTCCATCCTCAACCCGAAAAGGCCCCACAAGCTCATCTTTGATGATACCAGCCCAAACCAGTACTCCACCTCGACCTTGCTGGCGTCTGAGTCGGACTGGAGCTCTCTGCCCTTTACCAATCCAGCCATCTGGCCCATCAAGACTCACTCTCATTTCATCAGTCCATAAAACCTTAGAAAAATCAGTCTTGAGATATTTCTTGGCCCAGTCTTGACGTTTCAGCTTGTGTGTCTTGTTCAGTGGTGGTCGTCTTTCAGCCTTTCTTACCTTGGCCATGTCTCTGAGTATTGCACACCTTGTGCTTTTGGGCACTCCAGTGATGTTGCAGCTCTGAAATATGGCCAAACTGGTGGCAAGTGGCATCTTGGCAGCTGCACGCTTGACTTTTCTCAGTTCATGGGCAGTTATTTTGCGCCTTGGTTTTTCCACACGCTTCTTGCGACCCTGTTGACTATTTTGAATGAAACGCTTGATTGTTCGATGATCACGCTTCAGAAGCTTTGCAATTTTAAGAGTGCTGCATCCCTCTGCAAGATATCTCACTATTTTTGACTTTTCTGAGCCTGTCAAGTCCTTCTTTTGACCCATTTTGCCAAAGGAAAGGAAGTTGCCTAATAATTATGCACACCTGATATAGGGTGTTGATGTCATTAGACCACACCCCTTCTCATTACAGAGATGCACATCACATAATATGCTTAATTGGTAGTAGGCTTTCAAGCCTATACAGCTTGGAGTAAGACAACATGCATAAAGAGGATGATGTGGTCAAAATACTCATTTGCCTAATAATTCTGCACGTAGTGTATATTGTTCTTTTGCGTAAATTATGTTTTGTTGTTCGGCTATCAAATATAGTTCATCTTTGTATTTAGTTTGACTCTCATACCATCTCTCATAGCTGCCTTCAGTAGGATTTTCAGCATATTCCCTTTCTTTATTTTTGACTTACAGTTCTAAGGCTGAGTTCACACGGGCGAGATTTCCGCGCGGGTGCAATGCGGTAGGTGAACGTATTGCACCCGCACTGAATCCGGCACCATTCATTTCTATGGGGCTGTGCACATGAGCGATTTTTTTCACGCATCACTTCTGCAATGCTTTAAAATCGCAGCATGCTCTATATTCTGCGTTTGTAACGCAGGACAGGCCCCATAGAAATGAATGGGGCTGAGTGAAAATCGCAAGCATCCGCAAGCAAGTGCGGATGCGGTGCGATTTTCACTCATGGTTGCTAGGTGACAGTCTATTCACTGTATTATTTTCCCTTATAACATGGTTATAAGGGAAAATAATAGCATTCTGAATACAGAATGCTTAGTACAAGGTCAATTGAGGGTTAAAAAAAAATAAAAGAAATTAACTCACCTTGTCCTCTTCATCGCGCAGTTCCCAGTCTCTTCTGATGAGCTGTCGGCTAAAGGACCTTTGGTGACGTCAGATCACATGCTCCAATCACATGGTACATCACCACGGTGATGTACCATGTGATTGGAGCATGTGATCTGACGTCACCAAAGGTCCTTTAGCCGACAGCTCATCAGAAGAGACTGGGAACTGCGCGATGAAGAGGACAAGGTGAGTTAATTTCTTTTATTTTTTTTTAACCCTCAATTGACCTTGTACTAAGCATTCTGTATTCAGAATGCTATTATTTTCCCTTATAACCATGTTATAAGGGAAAATAATACAATCTACACTACAACTAACCCAAACCTGAACTTCTGTGAAGAAGTTCGGGTCTGGGTACCACAGTCGGTTTTTTATCACGCGAGTGCAAAACACATTGCACCCGCGTGATAAAAACTGAACATCGGAACGCAATCGCAGTCAAAACTGACTGCAATTGCGTACCTAATCGCGCGGGTTTACCGCAATACACCGGGACGCATCCGGACCTAATCCGGACACGCCCGTGTGAACCCAGCCTAACTCTCTTTCCTGTGTTTCTTTTACTTTTTTATATATAGAAGTGTATTTTTTTTAAAATCCCCTCATATAGGCTTTGCCAACCTCCCATACCACCATAGTATCCGCAGTACCATCATTAATATTAAAATATTATTTGATTTATTTTGAATCCTATCTTGTGCCCCCTTTTTATATTTGATTTTAACCATAGTACCTTTCCCTCCCCTATCCTCTCTTATACTAACCGTAACTGGACAGTGATCAAAAACACCTCTCTGTGCATATTTAACATTAATAATGTTGTGCATTGCATTTCTGTTTACTACGGCCATATCTATTTGTGATAATACTCTGTGTGTTTTAGAGAAACATGAAAATTTTCTTGCTATCAGATTTAACAACCTCCATATATGTATCCAATCCATTTCTTACATAATGTTTTTTAGTTTAGATTTTATATGTGGGTCTATTTTTTAGCCTATTCTACATCTATCTAACCTCTCATCTATTAGCATATTAAAAGCACCCACCATCAACAGTGCCCTATCACTTGTATGTATCGAAAACGCCTGAATCTTCAGCAATACATCTACTGAAAAGGGGGGCAGTATATACAGTACAGACCAAAAGTTTGGACACACCTTCTCATTCAAAGAGTTTTCTTTATTTTCATGACTATGAAAATTGTAGATTCACACTGAAGGCATCAAAACTGTGAATTAACACATCTGGAATTATATACATAACAAAAAAGTGTGAAACAACTGAAAATATGTCATATTCTAGGTTCTTCAAAGTAGCCACCTTTTGCTTTGATTACTGCTTTGCACACTCTTGGCATTCTCTTGATGAGCTTCAAGAGGTAGTCACCTAAAATGGTCTTCCAACAGTCTTGAAGGAGTTCCCAGAGATGCTTAGCACTTGTTGGCCCTTTTGCCTTCACTCTGCGGTCCAGCTCACCCCAAACCATCACGATTGGGTTCATGATGCAGCACCCCATCACTCTCCTTCATTGTCAAATAGCCCTTACACAGCCTGGAGGTGTGTTTGGGGTCATTGTCCTGTTGAAAAATAAATGATGGTCCAACTAAACGCAAACCGGATGGAATAGCATGCCGCTGCAAGATGCTGTGGTAGCCATGCTGGTTCTGTATGCCTTCAATTTTGAATAAATCCCCAATAGTGTCACCAGCAAAGCATCCCCACACCATTACACCTCCTCCTCCTCCTCCATGTTTCACGTTGGGAACCAGGCATGTAGAGTCCATCCGTTCACCTTTTCTGCGTCGCACAAAGACACAGTGGTTGGAACCAAAGATCTCAAATTTGGACTCATCAGACCAAAGCACAGATTTCCACTGGTCTGATGTCCATTCCTTGTGTTCTTTAGCCCAAACAAGTCTCTTCTGCTTGTTACCTGTCCTTAGCAGTGGTTTCCCAGCAGATATTCTACCATGAAGGCCTGATTCACACAGTCTCCTCTTAACAGTTGTTCTAGAGATGTGTCTGCTGCTAGAACTCTGTGTGGCATTGACCTGGTCTCTAATCTGAGCTGCTGTTAACCTGCGATTTCTGAGGCTGGTGACTCGGATGAACTTATCCTCCGCAGCAGAGGTGACTCTTGGTCTTCCTTTCCTGGGGTGGTCCGCATGTGAGCCAGTTTCTTTGTAGTGCTTGATGGTTTTTGTGACTGCACTTGGGGACACTTTTAAATGTTTCCCAATTTTTCGGACTGACTGACCTTCATTTCTTAAAGTAATGATGGCCACTCGTTTTTCTTTACTTAGCTGCTTTTTTCTTGCCATAATACAAATTCTAACAGTCTATGCAGTAGGACTATCAGCTGTGTATCCACCTGAATTCTCCACAACGCAACTGGTGGTCCCAACCCCATTTATAAGGCAAAAAATCCCACTTATTGAACCTGACAGGGCAAACCTGTGAAGTGAAAACCATTTCAGGTGACTACCTCTTGAAGCTCATCAGGAGAATGGCAAGAGTGTGCAAAGCAGTAAACAAAGCAAACAGTGGCTACTTTGAAGAACCTAGAATATGACATATTTTCAGTTGTTTCACACTTTTTTGTTATGTATATAATTCCACATGCGTTAATTCGTAGTTTTGATGCCTTCAGTGTGAATCTACAATTTTCATAGTCATGAAAATAAAGAAAACTCTTTGAATGAGAAGGTGTGTCCAAACTTTTGGTCTGTACTGTAAATACTTGTTATTATCCATGGTTTATTATTCCATATACAATCCATTACCACATATTGTCCCTCTCTATCGCTACCTCTTTTATTTGTATCTTATATCCTTATCAACCAAAATGCTTACACCTCTAGAAAAGGTGGAAAAAAACAAATGGTATGCTTACTGTACCCATGGTTTCTTTAATTATTTAATCATTTCTTTGGTTATATGTGTTTCCTATAGACATATAATTGCTGGTAGAAATCTTTTAATCACATTAAATACTGCTTTTCTTTTCATCCCTGTTCCAAGACCCCTAATATTCCAAGAAACTATACGCATCTCTTATTCCTTCTCAGTGATTACCATAAATATATATCTTGCATGGCTCGAGAGGAGGGTCCGAAAAAAATAAGAAGCAACACAAAAAACCTGGAGAGAGAGAGGAACGGGATCAGGAATTTGGAAGGTATGGGGCGAGAGAGAGAGAAAAAGCATAATAAACAAAAACAAAAAATACCCTTCATCACCCCACCCAATCTCAGTATACCCTACCAATTGACCCATAGGGCTTTTCTCACCCCTCGCTCTCCTGACTTAGCATTGACACTCACCTCAGCGCTTTTTATATTCAATAAATGTTTTCCCGATCCAGTCTTAAACTTCTTCCGGGGTGCTAAGGAACCATATTTTTTCTCTCCACACCACACGTAGCTTTGCTGGAAATAACATTGAGTATTGAACCCCTTTCATGTGTAACTCCTTTTTAATTTCTATAAATCGACTTCTGTCATGCTGTGTCTCTCTCGTGTAGTCTGGGAATATCATTACTGGAGTCCCTTTACAATCCAAAGTCTCCTTTTTCCTTGCCATATGGAGTATCTCATCCCTATCCCTGAACATCAGTAACTTGACCAATATTGGTCTGGGTCTCCTACCAGCTCTTCCAGATCTATTTTCTATTTTTTATCTATCTTGGCCTTCATCATCCTTCTTGTGTTGGGCAGGTTTCGGAGAATTTGCCTGTCTATTTATGCTGGTTATTAGCTGTTGCTTAGTACGATCTGCCTTTTTAATCCCTGGGGAAGTGGTATTTTCAAAATTCATCTGAGTCTTCCCTCTGTTTGCCTTGCCATTGCTCAATTTACTTGAAATTTAGATATCCTATTCCCATCCTCCTGCCTCTATTCCCCTTCCCCTCTTCTCTCCCCTTCCTCCCTTCTTCTCCCTCCCCTCATTCTTCCCTACCCTCTGTACCCCTTGGAATTAGATGGAACCCTTTAAGGCTACTTTCACACTAGCGTTCGGGTGTCCGCTTGTGAGCTCCGTTTGAAGGGGCTCGCAAGCGGCCCCGAACGCATCCGTCCAGCACTAATGCATTCTGAGTGGACGCGGATCCGCTCAGAATGCATCAGTCTGGCAGCGTTCAGCCTCCGCTCAGCAGGCGGACACCTGCTTGCAGCGTTTGGGTGTCCGCCTGGCCGTGCGGAGGCAAGCGGATCCGTCCAGACTTACAATGTAAGTCAATGGGGACGGATCCGTTTGAATATGACACACTATGGCTCAATTTTCAAACGGATCCGTCCCCCATTGACTTTCAATGTAAAGTCTGGACGGATCCGTCTGAGGCTACTTTGACACTTAGAAATTTTTTAACAATATAATGCAGACGGATCCGTTCTGAACGGAGCCACCATCTGCATTATATGAGCGGATCCGTCTCAGACGGATCCACTCTGAACACAAGTGTGAAAGTAGCCTAAATTAGTTATACATGATTCAGATAACAAAAAATAAAGAAAAAAGTCCCACTTTTCCTTTTTTTTTTATCATTTCCTTAATTCAAACACAATAAGACGGAAGGAATTAAAAAGAAGCCATGATTGCTGACAGTTAGTATTCCACCAAAAGTTTATATATGGCCAGTCTTTGCAGTCCAATTATATAACAAGAAAAAAAAAAAAAAACATGATTACAGACGATGAGACTCAACCATGAGACTCAGCTCCAAATTCATATACGTCCAAGTCCTTACAATCCAATTATTGCACAAAGTGAATCTGCTTTTATCTTGATCTTATTGTACATCTTCCAATCTTCAATCAGACTAGAGAAGAACATAAAATTGCCAGGGAGAAGAAAAATAAAAATAGTACCTCTGGTTGGCGGCTCAGCAGCAGCTTAGTGCTTATTTAAGGGGCTGTCGGAAGTTGCTTTTAAGGCTGTGAGTCTCGCTGACGGGACTTACAGCATTCATGCTGCAATTCTTATTTTGGCCACCAGATGGCAGGCCAACATAAGAAATGAGCAATTCACAGTAATACATTCATTTTTAAAAATACATGATGGTTAAGAATAAAAAAAAAATTATAAAATTGATTTATAAGCTTCAAAATCATTACAAATCTTTAAAGAAAATATATATAAAAAATATAAAAGTTCCGCCTTCCCCCCTTTCCGTATAATAAAAAAATAAATATCTAGATAACAAAAAATATAAACATCATGGGTATCACGGCGACCAAAAACACCCGTACTATTCAAATATAAAAATACTTTCCAATACGGCAAATTGCGTCACGAAAAAAAAAGTTTAAAATGGCCAATTTGCCATTTTTCATTGCTTCTCTTAGTCAAAAAAATGTAATAAAGTGTGATTAAAAAAGTCAGACATACTCCAAAATGGTATAAATAAAAAGTACAGATTGCCCTGCAAAAAAATTAGCCCCTATACAGCTCAGCAGACATAACTATGAAAAAGTGATGGGGGTCAAAATATAGTGATGTACAAAAAAGATTTGTTTTTCAAAGTTTAAATGTATTTTTACACTATTTAGACATAAAAAAAAACTATGGGGTATTGTTGGAATTGTACTGACCCAGAGAATGAAGGGCATGGGTCAGTTTTGCCACAAACAAAATGCTGTGGGAATAAAACCCATAAAATGGTGGAGAGATTGTGTTTTTTTCCAATTCCACACCATTTTGATTTTTTTAACCGCTTCCCACTACATTGTATGCCATAATTAATGGCTGGAATGAACCAGCCCTTAAAAGCCAGTTCAGGTCAGGTTTGTCCGAAAATCTAAAAGACCTATTAGTGAACTACCAGCATCTTGAAACATTAGAGGAGACTATGACACTCGCTGTTCGACTTGACAGATGTGTTAGGGAGAGACGGCACGAACGTTTGCTTTTTTCCCAGGAGGTGGTCCAGTCTGAGGTATGTCCTATGAGCAGAGCTGATTTCTCTTCTGAGGAATCCATGCATGTCGGGATGACTTGTAGAGGTCAGCGTCGCCGACGAGGTTTTTTTTTTCTATTGTGGAGAGTCAGACCATTGGATTAACCAGTGCTCCAAGAAAGCTTCTTCCGGTAAATCTACCAAGACGGGGGAGCTTAAGAACCAGGTATTTCCTAATGTGGTCAAGAGTAAGTTACTAGTACCTATTACTGTCTCCATGGGTACTAACAAATGTTCTGGTAATGCTTTTATTGACTCTGGTTCTGCTGCCAACTTTATTGATCAGATATTTGCATTAGGGTTGGGTATTCTGATTTTGACACAAACTACTCCCATCCACATCATGGCTATTGATTCCACCCCCCTGGTGGGTGATACTGTGAAGTATTCCACCCCTGAGATATCCTTGACTGTGGGGGGGGGGGGGGGGGGGTCACTTCGAAATATGCTCCCTGTTGGTTTTTGAAAACTTACCAGTAGAGGTAGTAATGGGAATGCCTTGGCAGTTCGGCCTGTCACCCTGCAAGTTAATCCAGAGGAAGGCAAAAATAAAATAACTGTGAGGTAGAAGCCAATTTTCCACACTTTAGGGGGATAAAAAAATTCCTTCCCGACTTCAATCAGGCAATCAGAATAACTCTCTGGATCATCGACCCATCTCTAGTAGCTATAGCCTGTAATATTATTACGCTCCAGAAATACATCCAGGCCCTCTTGAATTCCTTTATTGTACTCACCATTGCCACCTCCTCAGGCAGATAGTTCTATAGTCTCACTGCTCTTACCGTAAAGAATCCTCTTCTATGTTTGTGTACAAACCTTCTTTCCTCCAGACGCAGAGGATGTCCCCTTGTCACAGTGACAGTCCTGGGGATAAATAGATGATGGGAGAGATCTCTGTACTGACCCCTGATATATTTATACATAGTAATTAGATCTCCCCTCAGTCATCTTTTTTCTAAAGTGAATAACCATAATTTTGATAATCTTTCTTTACACTAAACTGTGTAAAGTAATTTACACTGATGAAGACAGTACACTACTACAGAGGGATCTGGATAGATTGGAGGCTTGGGCAGATAAGTGGCAGATGGGGTTTAGCACTGATAAATGTAAAGTTATGCACATGGGAAGGAAAAATGCAAGTCACCCGTACATACTAAATGGTAAAACACTCGGTAACACTGACATGGAAAAGGATCTAGGAATTTTAATAAACAGCAAACTAAGCTGCAAAAACCAGTGTCAGGCAGCTGCTGCCAAGGCCAACAAGATAATGGGTTGCATCAGAAGGGGCATAGATTCCCGTGATAAGAACATAGTCCTACCAATTTACAAATCGCTAGTCAGACCACACATGGAGTACTGTGTACAGTTCTGGGCTCCTGTAAACAAGGCAGACATAGCAGAGCTAGAGAAGGTCCAGAGGAGGGCATCTAAAGTAATAACTGGAATGGGGCAACTACAGTACCCTGAAAGATTATCAAAATTAGGGTTATTCACCTTAGAAAAAAGACGACTGAGGGGAGATCTAATTAATATGTATAAATATATCAAGGGTCAGTACAGAGATCTATCCCATCAGCTATTTATCCCCAGGACTGTGACTGTGACGAGGGGACATCCTCTGCACCTGGAGGAAAGAAGGTTTGTACACAAACATAGAAAAGGATTCTTTACGGTAAGAGCAGTGAGAATATGGAACTCTCTGCCTGAGGAGGTGGTGATGGTGAGTACAATAAAGGAATTCAAGAGGGCCCTGGATGTATTTCTGGAGCTTAATAATATTACAGGCTATAGCTAAAAGAGAGGGGTCGTTGATCCAGGGAGTTATTCTGATGGCCTGATTGGAGTCGGGAAGGAAGTTTATAGTCCCCTAAAGTGGAGAAAATTGGCTTCTACCTCACAGGGTTTTTTTTTTTTTGCCTTCCTCTGGATCAACTTGCGGGATAACAGGCCGAACTGGATGGACAAATGTCTTTTTTCGGCCTTATGTACTATGTTACTATGTTACTATGTTACTTTCAGGGTAGTTGCCATATTCCAGTTATTACTTTAGTTGTCCTCCTCTGGACCCTCTCCAGCTCTGCTATATCTGCCTTGTTTACAGGAGCCCAGAACTGTACACAGTACTCCATGTGTGGTCTGACTAGTGATTTGTAAAGTGGTAGGACTATGTTCTCATCCATTGCTTATTGGCCTTGGCAGCAGCTGCCTGACACTGTTTTTTGCAGCTTAGTTTGCTGTTTATTAAAATTCCTAGATCCTTTTCCATGTCAGTGTTACCGAGTGTGTTACCATTTAGTATGTATGGGTGACTTGCATTATTCCTTCCCATGTGCATAACTTTACATTTGTCAATATCTGTAAAGAATAAATCAAGGCAACTGGACGTACTGTAGATTTCTTGAAAACGTTTCACTCGTTCTTCCAACGAGCTTGGAAGAACGAGTGAAATGTTTTCAAGAAATCTACAGTACGTCCAGTTGCCTTGATTTATTATTTACAGATATATACCATGACCTGGATAAATGAGAACCTTCACAGACATTTTACATTTGTCAGTGTTAAACCTCATCTGCCACTTATCTGCCCAAGCCTCCAATCTATCCAGATCCCTCTGTAGTTGTATACTGTCCTCTTCAGTGTTAATTACTTTACACAGTTTAGTGTCATCTACGAAAATTGATACTTTACTATGCAAGCCTTCTACAAGATCATTAATAAATATATTGAAGAGAATAGGGCCCAATACTGACCCCTGAAGTACCCCACTAGTGACAGTGACCCAATCTGAGTGTGTACCGTTAATAACCACCCTCTGTTCTCTATCATTGAGCCAGTTACTTACCCACATACAGACGTTTTCTCACAGTCAGAACATTTTCATTTTATATACTAACCTTTTATGTGGTACAGTGTCAAATGCTTTGGAGAAGTCCAGATATACGACATCCATTGATTCACCGCTGTCAAGTCTAGACCTTATCTCCTCATAGAAACTGATTAAATTAGTTTGGCATGACCGATCCCTCACAAAGCCATGCTGATATGGCATTATTTGCTTATTTCCGTTGAGATGCTCTAAGATAGCCACAACAGATGTTATACTTACCAGCCTATAGTTTCCAGGCTCTGTTTTCGGACCCTATTTGAATATTGGCACCACATTTGCCATGCGCCAATCCTATGGGACATTCCCTGTCAGTATAGAGTCCGCAAATATCAGAAATAAGGGTCTGGCTATGACATTACATAATTCCCTTAGGATACGGGGGTGTATGCCATCCGGTCCTCGCGATTTGTCTATTTTAATCTTTTTAAGTCGCTGATGTACTTCTTCCTGGGTCAGACAGGACACTTTTAATGGGGAATTTATTTTTACATTCTGCATGTCATCTGACAGTTTATTTTCTTCAGTGAATACATTGGAGAAAAAAATATTTAATAGCTTTGCTTTCTCCTAGTCGCTCTCTGCGACTCCCCCCTCATTACTCTTTAAAGGGCTGACACCTTCAGATTTATACTTTTTAACATTTATATAATTGAAGAACATTTTAGGGTTAGTTTTACTCTCTTTGGCAATTAATCTCTCGGTCTCTAGTTTGGCCGCTTTTATTTGTTTTTTACATGTTTTTCCTTTTGTCATTTATTGCTTTGTTTACAGTTCTATTTATCCACATTTCTTTTTTGTTCCTTAACCTTTTATTCCCATACGGTATGTACCTCTCACAATGAGATTTTAGGATGCTTTTAAAAATATCCCATTTTGTGGCTGTATTTTTATTTTTGAGGACTTTGTCCCAGTTAGTTAGGCCTGTGGCCTCTCTTAGTTGGCTAAATTTAGCTTTTTTGAAGTTTGGTATTTTTGTCTTTCCCTGTAGAAACACTCTTTTGAATGATAATTGGAAGGTTATTACTTTATGCTCACTATTTCCCAGGTGTCCCCCAACCTGCACATCTGTTGTTCTGTCAGGCCTATTGGTTAATACTAAGTCCAGTATGGCCGTCCCTCTAGTCGGGTCCTGAACCAGTTGAAAGAGGTAATTGTCTTTGGTTATTGCCAAGAACCTGTTTCCTTTATGAGATATACAAGTTTCAGTTTCCCAGTCTATAACTGGATAGTTGAAGTCCCCGATAATAACCACCTCATTATGGTTTGCCGCCTTGTCTATCTCGTTTAGTAGTAGATTTTCTGTGGACTCTGGTACATTAGGTGGTTTATAGTAAACTCCTATTAGTAATTTATTATTGTTTTTAGCTCCATCTATCTCTACCCACAGTGACTCCACATGTTCATGTCCCTTATATCTTCACGGAGTGTGGGCTTTAGACAAGCCTTTACATGAAGGCAAACCCCTCCCCCTCTCCGGTTTTGACGATCCTTTCTAAACAGACTGTAACCTTGTACATTAACTGCCCAGTCATAGCTATCATCCAGCCATGTCTCAGTTATTCCAACTATGTCATAGTTCTCCTCACACATCACTAATTCCAGCTCCCCAGTTTTATTAATCAGGCTTATGGCATTAGTATACATACATTTGAGAGGTTTATGTATATTTTTTTACCCTACACCTTTCCTTTTGAACTGTTCTAGTCCCTCCTTCCATTCCTCCCCCAGTCTCTATCTGCACTATCTTCCCCTCCTATAATATAATTTCCCTCCCCCCCCAGTCCCTAGTTTAAACACTCCTCCAACCTTCTAGCCATCTTTCTCCACACACAGCAGCCCCTTCCCCATTGAGGTGCAGCCCGTCCCTACGATAGAGCCTGTAGCCGAGAGAAGTCGGCCCAGTTCTCCAGGAACCCAAACCCTTCCTTCCTACACCAGTTCTTGAGCCACTTGTTAATCTCCCTAATCTCCTGCTGCCATTCTTGGGTTGCCTGTGGTACAGGCAGTATTTCGGAAATTTCTACCTTTGAGGTCCTTGCCCTAAACTTTTGACCTAAATCCCTGAAATCATTTTTAAGGACTCTCCACCTACCTCTAACTTTTTTATTGGTTCTGATATGGACCACGACTGCTGGATCTTCTCCAGCCCCTCCCAGTAATCTGTCAACTCGATCCACAATGTGTCGAACTCTAGTGCCAGGAAGACGGCATACTGTTTGGCGATCACGGTCTTTGTGACAGATTGCCCTATCTGTTCCCCTAATAATAACTACCAGCACCTGTCTGGCCTGCCCTGCTCTTCTGGTTCCCTGCTTACTGGGGCTGACATTCTCCTGACTGGCAGAGGAAGTGTCTGGCTGCAGCATTGATGTCCCTGGACTGACATCTCCCTCATCTGCCAAACGTGCAAACTTGTTGGGGTGTGTCAGATCAGGGCTAGCCTCCCTAGCACTCTTCCTTCTACACCGCTTTCTAACTGTTACCCAGCTAGCTACCTCACTTTCCTCAGCCTCCTCTCTGTCACCCTCCCCCTCATCTACCCCAAAGAGTGCTTGCTCGGTGAGAAGAAAACTCTTTTGCAAATTGTCAATGCCTCTCAGTGTTGCAACTTGCCCGTTTAGAGACTCGATTTGCGATTCCAAACTGGTAATTTGCTCACAATTACATAATCCCATTATTGACTGGACCAAAGGGAACTGGTGAAATGGGGGGTTGAATGCAGCTCCTGCTTGTCTGTGGTGCAAGCGAGGGTCTCAGCAGAATCCGATACATTGTCTTTAGTCTTAATGGAATATATGGATGTATTCTCCTCCTCGAACCCCGAGTCGCTACCGCCCCATAGGTCTTACGATTGCGCCATTGGATTGGTAGAGGGTGCCAGGTTTCCCAAGGGACGCATCTATAATCTTTCTAGACCTGAACGCAAGGCCATGGAGGATTATGTTAAAGAGAGTCTCAGTAAGGGACACATTAGGCTTTCTGTATCTTCTATGGGAGCGGGATCTTTCTTTGTCAAAAAGAATGATGGAGGCCTCAGACCTGGTATCGATTATCGGGAGTTAAATAAGATTATGATCAAGAATCAATACTCCCTCCCGTTGATTCTTGATTTATTTCATCAAGTAATGGGAGCTTCCAGGTTCTCTAAAATTGATTTGAAGGGGGCATATAACTTAATTCGAATTAAGGAGGGAGACAGCTTTCAATACTCCAGCTGGACACTTCGAATATCTTGTAATGCCTTTTGGACTCAGCAATGTGCCAGCTGTGTTTCAAAATTTTCTGAATGATATTTTCAGAGAATTCTTGGGTAAATTCGTAATTGTCTATCTTGATGATGTTTTGATTTTTTTTTCCCCTGATTTTGAGAGTCATGTGTCTCATGTTAAACAAGTGTTGGAGGTTTTGAGGAAGAATCAATTGGCTGCCAAACAAGAGAAATGTGTTTTTGGGGTACAAAAATTATTGTATCTCGGGTATGTTCTCACTCCTCATGCTTTTAAAATGGATCCTAGCAAGGTATTAGCAATTATGGACTGGGTAAGGCCATCGTTCTTAAAGCCTTTACAACGTTTTTTAGGATTCACTAATTATTAGAAACATAGAATGTGTCGGCAGATAAGAACCATTTGGCCCATCTAGTCTACCCAATATACTGAATACTATGAATAGCCCCTGGCCCTATCTTATATGAAGGATGGCCTTATGCCTATCCCATGCATGCTTAAACTCCTTTACTGTATTTGCAGATACCACTTCTGCAGGAAGGTTATTCCATGCATCCACTACTCTCTCAGTAAAGTAATACTTCCTGATATTACTTTTAAACCTTTGCCCCTCTAATTTAAAACTATGTCCTCTTGTAGCAGTTTTTCTTCTTTTAAATATTCTCTCCTCTTTTACTTTGTTGATTCCCTTTATGTATTTAAAAGTTTCTATCATATCCCCTCTGTCCCATCTTTCTTCCAAGCTATACATGTTAAGGTCCTTTAATCTTTCCTGGTAAGTTTTATCCTGCAATCCATGTACCAGTTTAGTAGCTCTTCTCTGAACTCTCTTCAAAGTATCAATATCCTTCTGGATATATGGTCTCCAGTACTGAGCACAATACTCCAAATGAGGACTCACTAGTGCTCTGTACAGCTGAATGAGCACCTCCCTTTTTCTACTGGTAATTCCTCTCCTTATACACCCAAGCATTCTGCTAGCATTTCCTGCTGCTCTATGACATTGTCTGCCTACCTTTAAGTCTTCTGAAATAATGACCCCTAAATAGCTTTCCTCAGATACTGAGGTTAGGACTGTATCGCTGATTTTATATTCTGCTCTTGGGTTTTTATGCCCCGGGTGCATTATCTTGCACTTATCAACATTAAATTTTAGTTGCCAGATTTTTGACCATTCCTCTAGTTTTCCTAAATCCTTTTCCATTTGGTTTATCCCTCCAGGAACATCAACCCTGTTACAAATCTTTGTGTCATCAGCAAAAAGACACTTACCATCGAGGCCTTCTGCAATTTTGCTGATAAAGATATTAAACAATATGGGTCCCAGAACAGATCCCTGAGGTACCCCACTGGTAACAAGACCATGGTCTGAATATACTCCATTGACTACGACCCTCTGTTGTCTGTCCATCAACCACTGCCTAATCCAAAAGAGTACAATTTATTGATAAGCCTTCTATGTGGGACAGTGTCAAAAGCCTTACTAAAGTCTAGATAAGCGATGTCTACTGCACCTCCGCCATCTATTATTTTAGTCACCCAATCAAAAAAATCTGATTAGTTTGACATGATCTCCCTGAAGTAAACCTATGCTGTTTTTCATCTTTCAATCCATGGGATTTTAGATGTTCCACAATCCTCTCCTTAAGTATGGTTTCCATTAAATTCCCCACTATTGATGTCAGGCTTACTGGCCTATTACTGTAGATTTATAAATAATTTTTCGATAATTGCTAGGCCCTTGACTGACCTTACAAAAAAAGGGGCGGACCTAAATAACTGGTCTGTTGAAGCTACTAAAGCATTTGAAACTCTTAAAAAGGCCTTCAGTAGCGCTTCTGTTTTGATTCAGCCAGATCAAGAGAGACCTTTCATTGTGGAGGTGGAGGCCTCCGAGGACGGAGTAGGGGCGGTCCTCTCACAAGGCCCCGCTAGTCTTACCAATTTAAGGCCTTGTGCCTTCTTTTCCAGAAAATTTTCTCCAACCGAGAGAAATTATTACGTGGGGAATCGTGAATTGCTGGCCATTAAATGTGCGTTTGAGGAGTGGAGGCATTTTCTTGAGGGGGCAAAACATTGTGTTACCGTTGTTACTGATCAAAAAAATCTGATGTTTCTTGAGTCTGATAAGAGGTTGAATCCCCGTCAAGCTAGATGGGCATTGTTTTTTTTTACACTTTTACATTTCTCCATAGCTTTCAGGCCAGGAAGTTAGAACGTGAAGGCAGATGCTCTATCTCAGAGTTTCTGTGCGTTTCAGCCGATAGACGCACCGCCTGAAACCATATTGCCAGCTAAAGTCTTTTTAGCAGCCGTGTCCCAAGATCTTACAGCTCTTATTAAGGCTGAACAATATCTGGCCCCGGCACCCACACCAACAGATAAGTTGTTTGTTCCTGAACATTTCCGTCTCTAGCTGTTGTCATGATTCTGTTGTGTCTGGACTTCCTGGTATCAAGAATAGTAAAGAGCTGGTGTACCAAGTCTAAAACCCCCTAGAACTCACCCTGCTAGTGAGCTGAGACCCCTACCCATTCCCAGTAGACCCTGGTCTTATATTTCTATGGATTTCATCATGGACCTGCCATCACGAGGGTAAAACTGTGGTTTGGGTAGTGGTATACAGGTTCAGTAAGATGGTACATTTTGTTCCTCTTGCTAAGCTTTCTAATGCTAAGACTCTGGCCTCTGTATTTGTGGAACAAATTGTACGTTTGCACAGTGTTCCCGAGAACATTGTGTCTGATAGGAATGTCCAGTTCGTGTCTAGATTTTGGGGAGCCTTCTGTCAGAGGTGCCAAATTGTCTTTCTCGTCTGCCTATCATCCTGAGAGTAACGGACATACAGAATAACTTAATCAGTCTGTAGAACAGTTTCTCAGCTCATATGTCTCTGATCAACAGTTATGGGTTAAGTACCTTCCTTTCGCAGAATTTGCGATAAACAACCATGTGAATTCCTCCGCTGGTGTCTCCCCATTCTTTTGTAATGACAGTTTCCATCCTCGTTTTCACTCTGGGCCATCCGTCTCCTTGTGGATAAAGTCTCGTCAGAACTGTGCACAGTTTGGGCTCGGGTTCAGTGGAACCAAGAAAAAGCTCAAAACAATAAAAAAAAATCTAAGCAAATAAGAAACGTTCTAAGGGATTTTCAGGTTGGGGAGAAGGTGTGGCTATCTTCTAAAAATGTGCCTCTTAAGGTTGTCTCCAAAAAGTTTGCAACTCACTTTATAGGTACGTACGAGATTACGGAGGTAATTAATCCAGTATCTTTTAAATTGAAGTTGCCCAAATCTTTCCACATCCATGACGTCTTCCACAAATCTCTGCTTAAAAAAAAATATTACTCCTGTTGTTCCTTCACAGTCCGCTCTGCCGCCCGTACTGGTTAATGATTCTGAGGAGTTTGTGTTTTCCAAAATCTTGGATGTTAGGAGAGTCCGTAACTCTTTACAGTACCTGGTGCACTGGAAAGGCTATGGACCGGAGGAACGGTCCTGAGTGCCAGCTCGGGGGCGGCCGAGGCGCACTCACATCATCAGCATGCCCGGCGTTGCCCGTTCCCGTGGTAACCACTCTGGGGCTGAGTGCGCTCGGCGCTCGGCTGTATTGGAACCCAGGAGTCATGTGACGCTGGCCACGTCACATGACTCCACTAGCACCCTATTTAAACAGGCAATCTGCTAGCCACATATTGCCTGTTATTGAAGTCATTCCTGCAATATACTTACCCGGTTTATTGTTCCTGCTTGGCTTCTGATTTCCCGTCCATCTTATCCCTTGTCCTGGCCTTCCCACCGGGTTCTGACTTCGGCTTCTCCTGACGACCCTCTGCTTGCTCCTCCAGTACCTTACTGCTCTCTTGGTTTATTGACTCGGCTTGTTTGACTACTCTGTTGCATGTGTTGTCTGTCTTCCCTGCACTTTCCTAGCTAAGGGTTTGTCGACCAGTTGTCCCTTGTCGCTAGGACTTGCGAGGCAAGTAGGCAGGGACAGGGGTGCGGGTGGAGCTCAGTGGTCACTTCCCCACCCCCTGTGTGTGTGACAGTCTGTTCATAGTTATAGTAGTCAGGGCTCAGTCTTAGGGATTCACTAGGTGGTGACCTTTCCCCCTTTCCCTAGTTTCCAGGCCTAGTGCCTTTTTCCTTGCCTCTTGTGGTCGGTGTGGAGTTATTTACCCACACCGTGCCGTGACAAAAACATGTTAACATGTAGAGTGATCTCTCACATCAAAGGTCTTGAGCAGTGAGGGGCTGTCATCTCTTCCAAGTAGTGGTGCATGCACATTGCTGCTCTGTTAGCATTCCTCAGTCTTGAAATTTGCAAACATGTTTATCAAGAACCTTATTGCCAGCTAAAGGTTCTGCAGAAAGAGAGTTTAGAGAAACAGAGAGAAGTGCTATAATCCCCATCATTCCTGTTGAGCAACTTTTTCGCAACCCCCGACTCCCATTGCAACTCCCACTCTTGTGGCTAGTCATAATTGTACTCTCAGACTAGGCCTGGCAACTGCTCAATACATTTCCTACAGTATCACTGTATATAATGTCATTGTTTAAAACTGTTGAGGGGGTCCTGACAATAACATCTTTTAGTCCTCCTCCTGGGTGGGCCCATTCCCCCCTCCTCCTGGGAGGGGCCCCTTCCCCTATAGCTACGCCCCTGCTTGTTATTGTTAGATATACTACTGCTCCTATTGTGAATTTTAATAAAGAGAGACATTTATTTACACCAACTGGCCTGGTTCTTGAGTCCACTATTGAGTTCAATTGTCTATTTGTTAGCCTCTCCAACCACCACCAGGCAGGAGCCCCAACATCATCTTTGCATTGCAATATTCTTATCCCTATAAGTTTTTATTTTTTTCCATCGACGGGACTGTGAAAAGGCTAATTTTTTGTGGGGAGATCTGTAGTTTTTTATTAATATCATTTTGGCATTTGGTAATTTTTTGAATTTCAATAGTAAGGGGTGATTTGATTATTTTTTTCCATAGTTTTTTTATATTTGTAAAAACCTTTTTTTCACTTATTTTAAGTGCACCTAGGGCACAGCAATAGTCTGACTCTTCTCCCATAGACTGCAATGATTTAAAATTACAGCCTTACAGAGATTCACTATGTTCCTATGGAGCCCTGCCACATGCAGGGCTCCAAAGGAACCTTGCTCTGGCAGGCCTCAGAGTCTTCAGAAGGCCCAAGGCTGCTACAGCAACTGAACCGCTCCGATCTCAGTGCTGGGGAGCCATTTGGGATTTCACCTCTCAGATGCCATGGTAACAATTGACCAGGGAATCTAAGAGGTTAAATATCTGTGATCAGAGTTATCGCATATTATGGACAATGTCATAATATGGCACCTGCTCAGCGTCTGAGCGGGGCACCATCTTTAAGTCTAGAGCTACACGACGGCTCGACACATAGGGCTCAGCTACACTGCAACATGTGTCGTGCGACATTGATGTCGCACCAATTTTTATAAGGCTAGTCCATGGTGTCACACTGCGCACTGCAACGCGACAGTTGCAGAAAAATACATGCTTGTCACAGCATGTCGCAGTGCGACACCATAGACTATCATTATAAAAATTGTTGCACGACATATGTCGTCATGTAGCCCTTGCCTAAAGACCTGACTTTTGCTGTAAATGTGGTCAGGAAAAGGTTAACGCTATGGTCACCTTTGGGGGCAATTGTTTTATTATTGCATTTTCACTCATTTTTGGCAAAAATCTTTTTATCAATTGTCTCATAAACATACATTTAAACAATATTCATACTCATTTCCTAATAATATGGCTCAGGCAGCATGACTAATGTGGTGCAGGGATAGATACTTTTGTACAGCTCTGTATAATTGGTTGGATTAGTTTGAGACAGCATTTTGTGCCAGAATTGTGGTAGCTTTAAATATCACATATTAGAACATTTCCTTTCCTAACAAGCCACACCCCTTTTCCAATAAGCCATGGCCGTAATCAAGCTAGATGCACGCAAGCTGCACCAAATTGCATCAAATGTTGGTGCCGTTTATGACATTGTTCAGCTGCTTTAACCAGCTAGGAGCTGGGGTAGATTTCAGTTATAATTTACTTGTTTTCTTACAGTAAATGTGTTGGGTTGTGGCTGCCTATTCTCTTCTGTTACTACTACTACTACTGGTATTGCTACCCATAGACAGTCTTGTATGTTTCATGCTCTACTGCTCCTGCTGCTGCTGCCATATTGCGGCCTGTCAAACGTCCCAGAGAGCCAGTAGTGGGGTGAGGAACCCACTGGCAGTAAGCAGCTGACAGCCCAGAAACGCGGTACAAGTTTAGGGATAATCCAAGAGGGGTAGTCAATGTCCAATCCGGGTCTAGGCAGGCAGCAAAGGTTCAAGGCGGAAGACAGTCCAAGGGTCAGTAACCGGGAAGGATACAAAGAAACAACAGGCAAATAGGAGGATCCATAGGGAGGCTAGGTGTTCAC
Organism: Bufo gargarizans; assembly: GCF_014858855.1. Taxonomy (NCBI): domain Eukaryota; kingdom Metazoa; phylum Chordata; class Amphibia; order Anura; family Bufonidae; genus Bufo; species Bufo gargarizans. Next base: position 87,011,931 of record NC_058086.1, on the reverse strand, counting down.
CATAAGGTGGAATAACAGCAATGAGCCAGAGCTTAGGCCAGGTCTTTATAGCCAGGGAAGGTAGGAATCACCCCCTGGTCCCTAAGGCGACCAGGAGGCCTCCCTCCCCGGGAACCAATGGCAGACGAGGAGGATGGAAGGTGTGTACTGGGAACCTCCCCCAGCAAGGCTCACACCTGACAGCTGGATAATGCAGGAACGCTATGCTCCTGGGAACGCGCGCAGCCTGCGTACTGCGCATGCGCACACGCGCGTACCCGCACCTCGGGCACCAGGTGTTCTACCGAGCTGAAGGGGAACCCGTGCCCTGCGCCGTGCCCGCATTCCCCGAGTAGGGGGTAACAACCCCTGCTTCCTGACACGGCCACATACCACTATATACCAGTATATCCGTACCGTACCCTTTCCACATCCACACTGCACTGCTGTTGCTCCCAGGTTGTTCACAATGAGCCACTTATTAGTCTGACAATCAATACTTGTGATCGGATCGGCTAGCAGATAGTGACCCCTAACACTAGCAGTGGAGGTGTGGCGGAATTGCTTACGTGAGGATAGCTTAAAGGGGGCCACCTTAGGATGGAGGATATGAGAGCTAAGGGCTATGGGTGGGAGGGTATGACGTCCTGTGAATCGCATCGCTATGGAGATCGCGGCCCCCAACTTATGTAGCCGCAGCTGGCGCCTCCCCTCACACAAATGCGGCGTCTGCCGTGCCTATACTTGTGATCGGATCGGCTAGCAGATAGTGACCCCTAACACTAGCAGTGGAGGTGCAGTGGAACTGCTTACGTGAGGATAGCCTAAAGGGGCCAAAAAGGAAACACTAGACCCGGATGGTTCGAAGGACTCATGTTACAGACTTACAGCAATAGTGTCACAACCAGACAGCTGAGAAGCTCTGACAGAAGCCTTTCAGAACCTCCTCCTTGAGTTTTCTTTGTTGTGCTGTTCAGTTCCTCATCTCGTTAGCCTCTCTAAGCTGTCATGTAGTTGGACTGATTGCTTCCCTTTAAATTCCTCCCCATGATGCATTACTGGGCGGCTTATATTTCTTCCTGGAGTGTGTGTGCATGCTGATCCCATTTCCCAGTCTGCTACTAAAGTTAAGTGCTGTACTTTCATCTGTTATTTTCTGTTTGCTGGATCCCAGGTGACCCTGACTCCCTCCGTGTCTGGTGTAGGGAGCCGGTGGTCGTGTCCCCTCACTATTGTAGGGTGTTCAGGGGTTATATAGTCGAGGTACGTAGATATGCAACCATCCACCTCTGGGATCTTTGCATAGGCTGAGCAGCCAGGGAAAGTGCTAGGTCTTGTGCAGGGGTCTCCCCTTGGTTCCTTAGCTTTGGATCCAGTGAGTCATATATGCATGTTGCTTTGTCTTGTTTCCTGTACACCGTCCGTGACATTATAAGCCGCCCAAACTGTCTCAAGCATGGATCCGGTTTCACTTTTGGCTGAACACTTCCAGGGTCTTTCATTGGAGGTAGCTGATCTTCGTAAGACTTTTTCTCAGCTTCAAGTGACCGGTTCAGCTTGCGTTCATGGAGTTTGTTCTGAGCCTAAGATCTCGCTCCCGGATACGTTCTCCGGGGGTAGTGAAAATTTTGTGCGTTTTAGAGAGGCTTGCAAACTCCATTTTCGCCTTCTTCCCCATTCCTCTGGTGATGAGGAACGGAGGGTGGGGATCATTATATAACTGCTCAGGGGTAACGCTCAGTCTTGGGCCTTTTCGCTGCCGGAGGGGGCACGGCCTCTCCGTTCAGTGGATGAATTCTTTTTAGCCCTGGGTCAGATATATGATGATCCGGATTGTATTGCTCTGGCTGAGTCTAGACTACGTCTATTATGCCAGGGTAAACAATCCGCAGAGATATACTGCTCAGAATTTCGGAGATGGGCAGCTGATACTGGTTGGAATGATGCTGCACTCCGAAGTCAATTTTGCCATGGTCTTTCAGAGGGATTGAAAGATGCATTTGCCTTTCATGAGAGACCAATTTCCTTGGACTCTGCTATGTCTCAGGCTGTTTGTATTGACAGGCGTCTTAGAGAGAGAGGAGAGATATCTCCTTCCTGTCATACTCAGTCCCAGGACAGTGCAGCGGTCTCTTTCTGTGCGCTGGGCTCTCGGTCGCTGTCAGCCCCTTCTGAGCAGGAGCCCATGCAGCTGGGGTTGATTGCTTCTGACAATAGAAGATTCAGCTCGCATGGGAGGGTTTGTTTTTGTTGTGGAGGTATAAATCATTTGGCAAATGTTTGTCCCTCTAGGAGATTCAGGCAGTTTTCTGGGAGTAATAAAGAAACAAACAGGAAAAAATCTTTTAAAAATGTTCCGTCTGTTACTATTGGCAGGGTTGAGGCGGAAATTGAAGGTTTTCCGTTTGCTTGTAGTTCTCGCTTTGTCCTGCCTGCTAGGGTGGCGCTAGAGAGCAAGAGCATTTTTTGTGAGATTTTTGTGGATAGTGGAGCAGCGGTCAATCTCATTCATAGTCAATTTGCAATAACTCATGGTTTCCAGGTGTGCACTTTGGGAAAGGATATTCCTGTTTTTGCTATTGATTCCGCTCCACTTTCTCAGAAATCATTAAAGGGCATAGTTCACAATATCCGTTTAATTGTGAGTGATGCTCATGTTGAGGATGTGTCATGTTTCGTCCTTAGCGGTTTGCCTTCTCCTCTAGTGTTGGGGCTACTCTGGCTCACTAAACATAATCCCACCATTGATTGGCAAGCGAGGCAAATAAATGGTTGGAGTGACTTTTGCAGAGAGAATTGCCTCACGACGTCTGTTTCTGAGGTTGCTACTAAGACTGTACCATCTTTTCTCTCTGAATTTTCGGATGTCTTCTCTGAGAGTGGAGTTCAGGATTTGCCCCCACACAGGGAGTACGATTGCCCTATTAATCTCATCCCAGGCGCCAAGCTGCCTAAATCTCGTTTATACAATCTTTCCCAACCTGAGAGGATCGCTATGTGTGCTTATATCTCTGAGAGTCTGAGAAAAGGACACATACGACCCTCGAAGTCACCTGTTGCCGCTGTTTTTTTCTTTGTTAAGAAAAAAGATGGTTCTTTAAGACCTTGTCTGGATTTCAGGGAGCTGAACAGTATCACTATTCGTGACCCTTATCCGCTTCCTCTAATCCCGGACCTGTTTAACCAGGTTGTTGGGGCTAAAGTCTTTTCCAAATTAGATCTAAGAGGGGCATACAACCTGGTCAGGGTCAGAGAAGGGGACGAATGGAAGACGGCCTTCAATACCCCTGAGGGCCATTTTGAAAATTTGGTTATGCCTTTTGGTTTGATGAATGCCCCAGCCGTTTTTCAGCATTTCGTGAACAGCATTTTTTATCATTTGATGGGAAAATTTGTATTAGTGTATTTGGATGACATTTTGATTTTTTCTCCTGATTTCAAAACTCATAAGGAACATTTACGTCAGGTCTTGCTCATTCTGCGGGAGAATAAATTATATGCGAAACTGGAAAATTGTGTGTTTGCGGTTCCAGAAATTCAATTTCTGGGGTTTCTTCTCTCCGCTTCTGGTTTTCGCATGGACCCCGAGAAGGTCCGCGCTGTGCTTGAGTGGGAGCTTCCTGAGAATCAGAAGGCGCTGATGCATTTTTTGGGCTTTGCCAATTATTACAGGAAGTTTATTTTGAATTATTCCTCTATTGTTAAACCACTCACTGATATGACCAGAAAGGGGGTAGATTTTTCTTCTTGGTCGGTAGAGGCGCGCAAGGCTTTTTCTAATATCAAGGAGAGTTTTGCTTCCGCTCCCATCTTGGTGCAACCTGATATTTCTTTACCCTTCATAGTTGAGGTTGATGCTTCTGAGGTGGGTGTGGGTGCGGTCTTGTCTCAGGGTTCCTCTCCTGCCAAATGGCGACCGTGTGCCTTTTTCTCGAAAAAACTCTCCTCCACAGAGAGAAATTACGATGTGGGAGATAGGGAATTGTTGGCCATCAAATTAGCTTTTGAGGAATGGCGCCATTGGCTGGAGGGAGCCAGACACCCTATTACCGTGTTTACCGACCATAAAAATCTGACCTACTTGGAGTCAGCCAAGCGTCTGAACCCGAGACAGGCCAGATGGTCTTTGTTCTTTTCAAGATTTAATTTTGTTGTCACGTTCCGCCCTGGAGTTAAGAATGTGAAGGCAGATGCCCTGTCACGTTGTTTTCCGGGAGGCAGGAATTTTGAAGACCCGGTTCCCATTTTGGCTGAAGGTGTGGTGGTCTCTGCTCTTTTTTCTGAATTGGAGGCAGAGGTGCAGGCAGCCCAGTCAGAGGCTCCTGATCTTTGTCCTACTGGGAGGTTGTTTGTGCCTCTCGCTTTAAGACACAAGATTTTTAAAGAACACCACGATACGGTCCTTGCTGGGCACCCGGGGGCAAGAGCCACACTGGATCTCATCGCTCGGAGATTCTGGTGGCCTGCGCTTCGTAAGTCGGTTGAGGGTTTTGTGGCAGCCTGCGAGACTTGCGCTCGTGCCAAAGTCCCTCATTCACGGCCATCAGGTCATCTCCTTCCCTTACCCATTCCTTCCCGTCCTTGGACACATCTGTCCATGGACTTCATAACGGACCTGCCTCGTTCCTCGGGGAAGACGTTGATTCTGGTGGTGGTGGACCGTTTTAGCAAAATGGTGCTTTTCCTGGTTTGCCCAATGCTAAGACGCTGGCGCAGGCATTTATTGATCACATTGTCAAATTGCACGGTATTCCTTCAGATATAGTCTCTGATAGGGGCACGCAGTTTGTTTCCAGATTCTGGAAGGCTTTCTGTTCTCGCTTGGGGGTTTGGTTGTCATTCTCTTCTGCTTTCCACCCGCAGTCGAATGGCCAGACAGAGCGCGTCAATCAGAATCTGGAGACATATCTGCGCTGTTTTGTGGCGGAGAATCAAGAGGATTGGTGTTCTTTTTTGTCCCTTGCTGAGTTTGCTTTAAATAACCGTCGTCAGGAGTCCTCTGATAAGTCACCATTTTTTGGTGCATATGGGTTTCATCCGCAGTTTGGGACTTTCTCGGGAGAGGGGTCTTCTGGTTTACCTGATGAGGACAGATTCTCCTCGTCTTTGTCATCTATTTGGCAAAAGATTCAGGATAATCTAAAGAGCATGAGTGAGAGATATAAGCGTGTGGCAGATAAGAGACGTGTGCTTGGTCCGGACCTGAATGTTGGTGATCTGGTGTGGTTGTCTACCAAGAATATCAAATTGAAGGTTCCCTTCTGGAAGTTGGGTGCTAGGTTTATTGGGCCTTACAAAATCCTATCTGTCATCAATCCTGTTGCCTACCGTCTTGATCTTCCTCAGACTTGGAAGATCCATAATGTTTTTCATAAGTCCTTATTGAAACCTTATGTTCAACCCATTGTACCCTCGCCTTTGCCTCCTCCTCCGATTATGGTTGATGGGAATCTTGAATTTCAGGTCTCTAGGGTTGTGGATTCTCGTCTTGTCCGCGGTTCTCTCCAGTACCTCGTTCATTGGGAGGGTTATGGTCCTGAGGAGAGGATGTGGGTCCCAGTGACGGATATTAAGGCCTTTCGTCTCATCAGGGCTTTCCATAGGTCCCATCCTGAGAAGGTGGGCTCTGAGTGTCCGGAGTCCACTCGTAGAGGGAGGGGTACTGTCACAACCAGACAGCTGAGAAGCTCTGACAGAAGCCTTTCAGAACCTCCTCCTTGAGTTTTCTTTGTTGTGCTGTTCAGTTCCTCATCTCGTTAGCCTCTCTCAGCTGTCATGTAGTTGGACTGATTGCTTCCCTTTAAATTCCTCCCCATGATGCATTACTGGGCGGCTTATATTTCTTCCTGGAGTGTGTGTGCATGCTGATCCTGTTTCCCAGTCTGCTACTAAAGTTAAGTGCTGTACTTTCATCTGTTATTTTCTGTTTGCTGGATCCCAGGTGACCCTGACTCCCTCCGTGTCTGGTGTAGGGAGCCGGTGGTCGTGTCCCCTCACTATTGTAGGGTGTTCAAGGGTTATATAGTCGAAGTACGTGGATATGCAACCATCCACCTCTGGGATCTTTGCATAGGCTGAGCAGCCAGGGAAAGTGCTAGGTCTTGTGCAGGGGTCTCCCCTTGGTTCCTTAGCTTTGGATCCAGTGAGTCATATATGCATGTTGCTTTGTCTTGTTTCCTGTACACTGTCCGTGACACTTACTTCCCAAAAAAGGAAATAAAAGTGATCAAAAGAGTCGCATGTATGCCGAAATAGTACCAATCAAACCGTCACCTCATCCCACAAAAAATGAGACTACATGAGACAATGGCCCAAAAAATAAAAAAACTATGGGGACACTATAACATGATTTTTTTGTTTCAATGATATTATTGTGTAAAACTTACATAAATAAAAAAAGTATACATATTAGGTATCGCCGCGTCCGTATCGACCAGCTCTATAATAATATCACATGAGCTAACCCCTCAAATGAACACCGTAAAAAATGAAAAATAAAAACAGTGCTAAATAAACCATTTTTTGTCACCTTACATCACAAAAAGTGTAATAGCAAGCGATCAAAAAGTTATATGCACCCCAAAATAGCGCCAATCAAACCGTCATCTCATCCCACAAAAATCATACCCTACCCAAGATAATCTCCCAAAAACTGAAAAAACTATGGCTCTTAGACTATGGAAACACTAAAACATGTTTTTTTTTGTTTCAAAAATTAAATCATTGTGTAAAACTTACATAAATAAAAAAAGTATACATATTAGGTATCTCCGCGTCCATGACAACCTGCTCTATAAAAATACCACATGATGTTGTAAATAGCCCAAAAAAAAAAGGGCCAAAAAAGCTATTTCTTGTTACCTTGCCTCACAAAAAGTGTAATATAGAGCAACCAAAAATCATATGTACCATATGTACTAGTACCAACAAAACTTCCACCCTATCCCGTAGTTTCTAAAATGGGGTCACTTTTTTGGAGTTTCTACTCTATGGGTGCAGCAGGGGGGCTTCAAATGGGACATGGTGTCAAAAAATCTGCCTTTCAAAAACGTATGGCATTCCTTTCCTTCTGTGTCCTACCGTGTGCCCGTACAGTGGTTTACGACCACATATGGGGTGTTTCTGTAAACTACAGAATCAGGGCCATAAATAATGAGTTTTGTTTGGCTGTTAACCCTTGCTATGTAATTGGAAAAAAAATAGTAAAATGGAAAATGTGCCCAAAAATTGAAATTCTGAAATTTCATCTCTATTTGCCAATAACTCTTGTGGAACGCCTAAAGGGTTAACAACGTTTGTAAAATCAGTTTTGAATACCTTGAGGGGTGTCGTTTTTTAGATGGAGTCACTTTTATGGAGTTTCTACTCTAGGGGTGCATCAGGGGGGCTTAAAATGGGACATGGTGTCAAAAAAAAAATGTCTAGCAAAATCTGCCTTTCAAAAACGTATGGCATTCCTTTCCTTCTGCGCCCTGCCGTGTGCCTGTACAATGGTTTACGACCACATATGGGGTGTTTCTGTAAACTACAGAATCAGAGCCATAAATATTGAGTCTTGTTTGGCTGTTAACCCTTGCTTTGTAACTGGAAAAAAATTATTAAAATGGAAAATCTGCCAAAAAAGTGAAATTTTGAAATTGTATCTCTATTTTCCATTAATTCCTGTGGAACACCTAAAGGGTTAACAAAGTTTGTAAAATCAGTTTTGAATACCTTGAGGGGTGTAGTTTCTAGAATGGTGTAATTTTTGGGTGGTTTCTATTATATAAGCCTCACAAAGTGACTTCAGACCTGAACTGGTCCCTAAGGCTGGGTTCAGACCTGAGCGTTCGGGATGGAGCGCTCTTTATGCGCGATTGTATGCGCGTTTACAATCGCGGCTCCGGAACAAGCGAACACCCATTGTCGCGCGTTCCCGGAACGCGCGACAAGAAGCTCCTGTACTTCTTGGGGCGTCGGGCGTTTTACAGCGCGATCGTACGTGCTTTAAAACGCTCAGGTGAGAACCATTCCCATAGGGAATCATTGGTTCTTGCCTGTTGAACCCAGCCTTAAAATTGGTTTTTTGAAAAGTTCAGAACAATTTCGAGATTTGCTTCCAAACTTCTAAGCCTTGTAACATCCCCAAAATATAAAATATCATTCCCAAAATGATCTAAACATGAAGTAGACATGGGGAATGTAAAGTAATAACTATGTTTGGAGGTATTACTATGTATTATAGAAGTAGAGAAATTTGAAACTTTGAAATTTGTAGTTTTGTACAAATTTTTGGGAAATTTGGTATTTTTTTATAAATACATTTTTTATTTTTTTACTTCATTTTACCAGTGTTATGAAGTACAATATGTACCGAAAAAACAATCTCAGAATGGCCTGGATAAGTCAAAGTGTTTTAAAGTTATCACCACATAAAGTGACACTGGTCAGATTTGCAAAAAATGGCCTGGTCCTTAAGGTGAAAATGAGCAAGTTTTGCAAAAGTCACAAAAAAGTCATAACTCCACACCAAGCAACCCCTGATGTACTTTATATATATATAGGTGTAAACCACATTGCATTCACACCAAATATATTATTACGGTGTGTCAATTTATAAATTAGGCACAGGCATACAAAGCAAAGTCAGACTTACAACTGACACAAAAATAACCGCAGATTATACATTTCCCTCAGTGTTCTTATCAAGGAGTATTTGAACTATACCTGGTTATTGGTTCAGCTTATGTTTTATTCATTTGTAAACTAAAAACCTGAAAAAAAAACTGAAAGGGTCTTTGGAGAGAAGTCATTGATTTCTATATTTCTATTGATGCGCCTGGATGTGTAATTACAAACTTACATAAAATTGGGAAAGTACAGTAACTCTTTTTATGATAAAAGTCATAATTAATATGAATGTATCTTGCATATGTTCAATAAAAATTCCCAAGGATACCATCAGGAGTCACATACATAACTGCATTGTTCTGCATTTTGACAATTCATAAATCTATACAATTCATTTGCACAGAAGTTTTGTGATCATGCGCACATATTAAATAGACAATAAATAAAAAACAGTAGGATAAAATGTACAACTCATACCTTCCTTTTCCAGGTCAATTTTGAGCTTTGACACGCCAAGTTCTACAGCTAGTTTAATAGCTTCTACATTCCATTCTGTTGAAGTGTCATTCAGTATAATCATATTAAGAGTGTAGGTGCCATTGGAGCACTGTAAAATCACCAGGGATGGCAGACATAGAATAGATATGAACAGATATATCACCGTCTTCACCATTTTACTTCAACAATAATCTATTAGGACTTTTCCAGGATGTCACTGAAAGCATAACAGAAATGCAGTGAAAGAGAGCAGTGATAACATGAAACTTCCTTCTACTCCCATCTCAGAATTACCTGGTCACACATTAACAGCAGTAGATAACAGAAAGATTGCTTCTGTATTTGTATTCTATACTAGTACAGAGATGGGTAAGATCTAGAGATGAGTGAACCTTTTGAGATTTGGTTTGGTCAGGTTCAACAAATTTTTGAAAAAGTTTGGTTTGGACCAGAATGGATTCTAAAAAAAACCAAAGTGGTTCCAATTGCCCTGATGAATTGGTATATAACACTATCTAATCTCCTATGACTCATACTTTTTAGGAAAAGATGTTATCTCTTTTTGGTAATTTTTTAAAATAAATGTTTGCCCCCCCCCCAAGCTCTTGAACGCAATTACAGCAAATCATGTTTAAAAAGTTAGGGATTTTTGGCTTGGTGAAATTTCAGAATGAACCTAAAAACCTAAAATGCACTCTAACCTTTATAGGTGAACTTAATGTGGTCTTCTCTAAACATTTGAATGCACACATCTAACTGTTCAATGTTTAAGTACTTTTTTCACAACTTGCTGTTCTCTAACAAGGAGCTTAACAGCAAAATTCAGAACAGGTGTTTGATCCATGAATTGCCCAACAAATTTCCTGGTTCAATTAGAATTGGTGTTCAAACAGTCCTCCTCATCATGCTGTTCACATTTTGACATCATGAGACCAAGAAGACACCAAACAATTGATCAACAGTACCTTGCCATTGCGAGGCTACAAGCAGGATGTTCTCAGATGGAAGTGGTCACTGATCTTAGAGTGTCATAGAGATACAGAGAGACTGGTAGAGTCACAGAAAGGAATAGAAGTGGACGTCCTTTGGCCACATCCTACACTGATGACCACTTCATTATGAACAATGCCCTGCAGAATTGGATGATGAATGCCACACAACTCCAGGCACATTTAAGGGAGATTAAAGGCACCCAAGTTTCATGCCAGACCATTCAAAACCGTTTATATCAGCGTGGTCTGCATGCTAAACAACCTGCAAGGGTACCTGACCACACCACCAGGCACAGGTGTCATAGTCTTGAATGGGCCAGGGAGCATCTACGCTGGGCAAGGGACCAGTGGACCTCAGTGCTGTTCACTGATGAAAGTCGATTCACATTGATCAGAAATAATGGTCGCCAACAATATTAGACATGTCAAGGAGAGCATTATGCATCAGCCACTGGTTACCCTTTGTTGTTCGTGGTGTTATAGTGTGGGAAGGTGTGCCTTGTCAATACAGAACTGCCCTACACTTTGTGAATGGTACAGTGACTTCTTGAATAACATCATTATTCCAGTCATTGTGCCTCTGCATGAACAACACAGGCCTAATTTCATCTTCATGGATGACAATGCGCCGCCTTTCAAGAACAGTGGGATGCCATGACTCAGCAGATAATAAGTCGACTTGTGAAAAGCATGACATGTCGTTGTCAAGCTGCAATTGATTCTCAAGACCATATGACAAGTTATTGAGACATTTTTTGTGTGCCCTAATTTCATGATATAATATCACTGTAGCGTGAACTTTTTACTTTTTCCATAAATTTCACCTGAAAGCCAAATCGTAACTTTTTGTGAGTTGTGTACATTGCATTGGGTAGAGCATGTTTAGACACACTGCACATGTGTTTATGCTTTTCCAAAAATACTCCCTTATTGGGGGCAGATGGTGTTTAAACACATACAATGTTATGGGATTGCAAAAAAATGACAGTGGATTGTTGGGGGAAGTGCAGGGTTGCCAATCAGAATTTTTTTTCTGGAAAATGTATCTCAAAGTTACGGAAAGCCAACATTTTTTACGGACAAATTGAGATGTAAAATGATGATAATTACCAACAAAATAATCAAGTCAAGTACCACCAGCCTCAAAATATTAATGGACACATTTTTTCTTCACAGACACAGGAAAAAAGTCGCCTTTTTTTTTACGGACTATCCATAAATTTCTGGATTGTTGGCAATCCTGACCAAATGTCCAAAAATGATGCCTTGATGAGGTCAGAATGTCTACCCATAGGTGCACTACTTGTCAGAAGAAAAAGTGGCTCATTCTAAACAAGCCTAGAAAAATGATCACCTTTTAATTGTGAGCAGCAACAGTACAATAAGGTTGTGGAAAAGGTAGAGCAATAGAGCAAGGTGGCTGCAATAGTAGCAGAAGCTGCATAGCAAGGAACATGCTAAGCAGAAGATCATCTATTTATGGGTGGTAGTAGTGGTAGCGGCAGATGCTTAGTGTTGATAGTGGTGGCAGTAGGGGATTAGTAGCAGTAGCAGCTGCAGTGGTGGCAGTGGCAGCAGCCATATGGTACATGTTGACAGGTAGATAGCAGCAGTGGCATGATGGTGCCAGTGGCATGATAGCAGCAGCTGTACGGAACATGATGGTAGGGAGGCAGACAGCAACAGTGGCAAGATGGGGCACTGTGAGCAAGGCCAGATCTATTTATCAGCCACAGCCGGAGGAGTTTGAAAATCCTCCTGAATCCAGGCCTGGTTCAGTTTGACAAAAGTGATGTTTTGGACACTGGCAGAGGATAACTTGGTTTGTCACCATGCCCCCTGCAGTGGTTAAAACCCTCTCCAAGATGAAAATGGACGCTGGGCAGGAAAGATGACAGAGAGTATATTGGGCCAGTTCAGGTCATTGTTCCAGTCTGCTTGCCCAAAAGTTCATGGGGTCAGGGAACAGCATATGTGACGGATACAGGTCAGGGTCTAGATAGGACTGAACCTCGGCATTGAGGTCTCCACTTGCTCATTTGCCTCAGCCTGGCATGGCACATGAAAAATACGGTCCATTATATTGAAGAGACTGAACTGGCTCCTGCAGCTTCTGTTGCTTGTGGCAGCTGAAAGGGCAGGGGGAAATGGTTGACTCTATGGGGGGCAGAGAGGGGGCCTCCTTAAGATGACGGCTGGTGTCCGCTCAGTGAAAGCTGAGTACACAGAGTTTTCCTGGCCTTCCTTTTGAAAAAGAGGAAAATATTCCCCCATTTTGCTTTGATAGGGAGGGTCTAAAAGCATGGCTATACAGTAATCATCAGACTGCTTGGTGTGAATGATTTGCTTGTCAATGCATAAGAAAGCAGCATAAACCTCGTCATTCTGCCCAAGGAACCAGTTCTTTCCAGCTCCACCCCCCACTGAGAAGATTGGGTGTTTTGGCCAGTTTCATCGTCTTTATACTCTACTTGTGACACGTCCTTCGGTGGCAGCTTCTCATCCTCCTCCTCTTTCTTCAAGTGGGTTCCCAACAGTTACAGGACTGCAAGCTGCATTAGTTGTTCTTACATGGTCATCCCTTGCTGCATGAAAATCAGTGTCTGTTCTAAGATAAATATGAGGGGAATGAGTTCGTTCATGCCGCAGTTGCCCCTACTGACATATTTTGTGGTTTCTTCAAATGGCGTCAGCACCAGACAAATCTCTTTGATGAGCTGCCACTGCCTGACCTTAAAACAACACATAGTAACATACTTTATAAGGCTGAAAAAAGACATACACCCATTCAGTTCAGCCTATTATCCTGCAAGTTGATCCAGAGGAAGATTAAAAAAATAAAAATAAAATGGAATTGAAATGGAAGCCAATTTTTCTTTTTAGGGGAAAAAGTTCCTTCCCAACTTCAATCAAGCAGTCAGAATAACTCACTGGATCATGATCCCTGCTGAGACGCTCTGGTGCATAACAAAATCATTTAGGGCTTTACGCTGTTCATAGAGATGCTCTGGCATCTCAATGTTGAATTCCAATTAAAAAGTTGCAATTAAAGACAGACTGTTCTGTTGCTGCAAGTCCAGAAGAGCGTTCCCCGCCACATAACAATGTTTGAAATGGGAGGACAGTCTCCTGGACATTGCCAGCACCTTGCACAATCCAGTGTACTTTTTAAAAAAGCATTGCATGGTTAATCACGTGCGCCATGCAGAGAGCATGTGTTATTTCCTCCAAGGTGATCAGCTCTAACACCACATGGCAATGCTTGACTTGACACGTGATAGGACGAGGGTGTCCATGGAGGAGGAGGTGGAGGATGCGGATAAGTGCTTGGTGTGGAAGCAAGGCTGACACAATCATGGAGGCAACAAAAGGACCTGGCCTGCTGCCTCTCCACTACCGCAACAAACTGTGACCCAGTGGGCCCTGAAAGATATGCACTGTCCCTGCCCGTAACAGCTACTCTTGGAGTGCACCTTGCCACACAATGGTAAGTAGTGTCCCACATTCTGTGCCACATGAGTAAAGAGCAGAGATTGCTATTTGGGAGAAATATTGCCGGTTAGGTATCTACCAGCAAGGTTGAATGCATGTAATCAGTTCCCTAAAAGCAGCAGACTCTACTAAATGGTACGCCAGCAAATTGGTCAACTTGGATTGGATTGCAAGGTGTGTAAAGTTGGCCTGGCTGCTACAAGGGAGTGCAGAAGAAGGACTAAACTCTTGTTGCAGTAGCTGTCGGCTGCCTCTCTTTACCACGGGATGAAGTGATTCCGCTTCATGCCGTTAAATAGAGTTGTGGTGCCTATGTTTGTGTTTGACTGCCCACAGCTTATTTTACTCTTGCAGAGCTTGCATAGGGCAATGTTGCTTTCTTCTGGCAGCGTGGATAAAAACTGCCACACCAGAGATTTTCACGTAGAGTTAGAGGCAGCTGAGCTTGGCTTAGCTCTGGCATGTTTTGGGCCTAATGCACCCAAAATGTCAGTGGCATCACCATTTCCCAAAGTAGATTTGGCCCTGGCAGTTGTTTGGAAGTTTCTAGCCATAAGTATCCTCTGCCCTCTTTTATGGGTGCCACTATTACCACCAGTGGTGTAGCGTGGGAAGAGGGAAGGGGGCCGTTTCCCCGGGGGCAAAATTGCAGGGGGCGCCAGGCAGCAGGAATTTAAATGTGGGCCATGGGAGCTCCCGTCCCCTCCGTTCAGTCTCATAGGCTTCAGGCTAGTGACCTAAAGCCTATGAGGCAGTAGAGAGGTGCAGGAGATCGCGATTACCTCACCGCGACCTCCTGAGCAGGGTCTCACGAGATGACGTGGCACAGGAGAAGCATGACGAAGGAAGGAAGAGAGGTGAGTATTTATTATTATTTTTTAATAGGCAGACCATACTGGGGGCACTATGGGGGTGGGGGACATTATACAAAGGAGGCAATAATATATAGAAAGAGTGGGGGCCATGGCCTAGGGGCACTATTGGGATGGGGGACATTATACAAAGGAGGCAATCATATGTAGAAAGAATGGTGGCCATGGACTAGGGGCACTATTGGGGTGGGGGACATTATACAAACGAGGCAATCATATATAGAAAGAATGGGGGCCATCGACTGGAGGTACTATGGGGTGGGGGACATTATATAAACGAAGCAATTATATATAGAAATAATGGGGGCCATAATTATTACAATAATAATACAGAGGGGCCATAATTATTACTAGTGATGAGCGTGAGGTGCCATATTCGATTTAGTGAATATTCGAGTGATTATTCGTATTATATTCATCGAAATCGAATATTTGTCATTTTCTATTTAACGCGATTAATATGCGATTTTATTATTCACGTATTGCGATTTTTCTAGAATACAGTTTGAGTTGAGTTGGATGCGAATCGAATAATGGTGGCAAGTAAATTCAAGGAAGCTGAAGAAGAGATCCTCGTCATAGTAGGTAAATTGAACATTTCAACTTGTTTAGTTATCTTACTAATATTCTTATGTAGGTTTATGGACTTTAAGTTTTCGGAAATATCCTTGTATGTGAGAACTATTTTCGCATAACATTTAAATTTGCATTGCACATACTTTGATTAGATATAAATGATTTGTGGAAACAAGTATTGTTGACATTCAAAAGCAATATTTATTTCACATAATCATTAACATTTACTCATACAAGATAAAATGTTATTTTATTTGTATTACTAAAATAAATAGTTAAGCATTTTTGATATGACAAACGGTTGGTCTGCCATCAAAGCACTATCTCACTGGCATCTGCTATATATTTATATGCTATCCATACATACATGTGGCCGACATGTCATTATGTATGGATAGCAGAAAAATATATATCAGATGCACATTGCTCATCTAATTTCCTGCCTCACACAATATACCCACACTACATACCACCAAACCCCCCCTCAAACCTACACCCCCTCTGACCACCCCCCCCCCCCACCCCCAACACACACACACACAGTCTATTCAAACTGTGGTCCTCCAGCTGTTGTCAAACTACAACTCCCATTATACCCTTCTATAGGATGATAGCTGTAGGCTGTCATGAAATGATGGGAGTTGTATTTTTGCCACAGCTAGAGGGCGGCAGTTTGCTGGAGGGCCGCAGTGTGCGGATGGCTAGTCTAAAGATTCTAATAAGTGTCCTGTTGGTCAGGAGACGTAATTTCTGTATTTGCTGGTTCATTTAGCGTTACCCATGGTGCACCGCGTCGAGGCGAACCAGCTTTACACCCCCCCCCGGCCGCCGCCATTATAGTAAATGTGGACGGATCGTCATTTTTGTGGCAGGGGCGTAGCTACAGGGGATGCGGGGTGAAGTGGCTGCTTGGGGGCCCTGACCCAGAAGGGGCCCATCCAGGAGGAGGACTAAAAGATTTTGTCAGGGCCCACCCAACAGTATAACACAATGAAATGATACGCAGTGAATGTATAGACAGTGTAGGAAACGGATGGAACAGCTGCCGGGCCTGGTGTGAGAGAGCAGTGCATGTTAGAGAAAGGCTATGATGAGATCGGCTCCCAGAGAGACAAGCAAGCCGATGTCCGTCGTCTCCGAGTGGAACTCTGGAGGGATCACGACGGACAACATAGTCGCCTGGCCGTGTTAAATGGTCGGACCTTAAGCGGAGGTATCTTGATAGAATCCGCCAGATCCGTGACCAACACTGTCCAGGTACAATGTTTACTGAGTGTTGGTGAAATATACAAAAGTAACGTAATGCTGAGGTACATTTATGATTTGTGATTTTTATTTTTACATAAGTCTAATTTGTTATTATAGTTGCTCGCCTTTCCTTCACACAGGCCTGCCAGGAGGGATTCGTGGGAGGTGTCTGCGTCTGAGGAGGAGGAGCAGCCAGGACCCTCAGGGCTACCAAATGCCCCTGCACCACCACAGGAGGGGGAGTGTTAATGGAGGAGGAACAGGGTGGACCCTCACCCCAACATGAATCACCCCCCCCCCCCCCCGGTATTTGATGATGAGGACGAGGAGGAAGAGGAGGAGGATGTATTAGTGACAAGCCCACACAATGAGGGTAAATATGTGCTTTTTCTGTTTAAACTCATTCACACACACATGTGTCAGTTTAGTCATATTGGATAACATAAATCCCCACACTTACAGTTCATTACATGAAGGTAACAAAACAGTACTATCGCAACGCTCTTTACAGTCTGGTTCCCTTCTCAGATTGTTCTGCGTTGGGATGGCCTGTCCACACTTTATCTTAACAGCCTTTTTAACCACAACGTTATGAGAAAATAGGATGGAGTACGGGTGAGACCGGTTCCACCCAATGTCTCTGTTCACTATTAAAACCCTGATCCAAAATCCATATTAAAGACAAAACCCCAGAAACCAAACAGGCGTGCTGATTCCCGGCGTACTGATTCACGTAAATTATCTCCCCGAGGCATACATTCCCATTGAGACATACCGAGCATCCCTGATTCTCCCCTTTGGGCTACTACAGTGCAGATAGCAATATCAATCCTTACTTTCAAAATGTAATAGTGGTAAAATATAAATTTTAACCCTTTCATGACCAAGGGTCATTGATGCCCCAATGTCCAGGTCAAAATTTTCAAATCTGACATGCGTCACTTTATGTGGTAATAGCTTTGGAACACTTTTACTTATCCAAGCCATTCTGAGATTGTTTTCTCGTGACACATTGTACTTCATGATAGTCATATATTTGAGTCAATAAATTTCACCTTTATTTAGGAAAAAATCCCAAATTTACCAAAAATGTGGAAAAATTTCAATTTCTCTGCTTCTAAAACAGAAAGTGATACCTAATAAAATATTTATTACTTAACATTCCCCATATGTCTATTTTATGTTGGCATCATTTTGGAAATGTCATTTTATTTTTTTAGGACGTTAGAAGGCTTAGAAGTTTAGAAGCAATTCTTATAATTTTTATGAAAATTTCCAAAACCCACTTTTTAAAGGACCAGTTCAGGTCTGAAGTCACTTTGTGGGGCCTACATAGTGGAAACCCCCATAAATGACCCCATTGTAGAAACTACACCCCTAAAGTTACTCAAAACAGATTTTAAAAACTTTGTTAACCCTTTAGGCGTTCCACAAGAATTAAAGGAAAATGGAGATGAAATTTCAAAATTTCACATTTTTGGCAGATTTTCCATTTTATATATTTTTTTTCTTTAACACATTGAGAGTTAACAGCCAAACAAAACTCATAATTTATTACCCTGATTCCGCGGTTTACATAAACACCCCACATGTGGTCTTAAACTGCTGTACGGGCACACGGCAGGCGCAGAAGGAAAGGAATGCCATATGGTTTTTGGAAGGTAAATTGTGCTGGATTGGTTTTCTGAACGCCATTTTTTTTTTATTTTTGTGCCGATCGTCTTGTGCAGGGGCTCGTTTTTTGCAGAAAGTGTTGAGGTTTTTATTGGTACCATTTTTGGGTACATAGGATTTTTTGATCATTCATTATTACACTTTATGTGGCAAGGTGACCCAAAAATTGGCAGTTTTGGAACAGTTTTCATTTATTTATTTTTACAGCGTTCATCTGAGGAGTTAGGTCATGTGATAGTTTTATAGAGAAGATCGTTACGGACGTGGCAATACCTAATATGTATACTTTTTCTTATTTATTTAAGTTTTACACGATAATAGCATTTTTGAAACCCAAAAAATGATGTTTTAGTGTCTCTATAGTCTGAGAGCCATAGCTTTTTTATTTTTTGGGCGATTGTCTTAAATAGGGTATCATTTTTTGCGGGACGAGGTGACGGTTTGATTGGTACTATTTTGGGGGTCATACGCCTTTTTGATCGCTTGCTGTTGCACTTTTTGTGATGTAAGGTGACAAATATAGCTTTTTTGGCACAGTTTTTTTAATTTTAATTTTATGGTGTTTATCGGACGGGGTCTATCATGTGATATATTTATAGAGATGGTCGTTACGGACGCGGCGACACCTAATATGTGTATTTTATTTTATTTTTTCATTTTTTTATAGGAAAAGGCAATTTCTTTTTTCTAATTTACATTTTTATTTATTTATTTATTTACTTTTATTATTTTCACTTTTTTTTTTTATCAGTTCCCTCTTGGATCTTGAAGATCCAGTGGGGCTGATAGTTGTACTATACTTTGCAATGCTCTTGCATTGCAAAGTATAGTACTTCCAGATTGCCTGTAGGTGGCAGCACTGGACGCCTTTGCCATGGCAACCAGACGCTTTTGCAAAGCGTCCGGTTGCCATGGCAACCATCGGGTGCTGCAATCACAGCGCTGCAGCCCCGATGGTGGAGAGAGGGAGCTCCCTCCCTCTGTTAACCCCATGGATGCCGCAACCGCGGCATCTATAGGGGTTACAGGAGAGTGTCAGCATAGAGCTGACACTCTCTGCTGATGGCGGCGGCTCAGTAATTGAGCCGCCGCCATCGCACACAGCAGGGGGATCGGGGGATCGGGGGATTGGGGGGGGGGGGCAGCGCAGGAAAGAGGGGGGTTCCGGGAGGCTGCCCATAATATCGAGGGAGGCGGGCAGGAGAGCGGCTTGAAAATTAATGCAGGGGGCGGGGAGGCGGCGGACCGCATAAGTGCATGGGCACAGATCAGCGGGGCACAGATGAGGGGCACAGATGAGGGGGCACAGATCTGCACTAAGTGCTTGGAGGGGCACAAATCGGGGAGCATGAGGTACACTATCTGCTTTCAGACTCTGATCTGCAGAGCGCAGATCAGAGCCTGAAACCGGCATTTAACACTGCCGCGATCCGATTGGTTAGTCTGCACAGACTAACCAATCGGATCGATTGCCGGCAAGGGGCCACTCTGATTGGTCCCTTGCCGGCATTACTGCACTGTATGCTGTCCGTGACAGCATACAGGGCAGGGGCAGAAGCTTTAATCCAAGCGCTTTGCAGCGCTTGGATTAAAGAGCTGCCAGAACGTTTATATACGTGGTAGCTGCACGGGGTATGTGCAGCTATCACGTATATATACAGATTGCAGACGTGAAGGGGTTAATAATTATGAAGTTATAACAAGAACACTATTGTGCCAACCACCTGCCAATCCCGTCGTACTTTGCCACAGTTGCCATACATGGCTAGTTCACTCGAGAGTGAAGACCATTATAGGAGGTGAATCCACTTTGAGCACAGTTTACATTTCAGATTAGTTTTTTGTCGCAAAATATGATAGAATACTATTTATATCTCAATAAATTAAATATAGGTCGTTTATTTTGGAATACTTCATTACAGTGTAGTGTTATTTAGTAGTTCAGATAATGGTTATGATGTAGATAAATTAATTAGTTTATAGTTTTGACACTTTTGAATCTGGTAGAGGCAATATTTTTTTTTAAATAAAATGATTATAAAATAAAAAAAAAAACAACAAGAGCCCTATCATTCATACCAATAATTTAAAATTTATGATACAAATCAAATAGCATATGTAAATTATGACCTCAATGCCATAGACTATTCCTGGCCCAATGGCAGGTTATACATAAGAAAATCTGATTTTATGTAGACAGAACCTCTGAAAAATGTATTCTTCACAGTATTTGTTTCACCTACAATGGCCATTAGTCAACAGCTTTATACAATATTCACTAAATTGCATTTAATCTGATGACAAAATAAGAAAACCCCTTTTTTTTTTACAGTACTTAAAGAAATGAAAACTAAAATGTTGGCCCTTTAACGGGACCACACTAAGAATCTACGGGAGCTCCGGGAGCTCCACAATAGAAAGCTTAGGGAGATCAAGCTCCAGTTCTCCCACAAAATGGCAGTTCTGGAGGAGCAGCACACCAAAGCCGTGGAGGAACTACTAAATCTCCACAACAAAGTACAAGCATTGCCTTAATGCAAATTGTTCATTTTAATATTTTTCTGTTTTATATAATTATAATGTTTTAATATTTAACTTATATTGTGTGTTTGTTGTTATTTTTTTAATTGAAGGTTTCTTTTTAATTTCTAAACACAAGGTTACAGTAAGGCCCCTATACTCCATCACAAACTCATCAGTATCCTAACAAACATCACCTGCAGGTACCTATAAAAGGGATATTATTTGTCCTACACAGTACTCTATAGGATATTGATAATAGCAGTAGTCCTTGATTATGGTGGAGTATATGGCCTACACATAATCATTAAGGAACTGGATAATAGCAACAGTTATTGAAAATGTTGGATTATAAGGCCTACACCAATCTCCAAATCATCTTGACAAACCAGCAGCAGGCAGATGGTTAGTTAACGTTGTAGTTTAACCACCTCCCGTCACACTAACGCCGAAAGGCGTCATTCCTGCGCGCTCCCAGGTCACACTAACGCCGATTGGCGTCATCTCGCGTGAGCCGAGATTTCCTGTGAACGCGCGCACACAGGAGCACGCGTTCACAGGATCGCGTAGTTCACAAGTTCATCTGCAGCCTGCCGGCCGCGATCATTTGCTGGCAGGCTGTGGATTTTTGAATCGACCAACGAAATGGTTATGTCAGACGCTATTTTGAAAATAGCGTCTGATATAACTGCTGCCTGGTCCTCTGGTGGTCCCTTTTGCTTGGATCGACCACCAGAGGACACAGGCAGTTCTGTAAGTAGCACCAAATCATCACACTACACATTAGATATTACCCTGTCATTTATTAACCCCTTATTTAGCACCTGATCACCCATATTAGACTCCCTGATCACCCTGATCACCCCCTTAACCACCCCCCTGTCATTGATCACCCCCCCTGTAAGGGTCCCTCATCCCTGCCAGGTAGTTAGCTACTTTCTAGGTAGTTTAGCGCCCAGCCCACCGCACCGCAGTCATCGCTGTCGCTAATCAGCACTAGTACTATATAGTATCTGTAAGTGATCAAGACTGATCGCATTCAGATCTATATAAGTACATTAGGGTCACCTTAGGCTCTACAAAACGCAGTGTTCGCCTGATCAGGCCTGATCTTGTGCGCACACTTGCGTTCAGTCCGCCCCACCGCAGTGACAGAATTATTTTTTTTCTGATTACTGCAAAAACACTGTAAAATCGGTGCGCCGCTATAAAGATCACTTTTGAGCTTTTTGGATCTTTATTAGCGATTGCAGCTTTACTTCGCAAGCACTCCTTTTTACTAGGTAGGTTTGCTCTTTTTCCCGGGTAGTCTCAGAGGAATACCCCCTAAATTTAGTGAACCCAAAATGTCAAACAAGGGGTATTCCTCTGAAGAGGCCTACAGGATTCTGGCCGTGATGGATGAAAGCGAAGGGGACGCCTCATCCGCTGAATCCAGTGGTTCAGAATATGAACCTGTAGACAGCAGTGGCACTCTAACCGCTAGCGAAGATTACGAGGTAGAGGTCCCTGCTACGGTCAGGCGTACCCGATCCCATGTCAGAGTTCTGCAAACCCCGCATGATGATCCTCATTTGCAGCAGAGTGTTGCTAGCGCTGATCTTGTTTATGGTGCGGCATACACCAGCAGCGCAGCACACCCTGGACCTTCTACCAGCACTGCCGTATTCCCTGGTGAAGTGGCGAGCACCAGAAGGGCAGTCCCAGCTGGTACAGTGGCACGTGCAATAACTCCCCAGTCGCAGCCACCGCATTCACAGGCCCGTAGAACCCTTAGTCTCCCAGAGGTGCTGGCAAATCCTAATTGGCAATCCCCTGATTCCGCCGCACCCGTATTGCCCCCTTTCACCGCCCAGTCTGGAGTCAAAACATCTGCATAGACGAGTCTCTAGTACATTTTACCGGGCGCCTTGGCATAAAACAGTACATCCCCAGCAAGCGCGCCCGGTATGGGGTCAAACTGTATAAGCTCTGTGAAAGGGCCACAGGCTATACATATCGTTTTAGGGTCTATGAGGGAAAAGACTCAAAACTGGAGCCGGTCGGATGTCCTGACTACCGGGGGAGCAGTGGCAAGATTGTCTGGGACTTGGTGTCACCCTTATTCCACAAGGGGTACCACTTATACGTGGACAATTTTTACTCAAGCGTGGCCCTCTTTCGGCACTTACATATAGTCGGAATTCAATGCTGTGGCACCGCGCGACCTAGTCGCTGGGGCTTCCCCCACCGGCTCGTTAGTACCCGACTTGCACGGGGGGAGAGGGGTGCCTTGTGTGACCAAGAACTGCTCGCTGTGAAGTGGAGGGACAAGAGGGATGTTTACCTTCTGTCCACCATTCACGCAGACACGACTGTACAAATTGAAAGGGCAACTGGAGTCATTGTGAAACCCCTCTCTGTCCACGACTATAACCTTCACATGGGAGGGGTGGACTTCAATTACCAGATGTTGGCTCCCTATTTAGTTTCCCGATGCACCAAATGCTGGTATAAGAAGGTGTCTGTTTATTTAATTCAATTGGCGATGTACAATAGTTTTGTTCTCTACAGTAAGGCTGGGAGAACAGGATCCTTCCTAAAATTCCAGGAAGAGATCATTTTGGAAATCCTGTATCTAGGAGGGTCCGTGCCCCAAGGCCCTGATGTAGTGAGCCGGCTACATGGCAGACACTTCTCGTCTGTCTATCCTGGTACCCCAACTCAACGTTCCCCAAGAAAAATATGTTGTGTCTGTAGCAGGGGTGGAATAAGGCGTGACACCACCTTTTTTTGTTCTGACTGTCCTGACCAGCCTGCCCTATGCATAGGGGAGTGTTTCCGCAAGTTCCACACTCAGGTACACTATTAGCATAGGGATTGCATACACAGGACAGGCACACAGGGGTCTTAGGGACCTTTCACACAGAGCTGCCACAAACCTCTCCTTTCACCTGGGACAAAGTGCATAATGTACTTCGCCACATCTCTGGGCGATTTGCGCTTTGCACATTGTCCCATGGGGAAGGAGAGGTTTGTCCAATAAAGGTAAAAAAAAATAAAAAATAAAAATAAAATCACCGGTAAGCAAAAAAGTTATTGTTCTGTTTCAAAAGTTTATAAAAGTTAATGTTCTCTAAAGCTAATGTTAATAAACTTATCGCGTTGCGGCCTGTTTTTTTTTACCTTCTAGGTGGACCAAGCGATCAAGCAGCTGCAGCACTGATGTGCATTCTGACAGAAGCATTGCGCTGCTGTCAGATTACACAAAAGTCAGTGTATGCGGCGCTGCAAGACGAGATTTCTCCTTTGCAGTAAAAGATACGTTTGCCGAGGCATATGAGCTGAGGAGGCGGCGGTGTTCATATACTTTGGCAAACACTTTGTATATATAAAAAATTAATAAAAAATCCCGGCAATGATTTATTCATCCACATCGATTGATGTGAATGGAGAAATCGGGTTTGCCAGGGCATACGAGTTAAGTGGGTATGGATGTTGGGCGGAGCTCCTATGTCCTGGCAGACGCCTTTCCCCTCCTTTTTTTTTTTTGGGCAGAGATTTTTTCATCCACATTGATCGATGCGAATGAAGAAATCTGTGCCGTTCATTTTTTTCTTTCAGCCCAGAGGCTGAACGGGAAAAAAAAATCTCATTACCTGTATGCTCAATATAAGGAGAATAGCAGAAACTCCTAATGCTGGCCATACATGTAATGATTGCGGAGACCCTCAAATGCCAGGGCAGTACAAACACCCCACAAATGACCCCATTTTGGAAAGAAGACACCCCAAGGTATTCGCTGAGGGGCATATTGAGTCCATGAAAGTTTTAAATTTTTGTCCCAAGTTAGCGGAAATTGAGACTTTGTGAGAAAAAAAAAAAAAAAAATGCCCTCCTAAAAGGAATTTGGGCACCTTTGCGCATCTAGGCTGCAAAAAAGTGTCACACATGTGGTATCGCCGTAATCAGGAGAAGTTGGGGAATGTGTTTTGGGGTGTCATTTTACATATACCCATGCTGGGTGAGAGAAATATCTTGGTCAAATGCCAACTTTGTATAAAAAAATGGGAAATGTTGTCTTTTGCCAAGATATTTATCTCACCCAGCATGGGTATATGTAAAATGACACCCCAAAACACATTTCCCAACTTCTCCTGAGTACGGCGATACCAGATGTGTGACACTTTTTTTCAGCCTAGGTGGGCAAAGGGGCACACATTCCAAAGAACACTTTTCGGATTTCACCGGTCATTTTTTACAGATTTTGATTGCAAACTACTTCTCACGCATATGGGCCCCTAAAATGCCAGGGCAGTATAACTACCCCACAAGTGACCCCATTTTGGAAAGAAGACACCCCAAGGTATTCCGTGAGGGGCATGGCGAGTTCCTAGAATTTTTTATTTTTTGTCACAAGTTAGCGGAAAATTATGATTTATTTATTATTATTTTTTTCTTACAAAGTCTCATATTCCACTAACTTGCAACAAAAAATAAAAAATTCTAGGAACTTTCCATGCCCCTCACGGAGTACCTTGGGGTGTCTTCTTTCCAAAATGGGGTCACTTGTGGGGTAGTTATACTGCCCTGGCATTTTAGGGGCCCATATGCATGAGAAGCAGTTTGCAAACAAAATCTGTAAAAAATGGCCTGTGAAATCCGAAAGGTGCTCTTTGGAATGTGTGCCCCTTTGCCCACCTTGGCTGCAAAAAAGTGTCACAAATGTGGTATCGCTGTACTCAGGAGAAGTTGGGGAATGTTTTTTGGGGTGTCATTTTACATATACCCATGCTGGGTGAGAGAAATATCTTGGCAAAAGACATTTCCCATTTTTTTATACAAAGTTGGCATTTGACCAAGATATTTATCTCACCCAGCATGGGTATATGTAAAATGACACCCCAAAACACATTGCCCAACTTCTCCTGAGTACGACGATACCAGATGTGTGACACTTTTTTGCAGCCTAGGTGGGCAAAGGGGCACACATTCCAAAGAGCACCTTTCGGATTTCACCGGTCATTTTTTACAGATTTTGATTGCAAACTACTTCTCACGCATATGGGCCCCTAAAATGCCAGGGCAGTATAACTACCCCACAAGTGACCCCATTTTGGAAAGAAGACACCCCAAGGTATTCCGTGAGGGGCATGACGAGTTCCTCGAATTTTTAATTTTTTTGTCACACGTTAGTGGAAAATGATGATTTTTTTTCTTACAATGTCTCATATTCCACTAACTTGTGACAAAAAATAAAAACTTCCATGAACTCACTATGCCCATCATGAAATACCTTGGGGTGTCTTCTTTCCAAAATGGGGTCACTTGTGGGGTAGTTATACTGCCCTGGCATTTTAGGGGCCCATATGCGTGAGAAGTAGTTTGCAATCAAAATGTGTAAAAAATGGCCTGTGAAATCCGAAAGGTGCTCTTTGGAATGTGTGCCCCTTTGCCCACCTTGGCTGCAAAAAAAGTGTCACACATGTGGTATCGCCGTACTCAGGAGAAGTTGGGGAATGTGTTTTGGGGTGTCATTTTACATATACCCATGCTGGGTGAGATAAATATCT
The DNA here is from genome assembly GCF_014858855.1 of Bufo gargarizans. NCBI lineage: Eukaryota > Metazoa > Chordata > Amphibia > Anura > Bufonidae > Bufo > Bufo gargarizans. The sequence continues at coordinate 86,985,918 of NC_058086.1, read as the reverse complement.
TGGTCAAATGCCAACTTTGTATAAAAAAAATGGGAAATGTTGTCTTTTGCCAAGATATTTCTCTCACCCAGCATGGGTATATGTAAAATGACACCCCAAAACACATTCCCCAACTTCTCCTGAGTACGGCGATACCACATGTGTGACACTTTTTTGCAGCCTAGGTGGGCAAAGGGGCACACATTCCAAAGAGCACCTTTCGGATTTCACCGGTCATTTTTTACAGATTTTGATTTCAAACTTCTTCTCACGCATCTGGGCCCCTAAAATGCCAGGGCAGTATAACTACCCCACAAGTGACCCCATTTTGGAAAGAAGACACCCCAAGGTATTTTGTGATGGGCATAGTGAGTTCATGGAAGTTTTTGTTTTTTGTCACAAGTTAGTGGAATATGAGACATTGTAAGAAAAAAAAAAATCATAATTTTCCACTAACTTGTGACAAAAAATAAAAAGTTCTATGAACTCACTATGCCCATCAGCGAATACCTTAGGGTGTCTACTTTCCGAAATGGGGTCATTTGTTGGGGGTTTCTACTGTCTGGGCATTGTAGAACCTCAGGAAACATGACAGGTGCTCAGAAAGTCAGAGCTGCTTCAAAAAGCGGAAATTCACATTTTTGTACCATAGTTTGTAAACGCTATAACTTTTACCCAAACCATTTTTTTTTACCCAAACATTTTTTTTTTAATCAAAGACAGGTAGAACAATAAATTTAGCAAAAAATTTATATATGGATGTTGTTTTTTTTGCAAAATTTTACAACTGAAAGTGAAAAATGTCATTTTTTTTGCAAACAAATCGTTAAATTTCTATTATTATCAAAAAAAGTAAAAATGTCAGCAGCAATGAAATACCACCAAATGAAAGCTCTATTAGTGAGAAGAAAAGGAGGAAAAATTCATTTGGGTGGTAAGTTGCATGACCGAGCAATAAACTGCTAAAGTTGTTGAGTGCCGATTTGTAAAAAAGGGCCTGGTCACTAGGGGGGTATAAACCTGTGGTCCTTAAGTGGTTAAGGTCTACATATAGCCCTGACTCACTCTGCAGGAACAGACAGCAAAATGTTATTAGTTTGTAGCGTTAAGTGTAAAAAAAAAAAAGGAAATGTTTTGTTTATTAATAGGTAATCTAATTTATTTTAGAAAAATGAAAACAATCGAATACAGCTAGTTACATGTATAAATACAAGAATGAGCTATTTTGAACATAAATACATTATTTTTTTAATTGACATAAATTTGAATGATTAATATATTTTCAAATGTAAAAATAATAATTTTGGTATAAGAATAAAAAAATTAAATATTTGTATCCAGCCAATGAAATAATTAGGAATAAAAACGTTTTTATTATTAAAATAGTTCAATTCATAAGAGTGAGAACTAATATCAAATTTATTTAGAATTAATTCTGGTTACCCCACTAAAAAAAGTCAGTAACAATAAGCAAAAATGTAAAGGTGTGTGGTAAAAACTAAACAGCATGGATCCTTCATAGCGCACTTTTTTAAAAATTGTAAATGTCCGGGCATTGCTTCTGCCAAACAGACCGAAAAATGTGATTACATGACTCCGAGTATAAGAATTTTCTAACTGGTGACCTGGCTTCCAGAACATTATACAGTACACTTTTTTTTTTAAACCTGTGTCTATATACACTTTGCATGTGCAAATTATCATTACATAATTGTCAATATTAAAAAAAATATATAAAAGTAACTAGCCATATATACATGTTTTATTCAGGCTTCATTAACAAAACAGGATTGCCACACGGATAAGTATAACACCAGTCACACCCAACCATGTAGATAGGTCAACACAGAAGTCAGCCATCGCTCCCAGGACAACAGACAACACCATGTTCGAACCAAAATCCATATCTAAATTAAAAAGAAAAAAAGAAAAGAAAAAAGTTTTATTAGGTTCATCAATAAGTCCAGTACAATGTTTACTGCACAAGACCTTTTGATAAGTGAAGGCCACATGCGGTCCACAACTTGCTACAGTGTGAACCACAACACGGCCACACCAAACCCAACCTATTTTAAAATAAAACATAATAAAATAAAATAAAGTAAAATATTTTCATTTTGTAAATGAAGCCAAACAACACAGGATACCATTTAAAAAAAATATATAATTTATATAGATATTTCAGTATCTAAATATTGACAATACATAATTAACAGAGCACATGCGTGAATATGAACAATCCAAACCATGTTGTGAGAATTCCACACTCTAGACTTGGTAAACTGCAAAGTAGAAAAAGTGATCCATGCTGGTTGTCTACGCACGATTAAGGCTACTTTCACACTTGCGTTTTTGTTTTCCGGCATATAGTTCCGTCAAAAGGGCTCTATGCCGGAAAACAACTGATCCATCATATCCCCATGCATTCTGAATGGAGAGTAATCCGATCAGGATGCATCAGGATGTCTTCAGTTCAGTCATTTTGACTGATCAGGCAGGAAAAATAGAATACCGCAGCACGCTAAGTTTTTTTCCCCGGCGAAGTTTTGTAGTTTTGCATAGGCAATGCATGTGCTGCAAGTACATAGTGGGTGCTAGGGTTAGTAGTCCTGTTAATTACTACCCCTAGCATCCACTATGTACTTGCAGCACATGCAGTGCCTATGTAGTTTTGCATAGACAATGCATGTGGTGCAAGTACATAGTGGATGCTAGGGGTAGTAGTCCTGTTGATTACCATCCCTAGCATCTACTATGTACTTGCACCACATGCAGTGCCTATGTAGTTTTGCATAGGCAATGCATGTGCTGCAAGTACATAGTGGATGCTAGGGGTAGTAGTACTGTTGACTACCACCCCTAGCATCCACTATGTACTTACACCACATGCAGTGCCTATGTAGTTTTGCATAGGCAATGCATGTGGTGCAAGTACATAGTGGATGCTAGGGGTAGTAGTCCTGTTGACTACCACCCCTAGCATCCACTATGTACTTGCACCACATGCAGTGCCTATGTATTTTTGCATAGGCAATGCATGTTCTGCAATTACATAGTGGATGCTAGGGTTAGTAGTCCTGTTGACTACCACCCCTAGCATCCACTATGTATTTGCACCGCATGCAGTGCCTATGTAGTTTTGCATAGGCAATGCATGTGGTGCAAGTACATAGTGGATGTAAGGGGTAGTAGTCCTGTTGACTACCACCCCTAGCATCCACTATGTACTTGCAGCACATGCAGTGCCTATGTAGTTTTGCATAGGCAATGCATGTGGTGCAAGTACATAGTGGATGCTAGGGGTAGTAGTCTTGTTGATTACCACCCCTAGCATCTACTATGTACTTGCACCACATGCAGTGCCTATGTAGTTTTGCATAGGCAATGCATGTGCTGCAAGTACATAGTGGATGCTAATGGTACTCTTACAATAACTCTCCTGTATTTTTTTTCTCATGTAGTCCAAAAAATTCTAGAAAGAAATTTTTTTTTTTCAGAAAAAAAATAAAATTAATTGCCGTGCCAGCAAGAAAGAACTTGGACACCCAAACAAGCCAGCCAGACCAGAAATTATTTTGCAAAAATTTCAAAAACAATGTCAAGTAAGTATTATTTGTGTGGTTTTTTGTATTAATAATATTTAATAATAATAATCTAATTTAATATTAATTTTTTTTCTACAGGCTCATCATCTTCTACTGAGGCCGGGATCTCTCCTCCAAGACGTCGACGTAGACATGATACGGTAAAAAAAATTTGGAAGCATTTTGCATTATAACATTATGAACCCATTATAAATATTAAATTTTCCTCCATAGTCATCATCTGTGGAGGAGAGGCCTCCCGGCCCAGAGACCGCTGGAGAGGAGGAAGTTGGTGGTGGAGGACAGGAAGCGGTACATTTTTAGTATATATATATTTCTTTTAGCTCATTATTATGATTTGTATATTACATTTTTTTTTATTATTGTTATTTCTATTACAGGCCGCTCGTCCCATTGACTCCAATAGAGGTCGTCAATCAAAAGCCAGAGGAAGTCGGGGAGCCCGCGGCGGTCATGTTCGTGTGAGTATTTCCTCGATGAGTAATTTTAATTGGAAATCTGTTAAACATGAGTTTAGAATTATTATTTTTTTTGTATATATATTTTTAGGGTTCCAGACGCTCCACCAGAACGGAAGAGGAGGAATTTGGCAGTTGTATTATTGACAATGAACTCCTCATCCGGATAATGGAGGACAGACCACCACTGTGGGACCACACAGACCACCGCCACGCTGACCATCATGATACCCGGCTCCTCTGGCTTGAGATATGTGAAGTCTTAGTGCCTAATTGGGACGACCTCAATGGGAGTCAACGGGAGGAGTGCCGTAAGTATACTGTAGTATAATGCACATGTGTACTTTTCATTCAAAATTGGCTTTGTGTCTGGTTGAAGCTGGTCACTGCTACCTATAGTGAACATCAATAATTTTTTGATTGTTGTTGCGGCAGGTTCAAACAAATACTAAACCATTTTTGATGTCTGAAAAAAATTATTATAATATTAATTATTTTTAATTTTTTCTTGTGGACAGGGACTACAATCCTGGTGCGGTGGCGGTCAATGAGGGGCCGCTAAAAGAAGGACTACAACGAGGAGGTGGTTAAGCGCTCGAGTGGTTCCAGAGCAAGCCAAAAGCGGCCGTACTGGTATGCGGCCACATCAGGTTTTCTGCGTAAAACCCTCCAGCTGTGAAGGTAAGCTCTAATGTTTATAATAATTATGAATGTAAATCTACAATCTATGTGTGTGGCCTAGGCAGACTAGTCATTTGACACTCTGTCCGGGACATCCACATATGGTTCCCTATTTGTCCATAAAAAAAATTATTTTTATTTTCCTTTACAGCACATCTAACAGTACTCGGACGCACCAACCTCCTCGTGAAGTCCTTCCAGAGGCCAGAGCACCGGAGGTGGTCCCCGAAGAGCCGCCCACCGTGGGTCCCTCACGTCCTACTCCAACAGCTGGTCAGGACCTCAATGTTCCCCTACCTGTGCCCTCTGGCGACTCAACAATGGCCACAATAGCACCACTTTTTGAGGCATTAATGCGTCGCCAGAGGACCGATAGGAGCCGTCAGGCGGACTACGAGGATCTCACAAGGCTCGTTTACGAGTCCTTGGTGGGATTCACCAATAGAGTTGCCGCTTTGGAGGAACAAGTGCGACGCCTGCAGGAGGGGGCGGTGCATACGTCGCAATTGGGACCTGTGCATCACTATTGGTTATCGTTGCTCCCCGTGATGGAACGATTTACGCCCGACCAGTTGTTTGAGGCCCGAAGACAGGTGGACAGTGTCTTGTGGCAAGTTCAGCACCGCCCCACATCCTATCCCCCGTCCATGCCCTATCCCCCCTCCATGCCCTATCCCCCATCCATGCCCTATCACCCATCACAACCTCAACAACCCCCTGCCCAAACGACGTACCCCCCTTTCCTACCTCCTCAGCCCCCATCCCAGCCTCCCCATCCCCATTCCCATTCCACCGAGCACTTTTCTCAGCATTTTTCTCCTTCTCCTCCTCATTACTTTCCTGCTACTAGTTTCACCACTCCTTTTACTATTGCTCGGTCAACTCCTTCTCCTGCTCCCTCATCCAGATTGAATACTCCCTCTGTTGTGGGGCACAGGCACAGGAACAGGAACGAGGGGGACCAACCAGTGTTCAACCCTCCACCACCCAACCTTCTACTTCCACCAGTCCTACTTACAGGCATTTGTAGCCTTTTTTTAAGTATTGTTTACAAACAGTTATTTATATTATTTAAAAATATTTATTTTTAAAATAAAAAATGTATTGTTTCAAAATTTTATTTGTTTTGTATTTTTTTTTATTTTTTTTAAATAAAGTGGAAATTCTCACAACGCTTTTGAAGCAAACTATACTTTATTCATTCCATGTAGAAAAGGTCTTTAAAAATGTCCAATCGCCAGTGGAGCGACACAGGTATGTGTCGCTTCTCTAACGTTGGGCAGATTACTACTACATAACAGGCCTGATAAAATCTACCTGCGTGAGTGGAGCGACACAAGTATGTGTCACTCCTCTAGCGTTGGGCAGATTACTACTACATAACAGGCCTGATAAAATCTACCTGCACCAGTGGAGCGACACAAGTATGTGTCGCTCCTCTAGCGTTGGGCAGATTACTACTACATAACAGGCCTGATAAAATCTACCTGCGCCAGTGGAGCGACATAAGTATGTGTCGCTCCTCTAGCGTTGGGCAGAATACTACTACATAACAGGCCTGCTGAAATCTACCTGCGCCAGTGGAGCGACACAAGTATGTGTCGCTCCTCTAGCGTGGGCAGATTACTACTACATAACAGGTCTGATAAAATCTACCTGCGCCAGTGGAGCGACACAAAGATATGTCGCTCCTCTAGCGTGGGCAGATTACTACTACATAACAGGCCTGATAAAATCTACCTGCGCCAGTGGAGCGACACAAGTATGTGTCGCTCCTCTAGCGTGGGCAGATTACTACTACATAACAGGCCTGATAAAATCTACCTGCGCCAGTGGAGCGACACAAGTATGTGTCGCTCCTCTAGCGTTGGGCAGATTACTACTACATAACAGGCCTGATGAAATCTACCTAATCTATTGAACCACAAATCCAATTGAAAACTAATACAACAACCTGTATAGACCACCAAATAAACAGAAATTAACAGTTATTTGAAAATTAATTGCAAAATGTTTATACAAATCGGTCCTGCCAGTCCACCCTTCCTGCTTCCGAGCAAAAATAATCCGCAAAAACAGTCTCTCATCCGTGAAACCACAACACTTGACCGAGGTCCAAAACTTTCATTGCTTGGCATCTCGCTGTCCTCCGGTATCTGTTCCAAATTGAGTGGTTCATTTTTAAGGAGGTAGTTGTGTAATACAACAGCACACTTTACAACCTCGTATGAATTGGTTTGGTAAAAATCCTCCATTTTGCGACCAAAATTCCAAATGTACATTCAACCATTCTTCGAGCCCTGGTCAAGCGGTAGTTGTATGTCCGTTTTGTTAAATTTAATCTGCGGCTTGAATAAGGTTTCAGAAGATTTCCACCCATTTGGAAGGCCTCATCACCAACCAATACAAACGGCATGGGTGGGGCATCAGTACCTGGCAGTGGTTGAGGCTGAGGGAAATCAAATTGTCTGTTATATAGACTACAGCCCATATAAGAATTTTTAAATACCATAGAATCGTTGGTGCGTCCATAGGCCCCTATGTCGACGGCAACAAAACGATATTGTGCATCAGCTATGGCCATTAAGATTATTGAAAAATATTTCTTATAGTTGTAAAACTCTGATCCGGTTTCTTGGGGCTTGATTATTCTAATATGTTTCCCGTCTACCGCACCTATGCAGTTGGGAAACTGACAAATGTCCCAATATTTTTCAGCAATTTCTGTCCAATGCTGTCTAGTTGGATGTGGAATAAATTCATCATGAATTTGATCCCACAAAACACGGCATGTCTCCTTCACAATTATGGAAACAGTCGATATGCCAAGGCGAAATTGGAAATGGAGTGAGCTGAAACTTTCTCCACTTGCAAGAAACCTAAAAAAATAAATAAAATTAAGGTATTAAATAAAAATAAAAAATAATATACAAGGTATATCAATCAGACACAATTCTATGGGACCCTTTGTCAATATTTTTCTTCCAACAAGATTTTTTATGTAGCCAATAAAATTTTTATAAAAAAAAATAAGGATAAGGGCTGTTTCACACGAGCAGATGCTGTGCGTGACATCCGCTCCGTGAATGACAGCCAAGACCCGATGCAGACTGCAGAGGCACGGAACATTAACATGATTGATAATGCTCCGTGCCTCTCTGTGATCTCTTTACTACGAAATCACAGTAGTAAAGAGATCACAGATGTCACGCACGGCATCCGCTCGTGTGAAACAGCCCTAAAGGTTTCTTCACCATGGTGACCAATATTGATTTTCATTCGACATCGTTTGACCATTATATGGATTGAAACGATTAACATACAAGATGTAGAATTAAAAATAATAATGCTGAGCATAACTTGTGGCCTAGGTACTTTGTACAATGATCACAGAAAAATGTTAAAAAATTTTGTTTCAAAAACTTTTATAGTTTCACGCTACCAAAGAGCAGCTTTAAAAAATTTAGAAAGAAATTAATTGGTACTATATATAATAAGTATCTACTTTACCTTATGGTCAACAATAGGCGTTCTGCTGGGGAAACACAGCGGCGGAAAGTGGTGTCTTGTCTTTGAATGTGAGGTGACACCCGTTGTAAAAGATCATCAAAACTTTCTACCGTCATCCGTAAGTAGTTAAATAATTTTTCAGGATAATTCCTCAATTCGGGAAACAACGTTTCAAAAACTCCCCTTCTTATTTTTGCAGAGGTCATTGGATGCACCCAATAGCGACGCTTTCTACGCTGTCTGGCTCGAAGATGTTTTCTCCAGCGTGAAACCAGAATTAGAGCCTGAAATCCAAAACAAATATGGTTCGGCATCATCTTTGCAATCTGCAGAAGGAACTTCTGAGTGGTAAGTGACCTTCAGTTTTCTTTTATAGCCACTTGTAGTATTTGCTTAACAGATCGCATCTTTTTATTTTTGAAATTTGAATACCGGATCCATCTTTCTGTTTAAAAACGGAAGACAACGGAACAGACAGATCCGCTATTACGACGGATCCGGCAGACGGATTAGTCAAAAAGTGTATACCGTATGCAACGGATTGACGAATCCGGCTTTAATTTCTCTCGACGGATTGATGGATCAGTTGCATGAAAAATGTCCGGTAATGTAGATTTTGACGGATCCGGCAGGCAATTCCGGCGACGGAACTGCTTGCCGGATCACTCTGCCGCAAGTGTGAAAGTAGCCTAAGAACATTCATGTTTTACAGTTAACACTGTAGTATAATGCCGACTCAAAAGTTATGATTCACAGATTATGACTCATAACTATGCAGAATAAGGGCAAAAAATATCCGGTAAGTACACTGTTATAAAAAAAAAAATACAGTGGTAAAGGTCTTGAATCTGTGGTTTGTACCTGGCTTAAAATTAGGTCTAATGCTCCCTGAACCACTATTTCACATTTTATACAAGATGCATGATGGCATTGGCTTCTTCAAGACTGCTCATGGCATCATGGAAGAAAAAATGCATTGCTGTACTAATAACATGGTCACTTATCTGTTGAATTAGTCATGTGACTTCATTCTTGCAAAACATACTGTTGCTAAACATAGACTTGAACAACTGCTGCAACCCCAGAATATAGCACTGGACCCACAGGCTTGTACAGTAGGCACTAGGCTTGATGGGTGAATCACTTCATCTGCCTCTCTTCTTTTTGAGCCTATCACTCAAATATTGATTTTCGTTTCAAATTTCAATCAATATTATTTGTTTTTTCATATGGGTAAACAAATGTTCAGTCCCAATGTCTTGAGTTCCCTTTTCATTGTGTTTTTAAAAAAGCACTTACTTTCACTATTAAACATTGCCCGGAGTTCCATTGTGGCTTTAGTAAGATTTTATTTCACAAAATGTTTTAGTTATTGCCTGGCAGGATAATAAAGTTTATATTTCCATCTATCTTAAATATTCATCATTTTACTCAGGTCAATCTCTTTAATAGTTCGCTCTATGCTTGATACTTGACACTGTATTGACCTTTCTGTAAATTACAAACATATTTTTTTACCAAAGCAGAATATTTGTCTTTCTGCATTGTTGTTTATGAAATTAAAAGAAAATTAATACGGAGCAGAAATATATTAACACATGCTTTAATTTTCTAATTGGTGGCTGCAAAATTTTATCTTATAAAAATAACGCATTAAATTTTTTAAGTGTACTAAAGAAATTGTAGTAAAGCTACAATTTAAGGCCAAAACAAACTATAAACATGTAAGACAGCAGCATTGAGATGTCAACTATGCAGTGAAAGGACTACAACATTTATTGACTCATCAAAGCATGTATTGTAGTATTATTAGGCCCCTAGATGACTCATATAGATCAGGACAGGCAGCAGATAGATGAGGAGTAAGGACAGGCAGCAGCATCCACCACAGGATTTTTGAAATCGTCTAGTATGAGGACCACATATAGCTTGGCCAAAATCAGCAGGACAGGCAGCAACAGCAGGTAATCTAGTGTTATTAGGCTTCTAGATGACTCAGATAGATCAGGAGTCAGGACAAGCAGCAGCATCCACCACAGGATATTTGAAATCGTCTAGTATGTGGACCACATATAGCTCGGCCCAACTCAGTAGGACAGGCAGCAACAGCAGGTAATCTAGTGTTATTAGGCCCCTAGATGACTCAGATAGATCAGGAGTCAGGACAGGCAGCAGCATCCACCACAGGAGTTTTGAAATTGTTTAGTATGAGGATCACATATAGCTCAGCCCCAGGAGAGCACCCAGGAATTTTGTCTAGGGGGGGGTCGAAAGTCAAAAAGATGTGGCATGTGTAGTGCGCTGTGCTAATTCAATTTTTCAAAGCCTCCTTTATATTTAAAAATGCGGGCGAGGGGTGTAGTGTGTTGCACTGATTCTTTTACTTGTCGATTCTAAAAGTTCTGCACTAAGCGCGCCGCAATTTTTTGGGCTCGCCCATTATTAAAAGCCCCTCCTACATATAATAGACCACTCCCAACAAACACTGTAAAGCTGACATTCTATAGTTGAGGCCTGTCTCTACACATCAAACGGAGAGGGGAGGGCCTGTCCTGGCTGCACTGCCTGCTTCACATTATACAATAAACAGCAGGCTACAGCCAGGAAGCTCCTCCGCTCCCCTCCCTCGCCAGATCCTGTTTAAGGCCTGTGGTTCCCACCTACCATCTGCCACCCGGCTTGCTGCCCCCTTGACCGTCCTCACCCAGCTCTAAATCCTCCTTCTGCAAATGGCAGGGGGAGAAGCCGGAGCATCTCCTCTCCTACATAGTACTCCATACCTCTTACATCCAGTGAAGTCACCTTTGTTGTAGATGTTCTCTTTCTTTATCTTCTCCATTCAGACCAGACCACCATGATGATTTTCTGCTGAGATTAACAAACAGACATTAGTTTCCCACATTTCCATCATCTTCACATCTTCTGAACACCCTTTCCTGCCACCCCCAATACTATACTGCAGAAACAGTCCCTCTGGAAATACTACTACCACACAAATAGTGCCCCCAATACTGTGCCCACTGTGCCCCCAATACTATACTGCAGAAACAGTCCCCCTGGAAATACTACTACCACACAGATAGTGCCCCCTTCAACAATTATTGGCACTGAGTGCTCTAAAAAATAACTGCGCCCAGACACTAATAGTATAAAGATAATGTCCCCCAAAAATGATTGTGCTAAGCTGATACTGTGGCAGGGTGCCCTCCAAAGTAACAGGGCTCCCCAAAATAGAAATAATTATCTGCCAGAGCACACTTAGTAATAATAATGCCCCTATAGTGCCCATACTAGTAATCATGTTCCTCATAGCCCCCCAGTAGTAGCAAAGCTCTGCATAATACCTCCTATAATACCTAGATGCCCGTGATGAGAACATAGTCCTACCACTTAACAAATCATTAGTCAGACCACACATAGATGCCCGTGATGAGAACATAGTCCTACCACTTAACAAATCATTAGTCAGACCACACATTAGTCAGCCCAGTTCTGGGCTCCAGTGAACAATGCAGACATAGCAGAGCTGGAGTGTAGGGAGCCGGTGGTCGTGTCCCCTCACTATTGTAGGGTGTTCAGGTGTTATATAGTCGAGGTACAAGGATATGCCATCATCTACCATTGGGGTGTTCGCATAGGCTGAGCAGAGTCAGGGAGAGTGCCAGGTCTTATGCAGGGGTCTCCCTTTTGTTCTTTAGTTTTGGATCCAGTGAGTCATATATTCATTTTGCATTGTCTTGTTTCCTGTACACCTTCCATGACATTATAAACCGCCAAAACCGCCTCAAGCATGGATCCGGTTTCACTTTTGACTGAACGCTTCCAGGGTCTTTCATTGGAGGTAGCTGATCTCCGTAAGACTCTTTCTCAGTTTCTAGTGACCAGTTCAGCTTGCGTTCATGGAGTTTGTTCTGAGCCTAAGATCTCGCTCCCGGATACGTTCTCCGGGGGTAGTGAGAATTTTGTGCGTTTCAGAGAGGCTTGCAAACTCCATTTTCGCCTTCTTCCCCATTCCTCTGGTGATGAGGAACGGAGGGTGGGGATCATTATATCGCTGCTCAGGGGTAACGCTCAGTCGTGGGCCTTTTCGCTGCCGGTGGGGGCACGGCCCCTCCGTTCAGTGGATGAATTATTTTTAGCCCTGGGTCAGATATATGATGATCCGGATCGTGTTGCTTTGGCCAGGGTAAACAATCCGCAGAGATATACTGCTCAGAATTTCAGAGATGGGCAGCTGATACTGGTTGGAATGATGCTGCACTCCGAAGTCAATTTTTCCATGGTCTTTCAGAGGGATTGAAAGATGCATTTGCCTTTCATGAGAGGCCTATCTCCTTGGACGCTGCTATGTCTCAGGCCTTTCGTATTGACAGGCGTCTTAGAGAGAGAGGAGAGATCTCTCCTTCCTGTCATACTCAGTCCCAGGACAGTGCAGCTGTCTCATTCTGTGTGCAGGGGTCTCAGTCGCTGTCAGCCCCTTCTGAGCAGGAGCCCATGCAGCTGGGGTTGATTGCCTCTGACAATAGAAGAATCAGCCCGCATGGGAAGGTTTGTTTTTATTGTGGAGGTATAAATCATTTGGCAAATGTTTGTCCCTCTAGGAGATTCAGGCAGTTTTCTGGGAGTAATAAAGAAACAAAAAGGAAAAAATCTTTTAAAAATGTTCCATCTGTTACTATTGGCCGGGTTGAGGCGGAAATTGAAGGTTTTCCATTTGCTTGTAGTTCCCGTTTTGTCCTGCCTGCTAGGGTGGCGCTAGAGAGCAAGAACATTTTTTGCGATATTTTTGTAGATAGTGGAGCAGCTGTCAATCTCAAATAAATGGTTGGAGTGACTTTTGCAGAGAGAATTGCCTCATGACATCTGTTTCTGAGGTTTCTACTAAGACTGTACCACCTTTTCTCTCTGAATTTTCGGATGTCTTCTCTGAGAGTGGAGTTCAGGATTTGCCCCCGCACAGGGAGTACGATTGCCCTATTAATCTCATCCCAGGCGCCAAGCTGCCTAAATCTCGTTTATACAATCTTTCCCAACCTGAAATGGTCGCTATGCGTGCTTATATCTCTGAGAGTCTGAGAAAAGGACACATACGACCCTCGAAGTCACCTGTTGCCGCTGGTTTTTTCTTTGTTAAGAAAAAAGATGGTTCTTTAAGACCTTGTCTGGATTTCAGGGAGCTGAACAGTATCACTATTCGTGACCCGTATCCGCTTCCTCTGATCCCGGACCTGTTTAACCAGATTGTTGGGGTTAAAGTATTTTCCAAATTAGATCTAAGAGGGGCATACAACCTGGTCAGGGTCAGAGAAGGAGACGAATGGAAGACGGCCTTCAATACCCCTGAGGGCCATTTTGAGAATTTGGTTATGCCTTTTGGTTTGATGAATGCCCCAGCCGTTTTTCAGCATTTCGTGAACAGCATTTTTTATCATTTAATGGGAAAATTTGTATTAGTGTATTGGGATGACATTTAGATTTATTCTCCTGATTTCAAAACTCATAAGGAACACTTACGTCAGGTCTTGCTCATCCTGCGGGAGAATAAATTATACGCGAAACTGGAAAAATGTGTGTTTGCGGTTCCAGAAATTCAATTTCTGGGGTTTCTTCTCTCCGCTTCTGGTTTTCGCATGGACCCCGAGAAGGTCCGCGCTGTGCTTGAGTGGGAGCTTCCTGAGAATCAGAAGGCGCTGATGCTTTTTTTGGGCTTTGCCAATTATTACAGGAAGCTTATTTTGAATTATTCCTCTATTGTTAAACCACTCACTGATATGACCAGAAAGGGGGTAGATTTTTCTTCCTGGTCGGTAGAGGCGCGTAATGCCTTTTCTAATATCAAGGAGAGTTTTGCTTCCGCTCCCATCTTAGTACAACCTGATATTTCTCTACCCTTCATAGTTGAGGTTGATGCTTCTGAGGTGGGTGTGGGTGCGGTCTTGTCTCAGGGTTCCTCTCCTGCCAAATGGCGACCGTGTGCCTTTTTCTCGAAGAAACTCTCCTCCGCAGAGAGAAATTACGATGTGGGAGATAGGGAATTGTTGGCCATCAAGTTGGCTTTTGAGGAATGGCGCCATTGGCTAGAGGGAGCCAGACACCCTATTACCATGTTTACTGACCATAAAAATCTGGCCTACTTGGAGTCAGCCAAGCGTCTGAACCCGAGACAGGCCAGATGGTCTTTGTTCTTTTCAAGGTTTAATTTTGTTGTCACATTCCGCCCTGGGGTTAAGAATGTGAAGGCAGATGCCCTGTCACGTTGAATTTTGAAGACCCGGGTCCCATTTTGGCTGAAGGTGTGGTAGTCTCTGCTCTTTTTCCTGAATTGGAGGCAGAGGTGCAAGCAGCCCAGTCAGAGGCTCGTGATCTTTGTCCTCCTGGGAGGTTGTTTGTGCCTCTCGCTTTAAGACACAAGATTTTTAAGGAACACCACGATACAGTCCTTGCTGGGCACCTGGGGGCAAGAGCCACAGTGGATCTCATCGCTCGGAGATTCTGGTGGCCTGCGCTTCGTAAGTCGGTTGAGGGTTTTGTGGCAGCCTGCGAGACTTGCGCTCGTGCCAAAGTCCCTCATTCACGGCCATCAGGTCCTCTCCTTCCCTTACCCATTCCTTCCCGTCCTTGGACACATCTGACCATGGACTTCATTACGGACTTGCCTCGTTCCTCGGGGAAGACTGTGATTCTGGTGGTGGTGGACCGTTTTAGCAAAATGGTGCATTTCATCCCTTTTTCTGGTTTGCCCAATGCTAAGACGCTGGCGCAGGCATTTATTGATCACATTGTCAAATTGCATGGTATTCCTTCAGACATAGTCTCTGATAGGGGCACGCAGTTTGTTTCCAGATTCTGGAAGGCTTTCTGTTCTCGCTTGGGAGTTCGGTTGTCATTCTCTTCTGCTTTCCACCCGCAGTCGAATGGCCAGACAGAACGTGTCAATCAGAATCTGGAGACATATCTGCGCTGTTTTGTGGCGGAGAATCAGGAGGATTGGTGTTCTTTTTTGTCCCTTGCCGAGTTTGCTTTAAATAACCGTCGTCAGGAGTCCTCTGATAAGTCACCATTTTTTGGTGCATATGGGTTTCATCCGCAGTTTGGGACATTCTCGGGAGAGGGGTCTTCTGGTTTACCTGATGAGGACAGATTCTCCTCATCTTTGTCATCGATTTGGCAAAAGATTCAGGATAATCTAAAGAGCATGAGTGAGAGATATAAGCGTGTGGCAGATAAGAGACGTGTGCCTGGTCCGGACCTGAATGTTGGTGGTCTGGTGTGGTTGTCTACCAAGAATATCAAATTGAAGGTTCCCTCTTGGAAGTTGGGTCCTAAGTTTATTGGGCCTTACAAAATCCTGTCTGTCATCAATCCTGTTGCCTACCGTCTTGATCTTCCTCAGACTTGGAAGATCCATAATGTTTTTCATAAGTCTTTATTAAAACCTTATGTTCAACCCATTGTACCCTCGCCTTTGCCTCCTCCTCCGATTATGGTTGATGGGAATCTTGAATTTCAGGTCTCTAGGATTGTGGATTCTCGTGTTGTCCGCGGTTCTCTCCAGTACCTCGTTCATTGGGAGGGTTATGGTCCTGAGGAGAGGATGTGGGTCCCAGTGACGGACATTAAGGCCACTCGTCTCATCAGGGCTTTCCATAGGTCCCATCCTGAGAAGGTGGGCTTTGAGTGTCCGGAGTCCACTCGTAGAGGGAGGGGTACTCTCACAACCAGACATCTGAGAAGCTCTGACAGATGCCTTTCAGAACCTCCTCCTTGAGCTTTCTTTGTTTTGGTTTTCAGTTCCTCATCTCGTTAGCCTCTCTCAGCTGTCTTGTAGTTGGACTGATTGCTTCCCTTTAAATTCCTCCCCATAATGCATTAGTGTGCGGTTTATACAACTTCCTGGAGTGTGTGTGCATGCTGATCCTATTTCCCAGTCTTCTAAAAGATAAGTGTTGTACATTCATTTGTGATTTTATTTTTGCTGGATCCCAGGTGACCCTGACTCCCTCCGTGTCTAGTGTAGGGAGCCGGTGGTCGAGTCCCCTCACTATTGTAGGGTGTTCAGGTGTTATATAGTTGAGGTACGAGGATATGCGATCATCCACCATTGGGGTGTTCGCATAGGCTGAGCAGAGTCAGGGAGAGTGCCAGGTCTTATGCAGGGGTCTCCCTTTTGTTCTTTAGTTTTGGATCCAGTGAGTCATATATTCATTTTGCATTGTCTTGTTTCCTGTACACCTTCCATGACAGGTTTGTACACAAACATAGAAGAGGATTCTTTACGGTAAGAGCAGTGAGACTATGGAACTCTCTGCCTGAGGAGGTGGTGATGGTGAGTACAATAAAGGAATTCAAGAGGGGCCTGGATGTATTTCTGGAGTGTAATAATATTACAGGATATAGCTACTAGAGAGGGATCGTTGATCCAGGGAGTTATTCTGATTGGAGTCGGGAAGGAATTTTTTTTCCCCCAAAAGTGAGGAAAATTGGCTTCTACTTCACAGTTTTTTTTTCGGCCTTATGTACTATGTTACTAGTACTAATAATTCTCCCTACAATATGACAGTACATGAAATACCCCCGCTTAGCGCCTGCTGTTGAGCTAATGTCCCCATAATGTATGCCAGTATAAAATACCCCTATATAGTGCCCCAGTAAATGCCCTCATAGTGCTCCTCTCCCCCTTCCCCATAGTGTCCCCCATAGTATGCCAGTAAAAAATGCCCCTTCTAAGTGTCACTATATGCCCCAATAGTGCTCCTCTCCCCCATAGTGCCCCCAAATAATGCCACATAGTGCCGCTCTCCCCTATAGTGCCTCCCATAATGTGCCAGTAAAAAAATCCCCCCTTAGTGCCACCAGATGCTATAATGCCCCCCATAATGTGGCAATAAGAATAAAGGCCCCTTTAGAGCCCCCATTTCCCCTAAGTGCCCCCAAATAATGCCCCAAAGTGCCATTCTCCCCTATAGTGCCCCCATAATGTGTCAATAAAAAAAAGCACCTTTAGACCCCCCAGATGCCCCCATAGTGCTCCTCTCCCCCATTGTGCCGCCCCATAATGTGCCAGTAAAAAATGCCTCTTCGAAGTGCCACCATATGCCCCAATAGTGCTCCACTCCTCCATAGTGCCGCCCTCCCTTATAGTGCCTCCCATAATGTGCCAGTAAAAAATGCCCCCTTAGTGCCACCAGATGCCATAATGCCCCCCATGTGCCAATAAGAAAAAAGGCCCCTTTAGAACCCCCACTTCCCAAAGTGCCCCCAAATAATGCCCCTATAGTGCCACCAGATGCCCCATAGTGCCATTCTCCCCTATAGTGCACCCCATAATGTGTAAAAAAAAAAAAGCCCCTTTAGAGCCCCCATAGTGCTCCTCTGCCCCATGGTGCCCCCCAAATAATGCCCCTATAGTGCCACCAGATGCCCCATAGTGCCATTCTCCCCTATAGTGCCCCCCGTAATGTATAAAAAAAAAAGCCCCTTTAGAGCCCCCATAGTACTCCTCTCCCCCATGGTGCCCCCCATAATGTGCCAGTAAGAAGGGCCACCCCCCAAAAAAAATGGGGCTGTAAGAATTGTCAGATGCCCCCATAGTGCCAGCTCCCCACTCCCAAAAAAAAATAAAAAAAAATGCACTGATACTTACCTCCATCAGCAGTGATGTGATGCAGGCCTCTTCCGGCCTGTGTCCCTGCTGTGTGCTGCACCGCCTGAGCAGGCCTCTGATAGGCTGCAGGCATTAGTGCCTGCAGCCTATCAGAAGAACAGGGGAGGGACACGCCTCTCCCTCCCCTGCCGCAGCACAGGCATCTGTATCGCTGTCCTAAGGACGGCGATACAGATGGGATATGGAGATGAGAGCTTTCACAATGGAAGCTCTCATCTCCTACTGGCGGTGCGGCCCTGAAGGATAAAAAAAATAAAAATACTGTCTGGTTGTTCTAGGGGGAAGGGTCCAGACCCGCTGGACCCCTGTAGGTGCCCCACTGCTCAGCCCAACTCAGCAGGACAGGCAGCAACAGCAGGTAATCTAGTGTTATTAGGCCCCTAGATGGCTCAGATAGATCAGGAGTCAGGACAGGCAGCAGCATCCACCACATGATTTTTTTAAATGGTCTAGTATGAGGACCACGTACCTAACCATGTTCATGTATTACCTTTGTCTGGAGCGGTTAAGCTTAAAAACGTAGTTTTATTGATATGCAAATTAGCCTCTAGGTGCTATGAGGACGTCTTTTCAGCACCTAGAGGTTCCGTCTACTCACTATTTCTGCCGCCCAGCACACTCCAGCCCGCCCCTCTCCTCTAGATTGACAGCCTACTTCTCTCCATCTCGGCCGAATTCTCACGCCTGCGCCGCGTGCTTATGTATTCAGCGCAGTGACTGTCGGGCTGCTCCCTGCGCCGCCGATCAGCAGACACTAGCAGATCGTTAGTGTCAGACAGCTAAATAGGTGAAAATCTGGTGGTAGAAACCCTTTAAATCAATAATTGACATGTAAAATCGACCAAAAATAATGCCACTACTCAGTAACAACAGCACACATGTTGGCTTACAGATTCAAACATTTGCTCTGCAGGATGACAGTGTAGGTGCTCCCCTGTGCCTGTCAGCCCCTTCACGGTGAAGTCTGATCCAGGATTGGTGACACTACTCCCCGTGTGTAGTCAAGACTCACAGCTACATCCTTAATCTGCAGCATGGCCGACAATAGATGAACCAGGCTACGCACTAGAGGCAGCCAACGAAGACCACGCCAGTAGACGGGGACAATGACAGAGTGATGAATGAGGGGAAGTTGAACTGACCCAGATGGCGGAGATGGGGACACTAACACACCTGGCCCAGGACAAGCAACTTCTTCACTGACTTCTCTGCTCTGGAGATCAGAGGACGGTGTGGTCGTGACCAAGTCCTTAGCGCTGGGTGTGGGCAGCACCAATCGTGTATGGGTCTGGCGACCTGTGTTACACATCCCTCCTCACAGACAAACGGAGGACAGCAGAGACACTACTAAACCCTTGCAGTCCTTCATCCCTCTGGCTCAAAGGAATCAGAACACGTTGAGTCATGCCGCATTAACGCAGTGGTCTGCTTACAAATTTGATGCGCCTTATATCGAAAATTATAGCTGAATGTTGCTGTTGTAGAGGATACCTTATTGATTTTTTTTCATAAATCAAATTTAAATTTTAATATTTAATATTTTATATATGTTACTACATTACTAGATACATTTTAAAAATATAGTAAAAACATTATTACAGTAAATTAAAAAAATATAGATTACGAATAATATTTTGAACAAAGTAATTAAATATACACAAAGAAATCAACAATCGAACATTAGAAAAATAACAAAAAGCAAAATTATTGGTAAAAAATAAATGTATATATTTCATAAAATCTAAATATATAGATCAAGAAAAACATGATTTTAAATAATTCATAAATATACAAAGACAATTGGACATTACATGATTAAAACAAAGAAACAATACATGATTTAATAATTAAATTAAATATAGAATAAATAAATAATACAATAATAAGTAAATAAATCATTTTTAAAATATCGATTTGTCATAAAAAAAGCAAAGGAGAGGGATGGACAAGGGACCCTTCAGCACCCTGAACCGACAGCGGGGGCCAAGAAGTCACTGCCGATCCAGGACTCATTCATTTTGATGAATGTGAGTTTGTCCACGGAGTCAGTGGACAGACGGGTCCTCTCGTCGGTGACCACCCCACCTGCCGTGCTGAAAGTCCACTCATACAGTACGCTAGAGGGGGGGCAAGAAAGTAACTCCAGCGCATACTGAGTGAGCTCACGGCAGGTGTCCAGCCTGGCAACCCAGTACTCCATGGGGTCGTCGGTGCTCATGCTGTCGGAAGCACCTACGGACCCCATGTAGACTGCCACCATGCGGGCCAGCCGCTGGTGGTGACTAATGCTGCTGGTACTGGGTCTCTCAGACTGGTAGAACAGCCTCATCTCACCCATAAGGTCACCTGCTCGGCTGGTGCTGCTGGTTCCAGCCACCTGCTGGGTGAGATGGGCGGGGATAACTGGAGCGTGAGGCCAAGGGTTTGCCTCCTACAGCAGGTGGACCAGACAGGCCCGCAATTTTTCAATACAGGCCTACCTCCGGCTGGCTGGGAGAAACTGCTCTAGTTTCCCCTTACAGTGAGGGTCTAAAATGGTGGCCAACCAAAACTCATCCCTCTCCTTTATTTTCCTGATCCAGGGTTCCCTCCTGAGGCATCACAGCATATGGACAGCCATGGGGAAGAGCACAGCCCGCTGTGACTCTTCAGGGCTGCCCGGGACCATGACCTCTTCTCCTCCTGCTGTCAATGCTGCTGCTCCCGGTTGGAGCTGTCCCACCCCTGGACTAACGGTGCCCCCAGCACCGGCTCTCCCTCCTGACCAAGTCCAGACTCCTGGACGTCCACTAATTCATCATCCTCCTCCTCCTGGGCCTGGTCCTGGTGGAGCATGGTTGACTCAACCAAGGCACTCTACCCAGCCTCAAGCAGGCGATCTAGTGTCCTGTCCAGCAGGAACAATAAGGGGAGCATGTCATTGAGGCTGGGGCCTTCTCCCTGCTCGAATGGGGCCAACACGTGGCTGAATCTGCCCCCACTCCGCATTAGTGACGTAGGGGAGTGGGTGTGATAGCCCTGAAGTGCCTAGCTCCAGCAGGTATTGCCTCACTGCCCGTAACTGCTCCCACAACCTCTCCAGCATGTTGAGGGTGGAATTCCACCGCGTCAAACTGTCCACAATCAGCCATTGGGGGGCAGGCTGTTGTCCCGCTGCAGTTTGGACAGGGACGCAGTTGGGGATCGGCGGAAGTGGCTGGAAATCCTACATACCCTTTGCACAATGTCACTCAACCCTGGGTAAGTGCGGAGGAATTTCTATACCACAAGGTTGAGGACATGTGCCATGCAGGGCACGTGTGTCAGACTGCCAGCCTGAAGGGCAGCGAGTAGGTTGCTGCCGTTTTCACAGACAACCATACCTTCCTGGAGCCTTCGGGGTGTCAACCACTTCTGTATGTGAGCCTGTAGTGCGGCCAGAACATCAGGTCCAGTGTGTCTCAGTTCCCCCAAGCTCACAAGCTGGAGCACAGCCTGGCAGCGGACGTGCCCCACACTTGCGTAGCTACGGGGACGCTTGCTTGCGGGAGAGGAGCATTTTTCCCATGGACACCCTGGGACGGCACCACAAACTCAGGTGCCGCCGTTCCCTCCCCGTCGCCTCGGAAGGGAACCCAATGGGCTGTGAAACTTAGGTATCGACCCTGCCCATGCCTGCTGATCCAAGCATCCATTGTGAGATGCACCCTGTTGCTGATAGCATGATCCAGCGACAGGCATATATTCTGCACAAGGTTCTGGTGTAGGGCAGGGCCGCCAGTCGTGGCAAAGTAATGGGGGCTGGGGACACGCCTTCTGGGTTGGGCCTGCTCCAACATCTGCCTAAATGGGTTGCTGTCCACCAGATTGTACGGAAGCAGATGTTGGGCAATAACCCTTGCCAGTAGCCCATTGCGTGAACACACGCTTCGTTCCCCTGGAGCATAGGGTGTGGTGCGTTCAAAAGCATCAGCAACTGATGGCTGGCGCCGGACGGCAGAGGAGGAGGAGATAGAGGAGGGTGCACTGGTTGCAGAGGGATGGCTGCCAGTACCAGTACCTCTACTAGAGGGAGCTGGGGAGTGGAAATCAGTAGTTGCAATAGAGAGGGGGAGCTGCTGTACAGTGGCAGGAGCTGCTGAACCCTGCACACTGCTGGTGGCTCTGTTGCTAATACCAACCTTACTCTGTTCCCACTCCCACCAGTGGTTCAGTCACATCTGCTGGTTGAGGGCTGTGGTACCCAGCCAAGCCACTGACCTCCCTCTCCTCACCCTGGCATGGCAGAGGTTACAAATGGCAACAGTAACATCATCTGCTGCCAGGGTGAAGTAAGCCCAAACTGGAGACTTCAGCACCAACCTCCTGTCCGATGGGGTGGTGCTGGCTTGTGCCTGTTGGGGCTTGGTGCGCACAGGTGGAGCATGCTGCTGTTGCTGCTGCCTGCTCCTGTCAACAGTAGAGCCCCTGTCAATGGGCTCCCTGGAGACCTGCCGCACGGTTTGCCTCGGATGCCTACCTTCTTCTGTGCTGCTGTCACCTGACAAAGTAGGTGGCACCCATTCGGCGTCACCCTCCTCCTCATCTGCAATGCCAGACCCGGTGCCAAACAGTGGTGGACTGAGGGGAACAGCTAACATGCAGCCCCTGACTGGGCTCCGCTGTCCCCTCGCTGACACCTGGGTCTGACTAGGTGCGGGAGTTGTGTGGCTCAAACCACCCACACCTGTTGGAAGGGATTTCAAAGGGGTATGTATTGGCGTAACCCCTTCCTCCTCCTCATTGTCCCCCATCCCTTCCAACAAGTCCTACCCATCTTGAGGGCTGAACTGTAATTCCGCCTCCTACTAGTCTCACCCAGAATGTCCAGCTCAGTGTCCTCCTTTTCGAACATGAGCGGGAACAATTCTGTGGGAGTGGGGGTTGCTTCAACAGAAGGCATAGATCTGCTGCTACTGCTGAGGTGAACTGGGGCTGAGGACTCCGTGGCACTCGAGTCAGCAACTAGAGCCATCACTGTCTCGGCGTCCTGCGAACTTGTGGCCCTTGGACGGCTGCTTAAACAAAAAAAGTCACAGATCAGACGGACACCCCTGCCATCTGCACCTGCCTGTCCGTTACTGGAGGAGTGGCCCCGTGCTGGCAGCGGTCCAACACCGGAACCAACTCCTCTATTGGCCTGACCAAGGCTGCCTGCACGGCCCTGTCCACTCATAGTTTATTAAATAAAAATTATTTTAAAAAATATATAATATAAAGGTGATTCGGGGAAAACTTTATTGGGGTAGGGACGTGTGTGTGTGTGTGAAAAAACTATTAATTTAACTTGTATGTTAAAAAAATTTAATAAATAAAAAAATTACAGCAATAAACGTAAAATAAATAAAACCCCTAACTTTAAAGTAATATAAAGCAATTAAAAAACGTTTTATTTTTTTTATGACACTAAACTAAGACAAAGACAGAAAAATGCGGACAATCAGACGCAAAGACAAGACCGATAAATCTAACCTAAACAACAAAAATGAACCTTTTTTTGTTTTGTTTTGTTTTTTTAACTCCTTAAGGACATAGCCTTATTTCACCTTAAGGACGAGGCAAATTATTTGCAAATCTGACCAGTGTCATTTTAAGTAGTGATAACTTTAAAATGCTTTGACTTATCCAGGGCATTCTGAGATAGTTTTTTCGTCACATATTGTACTTCATGACACTGGTAAAATAAAGTTAAAAAAAATCATTTTTATTTATAAGAAAATACCAAATTTAGCAAAGATTTTTTTTTAAATTGCAAATTTCCAAGTTTCAATTTCTCTACTTCTATAATACATAGTAATACCTCCAAAAATAGTTATTACTTTACATTCCCCATATGTCTACTTCATGTTTGGATCGTTTTGGGAATGATATTTAATTTTTTGGGGATGTTACAAGGCTTAGAAATTTAGAAGCAAATCTTGAAATATTTCAGAAATTTTCTAAAACCCAATTTTTAGGGACCAGTTCAGGTCTGAAGTCACTTTGTGAGGCTTACATAATAGAAACCACCCCAAAATGACCCCATTCTAGAAACTACACCCCTCAAGGGTTCAAAACTGATTTTACAAACTTTGTTAACCCTTTAGGTGTTCCACAAGAATTAATGGAATTAATGGAAAATAGAGATACAATTAAAAAATTTAACTTTTTTGGCATTTTTTCAATTTTAATTTTTTTTTTTCAGTTACAAAGCAAGGGTTAACAACCAAACCAAACTCAATATTTATGGCCCTGATTCTGTAGTTTACAGAAACACCCCATATGTGGTTGTAAACTACTGAGCAGGCACACGGCAGGGCGCAGAAGGAAAGGAATGCCATACGGTTTTTGGAAGGCAGGTTTTGATGGACTGTTTTTTTTGACACCATGTCCCATTTGAAGCCCCCTTGATGCAACCCTAGAGTAGAAACTCCATAAAAGTGACCCCATATAAGAAACTACACCCCTCAAGGTATTCAAAACTGATTTTACAAACGTTGTTAACCCTTTAGGTGTTCCACAAGAATTAATTAAAAGTAGAGATACAATTCAGAATTTCACTTTTTTTGCAATTTTCCATTTTTTTTTTTTTTTACTTTTACAAAGCAAGGGTTAACAGCCAAACAAAATTCAATATTTATGGCCCTGATTCTGTAGTTTACAGAAACACCCCATATGTGGTCGTAAACTACTGTACGGGCACACACATGGCAGGGTGCAGAAGGAAAGGAATGTCATACGGTTTTTGGAAAGCAGGTTTTGCTGGACTGTTTTTTTTTTACACCATGTCCCATTTGAAGCCCCCCTGATGCAACCCTAGAGTAGAAACTCCATAAATGTACCCCATCTAAGAAACTACACCCCTCAAGGTATTTAAAACTGATTTTACAAATGTTGTTAACCCTTTAGGTGTTCCATAAGAGTTATTGGTAAAATGGAGATAAAATTTCAGAATGTAAATTTTTGGGCAAATGTTCCATTTTAATCAATTTTTTCCAGTAACAAAGCAAGGATTAACAGCCAAACAAAACTCAATATTTATGGCCCTGATTCTGTAGTTTTCAGAAACACCCCATATGTGGTCGTAAACTGCTGTACGGGCACACGGCAGGGCGCAGAAGGAAAGGAATGCCCTACAATTTTTGGAAGGCAGATTTTGCTGGAATGTTTTTTTTTACACCATGTCCCATTTGAAGCCCCCCTGATGCACCCCCAGAGTAGAAACTCCAAAAAAGTGACCCCATTTTAGAAACTACGGGATAGGGTGGAAGTTTTTTTGGTACTAGTTTAGGGTACATATGATTTTTGGTTGCTGCCTGCCAGATCGTTGTGTCTTACTCTGCTGCTGGGGGGAGGATCCCTCACATAGAAATCATTACCCAGTGCTGACAGGACCTGCGATAATGTCAGATGCAGCAGTCGGAACTCAGCAGAGAAGAGGGGGATGAAGGACCTGCGATGACCTCACCATCATGTGACCAGAACAGGAGGCGGAGCTCAGTAGTGCAGTAAAGTAATGAAGAAGACCAGCCATGCATGTGAAGAAGTATGAATTCAATGTAATTGCCAGGGAAATTCTGGGAGTTGTAGTCCTCCTATACTTCCTGTTATGTAATATCAGAGTACATTACAAGAGAAGGTATAAGAGGAGAGGACTACAACTCTCAGCATGTCTAGGCCATTATTATATAATATCAGGTGTAAGAAGGAACAAGGAGCCGTCTTTGACGGAAGATACGTGTCACCGAGGTTCCTGGCCTCGGTGAGGTAAGAACCGGGTTTTTTCCTGAAGTGTCAGGTCTGTAGTGCAATCTGACACTTCAACTGTTAGAATGGCTGTAAAGCCAATCTGGGCCGGTTCTTATTGGGAGCAGCCAAAGAGCAGGGTGGGTGGCTGTTCCCCACGGTTCCAGGCCGGGTTTTGGCTGGAATATAAAAAACCCAGCCAGCATGTTCAGGGGGTGGATTATCCTCCATGACAGAGGAGCTGAGGAGTCTGTGGTTTGGAGACACTGAGTCATCTGTTTGTGTGAGCCATAGGCTGGGGAAACAGGCCACTAAAGACTGCTGCGGACTCTAGGTGAAAATCATCTGCTGACCAGGTGACGTCTTTTTTGCACTGTGAACTTTGTGTGGTGTGAACAGGCACCAAAACTGAACACTTTCTTTTGGCTTGTTTTCTTGCTATGTGTGAATAAACACTGAACTTTGATTTAAACCTTGTTTTTGCCTCTGTACTGCGTCCGCTTACCCTGCCTACCAAAGCGAATCCCCACATTTGGTGGAGGATGCGGGCAAACGCAGTGAGGCAGGCCTGAAGGCCGAAAAGTTTTTGTTTATCCGGGCACAAGTGCATGTCCTACATTAAGCCGGCAAGGTTACGACCCGTATCCCCTGACAAAATGGAGGCGGTCGTGAAGGCCCTCGTGGAGGCTAACTTGCAGCAGCGGGAGGCTAACAAGCAGCAACAAGAAACGAACCAGCTGCTATTGCAATATGTGATGGCGTTGCAGGCGTCAGGAGCGTCCCAGAATGTCCACGATGCCCGGAAAGCTGTCCGCGCGGCGATTCCGAAGATGACCCCCTCGGATGACGTCGAGACCTATCTGGCGGTCTTCGAAAAAGTGGCCGTGAGGGAAAAGTTACCCCGAGACCAGTGGGCTGAGGTCGTTGCTCCGTTCCTGGCATCCGGTCCCCAGCAAGTATTGTTTGATCTCCCCGATGATCAGGCGGCCGACTACCCGACAGTAAAAGGTGAGATCCTGGCGAGACTCGGGGTGAATGTATTGGTCCGGGCCCAGAGGGTGCATCAGTGGGAATTTAACCCGGCTGAACCCGCTAGACCACAATATTATGATCTGCTGCACCGTTTGCAATAATGGCTGCAGCCGGACATGTTGACTCCCACTGCTATGTTGGATCGGCTGTTGGCGGATGTGTTTTGGAGGGCTTTGCCGTACCCTCTCCAGCACTGGATCGGCCAGATGTCTCCGAATAATGCCCTGGAGATGGTCGACCTGGTGGAGCGCTATGAGGCCACCAGAAATCTACAGGGGGGTTCTTTTGGGAAGGGGCCAGTCAAACCCTGGAAAACTCCACCCCAGACCCGGCTGCCGGTGCCAGCTAGACCCGCCCGGGATGTACCCCCTGCCGACCCCAACCCGGTGGTCTGCTGGCGTTGTCAGGAGCCTGGACACATAAGGGCTGACTGTCCCCATCGGGGGGAACCCATGGACACCAACTATGGCTTCCGCCACTCATTATATGCCAGGATGTTGTGTGCCACAGGAACTTCAGAGACTATGGACAATAGCCACCTGTGCCAGGTGGAAGTGGGGGGCACTCTGGCGGTGGCTCTGCTGGATTCAGGGAGCTGCCCTGGTGCGGCCGGCTGAGTATACTGGCCGAAGAGTCGGTGTTGTTTGCATACATGGGGACTTAAAGGAGTATCCCACCGCCCTGGTCTCTCTGTCAATGGTGGCCGGCAGGTGGATGCATGAGGTGGCAGTCGCCACAAAGCTACCATATGAATTGATCATTGGGAGAGACTTCCCCGATATCTCGTCACTCTGGCTGGATACGAAAGTTACCCAAGAGACAGATGTACCCCTAGCAGAGTGGCCTGACTCAGGGGGGAGGCCAGAACCTTGGGAACCGGAGTCAGAAGGACCAGCAGTAGGGGTGACCGCCACTTCGGTGGAAGAGGGGGAGACAACCCCGTTAAGTGTGATGGTGGGAGACGTAGAGGATTTGCCGCCGGGTCCTGAGCTGGCAGACCTCAATGTCTCTAGGGATAATTTCGGTACAGCACAACACCAGGATCCGACTCTATCTCGAGCCTGGGAAAATGTGGTAGTAGTTGAGGGTGAGCCGCAACAACCGGGGGCCGAATCTATGTTCCCCCGTTTTGTGGTTCAACGGGAGATGCTGTACCGGTTAAATAAACTACGGGGTGAACATATTGAACAGCTGGTGGTGCCCCAGGCATATCGCAAGCTCGTGTTGAAATTAGCCCACCATGTTCTTGGGGGACACCTGGGCCAGCAGAAAACGCAGGACCGGATTTTACAGCGGTTTTACTGGCCCAGTGTGTTCAGAGAGGTAGAAGAGTTTTGCAAGTCTTGCCCAACCTGCCAGATAACCAGCCCCCAGCCACATTTCCGTAGTCCTCTGGTCCCTCTCCCGATTATTGAGGTTCCCTTCGAGCGGATCGCTATGGATCTTGTAGGCCCAGTACCGAAGTCAGCTAGAGGGCACCAGCACATCCTGGTCATCCTCGACTACGCCACGCGGTACCCGGAGGCGGTGCCACTGCGTCATACGTCAGCCAAACTCATAGCTAAGGAGTTAATGGAAATGTTTTCTAGAGTGGGTCTGCCTAAGGAGGTTCTAACTGACCAAGGGACCCCATTTATGTCCAAGGTCATGAGGGAACTCTGTAAGTTGCTCCAAATAAAACAGTTACGGACATCCGTGTATCATCCGCAAACGGATGGCCTGGTAGAGAGGTTTAACCAGACGTTAAAAAATATGCTGAAAAGAGTGGTGTCTAAGGATGGGAGGGACTGGGACCTTCTTCTGCCCTATCTCATGTTCGCAGTGCGAGAAGTGCCCCAGGCCTCTACTGGGTTCTCGCCCTTCGAACTACTATACGGCAGACACCCTCGTGGTTTATTAGACGTCGCCAAAGAGGCGTGGGAACAACAAACCACACCGCACAAAAGTGTAGTTGAGTATGTCACCCAGATGCAGGAACGGATGGAAACAGTGTTACCTCTGGTTAGGGAGCATATGGAGGCAGCGCAGCGAGCCCAGAGTAGGGTCTATAATCGGCAGGCTCGGGTCCGAAACTTTAACCCGGGTGATCGGGTGTTGGTTCTGGTACCAACGGTAGATAGTAAGTTCCTAGCTAGGTGGCAGGGGCCCTACGAGGTACTAGAAAAAATTGGACCAGTAGATTACAAAGTACACCAGCCAGGGAGGCGAAAGCCGGAGCAGGTGTACCATGTGAATCTGCTCAAGCCGTGGAAGGAAAGGGAAACCTGTACGGAAGACAGCCCACGACCAGGGTTCCTAGGGGAAGCGGTTTTGGCCCCTCAGTCTGAAGCAGGGGAAGCGGCTGTCACAGTGAAAATTGCTGACAGCCTCTCCTCTAAACAGGCTCAGGAAGCCAGGGAGTTCATTAGTCGGAATACGGATGTGTTCTCAGACCTCCCTGGACGCACGTCCGTAATCCGGCATGACATTGTCACTGAGCCTCAGGCGAAAGTCCGGTTAAAACCTTACCGGGTACCCAAGGCTAGGCGACAAGCCATCACGGAGGAAGTGCAGCTAATGCTCCAGCTGGGTGTCATCGAGGAGTCAAAAAGTGAGTGGGCCAGTCTGATAGTATTAATACCCAAGCCAGACGGGACACTGCGGTTTTGTAATGACTTCCGCAAACTTAATGAGGTGTCCAAGTTTGACGCGTATCCCATGCCCCGAGTGGATGAGCTTATTGAAAAGTTGGGCCAAGCCCGGTATTTTTCTGTGTTGGACCTCACCAAAGGGTACTGGCAGGTACCCTTGACGGAGGCTGCCAAAGAAAAAACGGCTTTCGTCACGCCAGAGGGGCTGTATCAGTACAAGGTATTACCCTTTGGTCTACATGGCGCTCCCGCCACGTTTCAAAGGTTAATGGATATTGTACTCCGTCCACATCGTCGATACGCTTCAGCGTACCTGGACGATATCGTTGTCCATAGCAACGACTGGGAAAGTCACTTACCTAAAGTCCAGGCTGTAGTGGACTCCCTTAGGAAGGCTGGCTTAACCGCTAACCCAAAAAAGTGCTCGATAGGGTTAGAAGAGACCAAGTACCTGGGGTATGTCATTGGGCGCGGAGTGATCAAACCTCAGGTGAACAAAATTGAGGCAATTAGGAATTGGCCCCGACCTGTCTCTACTCGGCAAGTAAAATCGTTCCTGGGTATGGTGGGGTACTATATGAGGTTTGTCCCCAATTTTGCTACAGTCGCAGCACCATTGACAGGCCTTTTGAAGGGACGCAAGTCAGTGACGGTCCACTGGAATGAGCAGGCGGAAAAGGCTTTCTCCGCTTTGAAGTCGGCCCTGTGTGGGTCCCCGGTTTTGGTGACGCCCGACTTCAAAAGGGAGTTTATAGTGCAGACCGATGCCTCTGAGGTAGGTCTCGGTGCTGTACTATCTCAAGATATTGACGGGGAGGAGCATCCCGTTGTCTTCCTCAGCCGGAAGCTCACCCCAGCCGAGACTAGGTACAGTATAGTGGAGAGAGAGTGCCTGGCCATCAAGTGGGCACTCGAGTCTCTCCGCTACTACCTTTTGGGGAGAAGGTTCCGTCTGGTGACCGACCACTCCCCTTTGAAATGGATGAGCCAGGCCAAAGAGAGGAATGCTCGGGTCACCAGGTGGTTCTTATCTTTGCTAAATTTTAAGTTTTCCGTGGAACACAGGGCAGGCAGGTTACAGGGAAACGCGGATGCCCTATCCCGCGTACACTGTCTGGCAAGTGTTCACCCCCTCAGGGTTGAACAAAGGGGGGAGGTATGTAAGAAGGAACAAGGAGCCGTCTTTGACGGAAGATACGTGTCACCGAGGTTCCTGGCCTCGGTGAGGTAAGAACCGGGTTTTTTCCTGAAGTGTCAGGTCTGTAGTGCAATCTGACACTTCAACTGTTAGAATGGCTGTAAAGCCAATCCGGGCCGGTTCTTATTGGGAGCAGCCAAAGAGCAGGGTGGGTGGCTGTTCCCCACGGTTCCAGGCCGGGTTTTGGCTGGAATATAAAAAACCCAGCCAGCATGTTCAGGGGGTGGATTATCCTCCATGACAGAGGAGCTGAGGAGTCTGTGGTTTGGAGACACTGAGTCATCTGTTTGTGTGAGCCATAGGCTGGGGAAACAGGCCACTAAAGACTGCTGCGGACTCTGGGTGAAAATCATCTGCTGACCAGGTGACGTCTTTTTTGCACTGTGAACTTTGTGTGGTGTGAACAGGCACCAAAACTGAACACTTTCTTTTGGCTTGTTTTCTTGCTATGTGTGAATAAACACTGAACTTTGATTTAAACCTTGTTTTTGCCTCTGTACTGCGTCCGCTTACCCTGCCTACCAAAGAGAATCCCCACACAGGGTACATTACAACACCCTGGATATGCTGGGAGTTGTATATCTCCTTTTATAATGTACTTTGATATTACATAATAACAGCTTGGACATGCTGGGAGTTGTAGTCCCATCCTCTTATACGTCCCCGTGTAATGTGCTCTGATAATAATGGCTTAGACATGCTGGGAGTTATAGTCTGCTCCTGCTATACCTCCTGCAATAATGTGTTCTGAATTAGGGCCGGGACAATGCATAGGGGAGGGTAGTCATCCGCCTAGGGCACCACTTCGCTACCCATAAAGGGGCGCACTTATGGCAGTCCAACTTCACAAGCCTTTAGGCCGCTAGGCCTCAAGCCCATGAGGCGTTAAAACAGAGCAAGAAGCCGCAATTATATCATTGCAACCTCCTGCTGTGGGTCTCGCATGATGACATCATCACAAGAGACCCGGAGCAGGAGTGGTGATTTTATTGGGAATGCATGGGGGGAGGGAGGCAATTATTATTATTTTTTATATACTAAATGTCTGCACTGCTGGGGCACCAGGGATGGGGTCAGTGTCGGACTGGGGTACCTAGGGCCCACCAGTAAAATGTATTTTGGGGGCCCACCGTACGGATACATTCGAATATAATAAATAATTTAACAAGTTTTTTTTATATGAACATAGGCTGGTTGAGGTGCTATACATTGAATATATGTATGTAGTGCAGTAAGTCTTCTGTGTTATGTGCCACTTGTGCAGGGGGTGGGAGACTAGGGGCCCACCTTGCTCAGGGGCCCACCGGGGGATTCCCCTGTACCCCTATGGGCCAGTCCGAGCCTGGATGGGGTGAAGGAGATCATTATATATGCCTGGCACTACTGGGGAGGAATAGAGGAGCATTATATACATACTGGAACTACGGTGGAACATTATACATATATTGGAACATGGGGGGAAGCATTATATATTGGAACTAGTGGGGGGCATTAGAGCCACTGGGAGCATTATGGTTATATTATTACTACTAGAGTACTTTAGGGGCGTTATTATTATTTGACGCAATATGGAGGGCATTGCTACTAATGGGGAGTATTTTCACTATTGGGGGCACCATTACTAATGAGGGCAGTCTGGGTGTATAGTATAGTGTTTGTGGGCATGGGGAGGGAGCAGAACTGGCACAGTATTGGGGGTAGCTTCAAGAGGTTCTCCGGGTTTTTTCATATTGATGACCTATCCTTAGGATAGGTCATCAATATTAGATTGGCGGGGGTCTGACACTCGGCACTCCCGCCGATCAGCTGTTTGAGGAGATTGCGTGCGCTGTGTGCATGTGCAGTCTCCCTTCTCTCGTCCTGCCCTGCTGTATGTCAATGGGACAGCAGCAGTGAACAGCACGTGCAGTCTCCTCAAATAGCTGATCGGCGGGGGTGTTGGACTGTGTTTTATATTATTACAAGATTTGTGCCCCCTCTTTTGATTTTGCCCAGGGTGACGTTTTGTCTAAAACCAGCCCTGCTGCTGCTTCTCCTGCATGATGTACCTGTCATTATTACAGTTTTAGGAGCAGCAGAGCCCTGTGAGAGAGAGCGGCCCTGGCAGGGTTAGCAGCACTTTACTTCTCTGATCTCCTGACCACGGTGAACTGCAGCAGGGGAGGGCTGGCAGCCTTAGTCCTGGGGGGCAAATCCAGTCAAACGGCCAATTTTTAACCCTGCCCATTATTAAAAGCTCCTCCTACATATAATAGGCCACTCCCAACAAACACTGTACAGCTGACATTCTATTGTTGAGGCCTGTCTCTACACATCATACGGAGAAGGGAGGCCTGTCCTGGCTGCACTGCCTGCTTATACAACAAGCTACAGCCAGGAAGCTCCTCCGCTCTCCTCCCTCCCAGATCCTGCTCAAGGTCTGTGGTTCCCCCCACCATCTGCCACCTGCCCTTGGCCTGCTGCCCCCTTTGGCCGTCCTCACCCAGCTCTGAATCCTTCTTCTGCAAATGGCAGGTGGAGGAGCCGGAGCATCTCTCCTACATAGCGCCACATACCTCTTACATCCAGTGATGTCACCTTTATTGTAGACGTTCTCTTTATTTATCTTCTCCATTCAGACCAGACCGCCATGATGATTTTTCAGCCATCTCCCGTCTCTGGAGAGATTGACAAACAGACATTAGTTTCCCACATTTCCATCATCTTCATATCTTCTGAACACCCTTTCCTGCCACCCCCAAAACTATACTGCAGAAACAGTCTCCTGGAAATACTACAACCACACAGATAGTGCCCCCTATACTGTGCCCGCTGTGCCCCCAATACTATACTGCAGAAACAGTCCCCCTGGAAATACTACAACCACACAGATAGTGCCCCCGTCAATATTTATTGGCACACAGTGCTCTAAAAAATAACTGCGCCCAGACACTAATAGTATAAAGATAATGTCCCCCAAAAAGAATTGTGCTAAGCTGATACTGTGCCAGGATGCCCCCCAAAGTAACAAAGTAACAGAGCCTGGTTCATCACCGGATCTCCAAAAAAGGCCTTTGTCCTGCGCGATTTAGCGTCATTAGGTTAGTACTGTAACAATAATTGTACATTTTTTGTAGGGGGGTGCCCAATTCTGAGTTTTGCTATGGAGCCCCATGATTTCTATGCTGCTCTATCTGTGTTTGTGGTATATATATATATATATATATATACACATACACAGTGTGGCACTGTGAATAGTGATGGGTGCAGTAAAGTCCCGGGCAAGCATGAAAAAGGGTGCTGTTTGCACCAGGAGCGTGTCACCAAGGGGTCCAGGCTTGGTGGAGTAAAGGCCCTAGATATAGGTGGCCACTAAGGCCTCTTTCACACTTGCGTTGTCCAGATCCGGCGTGTACTCCATTTGCCGGAGGTACACGCCGGATCCGGAAAAACGCAAGTGTACTGAAAGCATTTGAAGACGGATCCGTCTATGAGCTGTGCGCTGCGATTGGCCAGCACTGCAGCAAGGGACACGCCTCCTACAAAAAATCTGTCAAGTACAACAGACGGAGCTGAGACACCGGAGCCTATACCGGGCGAACGGAGCGGCGCCCAGGCATACTAGTAAGTGCAGGGGGACCCCTGGGTGCCACTCTGCCCACAGATAGAGTTAGTTTTTAGTTTGTATACTAGTGACAGGTCCTCTTTAAAGTTACTTTTATTCAACCAGCAAGTAATTTTTTGATGGGAAATGACATAGGTGTCTCCCAAAAGATAATAAGACAATGTACAAGAGGCATTATTGTGGGGGAAAAAATTCTCAGCCTTTATTTACATTTGAGCAAAAAATACAAGATGTTCCGCACTGTGGAAAATCTCAGAGGACGTGGTCGGAAGCCAAAAGTGACACCTGTGCTGGCCAGGAGGATAGTTAGAGAGGTGAAAAAGAATCCAAGGATCGCCAAGGCCATCCTGGTGAATCTGGGCTATGCCGTGGCAATGTCTCAAGGCAGACAATCTAACGTCACTGCACAATGCAGACCAAGGACGCCACTTCTCCAGATAAGGCACACAAAAGCTTGCTTAGCCTTTGCAAAAACTTATCTGGAGAAGAAGACTTCTGGTCTTCTGTGTTATGGTCAGATGAAACAAAAATTGAATTATTTGGTCACAATGATGTTTCCTTCATTTGGCGTAAAAAAGGAGAAGCCTTCAACCCAAAGAACACCATCCCCACTGTCAAACATAGTGGTGGGAACCTAATGCTTGGGGGGGGGGGGGTAGGGTTTCAGCCAATGGACCAGGGAACCTAATCACAATAAACGACACCATAAAAAAAAGAGCAATACATGAGGATTCTCAATGACAACATCAGACAGTCTGCAGAGAAACTTGGCCTTGGGCACCAGTGGACATTTCAGCATGACAATGACCCAAAACACACAGCAAAAGTGGTGAAGAAATGGTTAGCAGACAATGGACCAGGGAACCTAATCACAATAAACGACACCATAAAAAAAGAGCAATACATGAGGATTCTCAATGACAACATCAGACAGTCTGCAGAGAAACTTGGCCTTGGTCACCAGTGGACATTTCAGCATGACAATGACCCAAAACACACAGCAAAAGTGGTGAAGAAATGGTTAGCAGACAACAACATTAGCGTTTTGGAGTGGCCCAGCCACAGTCCAGACTTGAATCCAATTGAGAATCTGTGGAGGTAGCCAAAGATCAGGGTGATGGCAAGAAGACCCTCCAACCTGAAAGATTTGGAGCTCATTGCTAAAGATGAATTGGCAAAAATACCTGTGGAGCCATGTAAAAAGCTGGTCTGCAATTATAGGAAGCGTTTGATTGCTGTAATAGCCAATAAAGGCTTTTCTATTGATTATTGAGAAGGGTATGAATAATTTTGGACTGGACACTTTTTGCTCAAATGTAAATAAAAGCTGAGAATTCCCCCCCCCCCCCCCCTCCAAAATAATGCCTCTTGTACATCGTCTTTTTATCTTTTGGGAGACACCTATGTCATTGTCTCATCATCGATAATGGGGGCATATCGCTAGGATCTGGGTCCCACCACTGGGTCCCACCACCTCGGGGTCCCACCACTGCAAGTAAAGGAGGGCGCACTGCGCATGCGCAGCCGCCCTCCATTCATTTTCTATGGGGCCGGTGAAAATAGCCGAGCGCTGGCTCTGCAATTTCCATCGGACCCATAGAAATGAATGGTAGTGGGGGCCACGTGTGTGCCGTACAATCCCATTCACTTCCATGAGGAGCCGGCTTGGTGGGGGCCGGACCGAAGAAGAAGATATATATTATACATACAGGTACTCATATAGATGTGAAGCAGATATATAATACTCTTTTCTGCACACTTACACTTAGGGATCATGCACACGACTGTTTGCCCCCCGTGGCCGTATTGCGACCTGCATACGGCGGGTCTGCAATACAGGGGCACCGGCCGTGTGCATTCTGCATCATGGATCACGGACCCATTCACTTGAATGGGTCCGCAATCACAGAGATGCGGAACGGAGGCACAGATCGGAACCCCACGGAAGCACTATGGAGTGCTTCCGTGGTGTTTCTGGCCGTGCCTCCACACCCCAAAAGAGTAGCGCATGCACTACTTTTTAGTGGTGCGGATCGTCGCATGCGGATCGCGGACCCCATTCAAGTGAATGGGTCCACGATACGCATGCAACTGCCCCACGGTCTGTGCCCGTGCATTGCGGACCGCAATTTGTGGTTCGTAGCACGGGCATGGAGCCCTTACATCCGTAGTCATGAGCCCTCGGGTGTAGGGACTAACGACTTGAATGTAATAGAGGGAGCAGATATCTTCAGACATTAGGTGGGGCAGGATCGTCCTGCAGATACAGAGGGTGTCCACATCTGTAGTCACTCTTACACAGAGAGGATCTCTCCTCTCCCAGAGAGAGGATGTCTGCAGCTCGGTCCTGCACACTGCTGGATCTTGCCGAGTACGTGAGGGCAGTGTAGGGGAAGAAAGTGAAAGTAACTGGTGCTGTTTTTTTCCCACTGCACTGTTCAAAGCAGGATGGCTAGGTGGATGAATTACAGTACTCTGAGAGCCGCTCTGTATCTCACTCATACAGCGATCCAGCTTTGAACTTTAATGTGGGGAGGAAATGGCATCACAGCTATTGCATGCCGGGAGCTTCCTGTGAGGCGACTCTTCCAGAGGAGTCGCAATTTAGATGAAGAGCAGGTGCTATACACAGTTCAATTAGTATGGGAATCTTTAATTTTGTTTACATAATTTTATTTAGACATTTTATTATTTCATTAAAACATATATTTATTTATTTTCAAATAAAGTCAAATACATTTTTTTGTGATGGGGTATTTTTAAGGACTAGGCCAAATTTGGGAAATCTGACGTGTCACTTTATGTGGTAATAACCATGGAACAATTTTACTTATCCAAGCCATTCTTAAATTGTTTTCTTGTGACACATTGTAATTCATGATAGTGTTAAATTTTAGTCAATATAAATCACCTTTGTTTATTTCAAAAATCTAAATTTATCTACTGTGAGACAGTGACAGGTCTCACTCAGGTTAGAGGCAAGGAAGGGGTGGATAGTTTGGTCCACACCCCTGTTCCACCACAGGTGAGAGAAGCTGGAGGTAATCAGCCTGGCACAAAGCACCTCCCAGAGTGTCAGAAAGGGGAGTGTGGTACCTGTGGACAGAGGCCTGGAGGCTCTGTCTGTGTGGTCTCAGCTGGGCAAGGCTGAGGGACCACAAAGCTGGGCGATAGCCTGGAGTTGGGGGACGCAGCGACGCCTGGGAGGGTCGCAGGGCCATAGTCAGGCAGACTACTGAGCCCCAATCCCCCACAAGAAATACTGAACTGGAGACAGTGGGCGTACTGTGCTCTGTACAGCCAGGAGGCTGTGGGACATTGGCTGACAAAGCCGCATGAGTTCACAGGGTGTGAACTGGGACCTAGGTGAGTCAGGAAACTTTATGTTTAGTTAGAGCCTGGACGGGCGAGTGTTTATTATTTTGTCATTTTATTGTTGCTGGTGTTGAACAATAAATACACTGTTTGGACCTGAAACCTGGTGTCCTAAAGGCGTATCTGTGAGAATGACCCCCAAATAAGAGGCGATCCCTTACACTACTTTTAAGGTAGATAGTGATTCCTTACAAAAGTTATTGCTTTACATTTCCCATATGTTTACTTTATGTTGGCATCCTTTTGTAAATGTTATTTTATTTTTTAAGACGTTAGAAGGTTTAGAATTGTAAAAGCATTTTTTAAAATTTTAA
Organism: Bufo gargarizans; assembly: GCF_014858855.1. Classification (NCBI taxonomy): domain Eukaryota; kingdom Metazoa; phylum Chordata; class Amphibia; order Anura; family Bufonidae; genus Bufo; species Bufo gargarizans. Next base: position 86,948,125 of record NC_058086.1, on the reverse strand, counting down.
AGAAAATTTCCAAAACCCACTTTTTTAAAGACCAGTTCCGTTATAAAGGCACTAGGCATGAGTGAATCGACTTTGGATTAAATATCTTAAGTCAATTCGCATAAAACTTTGTTAGTGGTACATTGGAACCAAACCCGAGTTCGGGAAATGGTATTTTACAGTACAAATTAATTTATGAATTTATTACGTGAAGTCTCACCAGACTTTGCGAAGCAATAACTTTGGCTCATCAGAGCCAATACATTCTAATACTGTATGGAGATCCTGCTCCGTACAGTATTGGAACAAAGTTTTATGCGAATCGACTTCGATTCGCTCATCTCTAGTAGTCACTGTTGGGCTTACGTAGTAGAAACCACCCATAAATGACTCCATTTTAGAAACTACACACCTTGAGTTATTCAAAACTGATTTTACTAACTTTGTTACTCCTTTAGGTGTTCCACAAGAATTAAAGGAAAATGTAGATGAAATTTCAAAATTTCCCGTTTTTAACAGATTTTCCACTGAAATCCATTATTCTCTGTAACACAGCAAGGATTAACAGCCAAACAAAACCCAATATCTATTACCCTGATTTAGCAGTTTACAGAAACACGCCATATGTGGTCATAAACTACTGTAAGGGCACACGGCAGGGCACAGAAGGAAAGGAGCACCAGATGGTTTTTGCAGGGCCGATTTTGCTTGACTGGTTTTTAGACACCATGTCCCATTTAAAGCCCCCTGATGTACCCTACAGTAGAAAATCCCCAAAAGTGACCCCCTTTTGGAAACTACGGGATAAAGTGACAGTTTTATTTGTATTATTTTGGAGTACATACGATTTTTGGGCGCTCAATATTATGCTTTTTGTGAGGCCAGGTAACCAATAAATGTCTGTTCTGGCACATTTGTTGTTTTTTGTTTTTTACAATGTTCATCGGACAATTTAGATCATGTGATATTCTTATATGGCCGAGTTGATACCTAATATGTGAATTTTTTATATTTTATTTTGGTTTTACACAATAAAAGCATTTTTAGAAAAAAAATCATGTTTTAGTGTCCATTTTCGGAAAGCCATATTTATTAACTTTTTGGACGATTGTCTCAAGTAGCATCAATTTTTTTTCCGGGGTGAGATGTCGGTTTGATTGTTAACATTTAGGGGCACATATGAATTTTTGAGCACTTGGTATTACAGGTTTTTTTTAAGAACGCTAATAAAAAAAAAAATTCGCAGTTTTCATTTTATTTTCTTTACAGCATTCACCAGACAGGTTGGATCACATGATTTTTTTAGAGCAGGTTGTTATGGATGCAGTGATACCGTATATGTCTATTTTTTATTTAATTTCAGTTTTACAAGCATTTTTGAAAAAAAAACATGTTTTTGTGTTTCCATTTTCTGAAAGCCATATTTTTTATATTTTTTGGGCGATTGCCTTATGGAGGGGCTCATGTTTTGTGAGATGATTGGTACTAATTTTGGGCACATGTGACTTTTTTGATCCCTTTTTTTTCCAATTTATTGGGGAAGCGAGGTGGGCAAAATTGCAATTCCGTCATAGTTTTTCAATTTTTATGCTGTTTACTATGCAGTAAAAGTAACATGATCTTTTTATAGATCCGGTCGCTACAGACACGGAAACACCAAACATGTTTAGTGTTTTGTTTTTTCACATTTTTTTAACACTTTTGGACTCCAGTGGGTCTGATGGCTCTAAAATACACTGTAGACTGTATAGTGTACTGCAGTGTATTTTCTTTCACAGTAAGCCTGATCAGGCTCCTGCCTTTAGCAGGTGCATGATCATGCTTAGATATACCATGGCAAGCCGGATGTCTGAGAAGGTTGCCATGTTAACCATCGGGACACTGTTTCAGCAACACAGCGGCCCGATGGGGTAGGAAGCTCCCTCCCTCTGTTAACCCCTTCCATACAGCAGTCCCTATGGACCACAGCATGGAAGGGTTTAAATGGCCGCCATCAATGCCAGCACCAATGTCAGACGTTCAAGCAGAGTGTCAGCTGTATGTTTACATTGCAGATCCTGGCCAGACCTGAGTGCTGGTCATGTGATCTCGAGTTATTGTGACGTGATGGTTACACGGTAGGATATTAGGCAACGCTTAACAATATGCCATGTAGTGTGCCGGGTAATATAATCAGAAAGAGACGTCATGACGCAACGCTCTATGCAACATGGCTAGTCTTCATTAATTGGTATGCATGATGGACAAGAGAGGATAAATGGGGAACACATGATGAACAGCTGAAAACTGCTTATTATTAGTTCAAATATAAATAAGTTGTGTATGCATATCATTATATATCCCCCCAAAAAAAAACATTGAAGTCAAGTATAGGGTTCCATCAATACTATAGTGATCATGATGGATAAATGGAGGCCAAGAAAGTGAGTGTCCGTCTGCTGTATTGCGGTAGTAGCAATAATTATGAAAAATAGTTTATGATGTTTCACACATCGATGAGGCTAGTGGCACTATTGGTCAGGGATACTGGAGGCTAGAGGACTATCGGGAAAGAAAATATGGGGGCCAATAATAAGGACAAAGTACAAAAGCTGCCCTAAAAAATATAAAAATAATAATTGATAATTGCTGACCATTACAGGCTAAAGAAAACACTTAAAGGTGGGTCTTTCATTCAGACCCCCCTGCGACTGGGATTTGGGACAAACCTCAATATTTACTAACCTAATTCTGGAATTTACAGAAATCAATGCTGGTGTATACAGAAGGGGCCAGGGGCAGAAATAATCAGATTCTTGATGCTTACGATATGCCTGACAGTATGTAAGCATTCAAGCATACAGCTCGCCATGGGATTTTAATTTGTAGATCCACTCAGTTTCTTTCTGAAGGATCCGTCAGTCCCAGTGGCCTTTTCTCGGGGATAGACGTACAACTTCTAATGATGAAAATCTCAAAACCAGGAGGTTTCCATTGTGACATTCATGTACATGATTAGAAGACACAGAGGCATTAACATGATCACAAATTCTCTGTCTAAACTGCGTCAAGTTTTGCCAATATACGTCACGGGGACATGGGCACTGACACAAATACACAACCCATTTCATTTTGCAGGTGACAAAATCGCAAATACTGTAAATTATATAAGTAACAGAGGAGGTAATTGAGCTGCAGCATGTGGGCGGGCGCACGTAGGTGACGCACACACCTTCCTACCAGCCATGGAGCTCCCAGCCTGATGTGAAGTTGTGCCCCAAGCGAGGCCGCTCCTGCTGTTCCTGCCGCTGAGCTGCTCTCCCTCCCCCCGCCCGCCACCTTGACACGCCACTGTACCACTGACCTGCCGCCATTCGACACTCGGCTGTTTTGCTCCTGCTGGGCATGCAGAGGTGTGCAGCAGGCGGAACCAGATTTGATCGCTAGGCCGAGACTGAAGGAGAACCGAGTCGACTCGGTGGTGTGTGAGTACCTTCACCCCTCCTCTTCCCCTCCTGTGAATATGAGGTGAGATGTGTTGCTGCCTTTCTTTTTGCCTGTAGATGTGGAGGTCTGTTGTTTGGCAAGCCGGGACAGCAGTGGAGAGAGGGAGCAGGCTGGTGACTGTTGGAAGGGGGTCACAGAACGGGTCTTAAAGGATACATGTGGGATCTGTGTGGTGCAACCCTCCCTCCCCCTGAAGGTCTGCGGAAAGTTTGTGGAGAACTACTCAGTTAGCTGAGTTAATTAAATAAGTGACTGTTATTGACTTGCACGGTACTAACAGTTCGAACTTTCAATTTTATAAAGATCTGAGCCTGATATGGGGTATACTGCTCAAATGAAATGGCTGGATTAACTGATGGTTTGAATTAACCTGATTAACACTGCTAACCAATTAAGCGAGTGCTACAGATCTCCATGCTTAACTGTCTGTGCTGTGAACCTTAAAATCAGGACAGCCCTGCCATAGGTTATACACTGCAAAACATGGGATGGCTGGATGAAGTGATAGTTTGAACTAATCCAACTAACTTTGCGAATTAATTGAGTCAACTGAGTGACTGTTACTGACTTTATGTTATTAACTGTTTGAGCTGTGATCTTTAAAATTATGGGAGCCCCGTTATGGGTTATATATGGCTCAATACGAAACGATTAGATGAATGGATGGTTTAAATTAATTCATCTAACCCTCCAAAACAATTAGAGTTACTGTTGATGATCTTCATGCCATTAACTGTCTGAGTGGGAGCTCTACAATAACGCAGTCTTCAATCATCATAACTGGGTTAGGCAGAGAAGGTCTATTAGTGAATGTATGGACCTACTAATTACTGGTAGCAGCTGATCATTTTAATGAATATCTGATTAATGTACTGCTGTTTTTGTATTACATGATTTTTTTCCTCCTGGATGTTTTATTTGGTAGAATTTTGAGGGGTTGAAGGAGAGGTGGGTGGAGGAAGAGGGGGAGTGCAAAAATGTAGGGAAAATTTTACAGATGGCTAGACAGGGGGCAGGACAAAAGGGTAAGGGGCAAATCGAGTTAAATACCTCAATCTCCCCAATGTAAAAAATAAATAAAAATGAAAGAACCGAGCAATTATTTTTGACTAATATGTGTGGACAGATTAGTCCTCCCCCCAAAAAAGGGAATGTGGTGGGGGGCAAAGAGGGGGAGTCTATTTTAGAGAAAAATTCTGCCCTGAGGGTACCTGAGATTAGCTTCCAGTCTGGGGAGATTTGCAGTAAACAGTCAAAGGAGTTGAAGGAGAATGCCTTTGCTAAAGAGGAGCAGGCCCCTAGCCTGCAAGATATATTCCAAGAAATTAAAAAATGTAGCTTGGCAATACAGGACCTCTCTTTCCAGACTGGAAACATTAGGGAGTCGGTGGGACGTGCAAAAATATAAAGAAAGGTTGATAGAAATTGAGAAAAGAGCTTCTGACTCTGAGGAACTTTTACAGATAACGATTAAAGAAAAAAACTCCCTAAAGGAAGAAAATAGGGATTTGAAAAATTTGACTTAGAAAACAGATCTAGAAGGGCAAATCTGAGATGTCTTGGGATCCCAGAGGGTGCAGTGGGACAAGATCCCTGCACTTTTATACAGACTTGGTTGATGCAACAACTGGGCCAAGTCATCTCAGATTATAAACATTTTGTGGAACGGGCGTATAGACTCCCGCTAAAATTGCCCCCACCTGGAATGAGACCAAGACCTATAATATTTAATTTATTATCGGTTAGGGTTAAGGAGGAGGTATTGCACAAGTCAAGGAAAAAAGGGAAGTTAGAATATTTGAGTACAACTGTAATGTTATTTCCTGATAATGCAAAATAAACAGTAAAGGAAAGAAGTTGGTTTACTGATGTGAAAAAAAACTTGCGCTTGAATAATGTGAAATATTCAATGCTGTTTCCGGCTAAATTAGGGATTGAATGGGAGAACAAAAATTGGGTTCAAATTGGGATCAAAGAAAAGATAAGGAGCTGAGGGATAAGTGGTCTGGGGGCTGGTTGGGAGGGTGAAATGCTAAGATAGAGAACCAGGACTTAAGTTAGCCTGGCTCATTCAGAAGGGAGGGGGGGGGGGGTTGTTAGTTATTCTATTGTAATGCTTGTTCTTGTTGAGAGGTTTTTTCCCTCGCTCTGCCCTCTCTCTCTCCCTCTCCCGGGGCCCCTCCAACTACACTCTGGAAATGGCTAGAGATATAAATAGGTCTTTATGAGAATTATCTCTTGGAATATCAGGGGATTGAGTAGGGGTGTAAAGAGTGGCAGTATTTGATGCAATACACAGATCCCTACCTGCTATAGTTTGTCTACAAGAGACACATTTGATAGGTGAAAAAATAAATGGGTTGTCTAGGCCGTGGATACAGCACTCTTTTCATTCACTTTACTCATTATATGCTAGAGGGGTGAGTGTATTAATACACCGTGAGATAGACATTAAAATAGGGAAAATAGCGATAGATGAGGAAGGTCGATATGTCCTGATTGATTGTTTATTGGAAGGAAGTCCATGGATATTAGCAAACGTTTATTTACCGCCACCCTTTAAAAAACAAGATTTTGTGCTTAACGTAGGGGATAAACTATTCTTAGTAATGGGTGACTTTAATAATGTTATGGATAGTAAAATAGATAGATGCAGAGCTGGTAATGCTCAAATTTTTCATCACGGGATCTAAGTTAAAAAATATTACAGAGAAAATGCGATGGGTTGATATTTGGAGGGTAATGCACATAGATAACGGAATACTATAGATACTATGTCTCCTCCAGGATGGCGCTAACCCTCAACGCGCGTTTTGGCGTACCAGACGAAGGTACGCCGAAACGCGCGTTGGGTTTAGCGCCATCCTGGAGGAGACATAGTATGGGTAATTGTCCTATTTTCCTGTCTTTGATGAATTTCCATATATGCATTTTTGTGAATAATCATGTTGAAAGGATAGGGACTGTGTCCACTGTATGTCTCCTCCAGTGATGTTGCTTTTTTATCTCCTGCACTGTTTCTCTTTTAATCATGTATGTTATTAAATTATAATGTTTTTGTAATAAAGAATTAATGAATACCAGCAGTCTGGCATTTGTCTATGTAGGTTATGTATCCTCCATTGTATGCATTTTTGCTGGGTATTGCCATTAGCAGCAGACCACAAGTTCAGGATCAGACCCCCCCCCACCCGGTATAGATGCACCACTGCATATGGGGTTGACCACTTCCTGCTTTTTTATACCACACCAATTTGTAGTTTGCTTTAGTTTTCTACCAGCAATACACCTTGAATTTTTATAATTGATTAGTGTTGATCGAGCACCAAAGTGCTCGGGTGCTCGAGTAGAACACCTCAGGATGCTCGGGTGCTCTACCGAGCAGCCAAGCACAATGGAAGTCAATTGGAGAACCCGAGCATTAAACCAGGCACCCCGTGCTCTAAAGAGCAGAGGGTGTCTGGTTCACATGAAAAGGTCAGAATCTGATGGAAACACCACTGAAATGGTTTGGGAACAGCATGGGGAAGATGTCTGGATGCATCTTGGACTCCCAGGTTGCTGCCTGGAACAATGTTGTCCGAGTAGTATGCCAATTTTACAGACTGACAATAATACGCACCGAAGATAAAATCGATTTTAGAGGAAAAATTGTTAGGAAACATTCTTTCCTGTATATTTACCTGTATATAAAGTGCAAGTGCTGCCAAAAATTGCAAGGAAGAGGCACTCCAATGCAACCTGTATATCACATAAAGGAGGGCCTCATTCACATTGTGGCACAATTGTTCAGGTAGTGGGACTCCTACACTAAGTGAAAGGGCTGCCAAAAATTACAAGGAACCGGCACACCAATACACCCTTTATTACACATAAAGGAGGGCATCATACACACCCTTGAAAAATTATGATTGATGTCCTGCTGGTGACCCTCAAAAACATTAGGAGCAAGGGCCTGCTGGTGACCCTCTAAAACATTAGGAGCGAGGGCCTGATGCTGATCTGAATATCTAAAACATTAAGGGTGAGGGTCTGCTGCTGAGCTGACCATCGAAAAAATTATGGTTGAGGGTCTGCTGGGTCGCTGACTCTAAAACATTAGGGGCAAAGGCCTGCTGCTGATCTGACCATGGAAAAAATTATGGGCCTGCTACTGAGCTGACCATCGAAAAAATTATGGTTGAAGGTCTGCTGCTGAGCTGACTCTATAAAACATTAGGGGCGAGTGCCTGCTGCTGATCTGACCATCCCAAAAATTATGGTTGAGGGCCTGCTGCTGATCTGACAATGGAACAAATTATGGTTGAGGGCCTGCTGATGAGCTGACCATCAAAAAAATTATGGTTGAGGGCCTGCTGCTGGGCTGACCATCAAACAAATTATGGTTGAGGGCCTGCTGCTGAGCTGACCCTCTAAAACATTAGGAGCAAGGGCAGCCTAATAAGCATGTCGATATGATAGAAGAGGAGGCTGAAAAATGGAAGATTGAACCATATAACCTTGTTTGTGGTGGAAGGGGTGCATGGGAATACAGTGTATTCAATACACCATAAAAGTCACATTTAAAGTGCCTTTATGTTCAGCCGCTTTCCTCTGGTGGAGTAGAAAAGTCAGGGGAAATCCAGGCCTTGTTCATTTTGATAAGAGTCAACCTGTCAGCATTTTCAGTTGACAGTCGGATGCGCTTATCAGTTATTATGCCCCCAGCAGCACTAAATACCCGCTCTGACAAAACCCTGACGGCGTAGAGCGGCAGTTTGTGCCATGTGTCCAGCTTGGACACCCAATAGTTGTAAGGCACAGAGGGATCATTGAGGATACTCAAACAGTCTGCTACGCACTCCTTCACCATCTTCCAAAACTTTTCTCTCCATGTGACACTAGGACACGCATCAGGGTGAGGTTGCTGGCGGGGTGTCATGAAACTGTCCCAGGCATTGGAGAGTGTTGCCTTGCCTCTGTTGGAACTGCTGTGTCTTCCCCTCCCCTCATTGGTTGCCCAAGGAACTACGTACTCTGCTGCCAGCGTTGTCAGCTGGAAATTTTTGGAGCAATTTTTCCACAAGTAACTTCTGGTATGCACCATTTTGCTAGCCCTCTCCACCACAGGAATGAGAGATGAGAAGATCTCTTTGTAGCGGAGTTCGAGAAGGGTAAACAACCAGTAATCGGTGTTGGCTAAAATGCATACAACGAGAGGGTCACGGGAAAGGCAGCGTAACATAAAGTCAGCCATGTGTGCCAGAGTCCCAGGAGACAAGACTTTGCTGTCAGGATGAATCTTAATCTCCTCATCCTCTTCCTCTTCTTTGGCCCATCCACGCTGAACAGATGGAATAAACCTGATGTGGGTACTACTACCATCTCCTACTCCTCATCATTATCCAGTTTGCGCTGAGAAGACGAACGGAGGGTGGTCTGGCTATCACCCTGTGTACTGTCTTCCCCCATTTCCACCACTTCCACATGCAAAGCGTCTGCCTTCATTGTGAGCAGCGAGCGTTTGAGTAGACACAGAAGTCGGATGGTTACGCTGATAATAGCGACATCGCCGCTCACCATTTGTGTTGATACCTCAAAGTTGCGCAAAACCTCACAGAGGTCAGCCATCCATGCCCACTCGTCGCTTGTGAAGAGCGGAAGCTGACTGGAAAGGCGACGACCATGTTGCAGCTGGTATTCCACTACTGCCCTCTGCTGCTCACAAAGCCTGGCCAACATTTGTAACGTGGAGTTCCAGCACGTGCTCATGTCGCACAAGAGTCAGTGAGCTGACAATTGCAAGCGCTGCTGCAGCATTTCCAGACCACTGAAGCTGTAGATGACTTTCGGAAATGGGCACACACGCAGTGCACCTTCA